>NC_091271.1:19650625-20256250 GCF_042477335.2 Ovis canadensis
AGGAAGAAACTCAGGGCAAAGGAGTTCAATCACTTGGTCTGGTTGAGTGCGAGATGCCTGGCCAGCATCCGTAGGGTAGGACCAGGTAGGGCCTGGGGGGATAGAATGTTCCCGGAACAGGGGACTCACCCTGGCCGTTTCCTCTGCTTGTCCCCAGGATGTGACCGTGTGCTGCCTGGGAGGTCTCAAGTGCTCAGGGTTTCAGTGGGCCCCTGAGGTAAGGTGACAGACATCTTTACAACAAGGGACAAAGTTGTGGCTTTCTTACTTTGCGTTTTTCTCCTTTCATTCGTCGGCTGACACGTTGCTGTTGAGAGAGAGTATTCCTGATTGGGGATTAACTGACCCAGATTGCGGGTGCTGACTTCAGGGCCCTCATGGTTTCAGGTTTGCAGCTGAGTGGCAAGCTTAAAAACAGGCAGGGTGACTTGCTTTCTCCTGCCTTCTTGAAAGAAAAAAAGTAAGAGCACCATGGGTCTTAAGCTGTGTACAGCTGACTCCTACCACTTGGGGCAATGCACATATCCTAAGGTTTTAGCTAGGAAAGCAAAGCAATGCAGGTGTGGGGGTTCCCTGGTGGCCTGGTGATTAGGATTCTGGGCTTTCATTGCAGTGGTCTGGATTCAATCTCTGGCCAGGGAACTGGGACCCCACAAGCCAAACAGCATGGCCAAATGAATGAATGAATCCAGTGGTTCATTCAGAGAAAATATCCTGTGATTTAACATGTTCCTGTGAGATTACTTGCTCATTTCTGTACCCTCAAGGGCTTTTCTTCATTAAGTAAGTGAACTCCACTGGATGGGGGTGAGGCACCATCTGCGTTCATTTCATGCGCGTAAACAAGATCATAGGAAGGTCTATACCCAGCAACTTGTGCCTACAGCTGTGTTGTATACTTATCTTGCTGGTACAGCTTTGACTTCACCGCATGCTTTGTTTTGGTCACAACATGTGGCTTCATAGGATATTAGTTCCCCAGCCAGGGATCGAACACAGGATCCTGGCAGTGAGAGGGCTGAGTCCTAACCAAACCACTGGATTGCCAGGCAACTCCTGTGTTTCGGTGCTTTGGATTGGGGGAGTGTGGTGTGTGTGTGTGTGTGTGTGTGTGTGTGTGTGTGTGTGTGTGTGCTGATATTTGCTGTATTTATAGAACTGTTCTGTGTGTAAGTATGATGTGAATGGTATTAGAACTTGAAATATTTGTGTTGTACATATGATCTCAAAATGGAATAGTTTGAAAGAACTTACCACTTGTTATCTCTTGGCCTAGGATCTCTCCTGAGGTAGTAGTCAAGCTTTTGTCTGGCTTGGCAACCTCTGAAGACTTCGCTTGTTGAATCTAAGCTCTCTCACTTGGCTGTGCTCTTGAAGCCTCAGTTCCTCCTTCTGTGGGCCTCTCCAAGGGGCTTCTCTTGTGGAGGCTGCTGTCTTTACTCAGAATGAGTGATTCAGGAATGTGCTTGCACCCATGATAAAGTGCAGAGTTTTTTTGAGATGTTACACATCTGCACTTGTGTATTTGCTTAGTCTCACAGGTCTACCCTGTGATAGATTGAGAGAGAACTACACAGGGGTGGGAATATCAGGAGATTGAATTCACTTGAAGGCTGGTTACCATACCCATTAATCCACTATGCCAGCCTTTTTTTTATATGATCTCAGCTCTGTCAATGTGAGCAAATTATTTGGCTTGTGTACCCTTCTTGTGTGCTGCTACTGCTGCTAAGCCACTTCAGTCATGTCCGACTCTGCAGTCTCATAGACAGCCACCCACAAGGCTCCCCCTTTTCTGGGATTCTCCAGGCAAGAACGCTGGAGTGGATTGCCATTTCCTTCTCCAGTGCATGAGAGTGAAGTCGCCCAGTCGTGTCCAACCCTTCGAAACCCCATGGACTGCGGCCTACCAGGCTCCTCCATCTGTGGGATATTCCAGGCAAGAGTACTGGTTTGGGTTTCCATTGCCTTCTCCAGCTTGTGTGCTCTTGTGGTTTGATGTACTCAATTCTTAATCTGCTCATTTCCAGCCCTACTCATTTCTTGATATTCTAGCAAGTCTCCTCTTTGTCCTCCTGGATTAAGGTTTCTGTTTCTCTGGATGGTTCCCATCAGCAAACAGACTGACTATAATGTGACCTGTCGTTAAAAATCCATCTTTTGGTGACACCTCCTGCTTCTGCTGCTTTTATTTCATATTTGCTTGTTATAGACCTCTGCAGAGTCGTTCCTAGACTTTGTTGTCTCGAGTTCTCTCTTTTTCCCATAAAGCAACTCTTGTCAAGGCCACAGGTGAATTCAAATGTTTAACTCAGTGGTGAATTTTTAATTGTTATTTTATTTAATTTGTTGGCAGCCTTTATCAGAGTAGTTCATTTCCTCCTCCCTGAAAAAAATGTTTCACTTCGATTACAGAGTGCTTCTCTTTCCTGCTTGTCTTCCACCTACAGTTCTCCCACATACAATGTGTGACCTTTGTGTCTGGCTTTATTCAGATGTCGTATTTTCTTTTTAAATATTTATTTATTTAGCTATGTGGCATGTCGGATCTTAATTCCCAGCCCAGGGATGGCACCTGTGGAGAGTCTTAAACCCTGGATCTCCAGGAAAGTCCCCTCGTTGGTGTACTTTCAAGATTCATCTTTTTCATGCTTGTATAGCAGTGACTGTTTTTGTTTTATTTTTATGGCTGAATATGGTATATGAATATGGTAAATGGCTTCCATGCAGTCCATTTTGAGCATATACTACAGTTTGTTTATCCATTCGTCAATGAATGGATAATACGTGGATGGTGTACTCTTTGTGGCTATTGCGAGTAATGTTGCTGTGAACACTGATTTTGCATGGACTGAACATTTTCAGTGTTGGTACATATATACAAAAGATGGAAATTCCTGGATCATATGTCTACTCTACATTTAATTTTTGAGGTACTGACCAACCACATTTGCAAGAGTGGTTGTACCATTTTACAGCAATTACCTCAACAATATCATGAAGATTCCTTTTCTCCACATCCTCTGCAGCACTTGTTCTAATTCGTCCTTTTGATTGGGTGTGAAGTAGTATGGGTGTGAAGTAGTATCTCAGTGAGACTGATTGACATTTTGCTCAGGGCTTCCCTGGTGGCTCAGAAGGGAAAGTGTCTGCCTGCAAGGTAGGAGACCTGGCATCAATTCCTGGGTGGGGAAGATCGCCTTGAGAAGGAAATGGTAATCCACTCCAGCACTCTTGCCTGGAAAATCCCATGAACGGAGGAGCCTGGTAGGCTACAGTCCATGGGGTTGCAAAGAGTCGGAAATGTCTATTCAAATTCTTTTCCTGGTTGTTAAATGCTTTTCTGTTTTTAATTGTTGTAGAAAACATCTAACTTAAACTTTTACCATTTTAACCATTTTTGCATGCTAAGTATTTTGCACACTTTTTTGCACACTTTTGGAGAAAGAAATGACAACCTACTCCAAATCTGATGGAGAAGGGAACGTGGTGAGCTTTAGTCCATGGGGATGCAAAGTTGGGCACAACTGAGTGACTAAGACATATACACACACATAGTCACAGTGTTAATTTGTTGTTGTTGTCATTGTTTTAGCTGTGTTGTGCAGCTTGAATGACAGTTCCCTGGTTGAGGATCATACCCAGGCCCCTGATAGGACACTGTGGAGTCCTAACCTCTGAACTACGAGGGAATTCCTTATCACATTGTTATGAAACAGATCTCTACACCTTTACAGCTTGCAAAATCGAAACTCTGTACCCATCACCTGTCCCATTAAACAGCAACTCCTCTTTTCTTGCCCGTTGACCTAGACCATGGACTCCATCGTTCTTTTTTGTTTCCTTTCTATTGCTTGACTGTGTTAGCTATTTCATGCAAGTAGAAACTTACAGTATTTGTCTTTTTGTACGACTGGCTTATTCCATTTGGCTTGATGTCTGAAATGATCATGCATGTTGTAGCATGTGACAGAATTTTCTCTATATGGCTAAATAATATTTCATTGTGTGTATATATCACATTTGATGGACATTTAGATGCTTCCACCTCTTAGTTGTTGTACTTCGTGCTGCTGTGAGCACGGCTCTGCAGATATCCCAAGACCCCATGTTAACTTCTTTTGATTTTATATCCTGAAGTGGAATTGCTGAATCATGTATCAGGTCTAGTTTTTTAGTTTTTTGAGGAGCCTTTAAACTGTTTTCTGTAGCAGTTGCACCATTTTAAAATCTATCTATAACACACAAGGATCCAGTTTCTGTACGGGCTTGCCAACAGTTGTCCTTTCCTTTCCTTCATATGTAAACACATACATATGCACATACAATTTTTTTCATACCCTGTTCCATGATTGTTTATCACAAATTATGAATATAGTTCCTTGTGCTATACAGTACGCTCTTATTTCTCTCTTGTATATATTATAGTTTGCATCTGCTAATCACCAACTCCCAATCTGTGCCTACCCCAACTTTCCCCTCTTGGGAATCACATAGTCTGCTCTCTATGTCAGTGAGTCTGTTTCATAGATAAGTTCATTTGTGTCATATTTTAGAGTCCATGTAAGTGATACCATATGATATTTGTCTTTCTCTCCTTTTTATTATTTTTATTTTTACTTTATTTTATTTTACAACACTGTGTTGGTTTTGCCATACATTGAAATGAATCCACCACAGGTGTACATCAGTTCCCAATCCTGACCCCCCTCCCACCTCCCACCCCATATCATCTCTCTGGTTCATCCCTGTGCACCAGCCCCAAACATCCTGTATCCTGCATCAAACATAGACTGGCGACTACCTTACATGATAGTGTACATGTTTCCGTGCTATTCTCCCAAATTATCCCACCCTCTCCCGCTCCCTCAGAGTCCAAAAATCTGTTCTATACATCTGTGTCTCTTCTGCTGTCTCTCATGCAGGGTTATCATTACCATCTTTTTAAATTCCATATATATGTGTTAGTATACTGTATTGGTGTTTTTCTTCCTGGCTTACTTCACTGTGTATAATCGGCTCCAGTTTCATCCGTCTCATTAGAATTGATTCCTATAAAGTCTGGAAGCAATAAATGCTGGAGAGGGTGTGGAGAAAAGGGAACCCTCTTACACTGTTGGTGGGAATGCAATCTAGTGCAGCCACTATGTAGAACAGTGTGGAGATTCCTTAAAAAATGGCAAATAGAACTGCCATATGACCCAGCAATCCCACCGCTGGGCATACACACTGAGGACACCAGAATTGAAAGAGACACATGTACCCCGGTGTTCATTGCAGCACTGTTTATAATAGCCAGGACATGGAACAACCCTGATGTCCATCAACAGATTAATGGATCAGAAAGCTGTGGTACATATACACAATGGAGTATTACTCAGCCATTCGAAAGAATATATTGTCTTCCTCTTTCTGACTTCCTAAGTATTTTTTTGAATGCTAGTGTAGATTCAAGTATTTACTCAACAACATTTGTTGCTACAGTGTAAAATGTGGTTGACTTTTAAAATATTTGTCTTCTATTCTGCAAGCTTTATATTAATTCTAATACTTGTGTTTTCTTCAAGATTTTCTATATACAAAAGTATGTTATCTCCAATATACTTTGATTTTTCCTTTCCATTCTGAAGGCTGTTTTTTGTTTTTTTCATTGTGTTTTTTTTTTAAACTACAGCAACAATTCTCTTTTGTTACCTGATTGCTCTGGTTGTAAAACTGCCAGTATAATGATGAGCCAAAGGGTGTAATAGACTTCCTTGTGTTGTTCCCAGTCTTAGAGGGAAAGCTTTCAGTTTTTCATTCTTAAGTATGATGTTAGCTGTGGGTCTTTTTACAGGTGCCCTTTGATTGAGAAAGTTCTCTTCTGTTCTTAATTATTAAGTGTTCTTTTAACTCTGGTTATGAAAACGTGCTAGATTCAAGGAAATGCTTTTTCTTCAGGCAGATGTGTTATTTGTTTTATTGTTTTAAAATGGCATAATGTTGATTGACTTTCCTATAATGAACCAACTTTGCATACCTCCCTAAATCCCATGTGATCATAGTATACAGTCTTTTTTATATGCTGTTGAATTTTGTTTGCCAGTATTCTGTTGAGGACTCTTTCACCTGTATTCATGAGGGATATCAGGGGTGTGTGTGTGTGTGTGTGTGTGTGTGTGTGTGTGTGAGTGATATCTCTGTCTGATATTGGTAAGAGAGAAAGACTGTCATCACTTTGCCTGCTATGTGGGGAAGAGACATGTGGCATAAAGGATGAAGCATTGTTGGATTGAAGTTTAGCCAGGATTAGAGGGAGAAATTTAGGATATAGCAGTGTGGAATTGGGGTGAGATTATCAAAGAGAACCCATTCTCCTTTTCCTAGGCCTGTGTTAAGTGCTTGACATTGAATTATGCTGTTTGTTAACTAGGTATAGATAGATTATACTTTGAATTTGCTACCTATTTTGTTTGTTAACATTTATGAAATTAGAATTTGTGGATCGGTTGTAATGTGCATTTAAGATATATTTTCTTCCACTTTTACTACAAAACAAGATGCCATTGAATAGCTGATGCCTTTAAAAAAAGCTGTTAACCTTAAGTCTAAGAAATAAGCATGTTTGTCTTTAAGATACAGACACACATTTAAAAGTTACAAATTTGCCCAAGAAGACGCAACTGGTGTATGGTTAAGTTAGAATTCCAACTTAATCTCCTTTGACTCCAAAGTCCATGCTTCTAAACGCTGTAGAACAGTGCTTTTGTAAAAATACTCTCCTTTACATGTGATTTCACCTAATGATCAGTAGTGGGGTTTTTTTTTCCTCTTTATTTTTTTAAATAGAAGAGGTTAAAGTGAACATGCGACAAAGCTATGATTCTAGAGCCATGTAGACTTGTAGTCGTAGTTTTTTCAGCTGTCATTGAGTCTGGTTGACACTCAGTGTCTTTGTCTGTAAGATAAGGGTGTGTATAAGTACTCTAGAGTTTTGGAGATAATCAAATAGCCCATTTTTCTGTACTTAACTAATCTGTAGTATGTTTACACTTAGGTGGCAGTTTGTATAAAGGAAGCACTGGGACTTGTGGCCGCACCCTCTAAGAATAAAAACGTATTAAAAATATGGAACTCCCATGTATGTTACGTGAAGAAGAACAAGAGCCAGAAGTACGGAAAAGGGAGGGAGAGACCAAACAAGTAGATGATGATGGTGATGATGATGAAGTGATCTTGGTTGGAGTGGAACATGTAAATGACGATGCTGACGTGATCTTTGTTGGGATGAGCTCAGCTTCAAAACCAGTCGTTTCAAACATACTAAACAGAGATACCCCAGGTTCTTATTCAAGGAGAAAAAGGTATGGCCACTTCAGGAAAGGTAACACTCACAGATTACAGCCTGTTAGTCATGTGACTCCTACATCAGAAGCAAAGACTGTCTTGCCAGTGTCTGACTCTGACTCAAGATCAACAGGTAGTCCTATTATTATTGAACCTCCGTCTCAAGCTGATTATAAAAATATTTCACCACAAATAGTGCCTGATTGCTTTTCGAAGGAGTTATGTTCTTCTTTGATTACCTTCACAAGTTCATTGCAGCACCCAGTAGAAACAGCAGTTTCTGCAGGAGATATGAATAAAAGTCCTCATGTATCAAAGCGAGTTTCCCCTTGTGAAACAAATCGCAGAAATCCCAGAAGGCCTAAACTCAGTGATGGCATTGTAGGGGAACATTCTTTAGGTTTCTCCCCGTCAGGTTTTTTTCATACAGAGACCACTCAGCAAAGCACACCAGACCGTGTCCATACCTCACTAAGCCATGTTCAGAATGGAGAACCTTGTCCAACACCTTTTCCAAACGACAGTGTTCATTGCAAGCCTGTAAGACCTTTAAGGGAAAGTGGACGGACAAAAACTGATTTTCCAAGTTTGGCAAGTCCAAACAAAATTGGTGATCCCACAGAAGGAAATCTGATTGTGTTACTTCGTGACTTCTACTATGGTGAGCATAGAGGTGTTGGGCAGCCAGAACCGAAGACCCACACGGCATTTAAATGCCTCAGCTGCTTGAAAGTTCTAAAAAATGTCAAGTTAATGAATCACATGAAGCACCATTTGGAACTTGAGAGGCAGAGAGGTGACAGCTGTAAAACCCACACCACCTGCCAGCACTGCCTCCGCCAGTTTCCGACTCCCTTCCAGCTGCAGTGTCACATTGAAAGTGTCCACACGGCCCAGGAGCCCTCCGCAGTCTGTCACATCTGTGAGTTGTCCTTTGAGACAGATCAGGTTCTCTTAGAGCACATGAAAGACAATCATAAGCCTGGTGAAATGCCCTATGTATGCCAGGTTTGCAGTTACAGATCATCATTTTTTGCAGATGTGGATGCACATTTCAGAGCATACCATGGTAACACCAAGAATTTACTTTGCCCGTTTTGTCTCAAACTTTTTAAAACTGCAACAGCATACAGACGTCATCATCGAGGGCACTGGGAAAAGAGTTTTCACCAGTGTTCCAAATGTCGGCTACAGTTTTTAACTTCCAAAGAGGAGAGGGATCACAAGACCCAGTGTCATCAAATGTTTAAGAAGCCTAAGCAGCTAGAAGGATTGTCTCCTGAAACAAAAATTGTTATTCATGTATCACTGGAACCCCTTCAGCCAGGATTGGTGGAAGTAGCATCCATTACTGTGAACACATCTGATTTTGAATCATCACCCCCCAAATCTAAAAGGAGGAGGTCAAAAAAAGAAAAAAAATAGTTAATTCTGCCTTCAGTAAGTCTGAAGCCAGTATTTCAGTCAAAGTTAAAAACCCCATTAAAAACAAAAAGATCAACTTATAGCATTATTCAATAATATCAAATATAGGGAAACTGATGGGTAATTTATGTGATTTTGTTTTAAATAGAGGAAGTACAGTTTTGTTTGATCTGCATATTGAGATGTTATTTAAAAATCTATGATCTGTTTTTCGTGTAATTGTCTTAACATGTAAAAAGGATGTGCGCATGTGTGTGTGAGAGAGAGAGAATGAGAGAAGTGGAGAAAGGAAAAGTAAGAACCTATTTTGGTATTTGATGTTATTTGTAAGTTCGAAAGCTCTCCTATACATATAATCTGTAGAGTGTTTTAGCAACGGAATTTTGAACTGTTTTCATGCCTTGAAGATCTCAGTATCAGCTATATAGCCAGATTTGAATGTCACTCTCTGAAGTGCCTCTTGGGCTGATCTAAGACAACCTGGCTCTGAAAGCGTGCACTGGAGGTTGATGGAGAAGCTACGATGTGAGTTTGGACCAGACACGGGATTTAATCAGTGAAGAGCTGTGGCTTCTTGTCCCAGCTGAGGAAGAGGCATACATTCACTGCAGGCACAGAGCCAAGGGAGAAGGAACACTGTCTCAGAGTGCTTTCACCTATCCCAGGGACATCACAAGGAAGCCAGCCGCTAAAATGCCTGTGTTTGGTGAGAGACCCTGGCAAGCATGAAGCAGGCCCTGTGTAGCACTGACTGCAGTTGGAGAAGCAGAGATAGTTAGTTGAATGAGACCTGGTGCCTGTGGACCTCCTGTTGAGTGATCAAAAGGGGAATTTGATTCATTCTGTCCCCTTTCCCATTTGGCTGCCCTGTAGTCACAGTGAGGTCGGCATATCTGTGTCAGACACAGTAGCAAAGCAAGTTAAAATTCCCAAAGGAAAAAAGAGCCTTGACGTCCACTTTGATTTGCGCTGGACCCATAGTTGTAGCTGAAAAGGATCAAACACAGGAAATCTGTTCAGCTTTTGAATTGGGCTAAATTGAGTTCTCTTACCCTTAAGCTACAATGGAGTTGTCCAAGAATCGTAAATATAGTGGATAAAAATAGTCCAGGGTGATTAAAGCCTTTTTGGAACTCTTCCTTCCATTTTCCAGTTACATGTGTCTTACCCGAGTTGACCATGTGAAGATTTCGGTTCTGTATCTTATCTTGCCTTGGACACAAATGTAGTACAGTTAACTGCTAATTCTTTGCGTGTGTAATTTCCCATTGTATGAAACTAATTGAGTTTCCGTCCTTCTTGACACAGTCTGAAGTGCAAGAATTGTCTCATGTATTTCAGTAATTATCAGGTCATAGAGTTATCCTTCCTCTAATCTATCCAACCATCTAATCTGTGATTATACTTGTGGAAACCTTCTTTCTTGCGGTCTCCAAGGGCTCTTTCACAGACCTGTGAGGTACCCTCTAAGTATTGTTGCCTGAACATCAGCGCACTTGGCTGCCTCTGTAGGTTCTTGGAGTTGAGTCTCCTCCTGGAGTTGAATGTCACCCCTTCTCCCCTTCTGGCATGGATACCTAGCAATCTCTGTGCACCATTCCAGGAAGCTGGGATCCTGTCTGTAGACCTATGCCAGGAGCAGTCTCTCCGTTTCCTCTTCCTTTCTCCTCCTCTTTGTCTCTCCCCACTCTCCCCAGTCCTCAATTTCTTTAAGTCCTCTAAGCTTTCACAAAATGCTGGAAAGAGATCATCACCAAGCGGTTAGCATCCTTCTCAGAACTGAAGAGGAAGGACTACAGATGATGAAGCTGTAGTGAACCTGTTGTCTCCATTTTAGGTAATTTCGTGAGTATAAATTCAAATTCAAATAAATTGTGTTTATTTATTCAAAGCTTGATTGATTTATTTGCACTTTGAATACTTTACTAGGCCTTTCTGGTTAGTTTACTTGGGCCAAAGCGCTTTGCTAAGTGTCAGCTGAAACTACTTTTAGTTGTATAAAGAGTGTGTGTGTGTTCTGGTCTCAGGTGAAAACTCTCTGTATAAATAAATATACAGACTATTGCATTTGTATCTGCTTTCTTCGATTTCTGTAGTAAAAAATACGAAATGTTTTATTTACGTGTTTTTACTGTTGCTTAGTATCATCAACACTGTTGCTGTTAGTTGCTGTGAAGTATGCTCCTAAGGAGTACAAGTTGTATTTATTGCCAAATTAAAAGGTTCCCACAATATGGTCCCTGACTGCTTCCTCTCTTCCATTCTCTGTCTTCTACTCTACTATTTTCCCCACTAATGTACTCTTTTTGACAACACAGGCCTTGGTTTTCCTCCATCAAATTCTGTTTCTTCCCGATCCAGACTGCAAGTGCTGTTTTTCTGGAAATACTTTTCCCGGAGGCCTGCATGGCTCCCTTGTTTGAGCTTCACCAATGCTGTTCAAATAACACAATCAAATCTCCAACCCCCTCTCTTTCCTCCTCCTCCTTAAAGGCACTTGAAGTCTCTATCCTCTTCTTCCCTCTCCAGCCTAAATTTCCTAAGTTTTCACAAAAAAAGAAAAATGAAAAAAGAAGAGATAATAACATCAGGGCTTTGCTTCTTAGAATTAACTTGAGTCAGTTTCTGTGCCTGCAAATCAAAGATAGTTAATAGTGAGTTGAGTTCTTTCAGGAGCTTCCTCTGTTTTTCTTTTGATACCTCTATATTTTGTTCACACAATGACACTTTGTTTTCTTTACAAATTATTGAAGATGTGTCAAGATTATTATTTTGTTACTGCCCTTTGTGAATTCCCTTGTCTGCCTTGCTTGTTGTTTCAGGTAAAATTTATTATTTTATTAATGTTGCCAAAACATTGTAAGTAAAATTAGTATTTGTAGAAATAATGTTTTAAAAATTATTTCTGCTGTCTTTTTACAAATAACATGGCATATTTTTATTTTTTTAAATAATCGTATTGTGTTGGCCAGTTCTAAACTTCTAAACAGTGATGTGTAAATGGGCTTTCTTGTTCTGAGTACCATCAAAAGCAATGAGTATCTAGCTTAGTAAATTTCCGTTTCTGGTTTTAGATCTTGAAGAGAACTGTTTTATTGGATAGTTTACAACATTTGTTGAGACATTTACTGTTCCTTCCTTCTCCTCTCCTTTCTTTTTCTTGATTTCTTCCCTTGTCTCTCTTCCTCTTTCTTTCCTTCCCTTTCTTTCCCCAGGTTGTTGCTTGACTGGACCTTTCCTGAAACAAATGATTTCCACTCAGAGTTGAATGTTATCCTCTCAGAATCCCATTTCGTTCCTCATTTCTAGTATTGGAATTAACCTCCCTGTCCCCTTATTAGATTTGCCACAGTTGTATCAATGTTTCTGATTTTCTTTTTCCAAGAAGCAGCTCTTGTCGTCTTATCCCTACAAGATTTATTTTTGTGTTCTATTTTTGTTTCAATTCATAGATACTTCCTAAATTCTTTAGGATTTTTTCCTTTTCTTTATAACTTTGTATTTTAGAAGTTTCTTCAGAATTTTTTTCCTGTAAATATATTAGATTTACAATGTTGAATTTCAGATGTATATCAGAGTGATTTAGTTATGCAGCTATGTATCTATTCTTTTGTAGGTCCTTTTCCATTATAGGTTATTACATGATACTGAGGATTTCTTTTCTTTTTTTTTTTTTTTCCAGAGATGGTTTAGGGGTTAACCTATCTTTATTTAGCAATTTTGTCTGAATCCCAAATATTTTTATGTATCCATGTTTTTAATTAAAATTTCATTGTCTAAGATTTTTGGCAAGTTGATTCCAAAGAGTTCACTATTTTCAGGCTGAATGTTTTCATTTATTGTTTACTGAGAATTAAGTTTTCATTGGAGCTCTGAGGGTATGTGTGTATATACACTGACATGTCTATATACACATCCTTTTCAGATTACTACATGTTTTAAGATATGTAAATGTATTTTCAAAGATATTTTCTGTTTGTATGGTAAAAACATGAAATGTTTTAATTCTAGAAATTTATTCCCCCAAATGAATATAGTATAAAGAATAAAGATATAAAACTAGATTCCTTTGAGAGTAATCCTTGCTAACAGAACTTGGGAATGTTCAAAAAGTATTCATAACACTTACGAAAGGTGGCAAGAAAAACTTTATTCAAGGTAAGAGTACTACAGTGGCGTATTATAACATGGGAGAGAGACTGAGCTTGTGTCTGACTCCAGGAGGGGTGCAGCTGGGATTTATAGCTAAGGAACAGGGTGGGCCCATGGGATTGCAGACAGAGATGGGAGACTGAAAAGCAATGGACAACAATAACAGAATGGGTGTCAGTGGATGGAAACGTATTAAAATGAGGACTATAAGGGTGAGGGTGGACTCTGGCTCAACTGAGAGGATCATTGCTGAGGCTAGGCAAGGCTGATAAGATATTCAGGTGAGTGAAATGACATTTGATCTGATACTGAGGGTGGTCAGATCAAGGGTGGGCTATGTTTTCTAAACTGAAGTAGCAGATTCTGGATTAGATTGGACTAGATGGACAGGCAGCCCTGAATAAAGACATTGCCCAAAGTTGGCAGTGCATTAATACACTAGTGCTGCATAACCAATTAGCCAAAACTAGCAGCTTAAAACAATATTATTTCATACTGCTGCTGAAAGTTGGGAATCCAGGAGTAATTCAGCTGAGTGTTGTGGCTCAGTGTCTCATGAGATTGCCATCCTCTGAAGCCTTGACATGCGCTGGTGGATTTCCTTCCAAGATGGCTTACTCACATAGCTGTTGAAACCAGTTTGCTTGCTGGCTGTTGGGAGAAAGCCTCGGTTCTTTCACATGGGCCTCTCTAAAGGGCTACCCGAGTGTTCTCGAGATATGACTAAGCTGGCTTCTAGAGTGAGTGATCCAAGAGGATGAGCAAGGAGGCTGCAGTGCCTTTTATGACCTAGTCTCAGACGCTTCATTGTTCGTTTCTACCGTATTCTAACATGAGAAGTGAGCCACTAAGTCCACCACACATGTGAAGGAGCAGAGGAAGGAACCATGGACATAATTTAAAACCACGTGGTACACACATGGCCAGAAATTGTTCACATACGTGTATGTCCAAAATGCCTTTTCCTGCCAATGCTTTTAAACAATTTATCTGTTACAGCATTAACTTGAAGTTCAGGACCTTGTCATCTAAGTCAGGTCCAGCTATGGATCAGGGTCCACGTGTACAGTATCTCGTGTTCTGTTGCTCAGTTGTGTCTTATTCTTTGCGACCCCATGGGCTGCAGCGCTGCAGGCTTCCCTGTCCATCAACTCCAGGAGCTTGCTCAAACTCAAGTGCATTGAGTCGATGATGCTATCCAACAATCCCATCCTCTGCTGTCCCCTTCTCCTACCTTCATCTTTTTCCGCATCACGGTCTTTTCCAATGAGACGGTTATTCCCATCACATAGCCCAAGTATTGGAGCTTCAGCTTCAGCATCAGTCCTTCGAATGAATATGCAGGAGAGATTTACTTTAGGATTGACTGGTTTGATCTCCTTGCAGTCCAAGAGCCTCTCAAGTCTGCAACACATCAGTTCAAATTATAGAAGTGTAGTTCCTCTAGACCTGAGGATGTGTGAACAAAAGAGACGAGTTAATCTGCTCCCTTTCACAGCCAACATACAGTGGTGGTTCAGGCATAGATAACCTTCATAGACACTCCTGTTCCTGAAAGGGGAGGTGCAGGGAGCCAGTGTGAGGAATCCCGCCCGTGACAAGGTCATGAGGAAGGAAGCTGACATACGCAAGGCGTGCTCAGACTTCAGGGACCCCTCTGGATATTCCTAAGCATGTACCCCAACAAAAATCTGCCGGTTTTTGTGCTCTGCTTTTCTACTCTTCTGATATTTTCTGGAAAAAGTCAATTCAGGGCTTTAGTCTTCTGCATTTAAAAGAGTGTTTCAATCCAAAAAACCCTCTGATGGCTTTCTAGCCTGCCTGCAGGACTCCTACAGCTGCGCGTGTGATTGTTTGAGGCCTCCTGACCGCAGGAGGCACAGGAAGCTTAAAACATCCTAGGAATGTAGGAGCTTCCGAGGAGTCAAAATCTTTTTAGGACTAATTAAATGTTTCATTTGTTGAATCAATATTTGCTGCCAAATTTTCACATCCTTTAGTTGTAGATATAGTTAAAATAACAAGTAGTAGACCTTGTGTTAGCAACATTAGATCTTTGAGTTAAAGTACCTTCTTTGTTGTGTCCCACTGCACCTTTGTTCTATAGAGATGTAACTTTAATGCTAATGCTTTAAGGAGATGTAGATTAAAGAAAAACACTTCAGGGGAAACAAGATTAACATTCATTAAGGAAGAGAGCCAAAAAGTGTTAACAAGCCTCTTGGCCAGAAGATAATGTAAATCACCTGAGACCTTTTGTATACCCAATGATGTATAGAAAGAGCCTGAGCTGCAAACGCTACATAATCTTGTGTTACCCATTGATCTCTGTGTTTTATCAAAAGTATAAAAGGCCTTCTGAACAATAAAGGATGGGGCCAGCTTCCCGGGGCCAGGGGCCAGGGGCCGGGGGCCAGCTTCTTGGACCAGCTTCTCTAACTAGTCTCCCGGCCTGGTTTCTTGGCACTCTGGCTCCCCCCCATGTCTCTCTCTCTCTCTTTCTTCTTCTCTCTTCTTTCCCTCTCTCTGCTCTTTATTTTAACTTCAGGCTGAATCTCCACCTGGGGCGCGGAGGCTCGCCAGGTCTACTTACTTGCCCCTGCTGTTAAAGACCCGCGAGAAAGGGAGCTTAAGGCGAGGCACCCTTAGATATTCAAGCGGGCGCCGGTGGCCCAACGTAGATGGTGCAAATTCCTTGTCTGGAATTTTATTGGCCTTCCGCATAAACCAAGCTATTCAGCCTTCTTTCTCCACTTAATCTTCTTACTACACTATAGCTTCTTAATCTAATCTTTCATTAATAAATAAACAAGTCTTTCCACGCCGACGCCGTCCACCCTTCGAATTCCCTGGATCCACCGGGGCTGGACCCCGGTAGGGAGGGGAGATGGGAGTCAATAGTAGCAGTTCTGAAATCCCATGGGTTCTTGCGGGCAGTCCTTTGATTAGTATTTAAGGCCTGGACACTTCCTAGGCTTCAGTCTCTGATTTTTTCATTCTACCCCCTGACATGATGCCATTGCATGAAAGGTGGCTAGTATATGGTTACATGAAACAGTCTCCCTAGCCTGCTTCCTGCTTGTAGAAGGTAGAAGTCCAGAGCTCCTATTTTGTACTATTGCTGGTCCTTTCAGTCTGAGCTGAACTTAAATATGTTATCTTAAAACCTTGGTGTGTCTCCTGATACTCTTACTGGTGTTCATGGCAAAGCACCCCACTCCAAAGCCACAATCACACATGTCTTCATAATAAGGCTTACTCTGTCTTGGTTTTCTGCTGAGATAGCTGAGGGATAACACCCTGAACCTTGGTAGAAGTCTTATTGTGTGACTGAAAGGATCTCTGAGTGACACCCCTAAACTCTTTGGAGGGTATTGGCCTGACTAAATAATGCCATGAGGCATCCCCTTCCAGCTTTCTGAGGCTTAACAAAGAATTTTACAGTCACACTCGTCTTTAGAACACCTTTGTTTATAAAAAATAATATGAAGAAGAACTGGCCTATCGGTGGTGTAAAATGTTGTATTTAGACCACCTAATCTCAATGCCCTGGATATGATCTTGCTTGAGAGTCATTAATTTTAACAACTTCCGTCATCTTAAAAGACTGGAAAATTCCCAAATCAGCAAGTTTTGTCCCCTGGTTTAATAATCTTTATGTTAAACATTAAAAAAAAAAAAATTCCCTTCATGTTTTACTACAGGCAGCAAGAAGAAACCAGGAAGCACTTTTGGCTGTTTGGATGGAAATCCTCTTAGATAACTCAATTAATTAAGTACAGTTTGTCCTCCCAGCTCATTAGGTACATTTTCTACTTTTCATAAACTGCAGATGTAATGGACTTTCGTCTTCACAATCCCCAGTCTCTTTCCTCCTGCCTCTCCTTTCTGCCAAGCATCCTAGGTGCACGACTGTGATTCCGCCTAGAACGTGTTTGCTTAGTGAGCAAACGGGGAGCGATTCCCTGGCTTCAGTGCTTCTGCTGGCCAGAGACTCTGTACCGTTCCCTAAGAACTTCATGGTTTCGCTGTCCAACTTCTATCACCTGGCTAGGTCAGTTGCAGTAGCTCACACTCACAAGCGAACTTGCAGGGATTTCTACACGCACATGTGCAGAAACATACATGTGTATACAGTAACATCGCTGAGGGGAAACCTGTCCATATGCAGAAGAACAGCTTCCTTTTCCAGGAACATGAATTTTGGTAAGCACTCAAATTTCTACGCACACATGTGCGCAAATATATTGGTGAATACAGTTACATCGCTGAGAGGAAACCTGTCCATATGCAGAAGTACAAGCTTTCTTTTCCAGGAACATAAATTTTGGTAAGCACTCAAATTTCTGCACGCACATGTGCACAAACATGCACGTGTACTCAGTAACATCCCTGAGAGGAAACTTGTCTATATGCAGAAGTACAAGCTTTCTTTTCCAGGAACATGAATTTTGGTAAGCACTCAAATTTCTATGTGCACATGTGCACAAATATATCCGTGTACACAGTAAGATCACTGAGGGGAAACCTGTCCATATGCAGAAGTACAAGCTTTCTTTTCCAGGAACTTGAATTTTGGTAAGCACTAAAATTTCTGCACGCATATGTGCACAAACACACTCGTGTACACAGTAACATCCCTGAGAGGAAGCTTCTCCATATGCGGAAGTACAAGCTTTCTTTTCAAGGAACATGAATTTTGGTAAGCACTCAAATTTCTACACACACATGTGCACAAATAGATGGGTGAATACAGCTACATCGCTGAGAGGAAACCTGTCCATATGCAGAAGTACAAGCTTTCTTTCCCAGGACCTTGAATTTTGGTAAGCACTAAAATTTCTACGTGCACATGTACACAAATATATGCGTGTACACAGTAACATCGCTGAGAGGAAACTTGTGTATATGCTGAAGTACAAACTTTCTTTTTCAGGAACATGAATGAGACCTGGTGACTAGGACCTCCTGTTGAGTGATCAAAAGGGGAATTTGATTCATTCCGTCCCCTTTCTCATTTGGTGTCCCTGAACAATGGAGATCAACGTGGCAAACGGTGGGGTTTTTCCTACTTCCCTAGCATCTGGCCAGCAACAGCCTGTCCTGGTGATGCTGTGAATGGCTGGGACGTTGCAGCCACCAGTGGCCACACCAGGCGAAGATGCCACCCTCTTCAGAGTGGAGGCAGGAGAGGACAGCGAGGCCCAGGTGCGGAGTCGTGGCAGGGATCAGACGGGGTTTCCAGCTGCTTGCAGAAGACATCACTGAGGATGTGGAGGTTGTGCCAGATGAATAACAGAAACAGGGTCCTCCCTGGAGCTGGAGGAGAAGACATTGGAGGAGTAGTGCCAGGAAAGGCCTGGAGGCCCGAGTGACCTCAGAGCACTAGATGTGATGCAGGCACTGGCGACCTTGTAAGTGGAACTTAGCTCTAAGCCTGAGAAAACCTGCAGGGCCTACGTTTGGTTCATGTGCAAGAGTCATGAGAGGAGGAAGCGTGACTTGGCTCAGAAGAGTGCCAACATCCAGGGCATCCCTGGCTTCTGGGCCAACGTGGTATCCTTTCTGCTACTCGTTGTGGTCCAGTGCTCAGGAGGAGGGGGAGGTGCAGAGGCAGGAGCAGGAGGAGGGGTGGAGGCGAGGGGGCAGAATGGTGGACCCTGAAGGAAGTGTGGTACTGGGCAATTGGCAGGCTCCAAAGGCACACCTGAGTAGAGTCCAGGCAGGGCCACTCCTGTAAGTGTCACAGCCATGAGTCTCTGTGTCTCCTTCAGGCCTGCATCTGAGGAGGATTAGCCTCTAAGTCAGAAATGACCAGAGACAGTACATCAGAGCCACCTTAGCTGACAGTTATTGTTGTAAAGGTGAATGATTCCGAAAATAACTGAGATGTGGGAGTCACACACACGCGTGCGCGCGTGCACACACACACATACACAAACCCACAGAACATATGTAGACATACTTACTGATCCCCGTTATCTCACTGAGTGAGCAAGTTCTGAGTGGAATCACAGTGGTACAGCAAGGATGCCTGGCAGAAAGGAGAGGCAGGAATAAAGTGCCTGGGGGTGACCAGTGAGAGTGCAGAAGATCTGAGACACAGAACAGGTTGCAATCCCAGACACAGAAGCCACGGTGGGTGACCCCACAGCCCTTTGAACACCCTGATACAAGGGCCTTTTCATCCTTCCCAAGTGCCAGGCATACTTTCCCTGACCTTACCATGAGCATGAGCAACCCTTGCCTATTTTGTGTGGTTTCAGTGATGGACCAGAACTGCAGCATAAGCACCTGCTACCTGCAGTCTTCCAGTCTGAATCATCACTCTTTGTACTCTTTGCAGAACACATATATTGGGTATCAGGACTATAGGATGGATGGCTTATCTTGATCCTCTTGCTGCTCCCAGCCACACAGGCTTGGGTGACCGGGCAGGCTTGAATGTGTTCTCACATGGAGAACAGAACCACTTTGAAAGGATAAATTGGCAGCCATGCATGTTTCTGGCACCAGTGTGTCATGGAACTTAATGGGGAGCTGTCCTTACCATCTCCCTGGCAGGTATTCAAATAATGTTCAGGGAGTTCCCTCAGGCCCCAGGCCATGGCCCATTTCTCCATCTGTGCAAAGTGTGGCCAAGCTACCTGAGGCCTTTGCACTATTCACGTCTGTCCAGCGACGGAGGGAGGGTCACACCGCACCTTCTGCAGTTCAGCAGTGACCGCACACTGTGGACTTTCAAGTTTGAGAAAGCACTCTCCGAATGTGTGGACTAACAAAGTCTGATCTCCCATGGGTGCAACTCACTAAGGAGGAGCAGGGCTTGCCTTCTCATATAAACTTCTCGTATGAGCACTGGTGTCCAGAGAGTGACAGACAGCAAGAGCACCACTTAGAGAGATGGAGACAAACAGACACCAGCCCTTGGTACACACATGGAAGGGTTGCCCAAAACAGTGCTATGCCAGAAGCAGAGATGAAGAGACACAGAACCAGCTCTGTACCCTAAGGCTCTGGTGTCCCTGAACAGTGGAGATCAACTGTAGCCAACACTGGGGTTTTTCCCTTCTTCCCTAGCATCCGGACAACAGGTTCTGTGTCCCATGGAGAAAAAGTATCCAGCCACGTGGAGTCCCTGTTTATACTTTGAATCCTCAGGGAAATTTCTCAGTTATTGAGGGTCCTGAGGGACACAGGAGTAAGCTGTTCAGACTGAGAAGCAGAAACCCGTCATTGGGATTTCCAGAGTCCGGACAATGACAGCGCCTGGAGTATCAGCAGATGCAAAACCCATTACTCCCTGGAGCGGTATATGCCATGTGGGTGCGCTGTAGCCCAGGAACTGTGGAAGATTCCCTACGTTTGAGGGGCGTGTCCAGAAGGGTGCCACCCACCACTCTCTCGGCCATTGGACTAAATTTGGGCCAGCAGCCTACGCGTGGCTCACAGCCTAGGGATCCGCCTATTCGGCTGATTTCCCCAGGGCCTGTTCACCCTGTCCCGTGCTGTCTGTCACCCCTTTCTTCAGCCTCAGGCCACCGGACACACACCAGCCCCCGCTTCCCTACCATCCCCCTCACTCCCCGCCCCCAAAGAGCTAGTGGGTCCCACAGGATTACTGAAACCTGAGCCACATTTGCACACCACTTGTGCTATTATGTCCCATCCCTTCGCATCTGTCCCAGCCTGGGGTCACGACCAGGGCCAAGAGGCGTGTGAAAGGCCGTCAGAGGAATGCAGGAGCATCCTGGGACCCCAGACCTTCCTAGTTGTGAGCTCCGGTTTCAGGGCGCTGGGGTTGGTGGCCTGCCATCCTCAGGCTTTTTGAGGCTGGGACCTTGCAGCCACAAGTTGTCATGCCAGGCAAAGGAGCCACGCTATGCAGGGTGGAGGCGGTGGACGACGGTGAGCCCCTGGTGGACGGAGACATGGTGGGGATTGGGTGGTTGTTCCAGCTGCTTGCGGAAGATGTCATGGAGGAGGTGGAGGTTGTGGCAGATGAGGAGCAGCAATAGGGGTTCTTCCAGGAGCTGAGAAGACAGTGGAGGAGCAGGGCCAGGGAAGGCCCGGGAGCACTACTGAGCTTCCAGGGCAAGATGCGCTGCAGGCACTGGCTGCCCTGCTGGTGGAACTGAGCTCTGAGCCTAAGAAGAACTGCAGGGCCTACTTCCAGTTCATGTGCAAGAACCATCAGAGGAGGAAGCCTGACTTGGCTTGGAGGATCGCCATCACCTGGGGCATCCCTTGCTTCTGGGCCGTAGCTGTATCCTTTCTGCTGCTCTTTGAAGTCTGCTGCTCAGGAAGAGGAGGCGGCGCAGGAACCTTTTCCCTGCTCCCTATCCTGACAGGTGCTGTTGCGGAGCCATCCATCGTCCCACTGCAAGTTGATATTTTCCTTTCAGGACCCCCCTACTTCTTGAACACAGTGACCACTAAGTAGAATTACCTTGACATCACTTGTGAAACGTGGTTCCTGGGGTGATGAGTGTGGGTGTGCAAGGTTGTGGAGTGTCCACCTGTGGGATCCACACCCATCTCCCGTCTCTCTGTAGGGCATAGGGCACGTTGTTCCACTCCTGTCCACTGGTTCTGGGACTTTGAACGGGGAGCATCCAGCCGCAGCGTGGACACCAGGAGCCTTAACTTTCTCGGCTGGTTGTCAGGTCACAACTGCTCAGAGTCGAACAGGATTGCTGAGGTGTGGTTGCTTTGGGCCTGAACACAGTCAGCAATTCACTTTGGGATTCTTGGCTGCTGGCTCACCTTGCTCGTATTGCCAGCGGATTGTTGGCCAAGATGTGTGGGAGGATCGCCTGAAGTAGTACCCTGGGCAGGAAGGTTCTTCCATGAGAGTAACTGACAGAAACGTGTGGAGATGGGGTCTGAAGGTGGGCCCTGAAGGGACACTCGTGTGATACTTCAGGGACACTGTCCTTTCCCAAATGGGGATGCTCAGACTCATGCAAGCTGGCTGTGGAGCCTGAGTTTGGGTCGTGCTTGTAGCAGGTGACCTCCTGAGACTGTTTATTTGGGGACTTGGCGTGTCCGTGAGTGAAGCAAGTCTCCACCAAATCAGCTGAGGTGGCAGCACCAGAGTCCAGGTGATACTACTAGAGGCAGTGTGTATTAAGTATCTTTGTCAGACTCATCCTTTGTGGGTCTTTTCATCCCCTGGCCTCCTGCTGCTCACTGAGTTTGAGATTGCCTGGGCACTTCACTCCCGCCCCTTACCCAGGGAAGGCCTATCATTGAAAAGCTGTCCTCTCCGGGGTCCCAGTGCACCTGTGTGCTGACTTTGGGATCTTCTGTGAATTTCCACATTCAGCAATCAGTGTCTCACAACCACCAAACATGCTGCGCTGGAAGCGGCTTCAGGTTGCCTTGGGAACATATGGAAGAGTTCGTGGAGAAGGTGAACAGGGAGCCCCAAGGGCAGGACATGGTGCCTACTGTCGCCATCCCTGGCATTGCTGGCCTCGGTCGTCTTCACCTCCTGAAACACCTATGCTCGTTGTTTGCATTTGTGTCCCCGTGCTGAGCATGTGTGTGTATACACACGTGTGCTTATTTATGCTGGCTGTGATTGTGTGTGTGTGTGTGTGTGTGTGTCCGGCCCAGGGCAGAGGCAGAGATGAAGGTGGCAGGAGAGGAGGTGCTGAGCAACCAGAAGAGGAGTCATGAGGCAACCAGGCTGAAGGTGGTTTGTCACCTCATCTCTGCATTGACCCTGCCCAGGATGGGAACAAGGAAAGGATGGCCAGTGATAACTCCAGACTGTGGCTCCAGATATCTGCAATTAGACCAGATACAAAACACGCTCATCAGTTCTACCGTGTTGTTGTGTGTGCTTGGATCAGGAAGAGGGTTTCATGGTCTAAGGATTCACACAGAGCAAATCACGTGGGGTGGCACTTTGAAACCACTGCCTGTGGAGCCCTCCGTGTGTGGGGCCATGGGCTGGCCTCTGGAAATGAGGGACGTGGCTATGGCAAGATCTGGGATGGTGAGGATAAGGTCCTGCCGAGATGGGCAGAGAGCTGAAGGAGAAAGAGTCATAGATTGCCTGCTGCACTGGAGATTGTTCCACACACATGTGAAAAGGAGAACTGGGAAGGTCCTGGACCAGTGCTGCCCCGGATCAGCCCAGCAGCCAGCACACGCCCTCCCTGAGGGTGGCACACACTGGCACGATATGACACAAAACATGAGATGTGCTAAAGTATGCTGTATCTGCCAAACCACAGGCATCCTAGGAGAGACATGGTCTGTAAGCAAGGCATGCCTCCAGGCACTTCCAGCCTGCCTCCCTGGCAGTGCCCAAAGGCGAGGAATGCGCAAGTGGGTTTCCCTGTGTGACCCTATCTGGGATATGCCTGTGAGGGAGGGAACAGAGAAAAGACAAGGGCGGTGGGTAAACTGCATGTCCTAAGGGACCTCAGGGGAGTGGAGACAGAGAAGCCCCTGGGGCAGTTCAGGGCCTGCTGGTCTTCAGTGTCCAGACTCTAGGCAGTAGCGGTCCTGCCAAAGATACCCCATGGTCTGTGCTGAAAGTTCTGATATGAATTCCTCCTTTTCTTTGCGGTCTTGCCCCTGGCTTTGGGGGCCTGAGTGTCAAAGGTGC
Organism: Ovis canadensis; assembly: GCF_042477335.2. Taxonomy (NCBI): domain Eukaryota; kingdom Metazoa; phylum Chordata; class Mammalia; order Artiodactyla; family Bovidae; genus Ovis; species Ovis canadensis. The sequence continues at coordinate 19,674,153 of NC_091271.1, forward strand.
ACATCTGCACATGAAGGGGGATTCTGGTAGTCTTGCTGGAGCAGAATCTCTGATTGCGTTGTAGGGGATCTGCACCCAGGTGACACAGAGGGATGCTGCCATCCAGGTGACCGTCTTGGATATCCCTGGGCCCAACCGCGCACTGGCTTCCTTGGCATGGGTGCTGTGTAGGGAATCAGGGATGCCTGACTGTAGGGAGTCCTACCTGGGCTAATGAGAGCAACTGAAAGAGCCTTGGCATTTAGCAAATCACTGAGGCATGGGTGGTTCAAGCCCTCTTGGTCCATTTGAGATAGTAACGCTGCTTTCTGTCCAACGGAGGCATTAGCTCTGGGCCCAGAACCTGCAGGTTCCCCAGGGCATCATCTGTTGGGGGACTCCCATGTGCATGGGTAGTGTTAAACAGAAAGGAAGACGTGTAGGGATGCCACCTTACTTTTATGGCCTCCGGTTCCATTCTTGGTATCAGAAGAGACCCTGTATCCATGTGTACCTTCTTCACAACCTTGGATCAGAACCAGGCCTGTCACAGTCTCCGGGGTTTTTGGAGGCGCAGGCGTTTCTGGCCTTTTCCTGCCACTTGGAGAGAGCACATCGGGGCACAGGTAGATGGTGCACACAGAACGCTCCACAGATAGGAAGAACAGGGGGCCTCATTCAGAATGCTGGGGGCTGTAACGGGTGGTAGGCTAGCAAGAGGGGCACAACATTGACACAGAATGACCTAGACAGGTGCACACCGAGAAAGCAGTTCTTCATGTCAGCTGAGCTCGGAGGTCCTTGTTTTCTGGTCCCCTGAAGGAATGCACAGGCAATGGATCAGGCCAACGTGACTGGTACTGTGAAGCTGTCCAAGGTGATGGGAGAATGCAGAAGGCAGGCACATGTTATACAGCTGTTCATGGCAAGAACTTCCAACGCTGCCTGCTGCTCTGCAGGCTAGTCCCTATCAATAGCAAATTCCACGGTTTTGGAACCTTTGAGGATAAGGCATAGAGTTAGAAGTGTAACATGACATAATCAATGAGCAAGTGAAAAAACAAGGACAGAAATGTGGATGCTTACCAAAATTAATATTCCTGGAAAAGAAAGCTTGAACTCTGCATATGGACAAGTTTCCTCTCAGGGATGTTACTGAGGACACGTGTATGTTTGTGCACATGTGCGTGCAGAAATTTGAGTGCTTAACAAAATTCACGTTCCTGGAAAAGAAAGCTTTACTTCTGCATATGGACAGGTTTCCCCTCAGCGATGTTACTGTGTACACATGTAGGTTTCTGCACATGTGCATGTAGAAATCCCTGCCGGTTCGCTTGTGAGTATGAACTACTGCAACTGACCTAGACAGGTGATAGAAGTTGGACAGCGAAACCATGAAGTTCTTAGGGAATGGTACAGAGTCTCTGGCCAGCAGAAGAACTGAGGCCAGGGGATCGCTCCCCGTTTGCTCACTGAGCAAACACGTTCTAAGTGGAATCACAGTCGTGCACCTAGAATGCTTGGCAGAAAGGAGAGTCAGGAGGAAAGAGCCTGGGGAGTGTGAAGACGAAAGCCCATTACACCTGCAGTTTTATGAAAAGTAGAAAATGCACCTAATGAGCTGGGAGGACAAACTGTACTTAATTAATTGAGTTATCTAAGAGGATTTCCATCCGGACAGCCAAAAGTGCTTCCTGGTTTTTTCTTGCTGCCTGTAGTTAAACAATAAGGGATTTTTTTTTAATGTTTAACATAAAGATTATTAAAACAGGGGACAAAACTTGCTGATTTGGGAATTTACCAGTCTTTTAAGATGACATTAATAAAATAATAAATTTTACCTGAAAGAACAAGCAAGGCAGACAAGGGAATTCACAAAGGGCAGTAACAAAATAGTAATCTTGACACATCTTCAATATATTTGTAAAGAAAACAAAGTGTCATTGTGTGAACGAAATATAGAGATATCAAAAGAAAAACAGAGGAAGCTCCTGAAAGAACTCAACTCACTATTAACTATCTTTGATTTGCAGGCACGGAAACTGACTCAAGTTAATTCTAAGAAGCAAAGCCCTGATGTTATTATCTCCTTTTTTCCTTTTTTCCTTTTCTTTTTTTGTGAAAATTTAGGAAATTTAGGCTGGAGAGGGAAGAAGAGGATAGAGACTACAAGTGCCTTTAAGGAGGAGGAGGAAAGACAGGGGGTTGGAGATTTGATTGTGTTATTTGAACAGCATTGGTGAAGCTTAAACAAGGGAGGTAGCAAGCCATGCGGGCCTGCGGGAAGAGCATTTCCAGAAGAACAGCTCTCGCAGTCTTGGGATAGGGAAGAAATGGAATTTGATGGGGGAAAACCAAGGCCAGTGTTGTCAAAAAGAGTACATTAGTGGGGAAAATAGTAGAGTAGAAGACAGAGAATGGAAGAGAGGAGCAGTCAGGGACCATATTGCGGGAACCTTTTAATTTGGCAATAAATACAACTTGTAGTCCTTAGGAGCATACTTCACAGCAACTAACAGCAACAGTGTTGATAATACTAAGCAACAATAAAATCACGTAACTAAAACATTTCCTATTTTTTACTATAGAAATCGAAGAAAGCAGATACAAATGCAATAGTCTGCATATTTATTTATACAGAGAGTTTTCACCTGAGACCAGAACACACACACACTCTTTATACAACTAAAAGTGGTTTCAGCTGACACTTAGCAAAGCGCTTTGGCCCAAATAAACTAACCAGAAAGGCCTAGCAAAGTATTCGAAGTACAAATAAATCAATCAAGCTTTGAGTAAATAAACACAATTTATTTGAATTTGAATTTACACTCACGAAATTACCTAAAATGGAGACAACAGATTCACTACAGCTTCATCATCTGTAGTCCTTCCTCTTCAGTTCTGAGAAGGATGCTAACCGCTTGGTGATGATCTCTTTCCAGCATTTTGTGAAAGCTTAGAGGACTTAAAGAAACTGAGGCCTGGGGAGAGTGGGGAGAGACAAAGAGGAGGAGAAAGGAAGAGGAAATGGAGAAATTTCTCCTGGCATAGGTCTACAGACAAGATCCCAGCTTCCTGGAATGGTGCACAGAGATTGCTAGGTATCCGTGCCAGAAGTGGAGAAGGGGTGACATTCAACTCCAGGAGGAGACTCAACTCCAAGAACCTACAGAGGCAGCCAAGTGTGCTGATGTTCAGGCACCAATACTTAGAGGGTACCCCACAGGTCTGTGAAAGAGCCCTTGGAGACAGCAAGAAAGAAGGTTTCCACAAGTATATTCACAGATTAGATGGTTGGATAGATTAGAGGAAGGATAACTCTATGACCTGATAATTACTGAAATACATGAGACAATTCTTGCACATCAGACTGTGTCATGAAAGACAGAACCTCAATTACTTTGATACAATGGGAAATTACACACGCAAAGAATTAGCTGTTAACTGTACTACATTTGTGTCCAAGGCAAGATAAGATACAGAACCGAAATCTTCACATGGTCAACTCGGGTGAGACACATGTAACTGGAAAATGGAAGGAAGAGTTCCAAAAAGGCTTTAATCACCCTGGACTATTTTTATCCACTATATTTACCATTCTTGGACAACTCCACTGTAGCTTAAGGGTAAGAGAACTCAATTTAGCCCAATTCAAAAGCTGAACAGATTTCCTGTGTTTGATCCTTTTCAGCTACAACTATGGGTCCAGCGCAAATCAAAGTGGGCGTCAAGGCTCTTTTTCCTTTGGGAATTTTAACTTGCTTTGCTACTGTGTCTGACACTGATATGCCGACCTCACTGTGACTACAGGGCAGCCAAATGGGAAAGGGGACAGAATGAATCAAATTCCCCTTTTGATCACTCAACAGGAGGTCCACAGGCACCAGGTCTCATTCTACTAACTATCTCTGCTTCTCCAACTGCAGTCAGTGCTACACAGGGCCTGCTTCATGCTTGCCAGGGTCTCTCACCAAACACAGGCATTTTAGCGGCATTTATCATTGTCTGTTGATGGACATCTAGGTTGTTCCATGTCCTGGCTATTATAAACAGTGCTGCGATGAACACCGGGGTACATGCATCTCTTTCAATTCTGGTTTCCTCAGTGTGTATGCCCAGAAGTGGGTTGCTGGTCATACGGCAGCTCTATTTGCCATTTTTTAAGGAATCGCCACACTGTTCTCCATAGTGGCTGTACTAGACTGCATTCCCACCAACAGTGTAAGAGGGTTCCCTTTTCTCCACACCCTCTCCAGCATTTATTGCTTGCAGACTTTATAGGAATCAATTCTAATGAGACGGATGAAATGAGCCGATTATACACAGTGAAGTGAGCCAGAAAAAAAAAAAAAAAACACCAACACAGTATACTCACACATATATATGGAATTTAGAATGATGGAAATGATAACCCTGTATGAGAGACAGCAGAAGAGACACAGATGTACAGAACAGATTTTGGACTCTGAGGGAGTGGGAGAGGGTGGGATAATTTGGGAGAATGGCACTGAAATATGTACACTATCATGTAAGATAGTCGCCAGTCTATGTTCGATGCAGGATACAGGATTTTTGGCGCTGGTGCACAGGGATGATCCAGAGAGATGATATGGGGTGGGCGGTGGGAGGGGGGTGAGGATTGGGAACTCATGTACACCTGTGGCGGATTCATGTCAATGTATGGCAAAACCAACACAGTGTTGTAAAATAAAATAAAGTAAAAATAAAAATTAAAAAAAGGAGAGAGAAAGACAAATATCGTATGGTATCACTTACATGGACTCTAAAATATGCCACAAATAAACTGATCTATGAACGAGAAACAGACCCACAGACATAGAGAGCAGACTATGTGATTCCCAAGAGGGGAAAGGTACGGCAGGCACAGATTGGGAACTGGTGATTAGCAGATGCAAAGTATAATGTATACAATAGACAAACAAGAGCGTACTGTATCGCACAAGGAACTATATCCATAATTTGTGATAAACAATAATGGAAAAGGGTATGAAAGAAATTGTATGTGCATATGTGTGTGTTTACATATGAAGGAAAGGAAAGGACAACTGTTGGAAAGCACGTACAGAAACTGGATCCTTGTGTGTTATAGATAGATTTTAAAATGGTGCAACTGCTACAGAAAACAGTTTAAATGCTCCTCGAAAAATTAAAGAACTAGAGCTGACACATGATTCAGCAATTCCACTTCAGGATATAAATTCAAAAGAAGTTAACATGGGATATCTGCAGAGCCGTGCTCACAGCAGCACGAAGCACAACAACTAAGAGGTGGAAGCATCGAAATGTCCATCAAATGTGATATATACACACAATGAAATATTATTTAGCCATATAGAGAAAATTCTGTCACATGCTACAACATGCATGATCATTTCAGACATCAAGCCAAATGCAATAAGCCAGTCCTACAAAAAGACAAATACTGTAAGTTTCTACTTGCATGAAATAGTTAACACAGTCAAGCAATAGAAAGGAAACAAAAAAGAATGATGGAGTCCATGGTCTAGGTCAATGGGCAAGAAAAGAGGACTTGCTGTTTAATGGGACAAGTGATGGGTACAGAGTTTCAATTTTGCAAGCTGTAAAGGTGTAGAGATCTGCTTCATAACAATGTGATAAGGAATTCCCTCGTAGTTCAGACGTTAGGACTCCATAGTGTCCTATCAGGGGCCTGGGTATGATCCTCAACCAGGGAACTGTCATTCAAGCTGCACAACACAGCTAAAACAATGACAACAACAACAAATCAACACTGTGACTAAGTGTGTGTATATGTCTTAGTCACTCAGTTGTGCCCAACTTTGCATCCCCAGGGACTAAAGCTCACCACGTTGCCTTCTCCATCGGATTTGCAGTGGGTTGCCATTTCTTTCCCCAAAAGGCTGATGAAAGTGTGCAAACTACTTAGCATGCAAAAATGGTTAAAATGGTAAAAATTTAACTTAGATGCTTTCTACAACAATTAAAAACAGAAAAGCATTTAACATCCAGGTAAAGAATTTGAATAGACATTTCCGACTCTTTGCAACCCCATGGACTGTAGCCTACCAGGCTCCTCCGTTCATGGGGTTTTCCAGGCAAGAGTGCTGGAGTGGATTACCATTTCCTTCTCAAGGTGATCTTCCCCACCCAGGAATTGAACCCAGGTCTCCTACCTTGCAGGCAGACATTTGAACATTTGAAATTCACCTGTGGCCTTGACAAAAGTGGCTTTATAGGAAAATGAGAGAACTCGAGATAACAAAGTCTAGGAACAACTCTGCAGAGGTCTGTAACAAGCAAATATGAAATAAAAGCAGCAGAAACAGGAGGTGTCACCAAAAGTTGGATTTTTAACGACAGGTCACATTATAGTCAGTCTGTTTGCTGATGGGAACCATCCAGAGAAACAGAAACCTTAATCCAGGGCAAAGAGGAGACTTGCTAGAACATCAAGAAATGAGTAGGTCTAGAACTGAGTAGATCAAAATTGAGTACCTCAGGCCAGAGAGCACACAAGCTGGAGAAGGCAATGGAAACCCACACCAGTACTCTTGCCTGGAATATCCCACAGATGGAGGAGCCTGGTAGGTCGCAGTCCATGTGGTTTCAAAGGGTCGGACACGACTGAGCGACTTCACTCTCATACACTGAAGAAGGAAATGGCAACCCACTCCAGCGTTCTTGCCTGGAGAATCCCAGATAAGGGAGAGCCTTGTGGGTGGCTGTCCCTGAGACTGCAGAGTCGGACACGACTGAAGCGGCTTAGCAGCAGTAGCAGCACACAAGAAGGGTACACAAACCAAATAATTTGCTCACATTGAGAGAGCTGAGATCATATAAAAAAAAGGCTGGCATAGTGGATTAATGGGTATGGTAACCAGCCTTCAAGTGAATTCAATCTCCTAATATTCCCACCCCTGTGTAGTTCTCTCTCAATCTATCACAGGGTAGACCTGTGAGACTAAGCAAATACACAAGTGAAGATGTGTAACATCTGAAAAAAGACTCTGCACTTTATCACGGATGCAAGCGCTTTCCTGAATCACTCATTCTGAGTAAAGACAGCAGCCTCCACAAGAGAAGCCCCTTGGAGAGGTCCACAGAAGGAGGAACTGAGGCTTCATGAGTACAGACAAGTGAGAGAACATAGATTCAACAAGCTAAGTCTTCAGAGCTTGCCAAGCCAGACAAAAGCTTGACTACTACCTCAGGGGAGATCCTAGACCAAGAGATAACAAGTGGTAAGTTCTTTCAAACTATTCCATTTTGAGATCATATGTATAACACAAACATTTCAAGTTCTAATACCATTCACATCATACTTACACACAGAACAGTTCTCCTATAAATATAGCAAAAATCAAAACACACACACACACACACACACACACACACACTCACCCAATCCAAAGCTCCAAAACACAAGAGTTGCCTAGCAGTCCAGGGGTTTGGTGAGGACTCAGCCCTCTCAATGCCAGGATCCTGTGTTCGATCCCTGGCTGGGGAACTAATATCCTATGAAGCCACATGTTGTGACCAAAACAAAGCATGCGGTGAAGTTTAAAGCTGTACCAGCAAGATAAGTATACAACACAGCTGTAGGCACAAGTTGCTGGGCATAGAGCTTCCTATGATCTTGTTTACTCGCATGAAATGAACTCAGATGGTGCCTCACCCCCATCCAGTGGAGTTCACTTACTTAATGAAGAAAAGCCCTTAAGGGTACAGAAATGAGCAAGTAATCTCACGTGAACATGTTAAATCACAGGATATTTTCTCTGAATGAACCACTGGATTCATTCATTCATTTGGCCATGCTGTTTGGCTTGTGGCGTCCCAGTTCCCTGACCAGAGACTGAATCCAGACCACTGCAGTGGAGGCCCAGAATCCTAATCACCAGGCCACCAGGGAACCCCCACACCTGCATTGCTTTGCTTTGCCAGCTAAAACCTTAGGATATGTGCATTGCCCCATTTTAGCCTCACCAAGTGGTAGGAGTCAGCTATACACAGCTTAAGACCCATGGTGTTCTTACTTTCTTTCTTTCAAGAAGGCAGGGGAAAGCAAGTCACCCTGCCTGTTTTTAAGCTTGCCACTCAGAAAGCTGCAAACCTGAAACCATGATGGCCCTGAAGTCAGCACCCGCAATCAGGGTCAGGTAATCCCCAATCAGGAATACTCTCTCTCAACAGCAACGTGTCAGCCGACGAATGAAAGGAGAAAAACGCAAAGTAAGAAAGCCACAACTACGTCACTTGTTGTAAAGATGTCTGTCACCTTACCTCAGGGGCCCACTGAAATCCTGAGCGCTTGAGACCTCCCAGGCAGCACACAGTCACATCCTGTGGACAAGCAGAGGAAACGGCCAGGGTGAGTCCCCTGTTCCGGGAACATTCTATCCCCCCATGCCCTACCTGGTCCTACCCTACGGATGCTGACCAGGCGTCTCACACTCAACCAGACCAAGTGATTGAACTCCTTTGCCCTGAGCTTCTTCCTCCCACCTCCCTTCTCTCAGTAACAAACAAATACCTCATCTGCCAACTTCCCGAACCAAAGGCCTGAATCTCCGGGCCCCCAGGGACGGGGCAGCCCTGGAGGCCGAGGAGAGGCAGAGGAAACAGGAAAACGACTAAAGCACCAGGGCAGTTAAGAGGCTGCTAGATAGATGTTTTTTTTTTTTTTTTTTTTTTTTGCTGCTCCTGCCTGACTGTGCCTGGGTGCAGAACCGGGTTGGGCCGTGAAGATTTGTGCATCTGTGTTTAAATACATTAGGTTCCACAGGAGAGCTAGGGGTGGTGCCAGGGGCCAGGGGCCTAAGAGGCCCTTTCCGCCAGCTGGCTTGTCCCACCCCTGGGCAGGAAAGCTGCTGGAGAGCAGAGCCCGCCCAGACTAGAGAGGGGAGAGGGCGAAAGGAGCCTGAAGCCTGTGGATCCTGCCGCAAGCTCTCACCGCCCTCACCAGCCGCCCCGCCCAGCAAGGCCTCTTGTAAGTGGGGACCCGAGAAACCCTCCCTTTAGCCCTTAGGCACTGCTTTGGCTGAACCATGCTCCAGTCCTTACCGGTTCCCATTGAGGGAGGAGACAGAACTGCCAGCAGCTCACCTGCCCTAGGCAGTTCCAAGATTAACCCTGAGGAGTCGAGCCTGAGGGCATCTGGCCTCCTCAGGTCTGGAGCGCCGCCTCAGCTCCCCCTACAGGCCTGCTGGCTGCCTCCGATGATTGGCTGCCAGGTGTCGGCGCCAGCCATCTGATTGGCCACGAGGCCGAGTTGGGCGCATGCGCGCGCGATGAGCCCTCCCCCCACCCCCTCACCCCATAAAAGCACCAACTGTAGGCGTGGTCAGGCTGAATCTGAAGCTCAAGGATCTTGGGTCAAGATTCCTCAGCTCACCAAACGCGAAGAAAGAAAAAACAGATGGCACAGTCGCCAGGGCTCAGGGCTGAGAACGGCCTCCGAGTCTACCACGGGAGTCCAGTGATGGTGTCCGGCACTCACAGCCCTCAGGGGTGACCTCCCTTAAGCCAGTTCTTTGCTTAAGGAACTTGACCTTACAGTGGATCTTGGCACCCCTCCTCTTGGAATTACATTTCAATCAAGGCAGGGCAGCCTGCCCCTGTTTTTGCACTGTCTATTGTGAGCTGAGAATGAGCTTTACTTTTTCTTTTTCTTCTTCTTCTTTTTAATTTTAGAGCTTTACACCTTTAATGGCTGAGGAAAACCAAAAAGAATTTTATTTTATGACGTGAAAATTGTGTGTAATTCAGTTTTCGGAGTTCTTAAAGGTGGAACAGGGACTTGCCAGCTTCTTTGGTTACCCTCTATGCCTGAAAACTTAATTAATTGCCAATGATCATATTCACAAAGCCTAACATATTTCTTTTTTGGCCCTTTACAGAGTGTTTTTTAAATGCCCTGTTCTGCTGGACGTCTCCTAGTAGTCATATGGGAGAATAAAGTTTTGGTTTTGTTACAATATTTCTTCTCCATTATATTCATTTTTCATTCTTTACTAATTTCATTCCTTCGTATCACTATAAGTTTCCTTTAATGGAAGCAATGAAATAACATCAAAGAAAATACCTCTGTTGGTAGTTTTAACAGGTAACATGTTAGGAGGTATATGCTCAACTAAAAATATGTCGTATATATACAGTAAATACCACTTTAAGTGGCTTCAGAACTTGTATCTGGTTTCAAGTCCCTAGGAAAGTTTGTTGAACATCCAATATTGTAACCTCCAGCTGTTCTCAAATTCAGAAAGATACAACTTTTTCAATAATTTGTTATCTCAAGTTTAAACTCCGTTTTAGCCACATATATGAACATGCTTTCTAGGTCACATGATTGAATCTGACCTATTGCCAAAAAGTGAAAATTTTGGAATACCTTTCTCAAAAGAGAGATGTTGTTTTCTTCTTCCAGAAAGACTGGTAGTGCAGCCGATCTTTGAACAGTTTGTCGGTTTTTGTTAACTCCATAAAGATTAAGCTGTCGAATTAAACTCTTCATGCTCTTGGTTTCAAATTTTCTGAAAGGCTCCTTTCTTTCCAAGACTTCTTTCCTGAAGAGTTCTTCATTGATCACTCTACATGTGCCTGTCTCATCCCACCAAATAGATTCAAACTGATCACTTTCCACTATATTCCAAAGTTTTGTGGAAATGAGAGTGAAAGAAAATCATTCACATCATCTGTTTCAGAGACAGAATATGTGTAGTATGGCCTTTTGATCACCAGATCCTCAGCCAAAGGCTGAAAAGCATATTCTTCAATCATAGATCTCAAAACTGAGTCCCCAGTTGTATAATCATACCAATAAGATCTAATGGAGGTTTCCGAACCAGTGGACTCACCTTTAGGAGGTCCATCTTGATTTTCTGAAGAAATATGTGCCATCTCAGGGAAATCTTTCTTCAGATAATGTTCTCATTTGTCTGCTTTTACACAATGCAACTTCAAATGATGTTTTGCTGGCCTACAGAGAGAAACTCTCTGGACGATCACAGAGGTCCTCCCAGTCAAACAGCTGTGACATCACAAAATCACTGGTCTCCTAGCAATCGAAGGTTAGTTGTGACATGACAAAGTCACTGGTCTCCTAGCAACTGAAGGGTAATGTTCAACCAAGTGTTTACTTCAGCATCAACTTAAAATACAGACTGCTGGCAGAAATACTAACCAAAACCATGAAGCATGCTAAATCTCATTAGTAAAGTTGGCCTTTTTTTCTGGGGGGGGTTGGGGGGGTTTCCCGTGTTTGGGATGGTCTTTCTCTTTCTGGCAGTTTGTGGTTCCTCTTTATTGTGGAGGTTCCTCCCTGTGGCTGGGGTTGGACGAATGGCTTGTCAGGTTTCCTGGTTAGGGAAGCTTGTGTCAGTGTTCCGGTGGGTGGAGCTGCATCTCTTCTCGCTGGAGGGCAATGAAGTGTCCGGTAGTGAGGTTTGAGATGTCTATGGGTTTGGTGTTTGGGCAACCTGTATATTGAAGCTCCGGGCTCTGTTCCTGTGTTGCTGGAGAATTTGCATGGTATGTCTTCCTCTGGAACTTGTTGGCTCTTGGTGGTGCTTGGTTTCAATGTAGGTATGCAGCTTTTTGGAAGAGTTCCTTTTTTTAAAATAAATTCATTATTTTAATTGTAGGTTAATTACTTTTCATTATTGTAATGATTTTGCCATACATTAACATATGTCCACCACAGGTGTACACATGTTCCCTTTCCTGAACCCCTTCCCTTCTACCAACCCGTACCATCCCTCTGGGTTGTCCTAGTGCACCAGCCCCAAGCATCCAGTATCATGCATTCAACCTGGGCTGGAGACCCATTTCATATATGATATTATACATGTTTCAATGCCATTCTTCCAAAACATCCCACCCTCTCACTCTCCCACAGAGTGCAAAAGACTGTTCTATACATCTGCGTCTCATTTGCTATCTCGCATACAGTGTTATCGAAAACTCACATCAATAAATCCACTTTCTTTCTGAAATAAAAGTGATTTATCATCCTTCTATGCACACATTCTTAATATTCAGTACTGTTACCCTAGCAGACTTGGTCTACTTGCTTCTGTGCAAACAAATTTATGAATTGACTGTGGGTTTCAGTGTGGGAGGCGGGGCAGGAAGTGCTTATTGTCGGACCAAGCAAGGTGTCTTAGCAGCTGGTGCTTCAAAGACGCAAGTCCCCAAATACTTTCAGGGGAAATATTTTAATGGCTGAGTGAGGGTGGAACATGGGGTCTGTGGTCAATATTGGGACATTCTACTAATGGCCTATTACGGAGGATATTGGGAGTCCACATCATTGACCGTCTAGTTCCAACTATGCACTTACATTTCAGCCTGGTTTGGGCTTTAGCATCTCTAAAATTGTTCACAGGATATTGCTCAGAATGTCATCGATGGTCCTTGCTGCTGCTGCTGCTAATTGCTCCAGTCAGGCCCGACTCTGTGCGACCCCAAAGGTGGCAGCCCACCAGGCTCCCCCATCCCTGGGATTCTCCAGGCAGAACACTGGAGTGGGTTGCCATTTCCTTCGCCACGCTGGCCCTTGAGGAGGGACTAAAGACCCTTGAGTTTGATTAGTGGCTAAATCCTTATTATTGTCTATCACTTGATTGTTTTCCTTAGTTTCTGTCTTTTCTAGCTTCTCTAATTAAAATTCCTTTTGAACATGAGGAGGTCTACAATCTCCTACCTCTCTCTCTCGATTTCCATGCTTTTCAATCTTAAGAAGGAACTGCTTAGTACAATAAAGGAAAACAAGTCTTGGACTTAGAGCTTGATCATAAATATGACAGAAAATCTCAGTGCAGGTTCCGTTTCTTTTTCAGGTTTCCCAGCTCTTGGAGTGATTGAGTCAGCAACAACTTTGGCTCTTTCCTGTTGAGATGGAGCATGGAGTTGGAAATAATTCTAAAATCTAGGCTTGCTATCAACAGTTTATGATATGAAAACATATCTCTATTTTATATATATTATATATATATATGTCTATGTCAGTATTTTGTCATTAAACTGGACAAACATTTGAAAATTGATCTATATTTATGAAAAGGAGAGAGGTGAGTGATATAAAAGAGTCCTCATATGTTACATGCAGCCAAGGAAACATATTTTGAAGTATTTCAACTTACATAATATTCGACAATCGAGTAGAATTTGAATCATTCTACATTTGGGTTTTATTGTTTTCCCATTTCTATTACACCTAACATGAATTAAAAGCCATTGCACTTTTTTCATAGACACAGTCATGCATAGACAGGTGTATATATGTATATATGTCAAAATATAATTTTAGGCAACTTTATTTAGGTGACCACACTCATTGCTAGCTCCCCAGATCTTAATAAACTGTTTGGGAAGCCCTACATTACTTAATATCTTTCTGGCTGAAACATTCATCTCGTTGCTGAAAAGCTCTCCTTTCATCTAGCTCAAACTGGTACAACCTGTATGCAGAACAGTTTGGTGATTCCTTGAGAAACTTGGACTACAACTGTCATATGACTGAACAACCCCCCTTCTTGGCATATACCCAGAGGGGATTACAGTCAAAAGAGACACAGGTGCCCCAATGTTTATTACAATTCTGTTTCTGAAAGCTATGACATGCACGTAATCTAGATGCACATCAGCAGATGAAAATATAAGGAAGTTGTGCGATATATTCAAAGAGAATATTACTTAGCTACAGAAAACCATATATTTGTGTCTCTTTTAGTGGGGCAGTTCCACCTGCAGCCTATTATTCAGAGCAAAAAAAAAAGTTAGAAAGAGAAAGGCAAATGTTGTTTATTAATGCATATAAACGGGATTTAGGAAGACAGTAACAATGATTCTGCATGAAGGCTAGTAAAAAAGATCCACATATAAAGAGCAGACTCTGAGACTCAATGGGAGAGTTCAAGGATGGGATGATTTGAGAAAATAGCATTGAAACAGGTACATTACCATACATAAAAGAGATGACCAGTGCAAGTTCAATGCATGAAAGATGCATCCAACTCTTGTGCTGTGGACGAACCCAGAAGCATGGGGTAACAAGGGAGGTTTGAGTTGTGCTGAGGATAGGGGGACACATGTATCCATGCGGCTGATTCATGTTGATGTATATGTCGAAAACCATCACAGTAATACACAGTAATTCTATTCCAATTAAAATAAATCATTTTTTAAAAGAAATATGAAGAAATACAAAAAGAATGCATTCAGAAATAGCAGGGACATGCTCCAGAATACAACCTCAACAGTTGTTTCATATCCATTCAAGAAAGCGGGCTTAGAAGGGGCAGAACATGTGTGCTGGTATAAAAGCTGAAAGTCGAAGAAGGTAAGCTTGAGATTGCAACTATGCAGTTGCAGCATGACCTCAGTATCATAGTCTAAATAGTGAAAGACGCATGCGGCAGAATGCAAGCTTAGTAGATCGGCATGACTACTGTGGAGCGTAGGCTGAGTTGGAGTTAAATGCATGCGCTTGAGCATCCTTTCAGGAGTGACGGTACGTATGTTTCAGAGTGAAGATAAAGATATGCAGCAAAAGTGCTCTAAAATGGTGGACAAATACTTGTAAGAAGGAAGGTTCAGAGTGGAAGCTCAGTATTTGCTATAGACTTAGACTTAAGTTGAAGACAGTAGGGAAGACCACTCGATGATTCAGGTTTGACCTAAATCAGATCCCTTATGATTGTACAGTGGACATGAGGAAATATTTAAGGGATTAGGTATAATAGAGTGTTTGAAGAACTACATATGGAGGTTCATGACATTGTAGAGGAGGCAGTGATGAAGACCATCCCCAAGAAAATGAATGCAAAAAGGCAAAATGGTTGTCTGAGGAGGCCTTACAAATAACTGAGAAAGGAATAGAAGCAAAAGGCAAAGGAGGAAAGGGAAGATATACCCATATGAATTCAGTGTACCAAAGAATAGCAAAGAGCGATAAGAAAGCCTTCCTCGGTGATGAGTGCAAAAATTCGAGGAAAGCAACAGAATGGGAAAGAGTAGAGATCTCTTGAAGAAAATTAGAGATACCAAGGAACATTTCATGCAAAGGTGGACACAATAAAGGACAGAGATTGTATGGACTGAACAGAAGCAGAAGATATTAAGAAGAGGTAGCAAAAATCTATACCACAAAGATTGAAGAACTATGCAGAAAAGATTTCCATGATCCAGATAATCATCATGATCTAATCACTCACCTAGAGCCAAACATCCTGGAATGTGAGGTCAAACGGGCTGAAAGAATGATCAATAGAAACAAAGCTAGTGGAGATAGAGAACTCCACTTGAGTGATTTCAAATCCTAATAGATAGTGCTATGAAAGTGCTGATCTCAATATGCAAGGAAATTTGGAAAACTCAGCAGTGGCTACAAGACTGGAAAAGATCAGTTGTTCCAGTATATGCATTTTAGAGCTTCCTCTCTCTAGTGGTGAAATGTGTTCCACACAGAGTTAGACAGGACTGAAGCAATCCTGTGCAAATAGTTGCACGATTTTTTTTTTTAAACCTGCAGCAGCTTTTTTCCAATGAGAGTTAACTGTGAAAGTGGAGCAGCTGCTTGGCTTTGAGGGGCGCAGGTGGTGTCAAATGGGAAGGGTGCAGGGACACAGACTGACTACACCACAGGAGTTATGGCCCTATCAGAGCATTTTTTTTTTTTTGAGCCCTTGTACCCGGTGATAAGAAGGCGTCTTTGGCCAGTTTTCTCCCTAGTTCCACCTATTCGGCCACTCAGAAGGCTTCCTTGCCTGGGATCCTTCTCTGTCGTTCAATGGGTCAGCACATAGAGCGAATTTCCTGGCTGAGGTCCTCCTGTGTAAATCAGTGCATCCGACACTTAAAGGAGCATCCTGAGTGGGATTCTACTCTAGTATGGTGCATCAGGCACTTAAAGGAGGACCCTGGGTGGTGTCCTGCTCTGCATTTCAGTGTGTTCAGCATTTGATGGGTCAGCCTCACTATTGTAGTAACTGCTGATGCTAGCATGTGGGGAGAGAGAGGCTATGGTGATTGCTCCACCCCCGACATGTGACTCGGTGTTATTGCCTCGCTTTCATGGCTGCCTGGCTTTCCTCCACAGGCATACCCTACCACAGTGTCCTCCTTCAAACCCCCTCTCTCCATCTCTCCCCAGGAAACAGCAGCCCTCCCCATGAATTGCCGCAAAGTCCCTAAACTGCAGCTGCCAGCCACCGGGCCTTTCAGGGGACGGATGTCCTTGTACGGGGTATGTACAGCTGCAGCAAGGACCCTCTGCTTCTCATTGCACCCAGCTTTCCACAGATCAGCTGTTTCACTCTCAGCTTTAAATGTCTAGTCTACAATTCAGATGATTGACCCAATGTGGGATTGGACCTCAGCTTCAGTTCCTTCCCCCACTCAGGGCAGATCCAGTCCTACTAACACTCCTGATTTTTCCCCCAGTTCTTTCCCCCGACTGAGTTTTGTGTGGTTCTATATATTATTTTCCACTTGTCAGATAATCCTGTCTACTTTCCGGTAATGTTCTGATTTCTCTTCTGTGTCTGAAGGTGTATGCCTGATGTATCCATGGAGAGATGTACTCCACACCCACTTATAGCTCCACCATCTTGTTCTCTCATCTCATGAGAGTTTTAGAGCACAGGATCCACCGTGGTAGTAGGTGTGCTATAAAATGTGAGTTCAGATATACTCTTGAGGGCGAGCTCAGTGGTTTTAGCACAGCTGATCTAAAGCGTGGATTTAGTGTTGGCCAGACATATGCTTCAAATGTTAAGAAAATTATGTATGGTGTGCCCATACTAGAGCACAAGGTCAGTGTTGGTGTACCATTTCCTCTAGAATGCAAGTTCAGTTGTGGAAAGAGGTATGCTCCGCAATGCAACTGAGCAGTTTTAGACATCTTGTGGTAGAGTACATGCTCAATAGTGGCAGGAACTGTGCTCTAGTATGCATTCAGCAGTGGCTGGACGCATGTTGCCAGTGCCAATGGGATGGCTTCAGACAGCCTGCTCTAAAGTGCAAGCACACTAGTGGCAGAACGTGTGCTCCGGATTGCGAGCTAAGCTGTTTCAGTACTTCCAGGCTAGAGCAGAGACGCAGTAGTGAGGCATGCAGGCTCCAAAGTGTCACACCCGCTCTAGAGCACAGTCTTAGTAGCGGTGGGGAGAATCCGCAAAAGCACCATCTCAGGAGATGAAGCACGTGTTCTCGAAAGCCAAGATTCAGGATGTGAAGCATGCCTGCTCTAGATCATGGGTCTGTATTAAGAGGGGTATGCCTAAAGTGTGTTTCACTATTGAGAGGCATGCTGAAGAGCTAAGTTCAGCAGATGCAGCATGCCTGCTCTACATGTGCTTCAGAGTGTTGTCTCAGGAGTTGCAGTGCCCTTGCTCAAGAGTGCAGACTGCAGAGGGACATGTTCTCTTGAAAGCTGGGTTTTTATTTTTGGTTGCATATCCAGAGATCAAATTCAGAAAATGTGATATACCTGCTGTGCCACACAAGCTCAGTAGCGGGAAGACAAGCCCTCAACAGTGCAAGTGCAAGGGTTGTGGCATATGTGTATGGTGACGCACGATCAATTGAGGCAGGACATATGAAGTATACACCAAGTCTGTTGTGGTGGCACGTCATCCACAGATGTACAGGTACACTGGTATAAAATGTCACTGGGGTAATTGTTGCACACACCTTCTCGAGCAATACCTCAAGGAAGGTAATATAACACTTCAGAATTCAAGGTCACTAGTGGTCACACAGTTGATCTAGAATGACGGTTCACTCGTGGAGATGATATGTGTTTTAGAAAGCAGCCTCCTGGAGTAGGTGCTCCAGAGTGCAGGAAGAAGCGTGGGGAAATTATGCAACAGAAGGCACGCCAAGTCATTGGCAATTTTCAGCTGCAGAGTGTAGGCTCACAGGTTTAAGCACCCAGGCCACTGAGCAAGATTAGTAGTAGTGGAACTCATACTCTGTAACGCAGGCTCAGCAGTGATAAAGGACTGTACCAGGGTGCAATATCAGTAGCTGAAACATGAATATTTGGGGGCCTGGGCTTACAAGTGGCAAGACACAGGCTTCCCAGTCTGAAATTAGTAATGGCCACACATATGCTCTAGACCACATGCTCACTAGCTGTGCCATGCCTGCTTAGTGTAAGGACTCAGAAGTGACAACTGTGCTGTAGTGCTAGGGTTTATACTGCTGGGATGCATGATTCAGTGTGCAGTTGTGTAGTTCAGGCATTCTTACTGTACAGCACAGTCTCCGTAGTGTCAGAACATTGGATCTTGAAGGCACACGCAGTCACGATGGAAGATATGCTTCTGAGTAAACCTCAGAAGAGCAGAACCCATGATGAAATGCGCTCACTCTGTAGTCATGAGATCTTTACCCCCAGCTGCACGTTCCGTTACTTTGGCATGTGTGCAACTAGAGCATGTTCTCAGCAGAGCCCGGATGCCTGCACTTGAGCTCATGCTCAGGAGAGGCGTACCATGTCCTCCAGTGTTTAAACTCACTCTGTCTACAGGAGTGCTGGCTCAGTTGTGTCCAGAAGGAAACTTCAGAGTGCAAGTTCAGTAACTATTTAGGCACACCTGAACTCCAGTGCAGGTCGAGTAGTGGCCTGACTTACCTATAAAGCAACAAGCTGATGATTGTGATGTTCATGCTTCAGAGTGAAAGTTCAGCCGGTGATGAACTCTTGTTCTGGAAGGCAATTTCAGTAGTGCAGGGATGCAGAATCCAGAGCGTAATACACCAAAAGTGTATGTGAGTTTACAACAGGCATGTTTTAGGGACAGGCTCAGTAGTGGCAGGCCATATCCTAAAGAACCCGGGTTTAGGAGTGATGGGATGTATGCTCTACTGTGCAGTCTCAGTGACAGCAATGCACTTGTTCTGAAGCTTGTTAATAGTCTCAATGGTGGCAGAAAGGGTGATCCAGATTGGAAACTAAGTAGTTCCTGCGAGCATTCTCTAGATGGCGGCCTCAGTATCCACAAGCACGTATTCCAGAGGGCAAGCTCAGTGATTGTAGCATGTGTGGTTTGACATAAGAGAAGGAAATGGCAATCCACCCAAACATTCTTGCCTGGAGAATCCCGTGGACAGAGGGGCGTCATGGGCTACTGTCCATAGGTTCGCACGGAGTCGGATAAGACTAAAGCGACATAGCATGCATGCATGCATTGGAGAAGGAAGTGGCAACGCACTCCAGTATTCTTGCCCCAAGAATCCCAGGGACAGGGGAGCCTGGTGGGCTGGTAATCTATGCGGTCACACAGAGTCGGACACGACTGAAGTGACTTAGCAGCAGCAGCAGCAGCAGTGGCTTCAAATCAGGGGTCAGTAACTGTGAAAAGCTTCTTGCATTTTCAGTCGTTACCGCATGCCAGGTCCGGAGTGCAGACGCACTTGGTTGTGATACTTATGCTCTAGAGTTGTAATGTATGTGCCAGAGTGCAAGCTAAGTAGTGCACCTGTCCTAATTCAATTCTTAGTAAAAGCAGAATGCAAACTCATGATTTCAACCTCAGTAGTTGCTGCATGCATCATCAGAAGTAGTGGTGCATACACTCATTTGATCTCTGGTTCCTCTGACTTGTCCAAAACCAGCTTGAACATCTGGAAGTTTATGGTTCGTGTATTGCTGAAGCTTGGCTTGGATATTTTTGTGCACTACTCTACTAGCGTGTGAGATGAGTGCAATTGTGCAGTAGTTTGAGCCTTCTTTGGCATTGCCTTTGTTTGGGATTGGAATGAAAACTGACCTTTCCCAGTCCTGAGCTGCTGCTTAGTTTTTTAAATTTGCTGACATATTGAGTGAAGCACTTCTGCAGCATAATCGTTTAGGATTTCAAATAGCTCAACTGGAATTCTATCACTTCCACTCACTTTGTTCATAGTGATGCTTCTTAAGGCCCACTTGACTTCACATTCCAAGGTATCTGGATGCAGGTGAGTGATCACATCGTCATGATTATTTGGGTTGTGAAGATCTTTGATGTACAGTTCTTCTGTGTGTTCTTTGCCACCTCGTCTTCATGTCTATTGCTTCTGTTAGGTCCATACCATTTATGTCCTTAATAGTGCCCATCTTTGCATGAAATGCCCCCTTGGTATCTCTGGTCTTCTTGAAGAAATCTTTAGTCTTCCCCATTCTATTGCTTTGCTTTATTGCTTTGTTTCATTTCTTGGCACTGATTACCGAGGAAGGCTTTCTTCTCTCTCCTTGGAACTCTGTGTTCAGATGGGTATATCTTTCCTCCTCTCCTTTGGCTTCGTTTCTCTTCATTTCACAGCTAATTGTAAGGCCTGCTCCGGCAGCCATTTTGCCTTTTTGCGTGTCTTTTTTTCTTGGGAATGGTCTTGATCCCTGTCTCCTGTACAATGTCATGAACCTCCGTCCATAGTTCATCAGGCATTCTATCAGATCTAGTCCCTTACATTTATTTCTCACTTACACTGTGTAATCATAAGGGATTTGAGATAGGTCATTCCTGAATGGTTTAGTGGTTTTTTCCTCCTTTCTACAATTTAAGTCTGAATTTGGCAATACTGATTTCATGATCTGAGCTGCAGTAGGCCTCTGGTCTTGTTTTATGCTGTCTAGGAAGAGTAAGCGTCTTTTCATTTCAAGGCTGCAGTCACTATCTTCAGTGATTTTGGAGGCTCCCCCCCCCCCAAAAAAAAAAAAAACAGTCTGCAACCATTTCCACTGTTTTCCCATCTATTTGTCATGAAGTGATGGGACAGGATGCCATCTCAGGTTTCCTAATGTAGAGCTTTAAGCCTTCTTCTTCACTTTCCTCTTTCACTTTCATCAAGAGACTCTTCAGTTCCTCTTTAGTTTCTGCCATGAGGGGGGTGTCATCTACATATCGGAAGTTTTTGACATTTCTCCTGGCAGTCTTGATTCCCATTTACATTTCTTCCAGCCAAACATTTCTCTGCATAGAAGTTAAATAAGCAGGGTGACAATATGTACCCTTGAGGTGCTGCTTTTCCTATTTGGAACCAGTCTGTTATTCAATGTCCAGTTCTGTTGCTTCCTGAACTGCATACAGGCTTCTCAAGAGGCAGATCCAGTGGTGTGGTACTACCGTCTCTTTCAGAATTTTCCACAGTTTATTTTGATCTGTACACTCACAGGCTTTGGTTACTCAGTAAAGCAGAACTAGATGTTTTTCTGGAACGTGCTTGCTTTTTTGTGGAGATCCAGCAGATGTTGGGAATTTGATCTTTGGTTCCTCTGTATTTTCTAAAACAAGATTGAATATCTGGAAGTTCATGGTTCACATATTGCTGAAGCCTGGCTTGGAGAATTTTGAGCATTTCTTTGTTAGCATGTGAGATGAGTGCAATTGCATGGTAGTTTGAGCATTCGTTGGCATTGCCTTTTTCGAGACTGGAATGACAACTGACCATTTCCAACTGAGCCACAGCTGAGATTTTCAAATTTCTTGTCTTGTTGAGTACATCACTTTCACAGCATCGTCTTCGAGGATTTGAAATAGCTCATCTGGAATCGAAGCCATAATAGAGCTCCTAATTCCCTAATGGACACTGCATGGACTCTCAGAACAAGTGAGATCAACAGCCATCTTCTTTAACAACAACAACAAAAAGTTCTCTCAACAAGAAAACTTACACAAGCCACTGGTCCCACCACATTCACTTGGAGGAGACCACCCAATTAATAGCAATGATGGCCCTGCGGTGTGCAGAAAATAGAACTCGAAGACAGTCATCGAAACAACATGAAAAGGCAGAGACATATCCAGCAGATGAAGGAATACAATGAAAATCAACAAACCAGTGAAAGAGGAGGAGGTAGGAAGTCTACAGGAAAAACAGTTCAGCACAATAATAGTCAATGTCTTGGAAACAAATGGATCTACAGATAAATAGACTTCAGGCATGGATTGAGAAGATGAAAGGGGTGTTTTAAATGGACCTGGAAGAAATCATGAGTAGTCAATCAATAATGAGCGATGAAATAACTGAGATAGAAATCACTCTGGACAACAGGAACAGTACTGCAACTGAGGCAGAAGAAAGACTAAGTGAGCTGGAAGATCAGATATGGGAAATAAATGAAGCAGAGCAGGAAAAAATAAGAAAGAGAGAAATGAAGACAATCACAGAGAACTATGGGACAATGGTAAATCCCCCCATATATAAATCATAGGTTTCTCAGAGAAAGAAGACAAAAGGAAAGGGCATGAGAAAATATTTGAGGAGGAAATAGTTAAAAACATCCCTGAAATGGGAAAAAAAAAAAAAAAAACAGACACCTAAGATGAAAAATCCGAGTGTGTCCCATAGGGGTAAAACCAAGACACAACATGTCAAAACACACATTAATCAAAATGAAACATACAAACAAATAAATATACACAATGAACAAATATTCAAGGTAACAAAGGAATCACAACAAATAACATAGAAGGGAATCCCCATAAGGATAACAGCTGATCTTACAATAGAAACTCTTCAGCTTAGAAGGGAATGGCAGGATGCACCTAAAGTGCTGAAAGGCAAAAGCCTAAAGCCAAAATTACGCTATCCAACAAGGATAGTATTCTCATTCAAAAGACAAAACAAGAGCTTTACAGACAAACAAAAGCAGTTAGTGTTCAGAACCACCAAACCAGCACTTCAGCAAACGTTGAAGGGTCTTCTCTAGATAGGAAACAGAAAAGCTTATAAAAACATAGCCACAAAATATATAGTAAATGGTAAGAAGATCATACTTATCAACAACTACCTTAAACAGAAATGGGCTAAATGCTCCAACGAAAAGGCAAAGACTGGGTGAATGCATACAAGAATGTACTGTCTGCAAGAAAACCACCTCATACCTAGGGACACATACAGCCTGAAAGTGATGGCCAGGAAAAAGCTATCTTGTGAAAATGGAGAGCAAAAGTGGGAGGAGCGATATTCATATCAGATAAATGGACTTTACCTAAAGACCACTATAGGAGACAAAGAAGGTTGCATTACAGAACATTCAAGGCATCAATCCAAGAAGAAGCTACATGCACCCAATGTAGGAGCACCTCAATACAAGAGGCAAATGCCAACAACTAGTAGAGCAGAAATAGACACTAACCAATAGTATTGGGTGATTTTAATACTTCACTCATAACATGAACA
Source organism: Ovis canadensis (assembly GCF_042477335.2). Classification (NCBI taxonomy): domain Eukaryota; kingdom Metazoa; phylum Chordata; class Mammalia; order Artiodactyla; family Bovidae; genus Ovis; species Ovis canadensis. The sequence goes on from NC_091271.1 coordinate 19,697,304, forward strand.
GATCATCCAGACAGAAAATGAAATAAGGGAAACTCAGTTTTTAGAAGATACATTAGACCAGTTTGAGCTAATTGATATCTACAGGTCATCCCACCGCCAAAGAACAGATTTCACCTGTTTCTCCTTTTTTTCTCCTTTTTCTCACGTGCAAATGGAACATTATCTTAGGACAGATCACACCCAAGGTTAGATCACATCTAACCTTAATAAACTTCAAGATATTGTAATATTTGCAAGCATAATTTCTGATCACAATGTTGTTTGATCAGATATCAACCACAGGAAAACGACAACAACAACAACAACTAGAGGAAACACAAATAATTTGGAGGCTAAAACCCCAGAATTCACATTTGATTTCAACAAAATCCAGAGTTTTTATGAAAAAACAAACAAACAAACAAACCTCTGCCAAAGTAGTCATAGGTGGAACATACCTCAACATAATGAAAGCCAAATATGACAAAACCATTGTAAACATTATTGTCAATAATGGAAAGCTGAAAAAATTTCCTTTAAAGTCAGCATGAAGACAATGTGCCCACACTCATCAGTACTCGTTCTGGGAATTCTAGCCACAGTTTTCAAAGAAGAAAAAGATATGAACAGAATCCTCATTTGAAAACAAGAGGTATAACTGTCTATTTGCACATGCTATTACCCTTTACAAAGAAAACCCAAGAGATGCCACCAGAAAATTCCTGGAGTTTATCAATGAATACAGTAAATGTGCAGGGTATAAAACTAATACACAGAAACCCTTATAGTCCTGCACATTCACAATGAAAAATCAGAAAGAGAAATTAAGGAACAATCCTGTTCCCCATTGCAATGAAAGGAATAAAACAACTAGAAATAAGTTTGCATAAAGAGACAAAGGACGTCCCCGATGGCTCAATTGGTAAAGAAGCTGCCTGCAATGCAGGAGACTCCTGTTTGGTTCCTGGGTCACGAAGACCCCCTGAAGAAGGGATAGGCTAGCCACTATGGTGTTCTTGGGCTTCCCTTGTGGCCCCAGCTGGTGACAAATCCTCCTGCAATGTGTGAGACCTGCGTTTGAGGACTGGGTTGGGAAGATCCTCTGGAGAAGGGAAAGCTACCCATTCCAGTATTCTGGCGTGGAGAATTTCAAATTCCATACACTGTATAGCCCATGGGATTGCAAAGAGTCAGACGTACTGAGCAACTTTCACTTTCCCAGAAGGATAAAAGAAAGCACTGAGGAAAGAAATCAAAACATATATAGATGGAGACAGATATCATGTTCTTGGATTGGACTAACTGATAGAGATAAAATCAATATACCAGCCAAAACAATCAATAGATTCAATACAATACCTCTCAAACTACCGACAGTATTTTTCATAAACTAGAACAAATTATTTTACGATCTGCATGGAAACAAATAAGACCTCGAAGAGCCAAAGCAGTTTTGAGAAAGAAGAATGGAACGAGAGGAGTCAAATTTTCTAGCTTCAGACTACACTACAAAGATATCAAGAGAGTATGAAACTTGCACAAATATAGAAATATAGACCAATGGGAAAAAATATGAAGTCCAATGATAGATTCCTGCCCCCATTATCTTTGACGATGCAGGCAAAAATGCGCAACAGAAAAAGACATTTTCTTCAAAAAAGTGTTATGGGAAAAGTGGACAGCTCTGTGTAGAAGCTAGAACGCTATCTAACATCATGTTCAAAAATAAACTCAAAATGAATTACAGGTGGAAAAGTAAGACCAGAAAATATACCACCCTCAGAGTACAATATAGGTATAACCACCACAAAATAAGTCACAGCAAGGTCCTCTGTGGCCCATTGCCTAAAGGAAATAAAAATGTTTTTAAAAAAGGAACCTAATTAAAGTCTATAGCTTTTGTACAATGAAGGAAACTATAATTAAGGTGACTATGTAGCTTCAGAATTGGGAGAAAATAAGAGCAACTCTGAGTGAACTCCGGGAGTTGGCGATGGACAGGGAGGCCTGGGCTGCTGCGATTCACGGCGTCGCAAAGTGACGGACACGACTGAGCGACTGAATTAAACTGAACTGAATAGCAACTGAAAAGCTAACAAAAAATTCGTCTCCAAAATATGCAAGCTGCTCACGCATCTCAATACTCAGCTACAAATACTACTCAGTAAAACAAACCACCAATCAAAACATAGGTAAAAGCCCTCTGTAAAGAAGATATACAGATTACTAAGAGACACAGAAACGTTGCTCAGCATCACTCATTATAAGCGAAATGCAAATCAAAACCACATTGAGGTATCATTTCACACTGGTCAGATTGGCCATCATTAAAATGTCTACAATATAACTGCTGGAGAGGGTGTGGAGAAAACGGAACCTTTTTACACTGTGGATGGGAATGCAAACTGGTACAGCCATTATGGAGACTCCTTAGAAAGTTTCCTCCATCGTCCCCTTCTTCTGCTCCAATCTTTTGCGGCATCAGAGTCTTTGCCAACGAGTTGGCTCTTCACATCAGATAGCCATAATATTGGAGCTTCTGCCTCAGCATCAGCCCCTCCAGTGAATTTTCAACATTGATGTCGTTTAGAGTTGACTGGATTGATTTCCTTGCAGCCCAAGGGACTCACAAGAGTCTTCTCCAAGACTTTGGTTCAAAAGTATCAATTCCTTAATGTTCAGCCTCCTTTATGGTCTAACTTACATCATCACATGACTGCTTAAAAAAACACAAATATAGCTCTGACTATATGGACGCTTCTTGGCAAAGGGATGCCTCTGCTCTTTAACATGCAGTCTAGGTTTGTCACTGCTTTTCTTCCAAGAAACAAGTGTCATTTAATTTCATAGCTGCAGTCATCACCTGCCATGATTTTGGAGTCCAAGGAAACAGAAGTCTCTCACTGTTACCATTGTTTTCCCATCTATTTGCCATGAAATAATAGGACCAGATGCTAGGATCTTAGTGTTTTGAATGTTGCGTCTTAAGCCAGCTTTTTCACTCTCCTCTTTCACCTGCATCAAGAGGCTCTTTAGTTATTCTTTGCTTGATGCTATATCGGTGGTGTCATCTGCATATCTGAAGTTATTGATATTTCTAGTTTTCTCTTAATTTCAGCTTGTGTTTCCTCCAGCCCAGCATTTTCCAAGATGTGCTCTGCATATAAGTTAAATCAACAGGGTGACACATGTAGTAGTTTGTTTGTTTGTTTGTTTGTTTTTTTCCCAATTTCAAACCATCTGTTCTTCTTTATCTGGTTCTCACTGGTTGTTTCCTGACCTGGATACAGGTCTCTCAGGAGGCATGTAGGTAGCCTGGTATTTCCATGTCTTTAAGAATTTTCTGCAGTTTGTTGTGATCCACACAGTGGATTTTTATCATACTCAATAAAGCAGAAATAGTTTTTTTTTTTTAAATAATATTCTTGCTTTTTCCATGATCCAATGGATGTTGCCAATTTGACCTCTGGTTTCTGTCTTTTCTAAATCCAATTTGAACATTTGCAACTTCTAGGTTAATGTGCTGTTAAAGTCTTGCCAGGAGAATTGTGAGCATGTCTTTGTTCGATTCACTTCAGCTGCTCAGTTGTGTATGACTGTTTGTGAGCCCATGGACTACAGCAAATCAGGCCTTCCTGTCCATCCCCGACTCCCGCAGTTTACTGAAATTCATGTCCTTTGAGTCGGTGATACCATCTAACTGTCTCATCCTCTGTCGTCTCCTTCTCCTCCTGCTTTCAATCGTGCCAAACATCAGGGTCTTTTCAAAAGAGTCAGCTCTTCACGTCAGTTGGCCAAAGTATTGGAGTTTCAGCTTTAACCTCAGTCCTTCTAATGAATATTCGTGATTGATCTCCTTTCGGATGGACTGGTTGGATCTCCTTGCAGTTCAAGGGACTCTCAAGAATCTCCTCCAACAACACAGTTCAAAAGCATCACTTCTTTGGTGCTCAGCTTTCTTTACAGTTCCACTGGTACATCCATACACGCCTACTGGAAAAATCATAATCTTAACTAGGTGGAGCTTTGTTGGCACATTAACATGTCTGCTTTTTAATATGCTGTCTCAGATCAATTCAGTTCAGCCGTGTCCGACTCTTTGCGACCCCATGAATCGCCACAAGCCAAGCCTCCCTGTCCGTCACCAACTCTCTTAGTTCACTCAGACTCACTTCCATCGAGTCAGTGACGTCATCCAGCTATCTCAGTTGTTCACAAATTGTCTTCAAAGGAGTTAGTGCATAAAATAATGGCCGTTGTGTGATATTTGGAACATCATGTGGTGTTGCCCTTCCTTGGATTTCAAACGAAAAACTGACCTTTTCCAGTCCTGCAGCCACTGCTGAGTTTCCCAAGTTTTCTGGCATACTGAGTGCAGCACTTCAACAATATCATCTTTTAAAATTTGAAATAGCTCAGCTGGTGTTCCATCACCTCCACTATCTTTGTTGGTAGTGATGCTTTCTAAGAGCCACTGGATTTCACACTCCAAGATGTCTAGCTGTAGGTGAGTGATCACCCCATCATGGTTATCTAGGTCATCGGGAACTTTTTGGATAGTTCTTCTATGTAATCATGCCAGCACTCCTTAATATCTTCCACTTCTTTTAGGTTCACACATTTTCGGCCCTTTATTATACACATATGTGCATGAAATACTCCCTTGATACCTCTTATTTTCCTGAAGAGATCTCTAGTCTTTCCCAGGCTCTCATTCCCACTCAGTAGTTTAGCAACATTTATTGTTTCATGGATGTGACATGCTTCCAGTGCTTCTTATTCCACTTGAATTCCTACACTCCCAGTAGTGTATCAGAATCCCTTGTGTCACCCCAGGGACCGGCTTTACCTGCTTCTTCTCAACCCCAGATCAAACACATTCAGTACTTTATCCCCATAGAGTATTCAGTGCATTAACATGCGACACTTTCCGGTGTTTCCCTGTCACCTGGGACTAATCACCCAGTGGTATAAGTGCCATACTCTATTTTAGTGCTGTTACACAGGTCAAGTGCTTCATTTTCTGAGGCTAAAACACACTCATCATCCAGTGTCTTAGTGCAGAGACATGCTTGAGGAGCGTCTTCATCCACCCAGTCAAACACTCCCAGGAGTTTTTCACCATCCAGTGTTCAAGTTCTGTGACATGCTTCAAGTGCTCCTTTGTGTACACTGGGTCAAAGACACCCAGTAGTGTGTTGTTATCCGATGTTTCAGTTCTGCAACATGCTTCTGGGTTTCTTCATTCCCTCAGGTCATCACACCAAGTGGTTTCTCACTATCCAGTGTTTCAGGGTTACAGCATGCTTCCAGAGCTTCTTTTTCTCCCTGGGTCAAACATTCCAAGTCTCTTGCCCCGTCCACGTTTGAGTTCTGTGAAATGGATCATGTGCTTCCTGTCCACCCTGAATCAAGCACACGCAACAGTTTGTCACCATCCAGTGTTTCATGTTGGTGACAAGGTTCAGATACTTCCCCATGCACTCTGGGTCATACACACCCTGTGGTTTATCACCTGTTTCAGGTTTTTGACATGCATCAATTGCTTCTTGCCTATCCTGGATCAAACACACCAGTAGTTTAGCAACATCCAATGTTTCCGTACTGTAACATATTTCAAGAATTTTGCCACACACCACTGTTCAGAAGTAGCCAACAGTTTATCAGCATCCCATGCCTCAGTTCGAGGACTTGCCTCAAGTGCTTCTTCACAACCCCAGACAAAACATACCCAGTGGATTATCACCATCCACTGTTTCAGTCCTGTAGCATGCTTCATGTGCTTCTTCATCCTCTCTAGGTGAAGCACATGCAGTAGCTTATGACCATTGAGTGTTTCCATTTTATAGCAGATTCCAGGACGTTTCCATCCTCACCAGGCCAAACACACTCAAACATTAACACCATCCAATGTTTCACTGTGTGTGACATTCCTCAAGTCTTCCTCATTATTGCAAGTCAAACACATCCATAACATTCACCACCTCCAGTTCCAATGCCAAGATCCACTTCAATGGTGTGTTCATTCTCCCCGTTTAAAAGCATTCACTAGGCTATCACCATACAGTGTTGAAGTTCAGTGACATGCCTGCAGTGCTTCTCCGTCCATCCAATGTCAAGCCCAGCTGGTAGTTACTGACCATTTAACGTTTCATTGCATGGCATGCTTCAGTCAAATGTGCCCAAGATTATGTAAAAGAAAAAGTAAAAGAAAGAAAAAAAATCACTCTTTAAGGGGTGATCAGTTCAGTTGAGTCACTCATTCATGTCCAGCTCTTTGTTATCCCATGACCCGCAGCAAGCCAGACCTCCCTGTCCATCATCAACTCCCATGGGTAACCCAAACCCATGTCCATTGAGTCGATGATACCATCCATCCATCTCAACTTCTGACGTCCCCTTCTCCTCCTGCCCTCAATCATGTCCAGCAACAAGATGCTTTCAAATGAGCCAGCTCTTCACATCAGGGGGCCAAATTATTGGAGTTTCAGCTTCAACATCAGTCCTGCCAATGAACACTAAGGACTGATTTCCTTTAGGATGGACTGGTTGGATCTCCTAGCAGTCCAAGGGACTCTCAAGAGTCTTCTTAAACACCCAGTTCAAAAGCATCAGTTCTTCAGTGCTCAGCCTTCTTTATATTCCAAAACTTACATCCACACATGACTACTGGAAAAACCGTCGCGTTGACTAGATGGACCTTTCTTGACAAAGTAAAGCCTCTGTTTTTCAATATGAATATAATAATCAATAATAATCAATTATCAGCAATAATCAATAATGATAATTAATCATCTAGGTTGGTCATAAGTTTGCTTCTAAGGACGAAGCGTCTTTTAATTTCATGGCTGCAGTCACCATCTGCAGCGATTTTGGAGCCCAGAAGTATAAGGTCATCTTCTGTTTCCACTGTTTCCCCACCTATTTGCCATGACGTGGCGGCATCCGATGCCATGATCTTTGTTTTTTGAATGTTGAGCATTAAGCCAACTTATTCACTCTCTCGTGTCACTTTTATCAAGAGGCTCTTTAGTTCTTCACTTTCTGCCATAAGGCTGGTGTCATCTGCATATTTCAGATGATTGATATTTCTCTGTCAATCTTGTTTCCACCTTGAGATTCCTCCAGCCCAGGGTTTCTCGTTATGTAGTCTGTGTAGAAGTTAAATAAGCAAGGTGGCAATTATACAGCCTCGGGGTACACCTTTTCCTTTTTGGAGCCAGTCTATTGTTCTATTTCCAGTTCTAATTGTTGCTTCCTGACCTGCATACAAGTTTATCAAGAGGCAAGTCAGGTTGTCTGGTATTCCCATCTCTTTCAGAATTTCCCAAAGTTTATTGTGATCCACATAGTCAAAGTCTCAATAAAACAGAAGTAGACTTTCTTTTGGAACTCTCCTGGTTTTTCAATGATGCAGCAGATGTTGGCAAATTGATCTTGGTTGCTCTGCCTTTTGGAAAACCAACTCGAATATCTGGAAGTTCCTGGTTGCTGTATTGCTGAAGCATGGCTTGGATAATTTTGCCCATTAATTTAGTAGCATATGAGATGAGTGCAACTGTGTAGTAGTTGGAGAATTCTTTGGCATTGCCTTTCTTTGGGATTGGAGTGAAAACTGCCCCTTTCCAGTCCTGTGGCCAGTGCTGAATTTTCCACATTTGGTGCCATGTTAAGTGCAACCCTTTCATAGCATGGTCCTTTGGGATTTGAACTAGCTCAACTGGAATTCTATCCCCTCCACTAGCTTTCTTTGTAGTGATGCTTCCTAAGACCCACTTGAGTTTACATTCCTGGATGTCTGGTTCTAGGTGAATGATCACATCATCGTGATTATCTGCATCATGACTATCTTTTATGTACAGTTCTTCTGTGTATTTTTGCTACCTCTTCTTAATATCTTCTGCTTCTGTTAGGCCCATACGACTTCTGTCCTTTATTCAGCCCATCTTTGCAAGAAATGTTTGCTTGGTGTCTCTAAGTTTTTGAGGAGATCCCTAGTCTTTCCCATTCTATTGTTTCCTCTATTTCTTTAGTGCAGTGGGTGTGGAACAATTCAAAGGCTCTTTTCCCACTCTGGTCAGTCATAGTCAATAAGTGGTACCAACCAGTGTCCAGTGCTGTGACATATGACCACGTTCAATTCTTCCTTAACGAAGTGACTAAATAAAACATCCCGGAGTTATCAATACACAGTGTTCCATGGCTGCCACTGGATTCGAGTACTTCCTCACCCACTCCAGGTTAACATAGTCCTTTATCACCATCCATTGCTTCAGTACACTGACAGTCTTCAAATGCTTCTACATTAATCCTGGTGTAAAATTTCTAGTAGTTATAAACGGCCAGTGTTTTACTTTGCAGCACGACCCAATGGCTTCTTCATGCTCACCCATACACCAACTCCGTAGTTTGTCGCCATCTAGTGTATACATGAACTGACATGCTTAAAGAGCTTCCTCATCCACGCCAGATCTAGACAGTCAGTCTGTCGTCTCCATACAAGCGTTTCAGTGCTGTGACATGATTTGAAATGTTGTCTGTGCACACTGAGGCATACACAGCCAGCAGTTCACCATGCTCCAGTGTTTCAGGACTTTGATAAGATTAAATATGTTCTTGGTCCCACTAACGTCAATACACTCACCATTTATAACCATCTTGTTTCACTGCTGTGACATAATGTCAACTGCTTCTTCATCCATTCCTGTGTCAAACGAACTCAGTAGATTTTCCCCCATCTAGTGCTAGTGTTCAATACTATGAAATGATTCTGAAGCCTCTGTGTCCATTCCGGCTCAAACATAGTCCATATTGTCAACCAGTGCTTCAGTGATGTCACATGCTTCAAGTGCTTTCTTCATTCACTCCATATCAAGTACATGCAGTCGTTCATAAGCATGCAATGTTTCAGTTGTGCGACATGCTTCAAATGGTTCTCTAATCCACTTGAGCTGAAACATACCCAGTAGCTTATGACCATCGGTGTTTCAGTGCTGCGACATGTTTCAAGTCCTTCTTCTTCTACGCCATGCTGAACGCATGCAATAGTTTATCACCATCAGTTGTTTCAGTTCTGTTACATTCTTCAAGTCTTGTTTCATATACTCTGGTTCAAATACACCTAGAAGTTGTTCACCATCAACTGTTGAGTTCTGTGATATGTCTCAATTGTTTCTGTACATACCAGTTCATAAACACACATACATTTTTCTCCATCCTGTGTTTTAGGGCTGTCATATGGTTAAATGAGTCCCCTTCTTACCCCAGGTCAAATACACCCAGTATTCGTCCACATCCAGTCTTTCAGCTAAGTGATACAGTTCAAGTGCTGCATCATCCATTCTTGGAAGACACAGCCAATAATTTGTCGAATTCCAGTGCTTCAGAGCTGTGAATTTTTTAAGTGTTTCTGCATCCAAATAGCTCAGGCAAGACTAAGAGATTGTAACTATCACTGGTTCAGTTTTATGACATGGCTTAAGCGCATCTCCATCTACATTAGGTGGAATGCACTCAATAATTACCACCATCCTGTAAATCATAGGTGAAACATTCTTGGAACGCTACTTTGTCTACTGTGGGTCAAACACACTGAGGAGTTTTTCACCAGTCAGTGTTTCAGTGCTGTAACAACTTCCACTGCTTCTTTGTGTACTACATGTCAGCACACCAAGTGTCTTGTAACTACCAGCTTGCACTCTAGAGAACATACCTCTCTTCTACTGAGACTGAGATGTAGAGCATGCATCTCACCACTATTAAGACCCCATTCTAAGCACACATGCCACTTCTGCAGTGGCTAAACTCTGGAGGAAATGTGACAACACTATTGACCCTGAATTCTAGAACACACATCTTACCTTTGCTGAATCAGTGTTCTACAGAAGGCTTAGCACAACTACTGAGCTTGCACTCTGAAAGTATCATCCTACCTCTACTGAGTCAACATTATATGCCATACATGTTCCAACTTCTGAGTTTGCACTATGGAATACACATTATGCCACTACTGAGCAAGCTCTAGTGTACACATGACAACGTACTGATCCCCACATCAAAGGGTAATGCTGAAAATTTGTCAAAGTACTGCACTCTTGTGCTCATTTCACATACTAAGCAAGATAAGGCTCAAAATCCTTTGTGCTAGGCTTCAAAGTATTTGAACCAAGAACTTCCAAATATATGCGATGGATTTAGAAAAGGCAGAGGAATGAGGGCTTATACTGCCCAAGTTCATTGCCTCCTAGAGAAAGTAGGAAGTCAAGAGATACCTGGAATAACAGGCAAGTTCGACCTTGGAATACATATGAAGTATGGCAAAGGCTAACAGAATTCCCTAAGAGAACTCACCATTCATAGAAAACACCCTCTTCCAACAACACAAGAGATGACTCTTGAGATGGTCAATGCTGAAATCAGATTGATTCTGTTCTTTGTAGCCGAAGATGGAGAAGCTCTATGCAGTCAGAAAAAAAAAAAAAACCAAGACTGAGCAGTGACATGGCTCAGATCAGGAATGCCTTAAAGAAAACTTCAGACTTAAGTTGAAGAAAGTATGGAAAACCGCTAGACCATTTGGGTTGGCCAAAATCAATCTCTTATGATTACGCAGTGGATGTGACAAATAGATTTGAGGGATTAGATCTTATAGACAGACTGCTTGGAGAACTATGGACCAAGGGTCATGACATTCTGCATGAGACAATGAACAAAACCTACCCAAGAAAAAGAAATGCAAAAAGGCAAAAGGTTTGTCTCAGGAGGCCTTACAAATAACTTAGAAAAGAAGAGAAGCTAAAGGCATAGGAGAAAAAGAAAGATAATCCATTTGAATGCAGTTTTCTTAAGAATAGCAAGGAGAGAAAAGAAAAGCCTTCCTCAGGGATCAATGCAAAGAAACAGAGAAACACAATAGGATGGCAAAGAACAGAGATTACCTCAAGAATGATACAGATACCAAGGGAACATTTCATGCAAAGATGGGCACAATAAAGGAGACAAAATATATGGACCTACAGAAGCAGATATATTAAGAAGTGGTGGCAAGAATACACAGAAGAACTGAACTTAAAAAAAAGAAGAAGAAGAAGAAGATCTTAATGACCCACATAACCGTGAAGGTGTCTTTACTCACCCAGAACCAGACATCCTGGAATGTGAAATCAAGCAGCCCTTAGTACATAACTATGAACAAAGTTACTAGAGGTAATGTGTTTCCAGTTGTGGAATTTCAAGTCCTACCAGATTATGACATTACAATCCTGCACGCAATATGCCAGCAAATTTGAAAAGCTCGGCACTGGCCGCAGAACTTGGAAAGGTTAGTTTAAACTCCAATCCTCAAGAAAATCTAGGCCAAAGATTGTTTAAACTAACACACAATTGCACACATCTCACATGTAAGCACAGTCATGTTCAAAGTTCTTCAAGCTAGGCTTCAGCAGTACATGAACCAAGAATGTCCAGATGCTAAAGCTGGATTTAGAAAAGTCAGAGAAACCAGAGATCAAATTGCCAGCATCCATTGGATCAGAGAAAAAGCAAAGGTGTTCAAGAAAAACATCGACATCTGATTTGGACTATGCCAAAGGTTTCGACTGTGTGGATGACAACAAGCTATGGGAAATTCCTGGAAAGATGCAAATACCAGACCTCTTTAGCTGCCTGCTGAGAAATCTGTAGGCATGTCAAGAAGCAACACTTGGACATAGAACAATGCGCTAGCTTCAAATTGGGAAAGGAGCACATCAAGGCTGTATATTGTCATGTGGCTTATTTAACTTATATTCAGCACGTCCTGTGAAATGCCAGGCTGGATGAAGCCCAACTAGAATCAAGATTGCTTGGAGAACTATCAATAACCACAGATTTGCAGTTGACACCACAAATATGACAGAAAGTGGAGAATAAATAAAGAGCATATTGATGGAAAGAAAGAAGAGAGTGAAGAACCTTGCTTAAAACTCAATGTTGAAACCATGAAGATCATGGCATCTGGCCCCATGACTTCACATCAAATAGAGAAATCACGGGGAAAAATGGAAACAGTGATAGATTTTATTTTCTCGGGCTCCAAAATCACTGCAGATGGTGAGGGCAGCTGCGGAATTAAAAGGTGCTAGATCCTATGAAGAAAAGCTGCAACCACCTAAAGAGCATATGCAAAAGCAGAGGCATTACTTTGCAATTAATGGTCTATCAGGTCATACCTATGGAGTTTCCATTACTCATGTATGGATGGGAGAGTTGGACTATACAGGAAGTTGCGCATGGAATCATTGATGATTTTGAACTGTGGTGTTGGAGAAGACTCTTGCGAGTCCCTTGGACTGCAAGGAGATCAAAGCAGTCAATCCTGATGGAAATCAGCCCTGAATATTCATTGGAAGTACTTTTGCTGAATCTGAAACTCTGGTACTTTCGCCACCCGATGCAAAGAGCTAACTATAGGAAAAGGCCCTGATGCTGGGAAAGCTTGAGTGCAGAAGGAGAAGGGCCTAGCAGATGATGAGATGGTTGGATGGTACAACTAATTTGAGGCACATGACTTTGAGCAAACTCTGGGAGTTAGTGATGCACAGTGAGGCGTGGTGTGCTGCATAATAAGGAGCATAACATGCCTTATTATGTTGCAGAGAGTTACTATGCCTGAGCAACTGAACAACAGCAGAATCAACCATTTCAGTAAGAAGTGAAGACGCAACTTACAGGAAGATGCTCAGAGAAAAATAGAGAAACAATATCAATCCACTTCTCATGCAGCCATTTTTACTCTTATTGAAACAAGGTTTTTCCATATTTAAATATGGCTTTCCTGAAGTATGTGAATTCTAACTTGTTTTTTCACCTCAGAGAGGTGTGTTGATGAAGTCACGATGCACAGAGACATGGCAGTTCTCACAGATTCCCTTAATAAAATCATGATGTACTTAAGGAGCTGGGGGTATTTTTTCCATGGGAATAAATATTTTGATGAGGAACTCTTTAATTCTTTAGAAAATGTTAATTACCATAATCAAATTTGTTTGGAATATTTGTAGTCTTTCCTTTGGTATCAGAAGATACTGCAGCCCTGACAATAAGGCAGGGTTTTCCAACCAAAAGCCTGAAACAGAGCAGCTCACCACACTCTAAAAGCACATTAGAAAAGTGTTAATTTGCTATTCAAATCAGTGAGCATTATACCCAAGTGAAAGAATGGCTAAAAGAGCTTGAAGAACATCACTAGAGCCTGCTAAAAGAAATCAATATGGGATTAATGGTATGAAAGGTTAGAGTAGATGAAACTAGAATTATATTAATGGAAAATATAGTAAAAGTTTCCTAGCATGTGGGCAGAATGAGAAGTCTCCTCAGAAACTAAAACAAAACAAATCTACACATTCTTTCAGAAAATCCAAATGGCTTCAGAATGAAATATAAAGGTGCAGAAGAGATAGCTAAGAGCTTAAGTGGATATATGGATACTCGAATTATTTGACCAACATGATGTTTCATGGGCTTTTCAGCAATCACACCACAAATGTGAACTCTGATGGCTGGGATACCCTTACCTCTCATCCTGCTGAACTATTGCCTAGAATATTTTTATTCTGTGATAGATTTCTTCTAATCAGTATCATTCTATCACGTTTTGAAAAATAAGTATTTTTGCACTTTCAACATCCAAATTATATTTGCTTGTTGCTAAATATATGTAACTAACTTCTCTACTAAACTCACTGTTTGTTTGTTTGTTTGTTTGTTTGTTTTTTTGCCCCTTAAGGTCTTTTTTATGTATTTATTTTTCCATTTTATTTATTTTTTCTTTAATTTTTATTTTTACTTTATTTTACTTTACAATACTGTATTGGTTTTCCCATACATTGACATGAATATTTGTTATTTTTAAAATTGCATTTATTTTGGCGGGGCCAGGTAGTCATGGATGTTCAAGGGCTTTCTCTAGCTGAGGCAAGTGGTATGGTGCACTTCACTATGCTGCATCGCCTTCCCACTGTGATGTTTCTTTTGCTGGAGAACACTGGCTCTAGTTTCGGCACATGAGCTCCTGAGTTGTGGCCCGTGAGCTTAGTTAGACTTCAGCATGTGGGATCTTCCCAGACAAGAATCACTGGGAGGCTGACTATTAATCGATGGATCGCTAGGGTAGTTCAACACAGACTATATAGGCTGGAAGTTTGATACCGTACATATGAAAGCCAGGAAGTACTTAAGTAGATACTGTTTTTCTTTGGGGTATTCTCCTGGTGGCTCATTGGTAAAGAGTCCATTTCCCAATGTAGATGACCCAGGGTTGAGAAATCCCTGAGTTGGGAAGATAGATCTTCCGGAAGAGAGAATGAAAACCAGACTCAGTATTCTTGCCTGGGAAAACCTACGGGCAGAGGAGCCTGGTGGTCTATGGTCCATGGAGATGAAGAAACGGAAATGACTTAGCAGCTAATCATGACGACCACCACAGTGTTGTTTTGGCAGATAAAGTAGGTAGTTTGTTTAAATGTCCTTGGCCTGGAATGTCTGAAAAGTAGTCAGTGCTTTTGATTATTAGAAGTGTGCATAAGTAAAAGGCATTTTTATTTTATTGTGTGTAAAAATCCCTTTCAATATTGACTGCAAGTTTCTATAACGTATTGCCAGAGAATTTAGCCAGTCATTATATACATTAATTTGGTTCTCTTTTGAAGCCATGTCTCACAACAGCAAGTGATATCGATTATGTTCTTGCTTTGGTATCCGTCTTGAATTGGATTTTATTTATTTATTTATTTATTTATTTATTCATTTGAAAGCAGCATTTCAGTGGTTTCAATAATTTATTTAATCATTTCATAGTTTCTACTAGAACAACTAGCTTCTAAAAAGGGAAATGACACTCCATTTCTCTTCTGATCTTATAGGGAAAAGAGAGGAGTAAAGTTCATTGCTTTATGGTGGTTTTTTTTGTTTTTTTTTTTCAGGGTTAACATGCTCTTTCTAAGGAACACTTCCAAATTTCAAGGTTTTCCAGGATTTCTTAAAAATATATTTTGGTTTCTGGTCTGCTCATACTCACAGTCGTGTCTGGTTCTTTGTGAGTGTCTGGAATATAGCCCATCAAGCTCCTCTGTCCATGGGGGTTCTTCAGGCAAGAATACTGGAGTGGGTTGTTAGGCCACTCTTCCAGTGGCTCTCTCATAGCAGATGGATTGTTTGCTATCTAAACCACCAGGGAAACCTAAAGAACCCTGGAGGGAGTGACCTGTTGCTTCTCCAGAGCATCCTCCCAAACCAGAAATCAAACTGGGGTCTCCTGCATTGCATCAGATTCTTAGGCAGGTTACCTCCCAGGGAAGCCCTGGTTTCTGCTAAAAAGTGCCAATTGTCATTCCGTAGTATGTGGACTCACTGATCATATGTCATGATTAAATAGGAGACAACTTTCAGTACGAAGTTTGAAGAAAATTATGCCATAATGATAAAAATACCCAATAAATTATATATACTAAAATTAGGAGAAAAATAAAAATAAACTCAAGGACCATAGCCTGGGAAATGGTCTTCCGTACAGTTTAAAGAGGAGTGTTCTGAAGCTGTAGGGGCAGAGCCAGGACACAGAGAAAATTCTTTAAAGTTGAAAGTACATGAATGAAACATATCTCGTGGGAAAAGGATCCTGTTAACCACAAAATACAGGTTTGACAAGAGTGATGTTAGTGTTTTCCTAGGCAAGAATCTGGAATCATTACACTTCTTAATTATCATCACTAACTAGGAACACATAACTCCAAAGCACAGAAATGCACAATCTCATTTTCATATCCTGACTTCCCCAGAGGGTACACTGATGAAAGACAACTGCAACAGATTTTTACTTTCCCATTCAAGTGAATACCCAGTGACTATCCTCCATGGTTAAAGCAGATGTACAATATGTGTTTCCCAGGTCAAAAATAGGCTGTCTAGCATAAAGTTCAAGCAAAACTATATCTAGCCAGAATGTTCACTAATACTTAGTAGGTGAAAAGGCCTTCCCTCAGTATGAAAATCAATTCTGAACATTTTATTTCTGAAGAGAAACTCTTTTCTGTTTCTTTGTTTACAGTCACTTTATTTATTTCTATTGTACTTTACAATAGTGCATTGGTTTTGTCAGACACCAACATGAACCCTCCACGGGTGTAGACGTGTTCCCAATCCTAAACCCCCTCCCTCTGCCCTCCCCTTACCATCCCTCTGGATCAACCCCGTGCAACAGTCCCAAGCATCCTCTCCTACATTGAAGCTAGACTGGCGATTCTTTTCTTATATGACATTATACATGTTTCAATGCCATTCTCGCAAATCATCCCACCCTCTCCCTTTCCCACAGAGTCCAAACAACTGTTCTATTCATCTGTGTCTCTTTTGCTGTCTCGCATACAGGGTTATCGTTACCATCTTTCTAAATTCCCTATGTTTACAGTCACTTTAACTGTATCCCATCACTCCAACATTGGATACACAGACTAGGGCCTCTACCTCTGCCACCAACAGTCCCTAGCTTCAGTTCCATTCAGTTCAGTTCCGTTCAGTCACTCAGTTGTGTCTGACTCTTTGTGACCCCATGAAATGCAGCACGCCAGGCCTCCCTGTCCGTCACCAACTCCCGAAGTTCACTCAGACTCACGGCCATCGAGTCAGCGATGCCATCCAGCCATCTCATCCTCTGTCGTCTCCTTCTCCTCCTGCCCCCAATCCCTCCCAGCATCAGAGTTCTTTTCCAATGAGTCAACTCTTCACATGAGGTGGCCAAACTACTGGAGTTTCCGCTTTAGCATCATTCCTTCCAAAGAAGTCCCAGGGCTGATCTCCTTCAGAATGGACTGGTTGGATCTCCTCGCAGTCCAAGGCACTCTCAAGAGTCTTCTCCAGCACCATAGTTCAAAAGCATCAATTCTTCGGTGCTCAGCTTTCTTCACAGTCCAACTCACATCCATACATGACCGCAGGAAACACCATAGCCTTGACTAGACGGACCTTAGTCGGTAAAGTAATGTTTCTGCTTTTGAACGTGCTATCTAGGTTAGTCATAACTTTTCTTTCAAGGAGTAAGCATCTTTTAATTTCATGGCTGCAGTCACCATCTGCAGGGATTTTGGAGCCCAAAAAATAAAGTCTGACACTGTTTCCACTGTTTCCCCATCTATCTCCCATGAAGTGATGGGACCAGAAGCCATGATCTTCGTTTTCTGAAAGGTGAGCTTTAAGCCAACTTTTTCACTCTCTTTCACTTGCATCAAGAGGCTTCTTAGTTCCTCTTCACTTTCTGCCATAAGGGTGGTGTCATCTGCATATCGGAGGTTCTTGAAATTTCTCCCAGCAATCTTGATTCCAGCTTGTGTTTCGTCCAGTCTAGCATTTCTCATGATGTACTACGCATAGACGTTAAATAAGCAGGGTGACATTATACAGCCTGATGTACTCCTTTTCCTATTTGGAACCAGTCTGTTTTTCCATGTCCAGTTCTAAATGTTGCTTCCTGACCTGCACATAGATTTCTCAAGAGGCAGGTCAGGCATGGTCACCAATAACAATGAAAACGCAAGTTGTTTCAGAGTTCTCTCATCATGCATTGAAACAGCTGAATATGTATGTTTAATGATGAAATTTGTACCGGTATTATTTACCATATTTTTATAGATTTTTAAACATATGACAATACTCGACTAAAGTGAAAGTGGAGTTGTTCAGTCGTGCCCGACCCTTTGCGACCCCATGGACTGTAGCCTTACCTCCATCTATAGGATTCTCAGGCAGGAATACTGGAATGGGTTGCCATTTCCTTCTTCAGGGGATCTTCCTAACCCAGGATTAGAACCCAGGGCTCCATTTCAAGCAGACATTTTACCCTCTGAGCCACCATGGAAGCCCAATACTCTACTGATTCTGTAATGCATTTTAAAGCACATGAGAAATATGAAATCAAAAAAGATTAGAAAAATGTTGAAACATCACTAAATGTTTTTAAAATGTTTCTGTTCCAGTTTTGCTATTATTTATCACAGGCTATAATAATATAACTACATTCTTATTTTTTGTATTTATGATGTTTTTGTCATCATCTTTTATGTATTTGGAGTTTTGAATGATGTCAATGTTGAAATGAACATCTTAAAGACATCAGTTAAATCTTGGCTTAAAAACAAGCAAAAAAAAGCACCAGTTTTATTTGGAAAAGTATCAGTTGCAAATCTGAAAGTATAAAATGGTTATATACAAAGAAAGAATCTAATAATGAAATGTGTATTAAGTAGATGTCTATTTCGTGATGACTTTGTAGTTTATAGGTCGTTTGTAAAGCTGACAACATATTTCGTAGAAGTGCTGTCATCTCTCTAACGTTTTGTTGTAGGTTTGCGGAAGATTCCCTGTGGCTAAATTAATACTGTGGAGATACAACTGACAGTCACTTTCTTTGGTAAGAATGTAAAATGCACCAGTTGCATAGTATGCTATTTGAGACCTGAAGGTTGTCAGCACTGAGCTGGGGTTGAAGGCAAGGAATCTAACCAAAGGGAATACTTAAATACCAAGCCCCACAGAGGTAAGCCTGTCCTTAGAAGGAAAAGAGAATAGCTTTCTGGAGCTGTGACTAAGCACGTTTAAGGTAATTACTGATAATTATGATCCCGTTGCCATTTCCTTTATTGTTTTGGGTTTGGCTTTAAACACCCTTTTTGTGTTTCCTGTGTGCAGAATATCCTTTAGCATTTGTTGGAGAGCTGGTTTTGTGGTGCTGAGTTCTCTCAGCTTTTGCTTGTCTGTAAAGCTTTTGATTTCTCCTTCGTGTTTGAGTGAGATCCTTGCTGGGTACAGTAATCTGGGCTGTAGGTTATTCTCTTTCTTCACTTTAAGTATGTCTTGCCATTCCTTCCTGGCCTGAAGAGTTTCTTTGGAAAGATCAGCTGTTACCGTTATGGAAATCCCCTCATGTGTTATTTCTTGTTTTTCCCATGCTGCTTTTAATATTTGTTCTCGTGTTTGCTCTTTGTTAATTTGATTAATATGTGTCTTGGGGTGTATTGCCTTGGGTTTATCCTGTTTGGGACTCTCTGGTTTTCTTGGGACTGGGTGATTCTTTCCATGCCCACTGTAGGGAAGTTTTCAACTATTGTCTCCTGGAGGATTTTCTCATGGTCTTTCTTTTGGTCTTCTTCTTCTGGGACTCCTATAATTCGAATGTTGGAGCGTTTCATATTGTCCTGGAGGTCTCTGAGATTGTCCTCATTTCTTTTAATTCGTTTTCCTTGTTTCCTCTCTGATTCATTTATTTCTACCATTCTATTTCACTAATCCTATCTTCTGCCTCTGTTATTCTACTATTTGTTGCCTCCAGAGTGTTTCTGATCTCATTTATTGAGTCATTCATTATCTATTGACTCGTTTTTATTCTTCTAGGTCCTTGTTAAGCCTTTCTTGCATCTTCTCAATCCTTGTCTCCAGGCTATTTATCTGTGATTCCATTTTGATTTCAAGATTTTGGATGACTTTCAGTATCAATATCTGGAATCCTTTCTCAGGTAGATTCCCTATCTCTTCCTCTTTTGTTTGATTTGGTGGGCATTTCTCCTGTTCTTTACCTGCTGAGTATCCCTCTGTCTCTTCATCTTGGTTCTATTGCTGCGTTTGGGGTGGCCTTTCTATTTTCTGGGAATTTGTGGAGTTCTCTTCATTATGGAGTTTCTCCACTGTGGGTGGGGTTGTATCAGTGGCTTGTCAAGATTTCTTGGTTCGGGAGGCTTGTGTTGGAGTTCTGGTGGGCGAGGCTGGATTTCTTCTCTCTGGAGTGCAATGGAGTGACCAGTAATGTGTTATGAGACGCCAATGGTTTTGGAGTAACTTTGAGCTGCCTGTATATTGAAGCTCAGGGCTGTGTTCGTGTGTTGCTGGAGAATTTGCATGGTGTGTCTGACTCTGGAACTTGTTGGCCCTTGGGTGGTGCTTGGTTTCAGTGTAGGTATGGAGGCATTTGATGAGCTGCTATCAATTAATGTTCCCTGGAGTCAGGACTTGTCTGATGTTCTCAGGGTTTGGACTTAAGCCTCCTGCTTCTGGTTTTCAGTTTTATTTTTACAGTAGCCTCAAGACCTCTCCACCTATACAGCACCGATGATAAGACATCTAGGTTAAAGATGAAAGGTTTACCCACAGTGAGGGGCACCCGGAGAGGTTCACTAAGTTACACGGAGGAGAGAAGAGGGAGGGGGTAGTTAGAAGTGACTGGAATGAGATGAGGTGGGGTCAAAAGAGGAGAGAGAGAGAAAAAAAAAAAAGAGGAGAGAGCAAGCTAGCCAGCAATCACATCCTTATGTGTGCTCTACCGTCTGGACCACTCAGAGGTATTCACGGAGTTATACAGGGAAGAGGAGAGGGAGGAAGTAGACAGAGGTGGCCAGGAGGATAAAAGAGGGAAATGAAAAGCGGAGAGACAGATCCAGCCAGTAACCAGTTCCTGAAGTGTTCTCCACCGTCTGGAACACGGAGATTCACAGAATTGGGTAGAGAAGAGAAGGGGGAGGGAAGAGACAGAGGCCACCTGGTGGAGAAAAAGGAGTGTCCAAAGGAGGAGAGAGTGGTCAAACCAGTAATCTCGCTCTCAGGTAAAATTGGGTAGTGAACTTTGGGTTTTTAAATGTACAAAATTGACAACAAATACCAAAAAGCAAAGATTAAAAATCCAGAATAGAGGTTGGATTTTAAAAAATGCAATATTAAGGAAAAAAGAAGAAGAAGAAGAAGAAAAAAAAAAGCCACAAGAACTATTAAAACAACAACAACAACCACACAAAGACTATATACAGTGTTTGCTTTTAAAAATAGGTTTCTTTTTAAGTAATAATAGGTTATAAGAATAACAATTAAAGGATAAATGGAGGACTTAAATATTTCTAAAAGTTAAAAAAAGAAGAAGAAGAAAAAGAAAAGAAGAAAAAACTACCACACAACAACATCAGCAAAAAAGAAAAAAAGAAAAAGAAATGGTCATAAAAATAGTAAAGATATTTCTGGCCCTTTCTCTGGTGTTGTGGGCAGTGTGGGGTTATTTCCAAGGCGGTTCCCTCCATTTAATTTCTTCTGTTTGCTGGTATCTTCAGTGTCTGATTTCCGTCCTAATAAGGGGGGGGGGGCATGGTGGACACTTTTTATTTTTATTTTTTGGCTCCCTTGTTCAGTTGCGCTGTGGGGAGGGAGGGATGCTGCAAACAAATAACACCTGCGTGTGCTTTCAGCGTCTCAGGCCCACTGGGCCTGCCCCTGCTCACGATGCACACCAGTCAGGCTCTACGTTGCTCCAGGGTCTGAGGCCGGCCCTAGGCTGCACGCACCTCCCAGGTCTAAGCCAAACTCAGCTTCGGTGCTCAGGTAAGCCCTCAGAGGTGCAGATTCGGTTGGGACTGCCTTTTGTGTCCTTCCGACGTCCGAGTAGCTCAGGTGTGTGGTGAGCGTGGTCACTGTGACTTATCGCCTTTCCCGTCTACGCTGCTAGTTTTCTGAATGTACCACTGGTGCCCCTTGTGAGGTGGATGGTGACTGTCCAGAACCCCCAGAAGTCTTAGCAAAGAAGCCTGCTTGCAGTTTTGTAGGTAAAGTCTCTCCGGGGCTGCGATCGCCCCCTTCCAGCGAATACGGTTCTGGCTGCCTGTCACCGGCGGGGGATGGTCTGTAACTGGCTATTTCTGTTCCATCCTTTGTTCTGTGTGCGGTCCTGGTGGTGTCTTATGTTCGGGCTTTTCACGTGGTAGCTGTCCCACAGTCTGGTTTGCTAGCGCAGGTTCGTTCGTTGAGGTTATGTGCAGGGCGTTCCTGCCTGAATCTTAAAAAGCACTGCAGCCCGTGCCTCCTGCGCCTCCCTGCCCTGCCCCCACTTGCTAGTGTCGGATGCAGGCGTCTGTGCTGCTTTTCTGCTGGGGGAGTTACTGTTGGGCTTGTAATCTGTTGGTTTTAATTATGTATTTATGTTTCCTTCCTTCTACGTTGCCCTCTGTGCTTCCAAAGCTCACCACAGACTCGGCAGGGAGAATGTTTCTTGGTGTTTGGAAACCTCCCTTCTTAAGATTTCCTTCCCAGAACGGGATTCCCTTCCCGGGACGGAGCTCCCTTCCTACCTCCTTTGTCTCTTTTTTCATCTTTTATATTTTTTCCTACCTGTTTTTGAAGACAATGATCTGCTTTTCCGGGTGCCTGAAGTCCTCTGCCAGCATTCAGAAGTTGTTTTTTGGAATTTGCTCATCGCTGAAATGTTCTTTTGATGAATTTGTGAGGGAGAAAGTGGTCTCCCTGTCCTATTCCTCCGCCAGCTTTACCATATTTCTTAACCAAACAGAATTTGGCAGGGGGTGCTCGGGGGGGGGCATGGCATAGCGTATGGTGAGAGTGAAGGGATACGGTCACACCAAATAGAATCTGGGGTCATAGTTCCCTAATGGGAATAGAGCTCATGCCCCTGCAGTGAAAGCACAGAGTCCTCCTCACTGAACTGCCGGGGAAGTTCCAGGAATTGATTTAATGAAAGATACCTAATTAGGATCTGGTGACATTTTACATTGTAGTGTGTTACCAGTGATTATAGTTCATATCATTTTATAGGTTTGTGATTTTACTAGCTTAAAATTTTGGGGGGTTTCTTTTTGTTTTAAAAGCTGAAAACTGTTTTTTAATTCCATGGAATTAAAAACAATCTGTAGAATATATTAAATAGTGGCGGCTTTTTTCTGCATGTGGATGTTTTGCTCCATTGAACTGAATGGTAGTAACATTTGTAGAAGAGACACAGAGTGTAAGGTATGTCTTTTTATTAAGTGACATAACAGCACCCATTGCGTGAGTTACTGGTTGGAGTTTAGAGACAGACTGTGTGGACTAACCTCCTTATTCCTGTTTTCAGCCCTTGAGTAATAATCAGAAGCTTTCTCTGAAGAAAGTGGGGCAAGCTGTCAGGCTCCTAAGTATCTACTGGCCAGCAGGGCTAGGATTAAATGCAGCAACTGGTAGATATGGGTTGGGGCAAGAGGTCACCTTGTCCCTTTTTTTTTTTTTTTTTTTTGCTGCCTGGAGAGATGCTTGTCCGGGTACAAGTGTGGCCAAAACTGTGTCTTTGTGGCCAGAGGATGTCTCTGAGCCTGCCTTGGGTTTTCCCAGGGTGGAGGGACAGCAAGTTCTCCCCGGTTCCTTGACCAGAGAAGACCATGCCCCCACTTGCTCTCTGACATCCCCCCATGACTCACTCTGTATTAGGTTCTTCAGAACGGGTGTCCAGGACCCACCCCAACTCCTGGGCCTGGCTGACCAGAGCCTGCTGTGGAATGAGGCCTTGGCCATGGTGGCCCTGGAGGAGCTGCCCCTAGAGCTCTTCCCGCCACTGTTTATGGTGGCCTTTGCCGGGAGGCACACCCAGGCCCTGAAAGTGGTGGTGCAGTCCAGGCCCTTCCCCTGCCTCTGCTGGGGACCCTGATGAAGGAACACCAGCCTCATCTGGAGACCTTCCAGGCTCCACTCGATGACCTGGACGTCGTGCTTGCTCAGAGGGTCCAACCCAGGTAAGGTCAACCTGGCAGACTGGTGGGGCCTGGGGGTGTGAGCAAGATGCAGCCAGAGCAGGAGGATGAGGGGTTCACTTGGACAGGCGTCCGGATGTACAGGACTGGTTGAGGGGCAGAAGGGACGAAAGGCGTGTGCTCCCAACCAGTGTCCCTTAAGGTAGGGACCAAGGGGGTTCCTGAAGCCAGGGGGGCAGTGGTATATGGAGTGCAGAGCCCTCATGTGGTCCTGGTGCCAGTCAGCCTCTGCACAGCTCAGCGTGTCTCCTGTGGCCCTGCAGGCAGTGGAAGCTGCAGCTGCTGAACTTGCACTGGAAAGCCCACCAGGACATCTGGACCATGTGATCCAGCCACACGGACAGTGTTTGCTCATTGCTGGAGCCCGAGCCAGCCCAGTCCATGCAGAAGAGGTGCAGGGTGGAGGTGCAGGTGGGCTATAGCCGGCACAGGCCCCTGTGCAGGTGCTGCTCGACCTGTGCCTCAAGGAGGACACCCGGAACCAGACCCTCAGCTACCTGCTGAAGAAGGCCAAACAGGAGGAGCCTGCTGCACCTGAGCTGCCAGAAGCTCAGCATCTCCACCATGCCCACGCGGAGCATCAGGAGGATCCTGAAGGTGGTGCAGCTGGACTGTGTCGAGGACTTGGAGGTGAATTGCACCTGGAATCGGGCCACTTTGGGCAGGTTTGTGCTCCACCTGGGCCAGATGGGCAACCTGCCCCGGCTGCCGCTCTGGCGCATCCATGTGTTGCCGCACACAGCCCCCAAACAGGAGGAGCACTGCATCACCCAGCTCACGGCCCAGTTCCTGAACCTGCCCCACCTGTAGGAGCTCTACCTGAACTCCATCTCCTTCCTCGATAGCCGCCTGCACCGGGTGCTCAGGTAAGGCATGGCGCCAGCTCCGTAGACCAGAATGGGCCTCTCTCTTTCGTTACCGTCAGGACGTGTACTCTCTGCCTGCTGTGGACATTGCCAGGGTGCCCGGGTCACTCGAAAGTCCTCACGATGCTGCCGCTCTGTCCCCGGGCTTCTTGTCAGGTCACCTTCCTGACTAGGGTCAGAGGTGTGGCCTAGGTTAGATGCTGTCAAAGCGGACTTCTTTCTGGGAGTCCGCACGGTGGCGGTCAGGTGTGATGCCCTTGGGAATTCTTTCCGAGAGAATGATGTCTTAGCTGAGGCGATCACAAATAATTAAGCAAGGAGGACATTGGTCCATCAGGCGTGAGGTTTGAAGTCCGAAGCTCTGTTTCTCCCTCCCACCTGCCACATTTGTCCTGAGCTGTTTTAGGCTCCAGATGAGCTGTGGAAAGTAGGTGATTCTCGAGATGACAAGGAGGGACCGTGAGGGGAAATTGCAGCTCCTAAGCAGTCCAGAGAAGATAAAAAGTTACATAAGCATCATTGCTGAAGTGGCTCCAATCTAAGTCCAAATTACAATTCTTGTTTTCCTCTAAGACTTCTGACTACAAGGAAATTCTCAATAGCAGGTTGTCGCTCTGCCTTGAACACAGTGATAAAAGCTGAGAGGATGCGGCCTAGTCTGTCTGTCTGAATGTGTTGCATTGATTCCCTCTTTGGTAGCTGAACTAAGTGTCCAGGAGTGAGCATCACTAGAGGAACCTTCTTCCAAGGGACCCTCACCCAGGCCCTGGACTGGAGCATTTTCCCCAGTGGATTCAGCAGATGCAAATCCTCTATCTCATACCCTGGCGGTGCCAAAATGGGTTCACTGTGCAAAATCAGCCCCAGAGTCCTGGGTGATATTCACCCGCAGTCCACCTGGAGCCTCTGGGACCCACCAGCCCATGCCCGTTTTCCCACTGCTCAGCCGTGTCTGACTCTTTGGGACTCCATGGATTGTAAGCTGCCAGGCTTCTCTGCCTATGGAATTCTTCAGCTGAGAATACTACAGTGGGTAACAGATCTCCTTTCCGGGAGACCTTCTCAACCCAGGGATTGAACTTGGGTCTCCTGCATTGCATGCACGACTGAGCAGCCAGGCAAGCCTTCAGTTGCTAAGAGACAACCCAACATCCCCGAATCCATTGTCCAAATGTGCGTTTATGTCGCTCATATCTCCACACGTTTTATTCTGTTTTTACATGAATAAACACTTTCACACACAAATATTTACTCAAAGGCTGCTGGAAATCTATTCCCGATCGTCCAAAAATGTCACTGATGAGTTCAGTATTTCAGTGTTGAGTGTAACTTGGCATTTTTCTCCTTGGTGTCATTCATCTGTAACATTTTTTTTTTTTAATAAAACCTTATTCCTGAGGTATTTAGCTTAAGCCAAATGGTAAAGATAAAATTTCCTCCAAATCCTAGTTCTCTGCCAACCTGGCCGTACTAAGGCTTTTAACTAATTCTCTTTTCCCACCAGAGCTCTTTACTGAGACCAAGTCCTCTAAGAGTCAGAGGAGATTTAGCAGCTAAACCAAACAACAGCACCCCTTCAGAGTGGTGGGCTCCAACTATACCACTTTTTGTGACCGAGAAGCTGCGACCGGCATGGACCACCAAAATTTTGCTATAGTAATGTCCTGGAAATTAGCACTGCCTTGGTTTGAGATTTCCTGGTGACTCAGGTGGTAAAGAGTCCACCTGCAATGCAGGAGGCTCAGAATTCAGTCCCTGAGTCAGGAAGATCCCCTGGGAGAAGGGAGTGGCAATCCACTCCAGTATCCTTTCCTGGAAAGTTCCATAGAGGAGCCTGCTGGGTTACAGTACATGAAGTCATAAAGCATCAGATAGGACTGACTAACACGTTCACGTCACCTTTAATCCTGTAGGTAAGCAGGTGGTGCAAGTCGTCATTGGTTGAGTTTCTCAATGTGTCATGATCCCATGTTTTGGTCCCTGTCTGTCCCACCCTTGCATTGAAGCTACAAAACCATCCCTTTATGATTTCTTACTCAGGGAATTCGAACTGAGGGAAGAAGCAGCAAGAAGCCAGACGCTCTGCACTGATTAGGTGAGGATGAAGGAGGAGGGTGAAAGAGCCAGCTTAAACCTACATACTCAAAACACTAAGATCATGGCATCTAGCCCCATTACTCCATGGTAAATAGAAGCAAAAAGGTGGAAGTACTGACAGATTTCCTCTTCTTGGGCTGTACAATCACTGCAATGGTGATTGCAACCATGAGATCAAAAGACGGTTGCTTCTTGGCAGGAAAGCTATGACAAACCTAGACAGTGTGTTGAAACGCAGAGACG
The DNA here is from genome assembly GCF_042477335.2 of Ovis canadensis. Classification (NCBI taxonomy): domain Eukaryota; kingdom Metazoa; phylum Chordata; class Mammalia; order Artiodactyla; family Bovidae; genus Ovis; species Ovis canadensis. The sequence continues at coordinate 19,724,065 of NC_091271.1, forward strand.
TTACTCTGCCATCAAAGGTCTGTAGAGTCAAGGCTATGGTCTTCCAAGTGGTCATGTACGGTTGTGAGAGCTGGACCAGAAAGAAGGCAGAGCGCCAAAGAATTGTTGCCTTCGAGTTGCGGTGCTGGTGAACACTCCTGGAAGTCCTTTGGACAGCAAGGAGTTCAAACCAGTCAATCTTAAGGGAGATCAACCCTGAGTACTTGTTAGAAGGGTTGATGCTGAAGCTGAAGGTCCACTATATTGGTCATGCGGTATAAGCCGCTGATTCACTGGGAAAGTCCCTGATGCTGGACAAGATTGAGGGCAGAAGAAGAGGGCAACAGAGAATAAGATGGCTGGATGGCATCACCAATGCACTAGCCATGAAGTGGAGCAAACTTCAGGAAACGGTGAGGGACAGGGAGGTCTGGTGAGCTAAAGTCCCTGGGGTTGCGGATATAACCGAGCAAAGGAACAACAACAATTTCTTGAGATAAAGCTGTTCCAGGGAGAGTAGAAGAGGAAAAGATTTGTGAGAACAATGGAAGGGCCAAGCTCTCCCCTAGAGATGGAGGAAGTGGATAGAGGCTAGCCACCTGGATTAGTGCTGTCTTGAAAGCTGTGCCTTTTGGACACCTGGTAGAGCCCACTTCTCACACGACCCTGTCCCAGGGGCCTGATCTCCTCCTGGGTACCAGCTTCTCAGTTGGTGTGAGATGATCAGCCTTGTTGGTGGACACTCAGGCTGACCACATATCACTCCACGGCCACAAGCCCCAGGGAGCTTCCTCCTTGACCACAGCAATGGACCTGGACCGGAGTTGGCCTTGGGGTTGTCCGCGGAACGAAAGGCGGGAATAGGTCATGTCTGTCTTTCTTTTTTGGTTTCTTTTGTTGGCCAGCCAAAACAGCTTGCAGGATCTTAGTTCCCCAACTAAGGATAGAATCCATGCCCTCAGCAGTGAAAGTGCAGAGTCCTAACCACCCCAGGACTACCAGAGTGTTCCCAGTAGGTCATTTCCTGAGCCTGGTGGATGCCCTGGAAGCCTGATGTTGGCTGCCGAGAGCCAGGCTTCTATGGGCCAGGCTTTGATGAGGTCACCAAATGTTCCTTTCTCCCTGACCTCTGGGAGACCTGTGACCGTGGCCCGTATCATAGAAACTTCTGGAACTTGACAGAATGGATGACATACCTCTCTCCACTCATATTCCTTTCCTGGCTACCCAATGCCTTCCAATAAATTCATCTGCCCTCAATCCATCTACAGAAAGCATGCTATCCTCCTTCCCGGAAACCTTCCCTGAAGAAGAGGTTGAAATCATGTCCTCTGCTTCTTCCTAACCTATCATGTGAAGGTTTTTCTGTACACTTGGTGACAAGCCTCTGCTTGACAGCTTTGGGTTTTCTTCCTTTTGTTGTTGGTTTTTTTTTTTTGGGGGGGGGGGCGGCGGTTAATACACATACTCTCCTTCACATCCAGGATGGTGTGAGCACAGGCCTCACTCTGTTCTCAAGGTTCTGTCCCTCAGAGTCTAGGAGAGAAGTCAAACAAACAAAGAAACAAACAAAGGGGGCGGGGCAGAAAGAGATTTGTGTGGGGACGTTTAGCAGTAGTGGTCTGCAAGATGGGGTCCACAGGAGCAGGCTGCGTCCTGGAAGATCTGGGTGGGCGGCATTTGTTGATGTTTGGGAGTCAGCTGGAAGCCGAGTCATCACCTGCATACCCCCTACTGTCCTTGAGGTGAACCCTCTCTAGGGACTCCTGATCTAAAGAACACGTTGATGTTCTCAGGTGGCCACTAGAAATACACGAGACTTAAAGAACAGGAAATTGTTTTCTCCCAGTTCTGGAGGCTAGAAATCCAGGATTAAGGTGTTGACAGTGTGGTGTCTCTGGAGGTCTCTTTCCTTGATGAGCAGGCACCCGCATTCTCGTGTCCTCCTGTCCCTTTATGTCCATGCATCCTTGATGTCTTGTGTGTCCTAATTTCCTCTTTATTTTCCGGCCATGCTGCTTTTCTTCTGGGTCTTAGTTTCCAGACCAGGGATTGAACTTGGGCCCTTGGCAGTGAAAGATCTGAGCCCTAACCACTGGCCTTCCAGGGAATTTCCCTCTTTCTTTTTATATAGAGAACCATCAGCTTGGACTAGGGCCCACCCTAGTGACCTCGTTTTAACTTAATCACCTCATTAAAGGCAGAATCTACAAAGAGGATTACATTCCAAAGTGTTGGGGCTTATTTATTCTACAGATTTTTTTAAATGAATTAATTTATTTGACGGCACCAGGTGTTAGTTGTGGTACGTGGGGTCTTCGGTCTTCCTGGCAGCATGTGGGATCTAGTTCCCTGACCACAGACAGAAGCCCAGCCCCCTGCACTGGGAGTGGAGAGTTGTAGCCACTGGACCTTTGGGAAAGTCCCTGCAACATATGGATTTTGCAGGACACAATGAAGCCCAAAACAGGGTTGATGGTAGGGTGATTTGCCTGGCTACACATTTGCACCCTATCTGCTCCTTAGAAATACCTGAGACCTTTAATAACGTTGACTCCCTGGTCCCATTCCTGGAGACACTGAGTCTGTGGGCAGGGAGTCAGCTTGACAGAATCAATCAGAACGTCCGTACTTTTCAAAGCTCTCTAGTACTCACTGTTTAATATGGACACCTTAAGCAGCCTGGGCAACACCTGGAGCTTGGGAGAAACTCAGACTCTCAGGCCCCACCCACAACTGTTGGATGAGAATGTGTTTTTGCACAAGACACATAGGCAATTCCTTAGATTCACTGACGGTGAAGAAGCACAGCCCAGGAGATTTGAAAGTGTGGCCCAAACGGAGATGTTTGCATCCAGATCTCTCAGCTTTGATTATATCCTAACTTCCTTCAATACGAAGGACCTCCAGAAGCCCCCAAAGAGGGTGTGGAGCTCCTAGAATCTCTGAAGGGTGATGGGGAGGATGAAGCTCCCAGCTCAAGCTACATCTCTTTAGTTTATTGAATTGCCAATAACCTGCTCCTCCCAAGGCAGGTGCTCAGTGTGTCACATGAAGGAAAAAATGCATTCCTGACCCTCAACCCTTAGGGTCTCCTGAAGGTGTATATTCTTGGGCATTTTAAGCTTGTTCTTATTGTTGCTTGGGCTACCATTGCGCCCCATCTGGTAAAGAATCTGCCTGCAATGCGGGAGACCTGGGTTTGATCCCTGGGTTGGGAAGATCCCCTGGAGACAGGAAAGGCTACCCACACCAGTATTCTAGCCTGCAAGATTCCATGGACTGCATATGGTCCACGCGGTCACAAAGGGTTGGACACAACTGAGCACCTCTCACTTTCACTGTTGCGGCAGAGTTGCTAAGTTGTGTGTCTGAGTCTTTTGTGACCCCATAGACTGTAGCCTGCCAGGCTCCTCTGTCCATGGGATTTCTCAGGCAAGAATCCTGGCGTGGTTGCCATTTCTTCCTCCAGGAGAGCTTTCCGACCCAGAGACTGTACCCAGGTCTCCTGCATTAAGAGGTGGATTCTTTACTGCTGAGCCACCAGAGATCAATCTTTCCCAAAGTGTTGGATGACTTTACACCGTGGGATTCACTTCAGTTCAGAATCAAGTGAGGTGAGCTTTGAATTTTCAGGTTTGCAGGCCCTCTCCTAGGGCAATTTGAATTTCTTAGGTGTGATATGCAGCCCTGGAATCTCTGTGTTTATTAATGTGCCAGGTGATTCTGAGATTTGAGCAATCTTCAGAAGCATATGAAAGTGAAAGTGTTAGTTATCCAGTTGTGTCTGACACTTTGCCAAACCATGGATAGTAGCTCACCAGGCTCCTCTGTCCATGGAATTCCCCAGGCAAGCATACTTGAGTGGAGAGCCATTTCCTTCTCCGGGAGATCTTCCTGACACAGGGATTAAACCCTGGTCTCCTGTACTACAGGCAGATGTTTTACTCTCTGAGCCATCAGGGATGCCTAGAAGCATAAATCGGTAGTCAAAATGTTTCTTCCTCTCTCCTAAGTTTTTGCAAACATTTTAAAACTGACACCCAAAATGTTTCTGTTGTAAGTGTAAACACTGCAAAGGATGTACCTTTTGGCAGACAATCAAAATAAACCGTTTTAAGTACATCAAACTAGGAATTCCCTGGCAAGCCAGCACTTAGTGTTCCATGCTTTCAGTCTGGTGACCGGGGTTCAGCCCCTGGTCAGGAAACTAAGCTCCTGCAGGAAGTCTCATGGTGTGTCTATAAATAAATAAAACTGTTGATATCGTGCTTTCAAACATATCCAGAAGAATGTAAAGAGCATAGAGTTTTAAAAATATTCAGTTTTATTCACTTATTTGGCTTCTTCGGGGCTTAGCCGTGTCATGCAGGATCCTTTGTCCGTTCTATGGCCCTCTGGCATGTGGGATCTTACCCACCACGTATTAAACTCACATTCCCAGCATTGGAAGGCAGATCCTCAACCACTGGACCGCCAGGAAATCCCTAGCCCTGGGTTCTGATACTCACCGACATTGGAGGACATGGCAACCCACTCCAGCATTTTTCCCTGGTGCACTCACGGGTAGAGGAGGCTTGCTGGCTGCAGTCCATGGGGTCGCAAAAAGTCAGACACAGCTGAGCTCCTAGGCACAGCACCGGCCATCATGCTTCTTAAAAGAGTCTAAAACGAGCTCTTTCTAATGGTCAGTTTTTCTTCTTTTTTCCCTGGTTCATTGAGATGTAATGGACATACCTTCTGTAAGTTTAAGGGGAGAACATGTTGATTTGATGATAATGGTGTCTTTGATGTTGTATCTGATCACAGCATTTGAGATCACGTTCATGAGTGGACATCATTTTTGTTCTAATTCAGTGACTCTATTACCTTATAATGAATGGAAATACATGTATTTCTTCTCTGAAACCCTCTCTGAAACCCACGAATCTGTGTGCACAGGGATGTAAAGGCAGTGGGAGGGAAAGCTTGAGATATAATCTAGGTGCTGCAAAGGAGGACAGAGAAGAGGGCGAGTCAGGGGGGAAGGGTGCAGGAGGGCGGTGAGGGTGTGACCTGACACCCCTGACGTGGTTTAAGAACGCATGAGCCCCCGCCTAGAAAAAGCTCCTGGGGTTCAGCATGTAGATTCACAGTGAGGACCCTGGGAATCCAGCGGGTGCTGAGCCTTCAAGTGCAGATCACTTGGGAGTAAGCTTGCTTCCTGCCCTCCTCACCCTGCCTCCTCCCCAACCCACCCCCTTGCCCTCGGAAGAGGACAGGGGTTCGCTGTTTGCAGCTGGAGAATTTTTTGCCATTGGAAGAGAACTCCTGACTTTTTAGGTTCCTGACATCAGCCCATGCCCTGTTGGAATAGCTGTGTGGACCACCTTCCCTTGCCCTTGAGCTATTGAACCCCAAATATCTAAAGACTCAGATAAACTGGAGATAAGGTGGTGGGCCTCTGGATGCCGGAGATGCAAGTGGGGACTCTCACCACACTGAGACCTGGAAAATAGCCCCTGGGAGGGGCCCTGAAGCCCCACTCAGATTCTTTCCCCTCTCCAACATTTTGCTAGAAAGGTTTCTAGTTGAAAGATCCTATGGGGAAAAACTGGTTCAGAAACCTGATTGGAGCCTGGTTTGGGTACTATGGATTGGACTAGAATGGGCTTTAAAAGGCGTGGAATCTCCTGATGCCGCCTCACTGGGAAAAGGCTTTTGGAGAGCCAGGTAGGAGTTTCACGGACACTGGACCCAGGAAGCGGTGCTGCTATTCCCAGAGAAATCTTTCTGGGACGTGGAGACAAAGACACTCCAGCTTCACCCTCCACTTGGTCTCAGAGTAGGAAGTGTTTAGCTGCACTGAGTCAACTGGACTTCAGGAGCTGGTGAGCCATGGGGTTTGGAATGCTTCCTTTTGTTCTCTGCAGCCATGAGTCTGCAAAATTTCTCTGCTAAGGGCTAGAGAGTAACCAGGCATTAAGGGCCATGAGGTCTCTCCCATTACCACGGTGAAATAGCCTCAGGCAGAGGCCAATGATCACATCTGTGTTCCAATAAAACTTTCTTTGTGACACTGAAATTTAGATATCATATAATGTTCACATGTCACAAACCTTTCCTTTGTTTTTCCCGAAATTAAACCTCAATGTAAAAAAATATTAAACGTTTTTAAAAATTAAAAGAAAAAAAAAAAAAACAATCGGGAAGCAAGCCGATTTGTCAATCCCTGTCTAAACCACTTGCCTATATAATGAGGCTAGCATGCCATTAGTGACTTGTGACATGAATTTAGTAGGCTGGATTCTGCTTATGAAAAATAGAAATCTTCATTAAATCTAAGATGACATCAGCTGTAAGATACATTATTCCATTTACCTTTGGCCACACCCAGTGGCATGTGGGATCACAGGTCCCTGACCAGGGATTGAAGCTGTGTCCCTGGCCTGGAAGTGAGAAGTCTTAAATACTGGAATACCAGGGAGGTCCCACAGCACTATTTTTCATACCACTATAAAATATATGTTTATATACATATGTCTGCGTGTGTGTTCAGTTGCTTCAGTCATGCTTGACTTTCTGCAACCCTATGGACTGTCGCCCACGATTCTTCTCTGTCCATACGATTCTTCAGGCAGGAATACTGCAGTGGGTGGCCATGCCCTCCTCCAGGGGGTCTTCCTGACCCAGAGATGGAACCTGCATCTCTTAGGTCTTCTGCATTGGCAGGAGGGACCTTTACCGCTAGGGACATCATTTACACACAAGCAAACAAACTATGATATGCTACTGATGAAATGTGATCTGGTATCACAAATGGCCAAATGTAAACTTTAGAATGTCCTTTAATGTCTATGAAACGTGTTAATGGCATGGAGGCTATCAACAAATGTATTATATGGAGAGAAACTGTGTTACAAACCTTTAATTTCAAAGAGCACCACTGCCCCTGTCAGCATCAAGCTACATACTGGCTGACTTTCTCTCTTGCCTGATAGTTTTAATCCATTCAGATTTGGAAGTCATCAAATGCTTGGAGAAATTGCTTCTCAGCCTTTTGGCTAAGATCAAGTGTAAGTACCTGGGGAGCCAGGAATGAGTGGGCCGAGCTTGAGGTACAGGTAAATGATTGTTTAATAACAGTTTCTGTTTATTTATGCAGCAGGCATGTAGCACTGACAGACACTCCATGTTGTTCTAGAAACCAAAATACAGCAGCCGAATAGCTCTGGAGGGGAAAATGGCATGTGAGTTGGGGGAGGCTGTGATTTCTGATGTCATGGTCAGGAAAGCCTGGCAGAGAAACTGTGGACCGAGGCAGCTCAGGAGTTGGGTGCTGGTAATTGAGACAGCATCCAAGGCAGGGGGAGCAGTAGAAGTCTTGAGAAGTCCCATCCCTCCCTCCTTGGTACCCTTGGGAGATTGGGTCTGGGAACCCTGCACCTGGAGACACCAAAATTAATGGGTGATCAAGTCCATTACATAAAATGGTGCAGTCTTTGCATGTAACGTAAGGGGATACTCCCACATGTTTTAAATCATCTCCACATTCCTTATAATACCTAATACAATGGTGATGCTGTGGAAGTAGTTTCAAGTACAGTGTAAATGCTCTCCCTCTCTGAGAGAGAGAGAGAGAGAGAGAGAGAGAGGGAGGAAGGGAGAGAGAGAAGGAGGGAGGGAGGGAGGGAGAGAGAGAGAGAGAATTGCCAGCATGAGGCAGGTTCAAGTCCTGCTATTAGAAATGGCTGGGATTTTAAAACAAATATTTTGGATCCATGTATAGACTATGGTGCCTTCTGGACTCGGAGAGTGGAGGGAGTGAGAGGCACCCCCAAGGGACAGCTGGGGGCTCTTTTGGACATTTTCTGTCGGTCAGCATTTCTGAGTGAGATTGTAGATCTGTAAGCAAAATGGTGCCTACCAGCTCTCCTGCAGAGTTTAACAGGAGCACGGGGGCCACCATGGGGAGTCAAGGCAAAAGTGGTGGCTGGAGAAGGAAGTTTAAAAGGGTCATGTCATTTCACTGAGTTTGAGATGTTTCCTTATGTCTAAGGGTGCTAATAGTTATCTCAATGTTTCAGCCAGTGATTAAACCAGGTACTAATTTTGTCTTTTGAAAGAAATATAATCATCACCACTTATCGGCAGAGAGTAAGTTTCAAGACCCCCAGGGGACATCGGTAACCTCACACAGTATCAAACTCTATATACACAATGGTTCTTCTATACAAACACACCTGTGATGCAGTCTACTGTATAGAGGCACAGTAAGAGATAGCTACTGCCTAAAAATAACAGGAAAGTGAAAGTGAAGTCGCTCAGTCATGTGCAACTCTTTGCGACCCCATGGACTGCCGCTTATTACGCTCCTCTGTCCATGGGATTTCCCAGGCAAGAATTCTGGGCTGGATTGCCATTTCCTTCTTCACAGGATCTTCCTGACCCAGGCATTGAACCTGGCTCTCCCGAATTGTAGGCAGACACTTTACCATCTGAGCCACCAGGGAAGGTGTAATAATAACATAGAACAATTATAACAATATACTTTTATAAAAGTGTTGTGAGTCTAGTCGCTATGTAAAATATACTACTGTACTAATTGAGCGATTTTTTTTCACCCTAACTAAGCACTTACTACGCTCTGTGTCCATACCTTTTGCAGTTGGAGGTTTGACAGCAAAACTAACCCAGATTTATTTTCTCTTCTTCACATTCACCACAGATATTAGCAACCTCAGCATACATTGTTTCTTTCTCTTTTATATCAAATTGAGAACTTCGATCTTTTCACTGAAAGGTAGCACTTAATGGATTTTCTCTGGCATATGTCAATGGACAGCATCCCTCCACTTACGGTTTGGGGCCATTATTGAGTAAAGTAAGGATAACTTGGTCACAAGCCCTGTGGCATCTCAACAGTCATTGTGGTAACCGAGTGACAGACGCGTGGGATGTTCAGGACTAAGGAACGATTCACATTCTGGGCAGGAGGAAGCAGGATGGTGTGAGATTCCAATCACTCTCCTCAGAATTACCTGCAGATTAAAATGCATAAGTTGTATATTTCTGGAGTTTTCCATTTAATATTCTCGGTGACCAACTGAGGGTGACCTGAAACCACAGAGACTGACACCTGAGATCAGAGGGGATGACCTTGCCTGGTGATTGCTTTTAGGGGGAGAAAAACACTAGAAGGGGCCACTTGAAGCCACAAGTGGTTGCAAAATGGCCCATCTCTTCCCGTGTGAGGAAGCACAAGCACCACCACAACCCGAAAAAAAGACCGCCGTGTCCAAATCCAGAGGTGAGGACAATGACGATGCTGAGGTCATCTTTGTTGGAGTGGAGCACGTCAAGGAGGATGCTGAAACCTTCTTTGTCAGAGTGATTTCAACTTCAAAGCCAGTCATTTCTAATGTTTTGAACAGAGTGACCAGGGACTCATCTTCAAGAAGAATGAAGGACCACGTGAATCCGGATCCCTCCTGCAGGTGGCAACCTGCAAATCTGAGGACCCCAGCATCAGAGCCAGCTGCCGTATCACCAGTTTCTCAGTGTGCATGGGGAGGAAGAGGCAGTTCTATTATTTCGGAGCCTTCATCTAAACCTGATTAGAAAACGAGCTCGCCGGAAACTGTCCTTCACAATTCAGAATTGTTCTCTCTGCGGCCTCCCTGTCTCTCTGGAGCCGTTCTCTCATTAGGAGGCAAGGATGAAAGCCCTCTTAATTCAAAGCGGTGTCCCACTTCAGATGTGAATTTTAACAGTGGGAATCCCAAAAGACCCAAACTCAGCGATGGAATCCCAGGGGGACCTGCCTCCACCATGGCCCCTCCAGATATCTCTCCTGGAAAAACACGGTTATGACCTTGGAAGATTCCCCGACCTCACCGAGCCGTGTGCATGGTGGGGCATCATTTTCACGGACTCGCACCAATGGCCAGGCATGCTTCCGTCTTATGGATCCAGAAGGAACATGTAGTTTGTCAGGCCTGGAGAAAATGGACTTTCTGACTCTTGCACGTCAGAGCAAGACTGTTGATCCCATGAAAGTAAATCTGGGATCAAATTCACTGATGAGAGTAAATGTTATTTGATGGCTTTTACTTTGGAGCATACAAGAGACGGCACCAGAACAGAAGACTCACACAGCCTTCAAATGCCTCAGCTGCTTGAGTCTTCTAAAATATGTCAAGTTTATGACCCACCTGAGGAACCATCTGGAGCTTGAGAGGCAGAAGGGTGACAGCTGGGAAACCCACACTACCTGCCAGCACTGCCACCGCCAGTTTCCCACCTCGTTCCAGCTGCAGTGTCGCATGGAAAGTGTCCCTGCTTCCTGGGAGCCCTCCACGGTCTGTAATATCTGTGAATTGTCCTTCAAAACAGATCAGGTTCTCTTACAGTACCTGAAGGACAGTCACAAACCTGGCAAAATGCCCTATGTCTGCCGTGTTTGCAGTTACAGATTGTCAGCTTTTGCCAATGTAGAGGCGTATTTTAGAACATGGCATGGAAACATGAACAATTTGTTTGTCTGGTTTGCCTCAAAATGTTCAAATAGGTGACATCCTTTGTAAATCACGCTCAGAGGAACTGCAACAGGAGGGTCTTTCCATGTTGCAAGTGCTGGCTACAAAGTTTGAACGTGAAGGAAAAGACCGAGCACCAAACCAAGAATCATCAGTCATTCAAACAGCCAGAGCACTTGCCAGGGTTGCCTCCTGAAACAGAGGTCATGATCCAAAGTTCAGTTCAGCTGGGACTGAGAGAGACAGCATCCATCATTGTGAGGAACACTGACTCCCAGGTGCCACCCAGAAAACACACAAAAAAGATTGACTACGAGCACAAAATATTCCAGACATGCTGCAGCATGGGATCTGGCTAAAAAATTATGTTCTACCCACCTCCAGAAATTCAGAAAAGCCCCATTGAGGTTCAGCCAGCTGTACATAAAGACCCTGCCTGGCTTTTGTTGTTCAGTTGCTCAGTCGTGTCTGACTCCCTGTGACCCCATGAACTTCTGTATGCCAGGCTTCCATGTCCATCATCATCCCCTGAAGCTTGCTCAAACTCATTCCGTTGGGTTGCTGATGCCACCCAATCATCTCATCCTCTGTCATGCCTTCTGCTGCTGCCTTCAATAGTTCCCAGGATCAAGGGTTTTGTTTTGTTTTGTTTTGTTTTCCCAATGAGTTGACTCTTCCCTTCAGGAGGCCAAAGTATTGGAGCTTCAGCATCAGTTTTTCCACTGAAGATTCAGGGTTGATTTCCCTTCGGATTGACTGGTTGGATCTCCTTGCAGTCCAAGGGACTCTCAAGAGTCTTCTCCATTCTCCAGCACCACAGTTTGAAAGGATCCATTCTTCAGCACTCAGCCTTCTTTATGGTGCAGCTCCTCCATCTGTACCTGACTCCTGGAAAAACCATAGCTTTGACTTTATGGACGTTTGTTGGGAAAGTAATGTCTCTTTCTTTTAAAACACTGCCTAGCTTTGTCACAACTTTTCTTCCAAGCAGTGAGCATCTTTTAATTTCGTGGCTGCAGTCACCATCTGCAGTGATTTTGGAGCTCAAGAAAATAAATTCTGTCACTGTTTCCATTGTTTCTTCATCTATTTTCCATGAAGTGATGAGGCCTTTGCCTGTGTGAACCACAACAAACTCTGGAAAATTCTTAAAGAGATGGGAATACCAGACCATCTGACCTGCCTCCTGAGAAATCTGTATGCAGGTCAAGAAGCAACACTTAGAACTGGACATGGAACAAGCGACTGGTTCCAAATAGGGAAAGGAGTACGTCAGGATTATATACTGTTGCCCTGCTTATTTAACTTAAACGCAGAGTACATCATGAAAAACACTGGGTCGGATGAAGCACAATCTGGAATCAAGATTGCTGGAGAAACAGCGACAACCTCAGATATGCAGATGATGTCACCCTAAGGGCAGAAAGTGAAGAGCCTCTTGATGGTGGCAAAAGAGGAGAGTGAAAGACTGGCTTAAAACTCAAATTTCAAAAAACGAAGATCACAACGTCTGGTCCCATCACTTTATGGCAAAGAAATGGTGAACAATTGAAAATAACAGCACTTTTGATTTTCTTGGACTCCAAAATCACTGTGGATGGTGAATGTAGCCACAAAATTAAAGGAAGCTAGCTCCTTGGAAGAAAGCTATGGCAAACATAGACAGCATCAAAAAAGAAAAAAAAAAAAAAAGCTAAGGCATCACTCTGCTGACCAAAATTCTTATAGTCAAAGCTATGGTGGTTCAGACAGTAAGGAATTCACTTGCAATGTGGGAGACCTGGGTTCATTCATGGGAAGGACATCCCTGTAGTCCGGTGGAAATACTCGGTGCTCCCAGATTAGGGCGTCCAAGTTCATTCCTTGGTCAGGGCATTAGATCCCACATACTGCAACTAAAAATACCACATGTGACAATTAAAATTCCTGCTCCCACATGCTACAATGAAGATTGAAGGGTCCTTGTGCTGGAACTAAAAACAAGCACAGCCAAGTAAATGAACAAATCTTTGAAAGAAAGAAAGAAAGAGGTATGAGAATTCCCTGTTGCTTCAGTGGTTCGGACTTGATGCTTTCACTGTCAATGGCCAGGGTTCAACACCTGGTTGTGGAACTAAGATCCCACAGCTTCTGTGGCATGACCAAACAAAACCCCAGAAAGATAACTGAGGAGTACAGAACTCCCAAAGTTTGAAAATGAAGCAATGACACTGCACACAGGCTGAGGATAGAGTAAGGATTGCCAGGAACCCAAAGTGCAAAAGCGGCACCTCTGTAATTCACAAGCCTCTTTAATGTTGTGGTTTAGGCTTCTCCTTCTCCTGCTTCTGAACCTAAATAACTTATTGCTCCTAAGAGAAATTGTTATGGGAAAAACATTATTTGAACTGAATGATAGTGAAAATAGCAAATTTTTGAGACAGAGCTAAAGCAGTTTCATGTGTTAATATGCATCACATTTGAAAAGAAGAAAGGTTGGAAAAACAATGACCTAAGTCAGTGCTATTCACAGACCTTTCTGCAGCAATAGAAAACATTTTCATAATTGTTACATGTATTCCCTCATAAGGGCGATCAGCTTTTCACATATATAAATGCTTATGTTTTTTTTCTTTTCTGTGAGGTGTTCTGTTTATATCCTTTATCTGTATATTCAGATGGAGTGTTCATCCGGCAGGGTTTGTTTTCTTTCTTTCTTTTTTTTTTTTTTTGCCTGGCGGTGAGGATTAAGGGATCTTAGATCTTCAACCAGGGATTGACTCTCTGCCCCCTGCAGTGGAAGCACAAATCTCTAACAACCCGATCATTAAGGAATTCTCAGTAAAAGATATTTTCTATGTCCGTGTCTAATATGCCACTTTGCAAATGTTAAAATGTAGCCAGTGTGACTGCGGTATTAAATCTTTGTGTGTGTTCAGCGGCTTCAGTCTGTCCAACTCTTTGCGACCCCATCAGTGTAGCGCACCAGACTCCTCTGAACCCACATCTTTTACATCTCCTGTATTGGCAGGCAGGTACTTTACCACTAGCACCAACTGGAAACCTATTAAATCTTTACTTTAATTAATTTAACATTAAAAGATATGGCTAGAAGGACCAGATCTTCCTTACAAAGGAGTTTCAATTAACTTGTATACTCAGTAATTTGTGCATGTCTTCGATAGTTTCCTCAAGATGAGATTCCATGCCCCTCCCTAAATGTAGGCTGTGTTTAGCGGCTTGTTTCCAAGAACAGAATATGTCAGCAGGAAGGAGACAACTTTATAGCAGACGAACTAGTGGTAGGTCATATTGATAGTATGAATCTTTGATGGGAGATGATGAGAAAGATATTTTGCCTTGGAGGTACAGTTCTAAAATTATATAAACCCCAGGGCAATCAGGAGAAACATCCCAAACCCATATAGAGAGTCATTCTGCAAAATACCTGTCCCTGAAGGACTCCTGAAAACTGTCAAAAGTCTTGAAAAACAAGGAAAGTTTAAGAAACTGCTATAGACCAGAGTAAGCTAAGGGAGGTATCTGTAGCTTTTTGCTCTATATTCTCATGCAGTTCAGTATCCTATATGGGACTATGAAACTAGGAAAGAACATTTGTGGAAAAACTGGTAAAATTTGAGAAAACCCTGGAACTTAGTTAAAGGTACCCTACTGAAAGATGCTGGAATAATTGTGAAGCATAAAGGAAGTCATTTCACATACATACATTTCAGACATTGCAAGTGTTTTCTCTACACAACACCCACTTCATTTTGACTTCACCGAGATGGAAATCTGAAGTACGGCATACTTAACGGAAATCTTCGAATACAAAGGATCAATAATATTTAGACTGTGTCATCTGACTATAATGCAATAATGAGAAATTGACCAAGAAACATCTTTGAAAATGCCATTCACTTGGAAAATAGAAATAACTGTCTTAACACATATCTCTATGGAATTTTCATGCAAGAATCCTGGAGCAGATTGTCATTATTTTCTCCAGGGGATCCTCCTGACCCGGGATCGAACCCAGGCCTTTTGTGTCTCCTGCATTGGCTGGAAAGCGATTTACCAGTTGAGTGACCAGGGAAGCCCATGCAATATTTAGGCTTGTCTTCAGAAGAGAATATTAGGATATACTCGGACGTGAATGATAATGAACAGTCTATTCGCAAAAATTGCGGGACACAGTTAAAGTTGTACGGAGAAACAATGGAAAGAGTAACAGACTTTATTTTCTTGGGGTCCAAAATGATTGTGGATGGTGAATGCAGCCATGAGCTTAAAAGATATGTGGCCCTTGGAAGAAAAGCTATGACAAGCCTAGACAGCCTATTAAAAAGCAGAGACATTTCTTTGCTGACAAAGTCCATCTAGTCACAGCTATGGTTTTCCCCACAGTCATGTATGGATGTGACAGCTGGACCGTAAAGAAGGTGGAGTGCCGAAGAACTGATGCTTTTGAACTGTGGTGTTGAAGACTCTCGAGAGTCCCTTGGACAGCAAGATTCAACCAGTCAATCCTAATGGAAATCAACTCTGAATATTCACTGGAAGGACTGATGCTGAATCTGACGATCCAATAGTTTGGCCACCTGATGGGAAAAGCCAACTCATTGGAAACCACCTTGATGCTGGGAACGACTGAGGGCAGGAGAAGAAGTGGGCGGCGATGGATGAGATGTTCGGATGGTATCACCAACTCAATGGACATGAGTTTGAGCAAACTCCAGGAGACAGTGAAGGACAGGAAAGCCTGGTGTGCTGCATGCAGTCCATGGCGTTGCAAAGAGTCCAACACGACTGAGGGACTGAACAACAACAACAAATTAAGGTAAATTTATAGCATTAGATACAAGAGAAATGAGAGTTACAAACAGTTATCTCAAAAAGTTGTAAAGATGAGCAACAGAACAAACTTATAGCGATGTGAAGGAATGAAATTAGTAAAGAATGAAAAATGAATATATTAGAGAAGAAAATAATGTAACAAAACCAAAACTTTATCCTCCCATAGGAGATCTCAACGGTCTACTAGGAGACTTCCAGCAGCACAGGGCATTTAAAAAAGACTCTGTGAAGGGCCAAAAAAGAAATATTTTAGGCTTTGCGAATATGATCATTGGCGATTAAGTTTTCAGCCATAGACAACAACGAAAGAAACTGGCAAGTCCCTGTTCCAAATTTAAGGACTCCGAAAACTGAATTTCACACAATTTCCACGTCAGAAAATAAAATTCTTTTTGGTTTTCCTCAGCCATTAAAAGCGTAAAGCTCTAAAATTAAAAAGAAGAAGAAGAAGAAACAGTAAAGTTCATTCTCAGCTCACAATAGACAGTGCAAAAACAGGGGCAGGCTGCCCTGCCTTGATTGAAATGTAATTCCAAGAGGAGGGGCGCCAAGATGCACTGTAAGGTCAAGTTCCTTAAGCAAAGAACTGGCTTAAGGGAGGTCACCCCTGAGGGCTGTGAGTGCCGGACACCATCACTGGACTCCCCTGGTAGACTCGGAGGCCGTTCTCAGCCCTGAGCCCTGGCGACTGTGCCGTCTGTTTTTTCCTTCTTCACGTTTGGTGAGCTGAGCAATCTTGACCCAATACTCTTGAGATTCAGATTCAGCCTGACCACGCCCACAGGGGGTGCTTTTACGGGGTGGGGGGAGGGGAGGGGGGGTGTCCATCGCGGGCGCTGCGCCTAACTCGGTCTCGCGGCCAATCAGATGGCAGGCGCCGACACCTGGCAGCCAATCATCGGAGGCAGCCCGCTCGCCTGTAGGAGGAGCTGAGGCGGCGCCCCTGACCTGAGGAGGCCTCATCCCCTCGGGCTCGCCTCCTCAGGCTTGATCCGGGAACTGCCTAAGGCAGGTGAGCCGCAGGCAGTTCTGTCTCCTCCGTCAACGGGGGCTGGTAAGGACTGGAGCGTAGTTCAGCCAAAGAGGTGCCTGACGGCTAAAGGGAGGGTTTCTCGGGTCCCCACTCTCACGAGGCCTTGCTCGGTGGGGCGGCTGGTGAGGGCCCGCGGGCCCTCAAGAGGGAGCGTGCGGCAGGACCCACAGGCCTCAGGCGCCTTTCGCCCTCTCTCCTCTCTAGTCTGGGCTGGCTCAGCTCTCCAGCAGCTTTCCGGCCCGGGGGGTGGGTGGGACAAGCCAGCTCCAGGAAAGGGCCTCTTAGGCCCCTGGCTCCGGGCACCACCCCCAGCTCTCCTGTGGAACCTAATGATTTAAACACACACAAACACAAATCTTCACGGCCCAACCCCGTCCTGCACCCAGGCATAGGCAGGCGAGCGCAGCAAAAAAAAAAAGAAAAAAATCGATCTAGTGGCCTCGTCACTGCCCTGGTGCTTTGGTCGTTTTCCTGTTTCCTCGGCCTCTCCTCAGACTCCAGGGCTGCCCCATCCCTGGGGGCCCCGAGATTCAGGCCTTTGGTTCGGGAAGTTGGCAGATGAGGTAT
Source organism: Ovis canadensis (assembly GCF_042477335.2). Lineage (NCBI taxonomy): Eukaryota > Metazoa > Chordata > Mammalia > Artiodactyla > Bovidae > Ovis > Ovis canadensis. The sequence continues at coordinate 19,740,997 of NC_091271.1, forward strand.
TTGTTTGTTTGTTACTGAGAGAAGGGAGGTGGGAGGAAGAAGCTCAGGGCAAAGGAGTTCAATCACTTGGTCTGGTTGAGTGTGAGACGCCTGGTCAGCATCCGTAGGGTAGGACCAGGTAGGGCCTGGGGGGATAGAATGTTCCCGGAACAGGGGACTCACCCTGGCCGTTTCCTCTGCTTGTCCCCAGGATGTGACTGTGTGCTGCCTGGGAGGTCTCAAGCGCTCAGGATTTCAGTGGGCCCCTGAGGTAAGGTGACAGACATCTTTACAACAATGGACAAAGTTGTGGCTTTCTTACTTTGTGTTTTTCTTCTTTCATTCGACGGCTGACACGTTGCTGTTGAGAGAGAGTATTCCTGATTGGGGATTACCTGACCCTGATTGCGGGTGCTGACTTCAGGGCCATCATGGTTTCAGGTTGGCAGCTTTCTGAGTGGCAAGCTTAAAAACAGGCAGGGTGACTTGCTTTCTCCTGCCTTCTTGAAAGAAAAAAAGTAAGAGCACCATGGGTCTTAAGCTGTGTAGAGCTGACTCCTACCACTTGGTGAGGCTAAAATGGGGCAATGCACATATCCTAAGGTTTTAGCTAGGAAAGCAAAGCAATGCAGGTGTGGGGTTCCCTGGTGGCCTGGTGATTAGGATTTTGCGTTTTCACTGCAGTGGTCTGGATTCAGTCTCTGGTCAGGGAACTGGGACCCCACAAACCAAACAGCATGGCCAAATGAATGAATGAATTCGGTGGTTCATTCACAGAAATTATCCTGCGATTTAACATGTTCACGTGAGATTACTTGCTCATTTCTGTACCCTTAAGGGCTTTTCTTCATTAAGTAAGTGAACTCTACTGGATGGGGGTGAGGCACCATCTGAGTTCATTCCATGCGCGTAAACAAGATCATAGGAGCTCTATGCCCAGCAACTTGTGCCTACAGCTGTGTTGTATACTTATCTTGCTGGTACATCTTTGAACTTCACCGCATGTTTTGTTTTGGTCACAACATGTGGCTTCATAGGATATTAGTTCCCCAGCCAGGGATCGAACACAGGATCCTGGCAGTGAGAGGGCTGAGGCCTAACCAAACCACTGGACTGCCAGGCAACTCCTGTGTTTCGGTGCTGTGGATAGGGGTATGTGTGTGTGTGTCTGTATGTGTGTGTGTGTGTGTGTGTGTGTGTGTGTGTTTTGATTTTAGCTATATTTATAGGAGAACTGTTCTGTGTGTAAGTATGATGTGAATGGTATTAGAACTTGAAATGTTTGTGTTGTACATATGATCTCAACATGGAATAGTTTGAAAGAACTTACCACTTGTTATCTCTTGGCCTAGGATCTCTCCTGAGGTAGTAGTCAAGCTTTTGTCTGGCTTGGCAACCTCTGAAGACTTAGCTAGTTGAATCTAAGCTCTCTCACTTGTCTGTACTCTTGAAGCCTCAGTTCCTCCTTCTGTGGGCCTCTCCAAGGGGCTTCTCTTGTGGAGGCTGCTGTCTTTACTCAGAATGAGTGATTCAGGAAAGTACTTGCACCCATGATAAAGTGCAGAGTTTTTTTGAGATGTTACACATCTGCACTTGTGTATTTGCTTAGTCTCACAGGTCTACCCTGTGATAGATTGAGAGAGAACTACACAGGGGTGGGAATATCAGGAGATTGAATTCACTTGAAGGCTGGTTACCATACCCATTAATCCACTATGCCAGCCTTTTTTTTATATGATCCCAGCTCTGTCAATGTGAGCAAATTATGTGGCTTGTGTACCCTTCTTGTGTGCTGCTACTGCTACTAAGCCGCTTCAGTCGTGTCTGACTCTGCAGTCTCATGGACAGCCACCCACAAGGTTCCCCCTTTTCTGGGATTCTCCAGGCAAGAACGCTGGAGTGGGTTGCCATTTCCTTCTCCAGTGCATGAGAGTGAAGTCGCCCAGTCATGTCCAACCCTTCGAAACCCCATGGACTGCGGCCGACCAGGCTCCTCCGTCTGTGGGATATTCCAGGCAAGAGTACTGGTTTGGGTTTCCATTGCCTTCTCCAGCTTGTGTGCTCTTGTGGTTTGATGTACTCAATTCCTGATCTGCTCATTTCTAGACCTACTCATTTCTTGATATTCTAGCAAGTCTCCTCTTTGTCCTCCTGGATTAAGGTTTCTGTTTCTCTGGATGGTTCCCATCAGCAAACAGACTGACTATAATGTGACCTGTCGTTAAAAATCCATCTTTTGGTGACACCTCCTGCTTCTGCTGCTTTTATTTCATATTTGCTTGTTATAGAACTCTGCAGAGTTGTTCCTAGACTTTGTTATCTCGAGTTCTCTCATTTTCCCATAAAGCCACTCTTGTCAAGGCCACAGGTGAATTCAAATGTTTAACTCAGTGGTGAATTTTTAATTGTTATTTTATTTAATTTGTTGGCAGCCTTTATCAGAGTAGTTCATTTCCTCCTCCCTGAAAAAAATGTTTCACTTGGATTACAGAGTGCTTCTCTTTCCTGCTTGTCTTCCACCTACAGTTCTCCCACATACAATGTGTGACCTTTGTGTTTGGCTTTATTCAGATGTCGTATTTTCTTTTTAAATATTTATTTATTTAGCTATGTGGCATATGGGATCTTAGTTCCCAGCCCAGGGATGGCAGCTGTGGAGAGTCTTAAACCCTGGATCTCCAGGAAAGTCCCCTCGTTTGTGTACTTTCAAGATTCATCGTGTTCGTGCTTGTATAGCAGTGACTGTTTTTGTTTTATTTTTATGGCTGAATATGGTATATGAATATGGTAAATGGCTTCCATGCAGTCCATTTTGAGCATATACTACAGTTTGTTTATCCATTCGTCAATGAATGGATAATACGTGGATGGTGTACTCTTTGTGACTATTGCGAGTAATGTTGCTGTGAACACTGATTTTGCATGGACTGAACATTTTCAGTGTTGGTGCATATATACAAAAGAGGGAAATTCCTGGATCATATCTCTACTCTACATTTAATTTTTGAGGTACTGACCAACCACTTTTGCAAGAGTGGTTGTGCCATTTTACAGCAATTACCTCAACAATATCATGAAGATTCCTTTTCTCCACATCCTCTGCAGCACTTGTTATTATTCGTCCTTTTGATTGGGTGTGAAGTAGTATGGGTGTGAAGTAGTATCTCAGTGAGACTGATTGACATTTTGCTCAGGGCTTCCCTGGTGGCTCAGAAGAGAAAGTGTCTGCCTGCAAGGTAGGAGACCTGGGATCAATTCGTGGGTGGGGAAGATCGCCTTGAGAAGGAAATGGTAATCCACTCCAGCACTCTTGCCTGGAAAATCCCATGAATGGAGGAGTCTGGTAGACTACAGTCCATGGGGTTTCAAAGAGTCGGAAATGTCTATTCAAATTCTTTTCCTGGTTGTTAAATGCTTTTCTGTTTTTAATTGTTGTAGAAAACATCTAAGTTAAATTTTTACCATTTTAACCATTTTTGCATGCTAAGTATTTTGCACACTTTCATCAGCCTTTTGGAGAAAGAAATGGCAACCCACTGCAAATCTGATGGAGAAGGGAACGTGGTGAGCTTTAGTCCCTGGGGATGCAAAGTTGGGCACAACTGAGTGACTAAGACATATACACACACGTAGTCACAGTGTTGATTTGTTGTTGTTGTCATTGTTTTAGCTGTGTTGTGCAGCTTGAATGACAGTTCCCTGGTTGAGGATCATACCCAGGCCCCTGATAGGACACTGTGGAGTCCTAACCTCTGAACTACGAGAGAATTCCTTATCACATTGTTATGAAGCAGATCTCTACACCTTTACAGCTTGCAAAATCGAAACTCTGTACCCATTACCTGTCCCATTAAACAGCAACTCCTCTTTTCTTGCCCGTTGACCTAGACCATGGACTCCATCGTTCTTTTTTGTTTCCTTTCTATTGCTTGACTGTGTTAGCTATTTCATGCAAGTAGAAACTTACAGTATTTGTCTTTTTGTACGACTGGCTTATTACATTTGGCTTGATGTCTGAAATGATCATGCATGTTGTAGCATGTGACAGAATTTTCTCTATATGGCTAAATAATATTTCATTGTGTGTATATATCACATTTGATGGACATTTCGATGCTTCCACCTCTTAGTTGTTGTGCTTTGTGCTGCTGTGAGCACGGCTCTGCAGATATCCCAAGACCCCATGTTAACTTCTTTTGATTTTATATCCGGAAGTGGAACTGCTGAATCATGTATCAGGTCTAGTTTTTTAGTTTTTTGAGGAGCCTTTAAACTGTTTTCTGTAGCAGTTGCACCATTTTAAAATCTATCTATAACACACAAGGATCCAATTTCTGTATGTGCTTGCCAACAGTTGTCCTTTCCTTTCCTTCATATGTAAACACACACATATGCACATACAATTTTTTCATACCCTGTTCCATGATTGTTTATCACAAATTATGAATATAGTTCCTTGTGCTATACAGTACGCTCTTGTTTGTCTATTGTATATATTATAGTTTGCATCTGCTAATCACCAGCTCCCAATCTGTGCCTACCCCAACTTTCCCCTCTTGGGAATCACATAGTGTGCTCTCTATGTCTGTGAGTCTGTTTCATAGATAAGTTCATTTGTGTCATATTTTAGAGTCCATGGAAGTGATACCATATGATATTTGTCTTTCTCTCCTTTTTATTATTTTTATTTTTACTTTATTTTATTTTACAACACTGTGTTGCTTTTGCCATACATTGACATGAATCCACCACAGGTGTACATAAGTTCCCAATCCTGACCCCCCTCCCACCTCCCACCCCATATCATCTCTCTGGACCATCCCTGTGCACCAGCCCCAAACATCCTGTATCCTGCATCAAACATAGACTGGCGACTACCTTACATGATAGTGTACATGTTTCGGTGCTATTCTCCCAAATTATCCCACCCTCTCCCGCTCCCTCAGAGTCCAAAAATCTGTTCTATACATCTGTGTCTCTTCTGCTGTCTCTCATGCAGGGTTATCATTACCATCTTTTTAAATTCCATATATATGTGTTAGTATACTGTGTTGGTGTTTTTCTTTCTGGCTTACTTCACTGTTTATAATCGGCTCCAGTTTCCTCCGTCTCATTAGAATTGATTCCTATAAAGTCTGGAAGCAATAAATGCTGGAGAGGGTGTGGAGCAAAGGGAACCCTCTTACACTGTTGGTGGGAATGCAATCTAGTGCAGCCACTATGGAGAACAGTGTGGAGATTCCTTAAAAAATGGCAAATAGAACTGCCATATGACCCAGCAATCCCACCGCTGGGCATACACACTGAGGAAACCAGAATTGAAAGAGACACATGTACCCCGGTGTTCATTGCAGCACTGTTTATAATAGCCAGGACATGGAACAACCTAGATGTCCATCAACAGATAAATGGATCAGAAAGCTGTGGTACATATACACAATGGAGTATTACTCAGCCATTCAAAAGAATATATTGTCTTCCTCTTTCTGACTTCCTAAGTATTCTTTTGAATGCTAGTGTAGATTCAAGTATTTACTCAACAACATTTGTTGCTACAGTGTAAAATGTGGTTGACGTTTAAAATATTTGTCTTCTATTCTGCAAGCTTTATATTAATTCTAATACTTGTGTTTTCTTCAAGATTTTCTATATACAAAAGTATGTTATCTCCAATATACTTTGATTTTTCCTTTCCATTCTGAAAGCGGTTTTTTGTTTTTTCATTGTGTTTTTTTTTTTTTTTTTTAAACTACAGCAGCAATTCTCTTTTGTTACCTGATTGCTCTGGTTGTAAAACTGCCAGTATAATGTTGAGCCAAAGTGTGTAATAGACTTCCTTGTGTTGTTCCCAGTCTTAGAGGGAAAGCTTTCAGTTTTTCATTCTTAAGTATGATGTTAGCTGTGGGTCTTTTTACAGGTGCCCTTTGATTGAGAAAGTTCTCTTCTGTTCTTAATTATTAAGTGTTCTTTTAACCCTGGTTATGAAAAGGTGCTAGATTCAAGGAAATGCTTTTTCTTCAGGCAGATGTGTTATTTGTTTTATTGTTTTAAAATGGCATAATGTTGGTTGACTTTCCTATCATGAACCAACTTTGCATACCTCCCTAAATCCCATGTGATCATGGTATACAGTCTTGTTTATATGCTGTTGAATTTTGTTTGCCAGTATTTTGTTTTGGACTCTTTCACCTGTATTCATGAGGGATATCAGGTGTGTGTGTGTGTGTGTGTGTGTGTGTGTGTGTGTGTGTGTGTGTGTGTGAGTGATATCTCTGTCTGATATTGATATGAGAGAAAGACTGGCATCACTTTGCCTGCTATGTGGGGAAGAGACATGTGGCATAAAGGATGAAGCATTGTTGGATTGAAGTTTAGCCAGGATTAGAGGGAGAAATTTAGGATATAGCAGTGTGGAATTGGGGTGAGATTATCAAAGAGAGCCCATTCTCCTTTTCCTAGGCCTGTGTTAAGTGCTTGACATTGAATTATGCTGTTTGTTAACTAGGTATAGATAGATTATACTTTGAATCTGCTACCTATTTTGTTTGTTAACATTTATGAAATTAGAATTTGTGGATCGGTTGTAATGTGCATTTAAGATACATTTTCTTCCATTTTTACTACAAAACAAGATGCCATTGAATAGCTGATGCCTTTTAAAAAAGCTGTTAACCTTAAGTCTAAGAAATAAGCATGTTTGTCTTTAAGATACAGAAACACATTTAAAAGTTACAAATTTGACCAAGAAGACGCAACTGGTGTGTGGTTAAGTTAGAATTCCAACTTAATCTCCTATGACTCCAAAGTCCATGCTTCGAAACGCTGTAGAACAATGCTTTTGTAAAAATACTCATCCTTTACATGTGATTTCACGTAATGATCAGTGTGGCGTTTTGGTTTTTTTCCCCTCTTTATTTTTTTAAATAGAAGAGGTTAAAGTGAACATGCGACAAAGCTATGATTCTAGAGCCATGTAGACTTGTAGTCGTAGATTTTTTAGCTGTCATTGAGTCTGCTTGACACTCAGTGTCTTTGTCTGTAAGATAAGGGTGTGTATAAGTACTCTAGAGTTTTGGAGATAATCAAATAGCCCATTTTTCTGTACTTAACTAATCTGTAGTATGTTTATACTTAGGTGGCAGTTTGTATAAAGGAAGCACTGGGACTTGTGGCCGCACCCTCTAAGAATAAAAAAGTATTAAAAATATGGAACTCCCATGTATGTTACGTGAAGAAGAACAAGAGCCAGAAGTACGGAAAAGGGAGGGAGAGACGAAACAAGTAGATGATGCTGATGATGATGAAGTGATCTTGGTTGGAGTGGAACATGTAAATGAAGATGCTGACGTGATCTTTGTTGGGATGAGCTCAGCTTCAAAACCAGTCATTTCAAACATACTGAACAGAGATACCCCAGGTTCTTATTCAAGGAGAAAAAGGTACGGTCACTTCAGGAGAGGTAATGCTCACAGATTACAGCCTATTAGTCATGTGACTCCTACATCAGAATCAAAGACTGTCTTTCCAGTGTCTGACTCTGACTCAAGATCCATAGGTAGTCCTATTATTATTGAACCTCCGTCTCAAGCTGATTATAAAAATATTTCACCACAAATAGTGCCTGATTGCTTTTCGAAGGAGTTATGTTCTTCTTTGATTACCTTCACAAGTTCATTGCAGCATCCAGTAGAAACAGCAGTTTCTGCAGGAGATATGAATAAAAGTCCTCATGTATCAAAGCGAGTTTCCTCTTGTGAAACAAATCGCAGAAATCCCAGAAGGCCTAAACTCAGCGATGGCATTGTAGGGGAACATTCTTTAGGTTTCTCCCCGTCAGGTTTTTTTCATACAGAGACCACTCAGCAAAGCACACCAGACCGTGTCCATACCTCACTAAGCCATGTTCAGAATGGAGAACCTTGTCCAACACCTTTTCCAAACGACAGTGTTCATTGCAAGCCTGTAAGACCTTTAGGGGAAAGTGGACGGACAAAAACTGATTTTCCAAGTTTGGCAAGTCCAAACAAAATTGGTGATCCCACAGAAGGAAATCTGATTGTGTTACTTCGCGACTTCTACTATGGCAAGCATGGAGGAGTTGGGTAGCCAGAACCGAAGACCCACACGACGTTTAAATGCCTCAGCTACTTGAAAGTTCTAAAAAAGGTCAAGTTTATGAATCACATGAAGCACCATTTGGAACTTGAGAGGCAGAGAGGTGACAGCTGGAAAACCCACACCACCTGCCAGCACTGCCTCCGCCAGTTTCCGACTCCCTTCCAGCTGCAGAGTCACATTGAAAGTGTCTACACGGCCCAGGAGCCCTCTGCAGTCTGTCACATCTGTGAGTTGTCCTTTAAGACAGATCAGGTTCTCTTAGAGCACATGAAAGACAATCATAAGCCTGGTGAAATGCACTATGTATGCCAGGTTTGCAGTTACCGATCATCATTTTTTGCAAATGTGGATGCACATTTCAGAGCATACCATGGTAACACCAAGAATTTACTTTGCCCGTTTTGTCTCAAACTTTTTAAAACTGCAACAGCATACAGACGTCATCATCGAGGGCACTGGGAAAAGAGTTTTCACCAGTGTTCCAAATGTCGGCTACAGTTTTTAACTTCCAAAGAGGAGAGGGATCCCAAGACCCAGTGTCATCAAATGTTTAAGAAGCCTAAGCAGCTAGAAGGATTGTCTCCTGAAACAAAAATTGTTATTCAGGTATCACTGGAACCCCTTCAGCCAGGATTGGTGGAAGTTGCATCCATTACGGTGAACACATCTGATTTTGAATCATCACCCCCCAAATCTAAAAGGAGGAGGTCAAAAAAAGAAAAAAAATAGTTAATTCTGCCTTCAGTAAGTCTGAAGCCAGTATTTCAGTCAAAGTTAAAAACCCCATTAAAAACAAAAAGATCAACTTATAGCATTATTCAATAATATCAAATATAGGGAAACCGATGGGTAATTTATGTGATTTTGTTTTAAATAGAGGAAGTACAGTTTTGTTTGATCTTCATATTGAGCTGCTATTTAAAAATCTATGATCTGTTTTTCGTGTAATTGTCTTAACATGTAAAAAGGATATGTGCATGTGTGTGTGAGAGAGAGAAAATGAGAGAAGTTGAGAAAGGAAAAGTAAGAACCTATTTTGGTATTTGATGTTACTTGTAAGTTCGAAAGCTCTACTATACATATAATCTGTAGAGTGTTTTAGCAACGTAATTTTGAAGTGTTTTCATGCCTTGAAGATCTCAGTATCAGCTATATAGCCAGACTTGAATGTCACTCTCTGAAGTGCCTCTTGGGCTGATCTAAGATAACCTGGCTCTGAAAGCGTGCAGTGGAGGTTGATGGAGAAGCTACGATGTGAGTTTGGACCAGACACGGGATTTAATCATTGAAGAGCTGTGGCTTCTTGTCCCAGCTGAGGAAGAGGCATACATTCACTGCAGGCACAGAGCCAAGGGAGAAGGAACACTGTCTCAGAGTGCTTTCACCTAGCCCAGGGACATCTCAAGGAAGCCAGCCGTTAAAATGCCTGTGTTTGGTTAGAGACCCTGGCAAGCATGAAGCAGGCCCTGTGTAGCACTGACTGCATTGGAGAAGCAGAGATAGTTAATAGAATGAGACCTGGTGCCTGTGGACCTCCTGTTGAGTGATCAAAAGGGGAATTTGATTCATTCTGTCCCCTTTCCCATTTGGCTGGCCTGTAGTCACAGTGAGGTCGGCATATCAGTGTCAGACACAGTAGCAAAGCAAGTTAAAATTCCCAAAGGAAAAAGAGCCTTGACGTCCACTTTGATTTGCGCTGGACCCATAGTTGTAACTGAAAAGGATCAAACACAGGAAATCTGTTCAGCTTTTGAATTGGGCTAAATTGAGTTCTCTTACCCTTAAGCTACAATAGAGTTGTCCAAGAATCGTAAATATAGTGGATAAAAATAGTCCAGGGTGATTAAAGCCTTTTTGGAACTCTTGCTTCCATTTTCCAGTTACATGTGTCTTACCCGAGTTGACCATGTGAAGATTTCGGTTCTGTATCTTATCTTGCCTTGCACACAAATGTAGTACAGTTAACAGCTAATTCTTTGCGTGTGTAATTTCCCATTGTATCAAACTAATTGAGTTTCCGTCTTTCTTGACACAGTCTGATGTGCAAGAATTGTCTCATGTATTTCAGTAATTATCAGGTCATAGAGTTATCCTTCCTCTAATCTATCCAACCATCTAATCTGTGATTATACTTGTGGAAACCTTCTTTCTTGTGGTCTCCAAAGGCTCTTTCACAGACCTGTGGGGTACCCTCTAAGTATTGGTTCCTGAACATCTGCGCACTTGGCTGCCTCTGTAGGTTCTTGGAGTTGAGTCTCCTCCTGGAGTTGAATGTCACCCCTTCTCCACTTCTGGCACGGATACTTAGCAATCTCTGTGCACCATTCCAGGAAGCTGGGATCCTGTCTGTAGACCTATGCCAGGAGCAATCTCTCCGTTTCCTCTTCCTTTCTCCTCCTCTTTGTCTCTCGCCACTCTCCCCAGGCCTCAGTTTCTTTAAGTCCTCTAAGCTTTCACAAAATGCTGGAAAGAGATCATCACCAAGCAGTTAGCATCCTTCTCAGAACTGAAGAGGAAGGACTACAGATGATGAAGCTGTTGTGAATCTGTTGTCTCCATTTTAGGTAATTTCATGAGTGTAAATTCAAATTCAAATAAATTGTGTTTATTTACTCAGAGCATGATTGATTTATTTGCACTTCGAATACTTTACTAGGCCTTTCTCGTTAGTTTATTTGGGCCAAAGCACTTTGCTAAGTGTCAGCTGAAACCACTTTTAGTTGTATAAAGAGTGTGTGTGTGTTCTGGTCTCAGGTGAAAACTCTCTGTATAAATAAATATGCAGACTATTGCATTTGTATCTGCTTTCTTCGATTTCTGTAGTAAAAAATACGAAATGCTTTAGTTACGTGCTTTTATTGTTGCTTAGTATTATCAACACGGTTGCTGTTAGTTGCTGTGAAGTATGCTCCTAAGGAGTACAAGTTGTATTTATTGCCAAATTAAAAGGTTCCCGCAATATGGTCCCTGACTGCTTCCTCTCTTCCATTCTCTGTCTTCTACTCTATTGTTTTCCCCACTAATGTACTCTTTTTGACAACACTGGCCTTGGTTTTCCCCCATCAAATTCCAATTCTTCCCGATCACACGACTGTAAGTGCTGTTCTTCTGGAAATGCTCTTCCCGCAGGCCCGCATGGCTTGCTACCTCCCTTGTTTGAGCTTCACCAATGCTGTTCAAATAACACAATCAAATCTCCAACCCCCTCTCTTTCCTCCTCCTCCTTAAAGGCACTTGAAGTCACTATCCTCTTCTTCCCTCTCCAGCCTAAATTTCCTAAGTTTTCACAAAAAAAGAAAAAGAAAAAAGGAAAAAAGAAGAGATAATAACATCAGGGCTTTGCTTCTTAGAATTAACTTGAGTCAGTTTCCGTGCCTGCAAATCAAAGATAGTTAATAGTGAGTTGAGTTCTTTCAGGAGCTTCCTCTGTTTTTCTTTTGATACCTCTATATTTTGTTCACATAATGACACTTTGTTTTCTTTACAAATATATTGAAGATGTGTCAAGATTACTATTTTGTTACTGCCCTTTGTGAATTCCCTTGTCTGCCTTGCTTGTTCTTTCAGGTAAAATTTATTATTTTATTAATGTCATATTAAAAGCCTGGAAACTTCCCAAATCAGCAAGTTTTGTCCCCTGTTTTAATAATCTTTATCTTAAACATTAAAAAAAAAAATTCCCTTCATGTTTTACTACAAGCAGCAAGAAAAAACCAGGAAGCACTTTTGGCTGTTTGGATGGAAATCCTCTTAGATAACTCAATTAAGTACAGTTTGTCCTCCCAGCTCATTAGGTGCATTTTCTACTTTTCATAAAACTGCAGATGTAGTGGACTTTCGTCTTCACACTCCCCAGGCTCTTTCCTCCTGCCTCTCTTTCTGCCAAGCATCCTAGGTGCACGACTGTGATTCCACTTAGAACGTGTTTGCTCAGTGAGCAAATGGGGAGCGATTCCCTGGCTTCAGTGCTTCTGCTGGCCAGAGACTCTGTACCGTTCCCTAAGAACTTCATGGTTTCGCTGTTCAACTTCTATCACCTGGCTAGGTCAGTTGCAGTAGTTCATACTCACAAGTGAACTGGCAGGGATTTCTACACGCACATGTGCAGAAACCTACATGTGTACACAGTAACATCGCTGAGGGGAAACCTGTCCATATGCAGAAGTAAAGCTTTCCTTTCCAGGAACTTGAATTTTGGTAAGCACTCAAATTTCTGCACGCACATGTGCACAAACATGCACGTGTACTCAGTAACATCCCTGAGAGGAAACTTGTCCATATGCAGAAGTACAAGCTTTCTTTTCCAGGAACATTAATTTTGGTAAGCACTCAAATTTCTATGTGCACATGTGCACAAATATATGCATGCACACAGTAAGATCGCTGAGAGGAAACTTGTCCATATTCCGAAGTACAAGTTTTCTTTTCCAGGAACATGAATTTTGGTAAGCATCCACATTTCTGTCCTTGTTTTTTCACTTGCTCATCGATTATGTCATGTTACACTTCTAACTCTGTGCCTTATCCTCAAAGGTTCCAAAACCTTGGCATTTGCTATTGATAGGGACTGGCCTGCAGAGCAGCAGGCAGCATTGGAAGTCCTTGCCATGAACAGCTGTATAACATGTGCCTGCCTTCGGCATTCTCCCATCACCTTGGACAGCTTCACAGTACCAGTCACGTTGGCCTGATCCATTGCCTGTGCATTCCTTCAGGGGACCAGAAAACAAGGACCTCTGAGCTCAGCTGACTTGAAGAACTGCTTTCTCGGTGTGCACCTGTCTAGGTCATTCCGTGTCAATGCTGTGCCCCTCTTGCTAGCCTACCACCCGTTACAGCCCCCAGCATTCTGAATGAGGCCCCCTGTTCTTCCTATCTGTGGAGCGTTCTGTGTGCACCATCTACCTGTGCCCCGATGTGCTCTCTCCAAGTGGCAGGAAAAGGCCAGAAACGCCTGAGCCTCCAAAAGCCCCCGGAGACTGTGACAGGCCTGGTTCTGATCCAAGATTGTGAAGAAGGTACACATGGATACAGGGTCTCTTCCGATACCAAGAATGGAACCGGAGGCCATAAAAGTAAGGTGGCATCCCTACACGTCTTCCTTTCTGTTTAACACTACCCATGCACATGGGAGTCCCCCAGCAGATGATGCCCTGGGGAACCTGCAGGTTCTGGGCCCAGAGCTAATGCCTCCGTTGGACAGAAAGCAGCGTTACTATCTCAAATGGACCAAGAGGGCTTGAACCACCCATGCCTCAGTGATTTGCTAAATGCCAAGGCTCTCTTTCAGTTGCTCTCATTAGGCCCAGGTAGGACTCCCTACAGTCAGGCATCCCTGCTTCCCTACACAGTACCCGTGCCAAGGAAGCCAGTGCGCGGTTGGGCCCAGGGATATCCAAGACGGTCACCTGGAAGGCAGCATCCGTCTGTGTCACCTGGGTGCAGATCCCCTACAACGCAATCAGAGATTCTGCTCCAGCAAGACTACCAGAATCCTCCTTCAGGTACAGACGTGCACCTTTGACACTCAGGCCCCCAAAGCCAGGGGCAAGACCCCAAAGAAAAGGAGGAATTCATATCAGAACTTTCAGCACAGACCATGGGGTATCTTTGGCAGGACCGCTACTGCCTAGAGTCTGGACCCTGAAGACCAGCAGGCCCTGAACTGCCCCAGGGGCTTCTCTGTCTCCAATCCCCTGAGGTCCCTTAGGACATGCAGTTTACCCACCGCCCTTGTCTTTTCTCTGTTCCCTCCCTCACAGGCATATCCTGGATAGGGTCACACAGGGAAACCCACTTACCCATTCCTCGCCTTTGGGCACTTCCAGGGATGCAGGCTGGAAGTGCATGGAGGCATGCCTTGCTTACAGACCATGTCTCCTAGGATGCCTGTGGTTTGGCAGATACAGCATACTTTAGCACATCTCATGTTTTGTGTCATATCGTGCCAGTGTGTGCCACCCTCAGGGAGGGCGTGTGCTGGCTGCTGGGCTGATCCGGGGCAGCACTGGTCCAGGACCTTCCCAGTTCTCCTTTTCACATGTGTGTGGAACAATCTCCAGTGCAGCAGGCAATCTATGACTCTTTCTCCTTCAGCTCTCTGCCCATCTCGGCAGGACCTTAGCCTCACCATCCCAGATCTTGCCATAGCCACGTCCCTCATTTCCAGAGGCCAGCCCATGGCCCCACACACGGAGGGCTCCACAGGCAGTGGTTTCAAAGCCCCACCCCACGTGATTTGCTCTGTGTGAATCCTTAGACCATGAAACCCTCTTCCTGATCCAAGCACACACAACAACACGGTAGAACTGATGAGCGTGTTTTGTATCTGGTCTAATTGCAGATATCTGGAGCCACAGTCTGGAGTTATCACTGGCCATCCTTTCCTTGTTCCCATCCTGGGCAGGGTCAATGCAGAGATGAGGCGACAAACCACCTTCAGCCTGGTCGCCTCATGACTCCTCTTCTGTTTGCTCAGCACCTCCTCTCCTGCCACCTTCATCTCTGCCTCTGCCCTGGGCCGGACACACACACACACACACACACACACACACACACACACAATCACAGCCAGCATAAATAAGCACACGTGTGTATACACACACATGCTCAGCACGGGGACACAGATGCAAACAACGAGCATAGGTGTTTAAGGAGGTGAAGACGACCGAGGCCAGCAATGTCGGGGGTGGCGACAGTAGGCACCAAGTCCTGCCTTTGGGCCCCCTGTTCACCTTCTCCACGAACTCTTCCATATGTTCCCAAGGCAGCCTGAAGCCGCTTCCAGCGCAGCATGTTTGGTGGTTGTGAGACACTGATTGCTGAATGTGGAAATTCACAGAAGATCCCAAAGTCAGCACACAGGTGCACTGGGACCCTGGAGAGAACAGCTTTTCAATGATAGGCCTTCCCTGGGTAAGGGGCGGGAGTGAAGTGCCCAGGCAATCTCAAACTCAGTGAGCAGCAGGAGGCCAGGGGATGAAAAGACCCACAAAGGATGATTCTGACAAAGATACTTAATACACACTGCCTCTAGTAGTATCACCTGGACACTGGTGCTGCCACCTCAGCTGATTTGGTGGAGACTTGCTTCACTCACGGACACACCAAGTCCCCAAATAAACAGTCTCAGGAGGTCACCTGATACAAGCACGACCCAAACTCAAGCTCAAGAGCCAGCTTGCATGAGTCTGAGCATCCCCATTTGGGAAAGGACAGTGTCCCTGTAGTATCACACGAGTGTCCCTTCAGGGCCCACCTTCAGACCACATCTCCACACATGTTTCTGTCAGTTACTCTCATGGAAGAACCTTCCTGCCCAGGGTACTACTTCAGGCGATCCTCCCACACATCTTGGCCAACAATCCGCTGGCAATACGAGCAAGGTGAGCCAGCAGCCAAGAATCCCAAAGTGAATTGCTGACTGTGTTCAGGCCCAAAGCAACCACACCTCAGCAATCCTGTTCGACTCTGAGCAGTTGTGACCTGACAACCAGCCGAGAAAGTTAAGGCTCCTGGTGTCCACGCTGCGGCTGGATGCTCCCCGTTCAAAGTCCCAGAACCAGTGGACAGGAGTGGAACAACGTGCCCTATGCCCTACAGAGAGACGGGAGATGGGTGTGGATCCCACAGGTGGACACTCCACAACCTTGCACACCCACACTCATCACCCCAGGAACCACGTTTCACAAGTGATGTCAAGGTAATTCTACTTAGTGGTCACTGTGTTCAAGAAGTAGGGGGGTCCTGAAAGGAAAATATCAACTTGCAGTGGGACGATGGATGGCTCCGCAACAGCACCTGTCAGGATAGGGAGCAGGGAAAAGGTTCCTGCGCCGCCTCCTCTTCCTGAGCAGCAGACTTCAAAGAGCAGCAGAAAGGATACAGCTACGGCCCAGAAGCAAGGGATGCCCCAGGTGATGGCGATCCTCCAAGCCAAGTCAGGCTTCCTCCTCTGATGGTTCTTGCACATGAACTGGAAGTAGGCCCTGCAGTTCTTCTTAGGCTCAGAGCTCAGTTCCACCAGCAGGGCAGCCAGTGCCTGCAGCGCATCTTGCCCTGGAAGCTCAGTAGCGCTCCCGGGCCTTTCCTGGCCCTGCTCCTCCACCGTCTTCTCAGCTCCTGGAAGAACCCCTATTGCTGCTCCTCATCTGCCACAACCTCCACCTCCTCCATGACGTCTTCCGCAAGCAGCTGGAACAACCACCCAATCCCCACCACGTCTCCGTCCACCAGGGGCTCACCGTCGTCCACCGCCTCCACCCTGCATAGCGTGGCTCCTTTGCCTGGCATGACAACTTGTGGCTGTAAGGTCCCAGCCTCAAAAAGCCTGAGGATGGCTGGCCACCAACCCCAGCGCCCTGAAACCGGAGCTCACAACTAGGAAGGTCTGGGGTCCCAGGATGCTCCTGCATTCCTCTGACGGCCTTTCACACTCCTCTTGGCCCTGGTCGTGACCCCAGGCTGGGGCAGATGCCAAGGGATGCGACATAATAGCACAAGTGGTGTGCAAATGCGGCTCAGGTTTCAGTAATCCTGTGGGACCCACTAGCTCTTTGGGGGCGGGGAGTGAGGGGGATGGTAGGGAAGCAGGGGCTGGTGTGTGTCCGGTGGCCTGAGGCTGAAGAAAGTGGTAGCTGACAGCACGGGACAGGGTGAACAGGCCCTGGGGAAATCAGCCGAATAGGCGGATCCCTAGGCTGTGAGACACACATAGGCTGCTGGCCCAAATCTAGTCCAATGGCCGAGAGAGTGGTGGGTGGCACCCTTCTGGACACGCCCCTCAAACGTAGGGAATCTTCCACAGTTCCTGGGCTACAGCGCTCCCACATGGCATATACCGCTCCAGGGAGTAATGGGTTTTGCATCTGCTGATACTCCAGGCGCTGTCATTGTCCAGACTCTGGAAATCCCAATGACGGATTTCTGCTTCACAGTCTGAACAGCTTACTCCTGTGTCCCTCAGGACCCTCAATAACTGAGAAATTTCCCTGAGGATTCAAAGGATAAACAGGGACTCCACGTGGCTGGATACTTTTTCTCCATGGGACACAGAACCTGTTGTCCGGATGCTAGGGGAGAAGGGAAAAACCACACTGTTGGCTACAGTTGATCTCCACTGTTCAGGGACACCAGAGCCTTAGGGTACAGAGCTGGCTCTGTGTCTCTTCATCTCTGCTTCTGGCATAGCACTGTTTTGGGCAATCCTTCCATGTGTGTACCAAGGGCTGGTGTCTGTTTGTCTCCATCTCTCTCAGTGGTGCTCTTGCTGTCTGTCACTCTCTGGACACCAGTGATCATAGGAGAAGTTTATATGAGAAGGCAAGCCCTGCTCCTCCTTAGTGAGTTGCACCCATGGGAGATCAGACTTTGTTAGTCCACACATTCGGAGAGTGCTTTCTCAAACTTGAAAGTCCACAGTGTGCGGTCACTGCTGAACTGCAGAAGGTGCCGTGTGACCCTCCCTCCGTCGCTGGACAGACGTGAATAGTGCAAAGGCCTCAGGTAGCTTGGCCACACTTTGCACAGATGGAGAAATGGGCCATGGCCTGGGGCCTGAGGGAACTCCCTGAACATTATTTGAATACCTGCCAGGGAGATGGTAAGGACAGCTCCCCATTAAGTTCCATGACACACTGGTGCCAGAAACATGCATGGCTGCCAATTTACCCTATCGAGGCCCTTTCTAAGCGGTTCTGTTCTCCATGTGAGAACACATTCAAGCCTGCCCGGTCACCCAAGCCTGTGTGGCTGGGAGCAGCAAGAGGATCAAGATAAGCCATCCATCCTATATTCCTGATACCAAATATATGTGTTCTGCAAGGAGTACAAAGGGTGATGATTCAGACTGGAATACTGCAGGTAGCAGGTGCTTATGCTGCAGTTCTGGTCCATCACTGAAACCACACAAAATAGGCAAGGGTTGCTCATGCTCATGGTAAGGTCAGGGAAAGTATGCCTGGCACTTGGGAAGGATGGAAAGGCCCTTGTATCAGGGTATTCAAAGGGCTGTGGGGTCACCCACCGTGGCTTCTGTGTCTGGGATTGCAACCTGTTCTGTGTCTCAGATCTTCTGCACTCTCACTGGTCACCCCCAGGCACTTTATTCCTGCCTCTCCTTTCTGCCAGGCATCCTTGCTGTACCACTGTGATTCCACTCAGAACTTGCTCACTCAGTGAGATAACGGGGATCAGTAAGTATGTCTACATATGTTCTGTGGGTTTGTGTATGTGTGTGTGTGTGCGCGCACGCACGCGTGTGTGTGACTCCCACATCTCAGTTATTTTCGGAATCATTCACCTTTACAACAATAACTGTCAGCTAAGGTGGCTCTGATGTACTGTCTCTGGTCATTTCTGACTTAGAGGCTAATCCTCCTCAGATGCAGGCCTGAAGGAGACACACAGAGTCATGGCTGCGACACTTACAGGTGTGGCCCTGCCCGGACTCTACTCAGCTGTGCCTTTGGAGCCTGCCAATTGCCCAGTACCACACTTCCTTCAGGGTCCACCATTCTGCCCCCTCGCCTCCACCCCTCCTCCTGCTCCTGCCTCCTCCCCCTCCTCCTGAGCACTGGACCACAACGAGTAGCAGAAAGGATACCACGTTGGCCCAGAAGCCAGGGATGCCCTGGATGTTGGCACTCTTCTGAGCCAAGTCACGCTTCTTCCTCTCATGACTCTTGCACATGAACCAAACGTAGGCCCTGCAGGTTTTCTCAGGCTTAGAGCTAAGTTCCACTTACAAGGTCGCCAGTGCCTGCATCACATCTAGTGCCGGGAGCTCACTCGGGCCTCCAGGCCTTTCCTGGCACTGCTCCTCCAATGTCTTCTCCTCCAGCTCCAGGGAGGACCCCTGTTTCTGTTATTCATCTGGCACAACCTCCACATCCTCAGTGATGTCCTCTGCAAGCAGCTGGAAACCCCATCTGATCCCTGCCACCACTCCGTCCACCTGGGCCTCGCTGTCCTCTCCTGCCTCCACTCTGAAGAGGGTGGCATCTTCGCCTGGTGTGGCCACTGGTGGCTGCAACGTCCCAGCCATGCACAGCATCACCAGGACAGGCTGTTGCTGGCCAGATGCTAGGGGAGCAGGGAAAAACCCCACCGTTTGCCACGTTGTTCTCCATTGTTCACGGACACCAAATGGGAAAGGGGACGGAATGAATCAAATTCCCCTTTTGATCACTCAACAGGAGGTCCTAGTCACCAGGTCTCATTCATGTTCCTGAAAAAGAAAGCTTGTACTTCAGCATATAGACAAGTTTCCTCTCAGCGATGTTACTGTGTACACGCATATATTTGTGTACATGTGCAGGTAGAAATTTTAGTGCTTACCAAAATTCAAGGTCCTGGGAAGGAAAGCTTGTACTTCTGCATATGGACAGGTTTCCTCTCAGCGATGTAACTGTATTCACCCATCTATTTGTGCACATGTGTGTGTAGAAATTTGAGTGCTTACCAAAATTCATGTTCCTTGAAAAGAAAGCTTGTACTTCCGCATACGGAGAAGCTTCCTCTCAGGGATGTTACTGTGTACACGAGTGTGTTTATGCACATATGCCTGCAGAAATTTTAGTGCTTACCAAAATTCAAGTTCCTGGAAAAGAAAGCTTGTACTTCTGCATATGGACAGGTTTCCTCTCAGCGATGTAACTGTATTCACCTATCTATTTGTGCACATGTGTGTGTAGAAACTTGAGTGCTTACCAAAATTAATGTTCCTGGAAAAGAAAGCTTGTACTTCCGCATATGGAGAAGCTTCCTCTCAGGGATGTTACTGTGTACACGAGCGTGTTTGTGCACATATGCGTGCAGAAATTTTAGTGCTTTCCAAAATTCAAGTTCCTTGAAAAGAAAGCTTGTACTTCTGCATATGGACAGGTTTCCGCTCAGCGATGTAACTGTATTCACCAATATATTTGCGCACATGTGTGCGTAGAAATTTGAGTGCTTACCAAAATTCATGTTCCTGGAAAAGAAAGCGTGTACTTCTGCATATGGACAAGTTTCCTCTCAGGGATGTTACTGAGTACACGTGCATGTTTGTGCACATGTGCGTGCAGAAATTTGAGTGCTTACCAAAATTCAAATTCCTGGAAAAGAAAGCTTTACTTCTGCATATGGACAGGTTTCCTCTCAGCGATGTAACTGTATCCACCAATATATTTGCGCACATGTGTGTGTAGAAATTTGAGCGCTTACCAAAATTCATGTTCCTGGAAAAGAAAGCTGTACTTCTGCATATGGACAGGTTTCCCCTCAGCGATGTTACCGTGTACACATGTATGTTTCTGCACATGTGCGTGTAGAAATCCCTGCCAGTTCGCTTGTGAGTATGAGCTACTGCAACTGACCTAGCCAGGTGATAGAAGTTGAACAGCGAAACCATGAAGTTCTTAGGGAATGGTACAGAGTCTCTGGCCAGCAGAAGCACTGAAGCCAGGGAATCGCTCCCTGTTTGCTCACTGAGCAAACACGTTCTAGGCGGAATCACAGTCGTGCACCTAGGATGCTTGGCAGAAAGGAGAGGCAGGAGGAGAGAGCCTGGGGAGTGTGAAGACGAAAGTCCACTACATCTGCAGTTTATGAAAAGTAGAAAATGCACCTAATGAGCTGGGAGGACAAACTGTACTTAATTAATTATCTAAGAGGATTTCCATCCAAACAGCCAAAAGTGCTTCCTGGTTTCTTCCTGCTGCCTGTAGTAAAACATGAAGGGATTTTTTTTTTTAATGTTTAACATAAAGATTATTAAAACAGGGGATTTATTAAAACTTGCTGATTTGAGAATTTTCCAGTCTTTTAAGATGATGGAAGTTGTTAAAATTAATGACTCTCAAGCAAGAGCATATCCAGGACATTGAGGTTAGGTGGTCTAAGTATAACATTTTACACCACCGATAGGCCAGTTCTTCTTCATATTATTTTTTATAAACAAAGGTGTTCAAAAGACGAGTGTGACTGTAAAATTCTTTGTTAAGCCTCAGAAAGCTGGAAGGGGATGACTCATGGCATTATTTAGTCAGGCCAATACCCTCCAAAGAGTTTAGGGGTGTCACTCAGAGATCCTTTCAGTCACACAATAAGACTTCTACCAAGGTTCAGGGTGTTATCCCTCAGCTATCTCAGCAGAAAACCAAGACAGAGTAAGCCTTATTATGAAGACATGTGTGATTGTGGCTTTGGAGTGTGGTGCTTTGCCTGGAACACCAGTAAGAGTATCAGGAGGCACACCAAGGTTTTCAGATAACATATTTAAGTTCAGCTCGGACTGAAAGGACCAGCAATAGTACAAAATAGGAGCTCTGGACTTCTACCTTCTACAAGCAGGAAGCAGGCTAGGGAGACTGTTTCATGTAACCATATTCTAGACACCTTTCATGCAATGGCATCATGTCAGGAGGTAGAATGAAAAAATAAGAGACTGAAGCCTAGGAAGTGTCCAGGCCTTAAATACTAATCAAAGGACTGCCCGCAAGAACCCATGGGATTTCACAACTGCTACTATTGACTCCCATCTCCCCTCCCCTTTCTAGAACAGGAGTTTCTATGAAGGTAATCTATGCCTGAACCACCACCGTATGTTGGCTGTGAAAGGGAGCAGATTAACTCATCTCTTTTGTTCACACATCCTCATGTCTAGAGGAACTACACTTCTATAATTTGAACTGATGTGTTGCAGACTTGAGAGGCTCTTGGACTGCAAGGAGATCAAACCAGTCAATCCTAAAGTAAATCTCTCCTGCATATTCATTCGAAGGACTGATGCTGAAGCTGAAGCTCCAATACTTGGGCTATGTGATGGGAATAACCGGCTCATTGGAAAAGACCGTGATGCGGAAAAAGATGAAGGTAGGAGAAGGGGACAGCAGAGGATGGGATTGTTGGATAGCATCATCGACTCAATGGACTTGAGTTTGAGCAAGCTCCTGGAGTTGATGGACAGGGAAGCCTGCAGCGCTGCAGTCCATGGGGTCGCAAAGAATACGACACAACTGAGCAACAGAACACTTGAGATACTGTACACGTGGACCCTGATCCATAGCTGGACCTGACTTAGATGACAAGGTCCTGAACTTCAAGTTAATGCTGTAACAGATAAATTGTTTAAAAGCATTGGCAGGAAAAGGCATTTTGGACATACACGCATGTGAACAATTTCTGGCCATGTGTGTACCACGTGGTTTTAAATTATGTCCACGGTTCCTTCCTCCGCCCCTTCACATGTGTGGTGGGCTTAGTGGCTCACTTCTCATGTTAGAATACTGTAGAAACGAACAATGAAGCGTCTGAGACTAGGTCATAAAAGGCACTGCAGCCACCTTGCTCATCCTCTTGGATCACTCACTCTAGAAGCCAGCTTAGTCATATCTCGAGAACACTCAGGTAGCCCTTTAGAGAGGCCCATGTGAAAGAACCGAGGCTTTCTCACAACAGCCAGCAAGCAAACCGGTTTCAACAGCTATGTGAGTAAGCCATCTTGGAAGGAAATCCACCAGCACATGTCAAGGCTTCAGAGGATGGCAATCTCATGAGACACTGAGCCACAACACTCAGCTGAATTACTCCTGGATTCCCAACTTTCAGCAGCAGTATGGAATAACATTGTTTTAAGCTGCTAGTTTTGGCTAACTGCTTATGCAGCACTAGTTCATTAATGCACTGCCAACTTTGGGCAATGTCTTTATTCAGGGCTGCCTGTCCATCTAGTCCAATCTAATCCAGAATCTGCTACTTCAGTTTAGAAAACATAGCCCACCCTTGATCTGACCACCCTCAGTATCAGATCAAATATCATTTCACTCACCTGAATATCTTATCAGCCTTGCCTAGCCTCAGCAATGATCCTCTCAGTTGAGCCAGAATCCACCCTCACGCTTATAGTCCTCATTTTAATAAGTTTCCATCCACTGACACCCATTCTGTTATTGTTGTCCATTGCTTTTCAGTCTCCCATCTCTGTCTGCAATCCCATGGGCCCACCCTGTTCCTCAGCTATAAATCCCAGCTGCACCCCTCCTGGAGTCACACATAAGCTCAATCTCTCTCCCATGTTATAATACGCCACTGTAGTACTCTTACCTTGAATAAAGTTTTTCTTGCCACCTTTCGGAATTGTTATGAATACTTTTTGAACATTCCCAAGTTCTGTTAGTAAGGATTACGCTCAAAGGAATCTAGTTTTATATCTTTATTCTTTATACTATATTCATTTGAGGGAACAAATTTCTAGAATTAAAACATTTCATGTTTTTACCATACACACAGAAAATATCTTTGAAAATACACTTACATATCTTAAAACATGTAGTAATCTGAAAAGGATGCGTATATAGACATGTCAGTGTATATACACACATACCCTCAGAGCTCCAAGGAAAACTTAATTCTCAGTAAACAATAAATGAAAACATTCAGCCTGAAAATAGTGAACTCTTTGGAATCAACTTGCCAAAAATCTTAGACAATGAAATTTTAATTAAAAAACATGGATACATAAAAATATTTGGGATTCAGACAAAATTGCTAAATAAAAATAGGTCAACCCCTAAACCATCTATGGAAAAAAAAAAGAGAGAGAAAAGAAATCCTCAGTATCATGTAATAACCTATCATGGAAAAGAACCTACAAAAGAATAGATACGTATCTGCATAACTAAATCACTCTGATATACATCTGAAATTCAACATTGTAAATCTAATATATTTACAGGAAAAAAAATTGTGAAGAAACTTCTAAAATACAAAGTTATAAAGAAAAAATAATCCTAAAGAATGTAGAAAGTATCTATGAATTGAAACAAAAATAGAAAACAAAAATAAAGCTTGTTGGGATAAGACTACAAGAGCTGCTTCTTGGAAAAAGAAAATCAGAAACATTGATACAACTGTGGCAAATCTAATAAGGGGACAGGGAGGTTAATTCCAATACTAGAAATGAGGAACGAAATGGGATTCTGAGAGGATAACATTCAACTCTGAGTGGAATTCCTTTTGTTTCAGGAAAGGTCCAGTCAAGCAACAACCTGGGGAAAGAAGGGAAGGAAACAGAGAGGAAGAGAGACAAGGGAAGAAAGCAAGAAAAAGAAAGGAGAGGAGAAGGAAGGGACAGTAAATGTCTCAACAAATGTTGTAAACTATCCAAAAAAACAATTCTCTTCAAGATCGAAAAGCAGAAACGGAAATTTATTAAGCCAGATACTCATTGCTTTTGATGGTACTCAGAACAAGAAAGCCCATTTACACATCACTGTTTAGAAGTTTAGAACTGGCCAACACAATACGATTATTTAAAAAAATAAAAATATGCCATGTTATTTGTAAAAAGACAGCAGAAATAATTTTTAAAACATTATTTCTACAAATACTAATTTTACTTACATTATTTTGGCAACATTAATAAAATAATAAATTTTACCTGAAAGAACAAGCAAGGCAGACAAGGGAATTCACAAAGGGCAGTAACAAAATAGTAATCTTGACACATCTTCAATATATTTGTAAAGAAAACAAAGTGTCATTGTGTGAACAAATATAGAGGTATCAAAAGAAAAACAGAGGAAGCTCCTGAAAGAACTCAACTCACTATTAACTATCTTTGATTTGCAGGCACGGAAACTGACTCAAGTTAATTCTAAGAAGCAAAGCCCTGATGTTATTATCTTTCATTTTTCTTTTTCTTTTTATTTCCTTGTTTTGTGTGTGTGAAAATTTAGGAAATTTAGGCTGGAGAGGGAAGAAGAGGATAGAGACTTCAAGTGCCTTTAAGGAGGAGGAGGAAAGAGAGGGGGTTGGATGTTTGATTGTGTTATTTGAACAGCATTGGTGAAGCTCAAACAAGGGAGGTAGCAAGCCATGCAGGCCTGCGGGAAGAGCATTTCCAGAAGAACAGCACTTGCAGTCTTGGGATCGGGAAGAAATGGAATTTGATGGGGGAAAACCAAGGCCAGTGTTGTCAAAAAGAGTACATTAGTGGGGAAAACAATAGAGTAGAAGACAGAGAATGGAAGAGGGGAGCAGTCAGGGACCATATTGGGGGAACCGTTTAATTTGGCAATAAATACAACTTGTACTCCTTAGGAGCATACTTCACAGCAACTAACAGCAACCGTGTTGATAATACTAAGCAACAATAAAAGCACGTAACTAAAACATTTCGTATTTTTTACTACAGAAATCAAAGAAAGAAGATACAAATGCAATAGTCTGCATATTTATTTATACAGAGAGTTTTCACCTGAGACCAGAACACACACACACTCTTTATACAACTAAAAGTGGTTTCAGCTGACACTTAGCTAAGCGCTTTGGCCCAAATAAACTAACCAGAAAGGCCTAGTAAAGTATTCGAAGTGCAAATAAATCAATCATGCTCTGAGTAAATAAACACAATTTATTTGAATTTACACTCTCTAAATTACCTAAAATGGAGACAACAGATTCACTACAGCTTCATCATCTGTAGTCCTTCCTCTTCAGTTCTGAGAAGGATGCTAACCGCTTGGTGATGATCTCTTTCCAGCATTTTGTGAAAGCTTAGAGGACTTAAAGAAACTGAGGCCTGGGGAGAGTGGCAAGAGACAAAGAGGAGGAGAAAGGAAGAGGAAACGGAGAGATTGCTCCTGGCATAGGTCTACAGACAGGATCCCAGCTGCCTGGAATGGTGCACAGAGATTGCTAGGTATCCGTGCCAGAAGTGGAGAAGGGGTGACATTCAACTCCAGGAGGAGACTCAACTCCAAGAACCTACAGAGGCAGCCAAGTGTGCTGATGTTCAGGAACCAATACTTAGAGGGTGCCCCACGGGTCTGTGAAAGAGCCCTTGGAGACCGCAAGAAAGAAGGTTTCCACAAGTATAAACACAGATTAGATGGTTGGATAGATTAGAGGAAGGATAACTCTATGACCTGATAATTACTGAAATACATGAGACAATTCTTGCACATCAGACTGTGTCAAGAAAGACGGAAACTCAATTAGTTTGATACAATGGGAAATTACACACGCAAAGAATTAGCTGTTAACTGTACTACATTTGTGTGCAAGGCAAGATAAGATACAGAACAGAAATCTTCACATGGTCAACTCGGGTAAGACACATGTAACTGGAAAATGGAAGCAAGAGTTCCAAAAAGGCTTTAATCACCCTGGACTATTTTTATCCACTATATTTATGATTCTTGGACAACTCCATTGTAGCTTAAGGGTAAGAGAACTCAATTTAGCCCAATTCAAAAGCTGAACAGATTTCCTGTGTTTGATCCTTTTCAGCTACAACTATGGGTCCAGCGCAAATCAAAGTGGACGTCAAAGCTCTTTTTCCTTTGGGAATTTTAACTTGCTTTGCTACTGTGTCTGACACAGATATGCCGACCTCACTGTGACTACAGGCCAGCCAAATGGGAAAGGGGACAGAATGAATCAAATCCCCCTTTTGATCACTCAACAGGAGGTCCACAGGCACCAGGTCTCATTAACTATCTCTGCTTCTCCAACTGCAGTCAGTGCTACACAGGGCCTGCTTCATGCTTGCCTTGGTCTCTAACCAAACACAGGCATTTTAACGGCTGGCTTCCTTGAGATGTCCCTGGGCTAGGTAAAAGCACTCTGAGACAGTGTTCCTTCTCCCTTGGCTCTGTGCCTGCAGTGAATGTATGCCTCTTCCTCAGCTGGGACAAGAAGCCACAGCTCTTCACTGATTAAATCCCGTGTCTGGTCCAAACTCACATCGAAGCTTCTCCATCAACCTCCACTGCACGCTTTCAGAGCCAGGTTATCTTAGATCAGCCCAAGAGGCACTTCAGAGAGTGACATTCAAGTCTGGCTACATAGCTGATACTGAGATCTTCAAGGCATGAAAACAGTTCAAAATTACGTTGCTAAAACACTCTACAGATTATATGTATAGTAGAGCTTTCGAACTTACAAGTAACATCAAATACCAAAATAGGTTCTTACTTTTCCTTTCTCCACTTCTCTCATTTTCTCTCTATCACAGACACATGCACACATCCTTTTGCATGTTAAGACAATTACACGAAAAACAGATCATAGATTTTTAAATAGCAGCTCAATATGAAGATCAAACAAAACTGTACTTCCTCTATTTAAAACAAAATCACATAAATTACCCATCGGTTTCCCTATATTTGATATTATTGAATAATGCTATAAGTTGATCTTTTTGTTTTTAATGGGGTTTTTAACTTTGACTGAAATACTGGCTTCAGACTTACTGAAGGCAGAATTAACTATTTTTTTTCTTTTTTTGACCTCCTCCTTTTAGATTTGGGGGGTGATGATTCAAAATCAGATGTGTTCACCGTAATGGATGCAACTTCCACCAATCCTGGCTGAAGGGGTTCCAGTGATACCTGAATAACAATTTTTGTTTCAGGAGACAATCCTTCTAGCTGCTTAGGCTTCTTAAACATTTGATGACACTGGGTCTTGTGATCCCTCTCCTCTTTGGAAGTTAAAAACTGTAGCCGACATTTGGAACACTGGTGAAAACTCTTTTCCCAGTGCCCTCGATGATGACGTCTGTATGCTGTTGCAGTTTTAAAAAGTTTGAGACAAAACGGGCAAAGTAAATTCTTGGTGTTACCATGGTATGCTCTGAAATGTGCATCCACATCTGCAAAAAATGATGATCTGTAACTGCAAACCTGGCATACATAGGGCATTTCACCAGGCTTATGATTGTCTTTCATGTGCTCTAAGAGAACCTGATCTGTCTCAAAGGACAACTCACAGATGTGACAGACTGCGGAGGGCTCCTGGGCCGTGTGGACACTTTCAATGTGACACTGCAGCTGGAAGGGAGTCGGAAACTGGCGGAGGCAGTGCTGGCAGGTGGTGTGGGTTTTCCAGCTGTCACCTCTCTGCCTCTCAAGTTCCAAATGGTGCTTCATGTGATTCATAAACTTGACATTTTTTAGAACTTTCAAGCAGCTGAGGCATTTAAACGCAGTGTGGGTCTTCGGTTCTGGCTGCCCAACTCCTCCATGCTCGCCATAGTAGAAGTCGCGAAGTAACACAATCAGATTTCCTTCTGTGGGATCACCAATTTTGTTAGAACTTGCCAAACCTGGAAAATCAGTTTTTGTCCGTCCACTTTCCCCTAAAGGTCTTACAGGCTTGCAATGAACACTGTCGTTTGGAAAAGGTGTTGGACAAGGTTCTCCATTCTGAACATGGCTTAGTGAGGTATGGACACGGTCTGGTGTGCTTTGCTGAGTGGTCTCTGTATGAAAAAAACCTGGCGGGGAGAAACCTAAAGAATGTTCCCCTACAATGCCATCGCTGAGTTTAGGCCTTCTGGGATTTCTGCGATTTGTTTCACAAGGGGAAACTCGCTTTGATACATGAGGACTTTTATTCATATCTCCTGCAGAAACTGCTGTTTCTACTGGATGCTGCAATGAACTTGTGAAGGTAATCAAAGAAGAACATAACTCCTTCGAAAAGCAATCAGGCACTATTTGTGGTGAAATATTTTTATAATCAGCTTGAGACGGAGGTTCAATAATAATAGGACTACCTGTTGATCTTGAGTCAGAGTCAGACACTGGAAAGACAGCCTTTGATTCTGATGTAGGAGTCACATGACTAACAGGCTGTAATCTGTGAGCGTTACCTCTCCTGAAGTGACCATACCTTTTCCTCCTTGAATAAGAACCTGGGGTATCTCTGTTCAGTATGTTTGAAACGACTGGTTTTGAAGCTGAGCTCATCCCAACAAAGATCACGTCAGCATCTTCATTTACATGTTCCACTCCAACCAAGATCACTTCATCATCATCATCATCATCATCTACTTGTTTCGTCTCTCCCTCCCTTTTCCGTACTTCTGGCTCTTGTTCTTCTTCACGTAACATACATGGGAGTTCCATATTTTTAATACTTTTTTATTCTTAGAGGGTGCGGCCACAAGTCCCAGTGCTTCCTTTATACAAACTGCCACCTAATATAAACATACTACAGATTAGTTAAGTACAGAAAAATGGGCTATTTGATTATCTCCAAATCTCTAGAGTACTTATACACACCCTTATCTTACAGACAAAGACACTGAGTGTCAACCAGACTCAATGACAGCTAAAAAAACTACGAGTGCAAGTCTACATGGCTCTACAATCATAGCTTTGTCGCATGTTCACTTTAACCTCTTCTACTTAAAAAAATAAAGAGGGGGAAAAAAACCAAAACGCCACACTGATCATTACGTGAAATCACATGTAAAGGATGAGTATTTTTACAAAAGCATTGTTCTACAGCGTTTCGAAGCATGGACTTTGGAGTCATAGGAGATTAAGTTGGAATTCTAACTTAACCACACACGAGTTGCGTCTTCTTGGGCAAATTTGTAACTTTTAAATGTGTTTCTGTATCTTAAAGACAAACATGCTTATTTCTTAGACTTAAGGTTAACAGCTTTTTTTAAAAGGCATCAGCTATTCAATGGCATCT
Organism: Ovis canadensis; assembly: GCF_042477335.2. Lineage (NCBI taxonomy): Eukaryota > Metazoa > Chordata > Mammalia > Artiodactyla > Bovidae > Ovis > Ovis canadensis. Next base: position 19,770,568 of record NC_091271.1, read on the forward strand.
TGTTTTGTAGTAAAAATGGAAGAAAATGTACCTTAAATGCACATTACAACTGATCCATAAATTCTAATTTCATAAATGTTAACAAACAAAATAGGTAGCAAATTCAAAGTATAACCTATCTATACCTAGTTAACAAACAGCATAATTCAATGTCAAGCACTTAATTCAGGCCTAGGAAACTGAGAATGAGCTCTCTGATAATCTCACCCCAATTCCACACAGATATATCCTAAATTTCTCCCTCTAATCCTGGCTAAACTTCAATCCAACAATGCTTCATCTTTATGCCACACGTCTCTTCCCCACATAGCAGGCAAAATGATGCCAGTCTTTCTCTCATACCAATATCAGACAGAGACATCACACACACACACACACACACACACACACACACACACACACTCCTGATATCCCTTATGGATACAGGTGAAAGAGTCCTCAACAAAATACTGGCAAACAAAATCCAACAGCATATAAAAAAGACTGTACACTATGATCACATGCGATTTAGGGAGGTATGCAAAGTTGGTTCATTATAGGAAAGTCAATCAACATTATGCCATTTTAAAACAATAAAACAAATAACACATCTGCCTGAAGAAAAGGCATTTCCCTGAATCTAGCACCTTTTCATAACCGGGGTTAAAAGAACACTTAATAATTAAGAACAGAAGAGACTTTCTCAATCAAAGGGCACATGTAAAAAGACCCACAGCTAACATCATACTTAAGAATGAAAAACTGAAAGCTTTCCCTCTAAGACTGGGAACAACACAAGGAAGTCTATTACACACTTTGGCTCAACATTATACTGGCAGTTCTATAACCAGAGCAATCAGGTAACAAAAGAGAATTGTTGCTGTAGTTTCAAAAAAAAAAAAAAAAGAAAAAAGAAAAAAACAACAACAACAACAAAAAAACAAAAAACAGCCTTCAGAATGGAAAGGAAGAAGTCAAAGTATATTGGAGATAAGATAATTTAGTATAGAAAATGTTGAAGAAACACAAGTATTAGAATTAATATACAGCTTGCAGAATAGAAGACAAATATTTTAAAAGTCAACCACATTTTATACAGTAGCAACAAATGTTGTTAAGTAAATACTTGAATCTACACTAGCATTCAAAAGAATACTTAGGAAGTCAGAAAGAGAAAGACAATATATTCTTTTGAATGGCTGAGTAATACTCCACTGTGTATATGTACCACAGCTTTCTGATCCATTTATCTGTTGATGGACATCTAGGTTGTTCCATGTCCTGGCTATTATAAACAGTGTTCTCCATAGTGGCTGTACTAGACTGCATTCCCACCAACAGTGTAAGAGGGTTCCCTTTTCTCCACACCCTCTCCAGCATTTATTGCTTGCAGACTTTATAGGAATCAATTCTAATGAGATGGATGAAACTGGAGCCGATTATACACAGTGAAGTGAGCCAGAAAAAAAACACCAACACAGTATACTAACACATATATATGGAATTTAGAAAGATGGTAATGATAACCCTGTATGAGAGACAGCAGAAGAGACACAGATGTATAGAACAGATTTTTGGACTCTGAGGGAGCGGGAGAGGGTGGGATAATACGGGAGAATGGCACTGAAATATGTACACTATCATGTAAGATAGTCGCCAGTCTATGTTCGATGCAGGATACAGGATGCTTGGCGCTGGTGCACAGGGATGATCCAGAGAGATGATATGGGGTGGGCGGTGGGAGGGTGGTGAGGATTGGGAACTCATGTACACCTGGGGCGGATTCATGTCAGTGTCGTAAAATAAACTATAGTAAAAATAAAAATTAAAAAAAGAGAGAGACAAATATCGTATGGTATCACTTACATGGACTCTAAAATATGACACAAATAAACTGATCTATGAAAGAGAAACAGACTCACAGACATAGAGAGCAGACTATGTGATTCCCAAGAGGGAAAGGTAAGGCAGGGACAGATTGGGAGCTGGTGATTAGCAGATGCAAAGCATAATATATACAATAGACACACAAGAGCGTACTGTATAGCACAAGGAACTATATTCATAATTTGAGATAAACAATAATGGAAAAGGGTATGAAAGATATTGTGTGTGCATATGTGTGTGTTTACATACGAAGGAAAGGAAAGGGCAACTGTTGGCAAGCACGTACAGAAACTGGATCCTTGTGTGTTACGGATACATTTTAAAATGGTGCAACTGCTACAGAAAACAGTTTAAAGGCTCCTCGAAAAATTAAAGAACTAGAGCTGACACATGATTCAGCAATTCCACTTCAGGATATAAATTCAAAAGAAGTTAACATGGGGTCTTGGGATATCTGCAGAGCCGTGCTCACAGCAGCACGAAGCACAACAACTAAGAGGTGGAAGCATCGAAATGGCCATCAAATGTGATATATACACACAATGAAATATTATTTAGCCATATAGAGAAAATTCTGTCACATGCTACAACATGCATGATCATTTCAGACATCAAGCCAAATGCAATAAGCCAGTCGTACAAAAAGACAAATACTGTAAGTTTCTACTTGCATGAAATAGCTAACACAGTCAAGCAATAGAAAGGAAACAAAAAAGAATGATGGAGTCCATGGTCTAGGTCAACGGGCAAGAAAAGAGGAGTTGCTGTTTAATGGGACAAGTGATGTGTACAGAGTTTCGATTTTGCAAGCTGTAAAGGTGTAGAGATCTGCTTCATAACAATGTAATAAGGAATTCCCTTGTAGTTCAGAGGTTAGGACTCCACAGTGTCCTATCAGGGACCTGGGTATGATCCTCAACCAGGGAACTGTCATTCAAGCTGCACAACACAGCTAAAACAATGACAACAACAACAAATCAACACTGTGACTATGTGTGTGTCTATGTCTTAGTCACTCAGTTGTGCCCAACTTTGCATCCCCCGGGACTAAAGTTCACCACGTTCCCTTCTCCATCAGATTTGCAGTGGGTTGCCATTTCTTTCTCCAAAAGGCTGATGAAAGTGTGCAAAATACTTAGCATGCAAAAATGGTTAAAATGGTAAAAATTTAACTTAGATGTTTTCTACAACAATTAAAAACGGAAAAGCATTTAACAACCAGGAAAATAATTTGAATAGACATTTCCGACTCTTTGCAATCCCATGGACTGTAGCCTACCAGGCTCCTCCGTTCATGGGATTTTCCAGGCAACAGTGCTGCAGTGGATTACCATTTCCTTCTCAAGGCGATCTTCCCCACCCAGGAATTGATCCCAGGTCTCCTACCTTGCAGGCAGACATTTGAATATTTGAAATTCACCTGTGGCTTTGACAAGAGTGGCTTTATAGGAAAATGAGAGAACTCGAGATAACAAAGTCTAGGAACAACTCTGCAGAGGTCTGTAACAAGCAAATATGAAATAAAAGCAGCAGAAGCAGGATGTGTCACCAAAAGATGGATTTTTAACGACAGGTCACATTATAGTCAGTCTGTTTGCTGATGGGAACCATCCAGAGAAACAGAAACCTTAATCCAGGGCAAAGAGGAGACTTGCTAGAACATCAAGAAATGAGTAGGTCTAGAACTGAGTAGATCAAAATTGAGTACATCAGGCCAGAGAGCACACAAGCTGGAGAAGGCAATGGAAACCCACACCAGTACTCTTGCCTGGAATATCCCACAGACGGAGGAGCCTGGTAGGCCACAGTCCATGTGGTTTCGAAGGGTCGGACACGACTGAGCGACTTCACTCTCATGCACTGGAGAAGGAAATGGCAACCCACTCCAGCGTTCTTGCCTGGAGAATCCCAGATAAAGGAGAGCCTTGTGTGTGGCTGTCCATGAGACTGCAGAGTCGGACACGACTGAAGTGGCTTAGCAGCAGTAGCAGCACACAAGAAGGGTACACAAGCCAAATAATTTGCTTACATTGACAGAGCTGAGATCATATAAAAAAAGGCTGGCATAGTGGATTAATGGGTATGGTAACCAGCCTTCAAGTGAATTCAATCTCCTAATATTCCCACCCCTGTGTAGTTCTCTCTCAATCTATCAGAGGGTAGACCTGTGAGACTAAGCAAATACACAAGTGCAGATGTGTAACATCTGAAAAAAGACTCTGCACTTTATCATGGGTGCAAGCGCTTTCCTGAATCACTCATTCTGAGAAAAGACAGCAGCCTCCACAAGAGAAGCCCCTTGGAGAGGCCCACAGAAGGAGGAACTGAGGCTTCATGAGTACAGACAAGTGAGAGAGCTTAGATTCAACAAGCTATGTCTTCAGAGGTTGCCAAGCCAGACTTGGCAAAGCTTGACTACTAACTACCTCAGGAGAGATCCTAGGCCAAGAGATAACAAGTGGTAAGTTCTTTCAAACTATTCCATTTTGAGATCATATGTACAACACAAACATTTCAAGTTTTAAAACCATTCACATCATACGTACACACAGAACAGTTCTCCTATAAATATAGCTAAAATCAAAACACACAGACCCACACACAGACACTCACCCAATCCAAAGCACCGAAACACAGGAGTTGCCTAGCAGTCCAGGGGTTTGGTTAGGACTCAGCCCTCTCACTGCCAGGATCCTGTGTTCGATCCCTGGATGGGGAACTAATGTCCTATGAAGCCACATGTGGTAACCAAAACAAAACATGCTGTGAAGTCAAAGCTGTACCAGCAAAATAAGTATACAACACAGCTGTAGGCACAAGTTGCTGGGCATAGGGCTTCCTATGATCTTGTTTACTCGCATGAAATGAACTCAGATGGTGCCTCACCCCCATCCAGTGGAGTTCACTTACTTAATGAAGAAAAGCCCTTAAGGGTACAGAAATGAGCAAGCAATCTCACGTGAACATGTTAAATCACAGGATATTTTCTCTGAATGAACCACTGGATTCATTCATTCATTTGGCCATGCTGTTTGGCTTGTGGGGTCCCAGTTCCCTGACCAGAGATTGAATCCAGACCACTGTAGTGAAAGCCCAGAATCCTAATCACCAGGCCACCAGGGAACCCCCACACCTGCATTGCTTTGCTTTCCTAGCTAAAACCTTAGGATATGTGCATTGCCCCATTTTAGCCTCACCAAGTGGTAGGAGTCAGCTCTACACAGCTTAAGACCCATTATGTTCTTACTTTTTTTCTTTCAAGAAGGCAGGGGAAAGCAAGTCACTCTGCCTGTTTTTAAGCTTGCCACTCAGAAAGCTGCAAACCTGAAACCATGATGGCCCTGAAGTCAGCACCCGCAATCAGGGTCAGGTAATCCCCAATCAGGAATACTCTCTCTCAACAGCAACGTGTCAGCCGACGAATGAAAGGAGAAAAATGCAAAGTAAGAAAGCCACACCTTTGTCCCTTGTTGTAAAGATGTCTGTCACCTTACCTCAGGGGCCCACTGAAATCCTGAGCGCTTGAGACCTCCCAGGCAGCACACGGTCACATCCTGGGGACAAGCAGAGGAAACGGCCAGAGTGAGTCCCCTGTTCTGGGAACATTCTATCCCCCCAGGCCCTACCTGGTCCTACCCTACGGATGCTGACCAGGCGTCTCACACTCAACCAGACCAAATGATTGAACGCCTTTGCCCTGAGCTTCTTCCTCCCACCTCCCTTCTCTCAGTAACAAACAAACAAATACCTCATCTGCCAACTTCCCGAACCAAAGGCCTGAATCTCGGGGCCCCCAGGGACGGGGCAGCCCTGGAGTCCGAGGAGAGGCAGAGGAAACAGGAAAACGACTAAAGCACCAGGGCAGTGAAGAGGCTGCTAGATAGATGTTTTTTTGTTTTTTGTTTTTGTTTTTTTTGCTGCTCCTGCCTGACTGTGCCTGGGTGCAGAACCGGGTTGGGCCGTGAAGATTTGTGCATCTGTGTTTAAATACATTAGGTTCCACAGGAGAGCTGGGGGTGGTGCCAGGGGCCAGGGGCCTAAGAGGCCCTTTACGCGAGCTGGCTTGTCCCGCCCCTGGGCAGGAAAGCTGCTGGAGAGCAGAGCCCGCCCAGACTAGAGAGGGGAGAGGGCGAAAGGAGCCTGAAGCCTGTGGATCCTGCCAGAAGCTCTCACCGCCCTCACCAGCCGCCCCGCCAAGCAAGGCCTCGTGCGAGTGGGGACCCAAGAAACCCTCCCTTTAGCCTTCAGGCACTGCTTTGGCTGAACCACGCTCCAGTCCTTACTGGTCCCCATTGAGGGAGGAGACAGAACTGCTGGCAGCTCACCTGCCCTAGGCAGTTCCAAGATTAACCCCGAGGAGTCGAGCCTGCGGGGACGAGGCCTCCTCAGGTCTGGGGCGCGGCCTCAGCTCCCCCTACAGGCGTGCGGGCTGCCTCCGATGATTGGCTGCCAGGTGTCGGCGCCTGCAATCTGATTGGTCGCGAGGCAGAGTTGGGCGCATGCGCGCGCGATGAGCCCGCCCCCCACCCCCTCACCCTATAAAAGCAGCCACTGTAGGCGTGGTCAGGCTGAATCTGAATGTCAAAGATCTTGGGTCAAGATTGCTCAGCTCACCAAACGCGAAGAAAGAAAAAAACAGATGGCACAGTCGCCAGGGCTCAGGGCTGAGAACAGCCTCCGAGTCTACCAGGGGAGTCCAGTGATGGTGTCCGGCACTCACAGCCCTCAGGGGTGACCTCCCTTAAGCCAGTTCTTTGCTTAAGGAACTTGACCTTACAGTGGATCTTGGCGCCCCTCCTCTTGGAATTACGTTTCAATCAAGGCAGGGCAGCCTGCCCCTGTTTTTGCACTGTCTATTGTGAGCTGAAAATGAGCTTTACTTTTTCTTCTTCTTCTTCTTTTTAATTTTAGAGCTTTACACTTTTAATGGCTGAGGAAAACCGAAAAGAATTTTATTTTCTGACGTGAAAATTGTGTGTAATTCAGTTTTCGGAGTCCTTAAAGGTGGAAGAGGGACTTGCCCGCTTCTTTGGTTATCCTCTATGCCTGAAAACTTAATTAATTGCCAATGGTCATATTCACAAAGCCTAACATATTTCTTTTTTGGCCGTTTACAGAGTGTTTTTTAAATGCCCTGTTCTGCTGGAAGTCTCCTGGTAGTCATATGGGAGAATAAAGTTTTGGTTTTGTTACAATATTTCTTTTTTTTTTTTTAATACCTTTTCTTTATTTTCCTCAACTCATGTTATTTCCCCCCCCCCCAGTGGTTTTTTTTTAATGTTAATATCTTTAATTCTTACATGCGTTCCCAAACATGACCCCCCCTCCCACCTCCTTCCCCTCAACATCTCTCTGGGTCATCCCCATGCACCAGCCCCAAGCATACTGCACCCTATGTCAGACATGGACTGGTGATTCAATTCTTACATGATAGTATACATGTTAAAATTCCCATTCTCCCAAATCATCCCACCCTCTCCCTCTCCCTCTGAGTCCAAAAGTCCGTTATACACATCTGTATCTTTTTTCCTGTCTTGCATACAGGGTCGTCATTGCCATCTTCCTAAATTCCATATATATGTGTTAGTATACTGTATTGGTGTCTTTCTTTCTGGCTTACTTCACTCTGTATAATTGGCTCCAGTTTCATCCATCTCATCAGAACTGATTCAAATGAATTCTTTTTAACGGCTGAGTAATACTCCATTGTGTATATGTACCACAGCTTTCTTATCCATTCATCTGCTGATGGACATCTAGGTTGTTTCCATGTCCTGGCTATTATAAACAGAGCTGCGATGAACATTGGGGTACATGTGTCTCTTTCAATTCTGGTTTCCTCAGTGTGGATGCCTAGCAGAGGGATTGCTGGGTCATAAGGTAGTTCTATTTGCAATTTCTTAAGGAATCTCCACACTGTTCTCCATAGTGGCTGTACTAGTTTGCATTCCCACCAACAGTGGAGGAGGGTTCCCTTTTCTCCACTTCTCCATTATATTCATTTTTCATTCTTTACTAATTTCATTCCTTCATATCACTATAAGTTTCCTTTAATGGAAGCAATGAAATAACATCAAAGAAAATACCTCTGTTGGTAGTTTTAACAGGTAACATGTTAGAAGGTATATGCTCAACTAAAAATATGTCGTATATATACAGTAAATACCACTTTAAGTGGCTTCAGAACTTGTATCTGGTTTCAAGTCACTAGGAAGGTTTGTTGAACATCCAATATTGTAACCTCCAGCTGTTCTCAACTTCAAAAAGATACAACTTTTTCAATAATTTGTTATCTCAAGTTTAAACTCCCTTTTAGCCACATATATGAACATGCTTTCTAGGTCACATGATTGAATCTGACCTATTGCCAAAAAGTGAAAATTTTGGAATACCTTTCTCAAAAGAGAGATGTTGTTTTCTTCTTCCAGAAAGACTGGTAGTGCAGCCGATCTTTGAACAGTTTGTCGGTTTTTGTTAACTCCATAAAGATTAAGCTGTCGAATTAAACTCTTCATGCTCTTGGTTTCAAATTTTCTGAAAGGCTCCTTTCTTTCCAAGACTTCTTTCCTGAAGAGTTCTTCATTGATCACTCTACATGTGCCTGTCTCATCCCACCAAATAGATTCAAACTGATCACTTTCCACTATATTCCAAAGTTTTTGTGGAAATGTGAGTGAAAGAAAATCATTCACATCATCTGTTTCAGAGACAGAATATGTGTAGTGTGGCCTTTTGATCACCAGATCCTCAGACAAAGCCTGAAAAGCATATTCTTCAATCATAGATCTCAAAACTGAGTCCCCAGTTGTATAATCATACCAATAAGACCTAATGGAGGTTTCTGAACCAGTGGACTCACCTTTAGGAGGTCCATCTTGAATTTCTGAAGAAATATGTGCCATCTCAGGGAAATCTTTCTTCACATAATGTTCTCATTTGTCTGCTTTTACACAATGCAACTTCAAATGATGTTTGGCTGGCCTACAGAGAGAAACTCTCTGGACAATCACAGAGGTCCTCGCAGTCAAACAGCTGTGACATCACAAAATCACTGGTCTCCTAGCAATCGAAGGTTAGTTGTGACATGACAAAGTCACTGGTCTCCTAGCAACTGAAGGGTAATGTTCAACCAAGTGTTTACTTCAGCATCAACTTAAAATACAGACTGCTGGCAGAAATACTAACCAAAACCATGAAGCATGCTAAATCTCATTAGGAAAGTTGGCCTTTTTGGGGGGGGGGGGGGTGGGGGGGTTTCCTGTGTTTGGGATGGTCTTTCTCTTTCTGGCAGTTTGTGGTTCCTCTTTATTGTGGAGGTTCCTCCCTGTGGCTGGGGTTGGACGAATGGCTTGTCAGGTTTCCTGGTTAGGGAAGCTTGTGTCAGTGTTCCGGTGGGTGGAGCTGCATCTCTTCTCTCTGGAGGGCAATGAAGTGTCCAGTAGTGAGGTTTGAGATGTCTATGGGTTTGCTGTTTGGGCAACCTGTATATTGAAGCTCCGGGCTCTGTTCCTGTGTTGCTGGAGAATTTGCATGGTATGTCTTCCTCTGGAACTTGTTGGCTCTTGGTGGTGCTTGGTTTCAATGTAGGTATGGAGCTTTTTGGAAGATTTCCTTTTTTAAAAATAAATTTATTATTTTAATTGTAGGTTAATTACTTTTCATTATTGTAATGATTTTGCCATACATTAACACATGTCCACCACAGGTGTACACATGTTCCCTTTCCTGAACCCCTTCCCTTCTAACAACCCGTACCATCCCTCTGGGTTGTCCTAGTGCACCAGCCCCAAGCATCCAGTATCATGCATTCAACCTGGGCTGGAGACCCATTTCATATATGATATTATACATGTTTCAATGCCATTCTCCCAAAACATCCCACCCTCTCACTCTCCCACAGAGTGCAAAAGACTGTTCTATACATCTGTGTCTCATTTGCTATCTCGCATACAGTGTTATCGAAAACTCACATCAATAAATCCACTTTCTTTCTGAAATAAAAGTGATTTATCATCCTTCTATGCACACATTCTTAATATTCAGTACTGTTACCCTAGCAAACTTGGTCTACTTGCTTCTGTGCAAACAAATTTATGAATTGACTGTGGGTTTCAGTGTGGGAGGCAGGGCGGGAAGTGCTTATTGTCGGACCAAGCAAGGTGTCTTAGCAGCTGGTGCTTCAAAGACGCAAGTCCCCAAATACTTTCAGGGGAAATATTTTAATGGCTGAGTGAGGGTGGAACATGGGGTCTGTGGTCAATATTGGGACATTCTACTAATGGCCTATTACGGAGGATATTGGGAGTCCACATCATTGACCGTCTAGTTCCAACTATGCACTTACATTTCAGCCTGGTTTGGGCTTTAGCATCTCTAAAATTGTTCACAGGATATTGCTCAGAATGTCATCGATGGTCCTTGCTGCTGCTGCTGCTAATTGCTTCAGTCAGGCCCGACTCTGTGCGACCCCAAAGGTGGCAGCCCACCAGGCTCCCCCATCCCTGGGATTCTCCAGGCAGAACACTGGAGTGGGTTGCCATTTCCTTCTCCACGCTGGCCCTTGAGGAGGGACTAAAGACCCTTGAGTTTGATTAGTGGCTAAATCATTATTATTGTCTATCACTTGATTGTTTTCCTTAGTTTCTGTCTTTTCTAGCTTCTCTGATTAAAATTCCTTTTGAACATGAGGAGGTCTACAATCTCCTACCTCTCTCTCTCGATTTCCATGCTTTTCAATCTTAAGAAGGAACTGCTTAGTACAATAAAGGAAAACAAGTCTTGGACTTAGAGCTCGATCATAAATATGACAGAAAATCTCAGTGCAGGTTCCGTTTCTTTTTCAGGTTTCCCAGCTCTTGGAGTGATTGAGTCAGCAACAACTTTGGCTCTTTCCTGTTGAGATGGAGCATGGAGTTGGAAATAATTCTAAAATCTAGGCTTGCTATCAACAGTTTATGATATGAAAACATATCTCTATTTTATATATATTATATATATATATATGTCTATGTCAGTATTTTGTCATTAAACTGGACAACATTTGAAAATTGATCTATATTTATGAAAAGGAGAGAGGTGAGTGATATAAAAGAGTCCTCATATGTTACATGCAGCCAAGGAAACATATTTTGAAGTATTTCAACTTACATAATATTCGACAATCGAGTAGAATTTGAATCATTCTACATTTGGGTTTTATTGTTTTCCCATTTCTGTTACACCTAACATGAATTAAAAGCCATTGCACTTTTTTTTTCATACACACACTCATGCATAGACAGGTGTATATATGTCAAAATATAATTTTAGGCAACTTTATTTAGGTGACCACACTCATTGCTAGCTCCCCAGATCTTAATAAACTGTTTGGGAAGCCCTACATTACTTAATATCTTTCTGGCTGAAACATTCATCTCGTTGCTGAAAAGCTCTCCTTTCATCTAGCCTATTTTCCACTATTCTTTCTGTAATAAGAGTTAGGGCTCACACTTATGAGGGCACCTTGAACCCAGAACATTGCAACTCAAGCTTACTTAGTGATATTGTTCCAAACATGCTGTTGTTTTCCTCACGTTGGATGCAATTTGACTTGATTTATTTCTAATATAAATTTGTTTATTTTAATAGTAGTCTAATTGCTTTACAATATTGTATTGGTTTTGCCATATATTAACATGGATCTGCCACGGGTGTACACGTGTTCCCTATCCTGAAAACCCCTGCTACCTCCCTCCTCAAACCATTCCTCATCGTTACCCCAGTGCACCAGCCCCGAGGATCCTGTATCACGCATCGACCTGGTCTGGCGATTCGTTTGACAAACAATATTACACATGCTTCAATGCCATTATCCCAAATCATCCCACCCTCGCCCTCTCTCACAGAGTTCAAAAGACTGTTCTATACATCTGTGTCTATTTTGCTGTCTCACGTACAGGTTTATCATGACCATCTTTCTAAATTCCACACATATGTGCTCATTTACTCTATTGCTATTTTTCTTTCTGGCTAACTTCACTCAGTATAATAGGCTTCAATTTCATCCACCTCACTAGAACGGACTGAAATGTATTCTTTTTAGTGGCTGAGTAATACTCCATCTCGTATATGTACCACTGCTTTCTTATCCATTAGTCTACTGATGGACATCTAGGTTGCATCCGTGCCTTGGCTATTAGAAACAGTGCTGTGATGAACAATGGGGTACACGCGTCTCTTTCAATTCTGGTTTCCTTGGTGTGTATGGCCAGCGGTGGGATTACTGCATCATATGACAGTCCTATTTACAGTTTGTTTGTTTGTTTAAGGAATCTCCACAGTGTTCTCCATAGCGGCTGTACCAGTTTGCAATTCCACTAACAGTGTCAGAGCATTCCCTTGTCTCCACACCCTCCCCAGCATTTATTGCTTGTAGACTTTTGGATAGCAGTCATTCTGACTGGCGTGAAATGGTACCTCATTATCCTTTTGATTAGCATTTTTCTGATAGTGAGTGATGTTGAGAATCTTTTCATGAGTTTGTTACCCATGTGTATGTCGTCTTCGGAGAAATGTTTGTTTACTCCCTTCGCCTATTTTATCATGGGGTCGTTTATTTTCCTAGAATTGAGGTTCAGGAGTTGTTCGTATATTTTTGAGCTAAATTCTTTGTCAGTTGCTTCAGTTCAGTTCAGTTCAGTTCAGTTCAGTCTTGTGTGACTTTTTGAACCCCCATAAATTGCAGCACACCAGGACTCCCTGTCCATCACCAGCTCCCTGAGCTCACGCAAACTCACGTCCATCGAGTTACTGATGCCATCCAGCCATCTCATCCTCTGTCGTCCCCTTCTCCTGCCTCCAATCCCTCCAAGCTTCAGAGTTTTCCAGTGAGTCACCTCTTCATATGAGGTGACCAAAGTACTGGAGTTTCAGCTTTAGCATCATTTCTTCCAAAGAACACCCAGGAATGATCTTCTTTAGAATGGACTGGCTGGACCTCCTTGCAGTCCAAGGGACTCTCAAGAGTCTTTTCCAACACTACAGTTCAAAAGCATCCATTCTGCAGTGCTCAGCTTTCTTCATAGTGCAACTCTCATATCCTAACAAGACTACTGGAAAAACCATAGTCTTCACTAGATGAAACTTTGTTGGCAAAATAATGTCTCTGCTTTTGAATATGCTATCTAGGATGGTCATAACTTTCCTGTCATAGGGCAAGCATCTTTTAATTTCATGGCTGCAGTCACCATCTGCAGGGATTTTGGAGCCCCCCGCCCAAATAAAATCTGACACTGTTTCCCCATCTATTTCCCATGAAGTCATGCGACCAGATGCCATGATCTTACCTTTCTGGTATTTTGAGCTTTCAGGCAACATTTTCACTCTCCTCTTTCAATTCATCAAGAAGCTTTTTAGTTCCTCTTCACTTTCTGCCGTAAGGGTGGTGTCATCTGCATATCTCAGGTGATTGATATTTCTCCTGGCAGTCTTTGTTCCAGCTTGTGCTTCTTCCAGACCAGTATTTCCAGTATTTCTCGTGATATACTCTGCATATATATTAAACAAGCAGAGTGACAATACATAGCCGTGACGGACTAGTTTTCCTATTTATAACCAGTCTGTAGTTCCATGTCCTGTTCTAACTGCTGCTTCCTGACCTGCATATAGGTTTCTCAAGAGGCAGGTCAGGTGGTCTGCTATCCCCATCGCTTTCGGAATTTTCCACAGTTTACTGGGATCCACAGAGTCAAAGACTTTGGCATAGTCAATAAGGCAGAAATAGATGTTATTCTGGAACTCTCTTGCTTTGTCAATGATCCAGCTAATGTTGGCATTTTGATCTCTGGTGCCTCAGCCTTTTGTAAAACCAGCTCGAACATCTGGCAGTTCATGGTTCATGTATTACTGAAGCCTGGCTTGGGGAATTTTGAGCAGTACTTTACTAGCGTGTGAGATGGATGCAATTGTGCCGTGATTTGAGCATTCTTTAGCTCTGCCTTTCTTTGGGATTGGAATGAAAACTGACCTTTTCCAGCCCTTTAGCCGCTGGTGAGTTTTCCAAATGTGCTGCCATATTGAGTGACGCACTTTCACAGCATCACTAAAAGGGGGCAAAATCCCTAAACAGACGTGTCTTTAAAGAAGACATACAGATGGCTAACAAACACATGAAATATGCTTAATATCATTCATCATTAGAGAAACAAAAATGAAAATTGAATGTGTAGTCATACCACATGGTTCAGAGTGGCCATCACCAGAAATTCTACAAGCACGAAATCCTGGGTAGGCTGTGGAGAAAAGCTAACCCTAATAAACTGCTAGTGGTAACACAAACTGGTACAACCTCTATGCAGAACAGTTTGGTGATTCCTTGAGAAACTTGACTACAACTGTCATATGACTGAACAACCCCCCTTCTTGGCATATACCCAGAGGGGATTACTATCAAAAGAGACACAGGTGCCCCAATGTTTATTACAATTCTGTTTCCGAAAGCTATGACATGCACGTAATCTAGATGCACATCAGCAGATGAAAATATAAGGAAGTTGTGCTATATATTCAAATAGAATATTACTTAGCTACAGAAAAACATATATTTGTGTCTCTTTTAGTGGGGCAGTTCAACCTGCAGCCTATTATTCAGAGCAAAAAAAAAAAAGTTAGAAAGAGAAAGGCAAATGTTGTTTATTAATGCGTATAAACGGGATTTAGGAAGACAGTAACAATGATTCTGCATGAAGGCTAGTAAAAAAGATCCACATATAAAGAGCAGACTCTGAGACTCAATGGGAGAGTTCAAGGATGGGATGATTTGAGAAAACAGTATTGAAACAGGTACATTACCATACATAAAAGAGATGACCAGTGCAAGTTCAATGCATGAAAGATGCATCCAACTCTTGTGCTGTGGACGAACCCAGAAGCATGCGGTAACAAGAGATGTTTGAGTTGTGCTGAGGATGGGGGACACATGTATCCATGCGGCTGATTCATGTTGATGTATATGTCAAAAACCATCACAGTAATACACAGTAATTCTATTCCAATTAAAATAAATCATTTTTTAAAAGAAATATGAAGAAATACAAAAAGAATGCATTCAGAAATAGCAGGGACATGCTCCAGAATACAACCTCAACAGTTGTTTCATATCTCTTCAAGAAAGCGGGCTTAGAAGGGGCAGAACATGTGTGCTGGTATAAAAGCTGAAAGTCGAAGAAGGTAAGCTTGAGATTGCAACTATGCAGTTGCAGCATGACCTCAGTATCATAGTCTAAATAGTGAAAGACGCATGCGGCAGAATGCAAGCTTAGTAGATCGGCATGACTACTGTGGAGCGTAGGCTGAGTTGGAGTTAAATGCATGCGATTGAGCATCCTTTCAGGAGTGACGGTACGTATGTTTCAGAGTGAAGATAAAGAGATGTAGCAAAAGTGCGCTAAAATGGTGGACAAATTCTTGTAAGAAGGAAGGTTCAGAGTGGAAGCTCAGTATTTGCTATAGACTTCGACTTAAGTTGAAGACAGTAGGGAAGACCACTCGATGATTCAGGTTTGACCTAAATCAGATCCCTTATGATTGTACAGTGGACATGAGAAAATATTTAAGGGATTAGGTATAATAGAGTGTTTGAAGAAGTACATATGGAGGTTCATGACATTGTAGAGGAGGCAGTGATGAAGACCATCCCCAAGAAAATGAATGCAAAAAGGCAAAATGGTTGTCTGAGGAGGCCTTACAAATAACTGAGAAAGGAATAGAAGCAAAAGGCAAAGGAGAAAAGGGAAGATATACCCATATGAATTCAGTGTACCAAAGAATAGCAAAGAGCGATAAGAAAGCCTTCCTCGGTGATGAGTGCAAAAAATAGAGGAAAGCAACAGAATGGGAAAGAGTAGAGATCTCTTGAAGAAAATTAGAGATACCAAGGGAACATTTCATGCAAAGGTGGACACAATAAAGGACAGAGATGGTATGGACTGAACAGAAGCAAAAGATGTTAAGAAGAGGTAGCAAAAATCTATACCGCAAAGATTGAAGAACTATGCAGAAAAGATCTCCATGATCCAGATAATCATCATGATCTAATCACTCACCTAGAGCCAAACATCCTGGAATGTGAGGTCAAACGGGCTGAAAGAATGATCAATAGAAACAAAGCTAGTGGAGATAGAGAACTCCACTTGAGTGATTTCAAATCCTAATAGATAGTGCTATGAAAGTGCTGATCTCAAGATGCAAGCAAATTTGGAAAACTCAGCAGTGGCTACAAGACTGGAAAAGATCAGTTGTTCCAGTATATGCATTTTAGAGCTTCCTCTCTCTAGTGGTGAAATGTGTTCCACACAGATTTAGACAGGACTGAAGCAATCCTGTGCAAATAGTTGCACGATTTTTTTTTTTAAACCTGCAGCAGCTTTTTTCCAATGAGAGTTAACTGTGAAAGTGGAGCAGCTGCTTGGCTTTGAGGGGCGCAGGTGCTGTCAAACGGGAAGGGTGCAGGGACACAGACTGACTACACCACAGGTGTTATGGCCCTATCAGAGCCTTTTTTTTTTTTGAGCCCTTGTACCCGGTGATAAGAAGGCGTCTTTGGCCAGTCTTCTCCCTAGTTCCACCTATTCGGCCACTCAGAAGGCTTCCTTGCCTGGGATCCTTCTCTGTCGTTCAATGGGTCAGCACATAGAGCGAATTTCCTGCCTGGGGTCCTCCAGTGTAAATCAGTGCATCCGACACTTAAAGGAGCATCCTGAGTGGGATTCTACTCTAGTATGGTGCATCAGGCACTTAAAGGAGGACCCTGCGTGGTGTCCTGCTCTGCATTTCAGTGTGTTCAGCATTTGATGGGTCAGCCTCACTATTGTAGTAACTGCTGATGCTAGCATGTGGGGAGAGAGAGGCTATGGTGATTGCTCGACCCCCGACATGTGACTCGGTGTTATTGCCTTGCTTTCATGGCTGCCTGGCTTTCCTCCACAGGCATACCCTACCACAGTGTCCTCCTTCAAACCCCCTCTCTCCGTCTCTCCCCAGGAAACAACAGCCCTCCCCATGAATTGCCGCAAAGTCCCTAAACTGCAGCTGCCAGCCACGGGGCCTTTCAGGGGACGGATGTCCTTGTACGGGGTATATACGGCTGCAGCAAGGACCCTCTGATTCTCATTGCACCCAGCTTTCCACAGATCAGCTGTTTCACTCTCAGCTTTAAATGTCTAGTCTACAATTCAGACGATTGACCCAGTGTGGGATTGGACCTCAGCTTCAGTTCCTTCCCCCACTCAGGGCAGATCCAGTCCTACTAACACTCCTGATTTTTCCCCCAGTTCTTTCCCCCGACTGAGTTTTGCGTGGTTCTATATATTATTTTCCACTTGTCAGGTACTCCTGTCTACTTTCCGGTAATGTTCTGATTACTCTTCTGTGTCTGAAGGTGTATGCCTGATGTATCCATGGAGAGATGTACTCCACATCCACTTATAGCTCCACCATCTTGTTCTCTCATCTCATGAGAGTTTTAGAGCACAGGATCCACCGTGGTAGTAGGTGTGCTATAAAATGTGAGTTCAGATATACTCTTGAGGGCAAGCTCAGTGGTTTTAGCACAGCTGATCTAAAGCGTGGATTTAGTGTTGGCCAGACATATGCTTCAAATGTTAAGAAAATTATGTATGGTGTGCCAATACTAGAGCACAAGGTCAGTGTTGGTGTACCATTTGCTCTAGAATGCAAGTTCAGTTGTGGAAAGAGGTATGCTCCGCAATGCAACTGAGCAGTTTTAGACATCTTGTGGTAGAGTACATGCTCAATAGTGGCAGGAACTGTGCTCTAGTATGCATTCAGCAGTGGCTGGACGCATGTTGCCAGTGCCAATGGGATGGCTTCAGACAGCCTGCTCTAAAGTGCAAGCACACTAGTGGCAGAACGTGTGCTCCGGATTGCGAGCTAAGCTGTTTCAGTACTTCCAGGCTAGAGCAGAGACGCAGTAGTGAGGCATGCAGGCTCCAAAGTGTCACACCCGCTCTAGAGCACAGTCTTAGTAGCGGTGGGGAGAATCCGCAAAAGCACCATCTCAGGAGATGAAGCACGTGTTCTCGAAAGCCAAGATTCAGGATGTGAAGCATGCCTGCTCTAGATCATGGGTCTGTATTAAGAAGGGTATGCCTAAAGTGTGTTTCACTGTTGAGAGGCATGCTGAAGAGCTAAGTTCAGCAGATGCAGCATGCCTGCTCTACATGTGCTTCAGAGTGTTCTCTCAGTAGTTGCAGTGCCCTTGCTCAAGAGTGCAGACTGCAGAGGGACATTTCTCTTGAAAGCTGGGTTTTTATTTTTGGTTGCATACCCAGAGATCAAATTCAGAAAATGTGATATACCTGCTGTGCCACACAAGCTCAGTAGCGGGAAGACAAGCCCTCAACAGTGCAAGCGCAAGGGTTGTGGCATACGTGTATGGTGACGCACGATCAACTGAGGCAGGACATATGAAGTATACACCAGGTCTGTAGTGGTGGCACGTCATCCACAGATATACAGGTACACTGCTCACAGCTTGCACAGTCTAGAGTGCTGGGTGACTAGCAGCAAAATGGCTGGTATAAAATGTCACGGGGGTAATTGTTGCACACACCTTCTCGAGCAATACCTCAAGGAAGGTAATATAACACTTCAGAATTCAAGGTCACTAGTGGTCACACAGTTGATCTAGAATGACGGTTCACTCGTGGAGACGATATGTGTTTTAGAAAGCAGCCTCCTGGAGTAGGTGTTCCAGAGTGCAGGAAGAAGCGTGGGGAAAATATGCAACAGAGGGCAAGCCAAGTCATTGGTAATTTTCAGCTGCAGAGTGTAGGCTCACAGGTTTAAGCACCCAGGCCATCGAGCAAGATTAGTAGTAGTGGAACTCATGCTCTGTAACGCAGGCTCAGCAGTGATAAAGGAGTGTACCAGGGTGCAATATCAGTAGCTGAAACATGAATGTTTGGGGGCCTGGGCTTACAAGTGGCAAGACACAGGCCTCCGAGTCTGAAATTAGTAATGGCCACACATATGCTCTAGACCACGTGCTCACTAGCTGTGCCATGCCTGCTTAGTATAAGGACTTAGAAGTGACAAGTGTGCTGTAGTGCTAGGATTTATACTGCTGGGATGCATGATTCAGTGTGCAGTTGTGTAGTTCAGGCATTCTTACTCTACAGCACAGTCTCCGTAGTGTCAGAACATTGGCTCTTGAAGGCACACGCAGTCACGATGGAAGATATGCTTCTGAGTAAACCTCAGAAGTGCAAAACCCATGATGAAATGTGCTCACTCTGTAGTCATGAGATGTGTACCCCCAGCTGCACGTTCAGTTACTTTGGCATGTGTGCAACTAGAGAATGTTCTCAGCAGAGCCCGGATGCCTGCACTTGAGCTCATGCTCAGGAGAGGCGTACCATGTCCTCCAGTGTTTAAACTCACTCGGTCTACAGGAGTGGTGGCCCAGTTGTGTCCAGAAGGAAACTTCAGAGTGCAAGTTCAGTAACTATTTAGGCACACCTGAACTACAGTGCAGGTTGAGTAGTGGCCTGACTTACCTATAAAGCAACAAGCTGATGATTGTGATGTTCATGCTTCAGAGTGAAAGTTCAGCTGGTGATGAACTCTTGTTCTGGAAGGCAATTTCAGTAGTGCAGGGATGCAGAATCCAGAGCGTAATACACCAAAAGTGTATGTGAGTTTACAACAGGCATGTTTTAGGGACAGGCTCAGTAGTGGCAGACCATATCCTAAAGAACCCGGGTTTAGGAGTGATGGGATGTATGCTCTACTGTGCAGTCTCAGTGACAGCAATGCACTTGTTCTGAAGCTTGTTAATAGTCTCAATGGTGGCAGAAAGGGTGATCCAGATTGGAAACTAAGTAGTTCCTGGGAGCGTTCTGTAGATGGCGGCCTCAGTATCCACAAGCGCGTATTTCAGAGGGCAAGCTCAGTGTTTGTAGCATGTGTGGTTTGACATAAGAGAAGGAAATGGCAATCCACCCAAACATTCTTGCCTGGAGAATCCCGTGGACAGAGGGTCGTCCTGGGCTACTGTCCATAGGTTCGCACGGAGTCGGATAAGACTAAAGCGACGTAGCATGCATGCATGCATTGGAGAAGGAAGTGGCAACGCACTCCAGTATTCTTGCCCCAAGAATCCCAGGGACAGGGAAGCCTGGTGGGCTGCTACCTATGTGGTCACACAGAGTCAGACACGACTGAAGTGAGTTAGCAGCAGCAGCAGTGGTTTCAAATCAGGGGTCAGTAACTGTGAAAAGCTTCTTGCATTTTCAGTCGTTACCGCATGCCAGGTCCGGAGTGCAGACGCACTTGGTTGTGATACTTATGCTCTAGAGTTGTAATGCATGTGCCAGAGTGCAAGCTAACTAGTGCACCTGTCCTAATTCAATTCTTAGTAAAAGCAGAATGCAAACTCGTGATTTCAACCTTAGTAGTTGCTGCATGCATCATCAGAAGTAGTGGTGCATACACTCATTTGACCTCTGGTTCCTCTGACTTGTCCAAAACCAGCTTGAACATCTGGAAGTTTATGGTTCGTGTATTGCTGAAGCTTGGCTTGGATATTTTTGTGCATTACTCTACTAGCGTGTGAGATGAGTGCAATTGTGCAGTAGTTTGAGCATTCTTTGGCATTGCCTTTGTTTGGGATTGGAATGAAAACTGACTTTTCCCAGTCCTGAGCTGCTGCTTAGTTTTTTAAATTTGCTGACATATTGAGTGAAGCACTTCCGCAGCATAATCATTTAGGATTTCAAATAGCTCAACTGGAATTCTATCACTTCCACTCACTTTGTTCATAGTGATGCTTCTTAAGGCCCACTTGACTTCACATCCCAAGGTATCTGGATGTAGGTGAGTGATCACATCGTCATGATTACTTGGGTTGTGAAGATCTTTGATGTACAGTTCTTCTGTGTGTTCTTTGCCACCTCGTCTTCATGTCTATTGCTTCTGTTAGGTCCATACCATTTATGTCCTTAATAGTGCCCATCTTTGCATGAAATGCCCCCTTGGTATCTCCGGTTTTCTTGAAGAAATCTTTAGTCTTCCCCATTCTATTGCTTTGCTTTATTGCTTTGCTTTATTTCTTGGCACTGATCACCGAGGAAGGCATTCTTCTCTCTCCTTGGAACTCTGTGTTCAGATCGGTATATCTTTCCTCCTCTCCTTTCGCTTCGTTTCTCTTCATTTCACAGCTAATTGTAAGGCCGCTCCAGCAGCCATTTTGCCTTTTTGCGTGTCTTTTTTTCTTGGGAATGGTCTTGATCCCTGTCTCCTGTACAATGTCATGAACCTCCGTCCATAGTTCATCAGGCATTCTATCAGATCTAGTCCCTTACATTTATTTCTCACTTACACTGTGTAATCATAAGGGATTTGAGATAGGTCATTCCTGAATGGTTTAGTGGTTTTTTCCTCCTTTCTTCAATTTAAGTGTCAATTTGGCAATAGAGATTTCATGATCTGAGCTGCAGTAGGCCTCTGGTCTTATTTTATGCTGTCTAGGAAGAGTAAGCGTCTTTTCATTTCATGGCTGCAGTCACTATCTTCAGTGATTTTAAGCCTCCCCCCACCCAAGAAAAAAAAAAAAACAGTCTGCCACCATTTCCACTGTTTTCCCATCTATTTGTCATGAAGTGATGGGACAGGATGCCATCTCAGGTTTCCTAATGTAGAGCTTTAAGCCTACTTCTTCACTTTCCTCTTTCACTTTCATCAAGAGACTCTTCAGTTCCTCTTTAGTTTCTGTCATAAGGGGGGTGTCATCTACATATCTGAAGTTTTTGACATTTCTCCTGGCAGTCTTGATTCCTGTTTGCATTTCTTCCAGCCAAACATTTCTCTGCATAGAAGTTAAATAAGCAGGGTGACAATATGTACCCTTGAGGTGCTGCTTTTCCTATTTGGAACCAGTCTGTTATTCAATGTCCAGTTCTGTTGCTTCCTGAACTGCATACAGGCTTCTCAAGAGGCAGATCCGGTGGTGTGGTACTACCGTCTCTTTCAGAATTTTCCACAGTTTATTTTGATCCGTACACTCAAAGGCTTTGGCATACTCAGTAAAGCAGAACTAGAGGTTTTTCTGGAACTTGCTTGCTTTTTTGTGAAGATCCAGCAGATGTTGGGAATTTGATCTTTGGTTCCTCTGTATTTTCTAAAACAAGATTGAATATCTGGAAGTTCATGGTTCACATATTGCGGAAGCCTGGCTTGGAGAATTTTGAGCATTTCTTTGTTTGCATGTGAGATGAGTAAAATTGCATGGTAGTTTGAGCATTCGTTGGCATTGCCTTTTTCGAGACTGGAATGACAACTGACCATTTCCAACTGAGCCACAGGTGAGATTTTCAAATTTCTTGTCTTATTGAGTACATCACGTTCACAGCATCGGGTTTGAGGATTTGAAATAGCTCATCTGGAATCGAAGCCATAATAGAGCCGCTAATTCCCTAATGGACACTGCATGGACTCTCAGAACAAGTGAGATCAACAGCCATCTTCTTTAACAACAACAACAAAAAGTTCTCTCAACAAGAAAACTTACACAAGCCACTGGTCCCACCACATTCACTTGGAGGAGACCACCCAATTAATAGCAATGATGGCCCTCCAGTGTGCAGAAAATAGACCTCGAAGACAGTCATCGAAACAACATGAAAAGGCGGAGACATATCCAGCAGATGAAGGAATACAATGAAAATCAACAAACCAGTGAAAGAGGAGGAGGTAGGAAGTCTACAGGAAAAACAGTTCAGCACAATAATAGTCAATGTCTTGGAAACAAATGGATCTACAGATAAATAGATTTCAGGCATGGATTGAGAAGATGAAAGGGGTGTTTTAAATGGACCTGGAAGAAATCATGAGTAGTCAATCAATAATGAGCGATGAAATAACTGAGATAGAAATCACTCTGGACAACAGGAACAGTACTGTAACTGAGGCAGAAGAAAGACTAAGTGAGCTGGAAAATCAGATATGGGAAATAAATGAAGCAGAGCAGGAAAAAAAAAAAAAGAAAGAGAGAAATGAAGACAATCACAGAGACCTATGGGACAATGTTAAATGCCCCCATATTTAAATCATAGGTTCATGAGAGAAAGAAGACAAAAGGAAAGGGCATGAGAAAATATTTGAGGAGGAAATAGTTAATAACTTCCCTGAAATGGGAAAAAAAAAAAAAAACAAAAAACAAAACAGACACTTAAGATGAAAAATCCCAGTGTGTCCCATAGGGGGAAAACCAAGACACAACATGTCAAAACACACATTAATCAAAATAAAAACAAACAAACAAATAAATATACACAATGAACAAATATTCAAGGTCACAAATGAATCACAACAAATAACATAGAAGGGAATCCCCATAAGGATAACAGCTGATCTTACAATAGAAACTCTTCAGCTTAGAAGGGAATGGCAGGATGCACCTAAAGTGCTGAAAGGCAAAAGCCTAAAGCCAAAATTACGCTATCCAACAAGGATAGTATTCTCATTCAAAAGACAAAACAAGAGCTTTACAGACAAACAAAAGCAGTTAGTGTTCAGAACCACCAAACCAGCACTTCAGCAAACGCTGAAGGGTCTTCTCTAGATAGGAAACAGAAAAGCTTATAAAAACAAAGCCACAAAATATATAGTAAATGGTAAGAAGATCATACTTATCAACAACTACCTTAAACAGAAATGGGCTAAATGCTCCAACGAAAAGGCAAAGACTGGGTGAACGCATACAAGAATGTACTGTCTGCAAGAAAACCACCTCATACCTAGGGACACATACAGCCTGAAAGTGATGGCCAGGAAAAAGCTATCTTGTGAAAATGGAGAGCAAAAGTGGGAGGAGCGATATTCATATCAGATAAATGGACTTTACCTAAAGACCACTATAGGAGACAAAGAAGGTTGCATTACAGAACATTCAAGGCATCAATCCAAGAAGAAGCTACATGCACCCAATGTAGGAGCACCTCAATACAAGAGGCAAATGCCAACAACTAGTAGAGCAGAAATAGACACTAACCAATAGTATTGGGTGATTTTAATACTTCACTCATAACAGGAACAGATCATCCAGACAGAAAATGAAGTAAGGGAAACTCAGGTTTTAGAAGATACATTAGACCAGTTTGAGCTAATTGATATCTACAGGTCATCCCACCGCCAAAGAACAGATTTCACCTGTTTCTCCTTCTTTCCTCCTTTTTCTCACGTGCAAATGGAACATTATCTTAGGACAGATCACACCCAAGGTTAGATCACATCTAACCTTAATAAACTTCAAGATATTGTAATATGTGCAAGCATAATTTCTGATCACAATGTTGTTTGATCAGATATCAACCACAGGAAAATGACAACAACAACAACAACTAGAGGAAACACAAATAATTTGGAGGCTAAAACCCCCAAAATTCACATTTGAATTCAACAAAATCCAGAGTTTTTATGAAAAAACAAACAAACAAACAAACCTCTGCCAAAGTAGTCATAGGTGGAACATACCTCAACATAATGAAAGCCAAATATGACAAAACCATTGTAAACATTATTGTCAATAATGAAAAGCTGAAAAATTTTCCTTAAAAGTCAGCATGAAGACAATGTGCCCACACTCATCAGTACTCGTTCTGGGAATTCTAGCCACAGTTTTCAAAGAAGAAAAAGATATGAACAGAATCCTCATTTGAAAAGAAGAGGTATAACTGTCTATTTGCACATGCTATTACCCTTTACAAAGAAAACCCAAGAGATGCCACCAGAAAATTCCTGGAGTTTAATGAATACAGTAAACGTGCAAGGTATAAAACTAATACACAGAAACCCTTATAGTCCTGCACATTCACAATGAAAAATCAGAAAGAGAAATTAAGGAACAATCCTGTTCCCCATTGCAATGAAAGGAATAAAACAACTAGAAATAAGTTTGCATAAAGAGACAAAGGACGTCCCCGATGGCTCAATTGGTAAAGAAGCTGCCTGCAATGCAGGAGACTCTTGTTTGGTTCCTGGGTCACGAAGACCCCCTGAAGAAGGGATAGGCTAGCCACTATGGTGTTCTTGGGCTTCCCTTGTGGCCCCAGCTGGTGACAAATCCTCCTACAATGTGTGAGACCTGCGTTTGAGGACTGGGTTGGGAAGATCCTCTGGAGAAGGGAAAGCTACCCATTCCAGTATTCTGGCGTGGAGAATTTCAAATTCCATACACTGTATCGCCCATGGGATTGCAAAGAGTCAGACGTGACTGAGCAACTTTCACTTTCCCAGAAGGATAAAAGAAAGCACTGAGGAAAGAAATCAAAACATATATAGATGGAGACAGATATCATATTCTTAGATTGGACTAACTGATAGAGTTAAAATCAATATACCAGCCAAAACAATCAATAGATTCAATACAATACCTCTCAAACTACCGACAGTATTTTTCATAAACTAGAACAAATTATTTTACGATTTGCATGGAAACACATAAGACCTTGAAGAGCCAAAGCAGTTTTGAGAAAGAAGAATGGAACGAGAGGAGTCAAATTTTCTAGCTTCAGACTATACTACAAAGATATCAAGAGAGTATGAAACTTGCACAAACAAGAAATATAGACCAATGGAAAAAAAAAATATGAAGTCCAATGATAGATTCCTGCCCCTATTATCTTTGATGATGCAGGCAAAAATGCACAACAGAAAAAGACATTTTCTTCAAAAAAGTGTTATGGGAAAACTGGACAGCTCTGTGTGGAAGCTAGAACGCTATCTAACATCATGTTCAAAAATGAACTCAAAATGGATTATATGTGGAAAAGTAAGACCAGAAAATATACCACCCTCAGAGTACAATATAGGTATAACCACCACAAAATAAGTCACAGCAAGATCCTCTGTGGCCCAATGCCTAAAGGAAATAAAAATTAGTTTTAAAAAGGAACCCAATTAAACTCTATAGCTTTTGTACAATGAAGGAAACTATAATAAAGGTGAATATGTAGCTTCAGAATTGGGAGAAAATAATAGCAACTCTGAGTGAACTCTGGGAGTTGGCGATGGACAGGGAGGCCTGGCGTCCTGCGATTCATGGCGTCGCAAAGAGACGGACACGACTGAGCAACTGAACTGAACTGAACTGAATAGCAACTGAAAAGCTAACAAAAAATTCGTCTCCAAAATGTGCAAGCTGCTCACGCATCTCAATACTCAGCTACAAATACTACTCAGTAAAACAAACCACCAATCAAAACATAGGTAAAAGCCCTCTGCAAAGAAGATATACAGATTACTAAGAGACACAGAAACGTTGCTCAGCATCACTCATTATAAGAGAAATGCAAATCAAAACCACATTGAGGTATCATTTCACACTGGTCAGATTGGCCATCATTAAAATGTCTACAATATAACTGCTGGAGAGGGTGTGGAGAAAAGGAAACCTTTTTACACTGTGGATGGGAATGCAAACTGATACAACCATTATGGAGACTCCTTAGAAAGTTGGAAAGAGAAATACCATATGACCCAGCGATCCCGCTCTTAGGCATGAACTTCAAGGAAAGGAGAATGGTAAGAAACAGTACTCCAATGTTTATTGAAGCACTGTTTGCAATACCACGGATGTGAAAGTGACCACGAGGTCCATCAGCAGATGTATGGTTAAGGAAGTTTTGCTACATATACATATGAAGTATTACTCAGGTATAAGAAGTCATGCATTTGAGTCAGTTCTAATGAGTGGGAAGAGCATAAAACCTATTACACAGAATGAAGGAACTAAGAAAGAGAGAGACAAAACTGTATATTAATGCACAGATGTGGAATTTAGAAAGATGGGCTCTACGCAGGCAAGGAGAAGAGACAAGGATCTCAAGAACAGACGTTTGACTCAGTGGGAGAAGGTGAAGGTGGGATGCCTTGAGAAAAGCGCATTTAAATGGGTACGGTACCATATGCAAAAAATAGAAGACCAGTGTGAGGTTTTACAACATGGGTGATATGGGATACCCGTGTCACAACTTCTGAACTTGCAATCTAATGCATGCATCAGCCACCAAGGAGCCCTCATTCTAGTGCACGCCGTGCACATTCTGAGCTTGCCGCCTCCAGCTCTCCTTTTACCCCTTCTGACATCACGATCCAGGGTAGGCTGTGGTAACTGCTGAATTTGCACTTTAGGGGAGGCATCACAAACTTACTAAGCCCGCATTCTAGTGCAAACATGCTGCGTCTTGAACCGGAACTCTGGAGCAGGCATCTTGCCACTGATAATACTGTTCATCATCAGCTAGTGTTTCACTGTCATGACATGTTCCCATTGCTTCTTCATCTCTGGTCATCACTCTGTGTCGCTTACCACCATCCAGTGTTTCTCTCAGTTCTGTAACCTGTTTCGAGTGCTTGTTCAACTCACTCCGGGACAAACATATCTAGTATTCAGTGCTGTAACAGGTTCAGTGTTTCTTCATCCTCCCCTAGTTAAACACAACAGTAGTTTACCACCCTTAGTGTTTCATTTTGTGACGGGCGTCTATCCACTCCAGGTCTAACACACTCAGTAGATTATCATCATCCAATGTTTTAACTGCGGAACATCCCACAAGTCTTTTTCATGCACCCCATGTCAAACGTACCCAGTAGCTTATCACTATCCCATGTTTCAGTGCAGAGAGATGATTCAAGCGTTTCTTCATTTCCTCCAGTTAAAGCACACTCAGCAGTTTGTCACCAGTGTTTCACCTGAGACGTGATTCTTCTTCATTTATGTAGTTGGCTGTGCTGGGTCTTAGTTGTGTCACGTAAGATAGTCCCTGAGACAAGCCAACTCTAACCATGGCATGAAGTCTCAGGAGTGTGAGTTCTACAGTATTTGCAGCTATGCAGTTTTAGTTACTCTGTAGCATATGGAATGTTACTTTCCCAATCGGGGATTGAACCTTCATCCCCTACACTACAAGGTGGATGCTTAACCGCTGGACCACCAGGAGAGGCCCTGTGACATGCTCTAAGTGCCTGCTTTTACACCTCATATGAAAGAGACACATTGCTTGATGGGAACATATCAGCATCCAGGGTTGCAAAGATTGGACATGCTTCAGGAACGTCTTCATCCACACTGGTCAAATATAAGCAGGTGTTTATCACAATGTAGTGCCATTCCATGTGCTTCTTCATTGATTACTGGCTGAACATATCCAATAGATTATCATCGTCTACTGCTTCAGTGCAGTGACACCTCGAGTTATTCTTCATGCACCCTGGGTCAAACACATCCTGTTGTGTATCTCTATCCAGTGTTGCACTGCTGTGACATGCTTTCAGTGTTTCTCCATCCACCCAGGTCAAACATACTAAGTCGCTTATTATCCACACTTCAGAGAGGAGGTTCAGCCACATCTTTCTCCACCCCAGGTAAAATAGCCTCACCAGCTTATCCCTTGCTGCTTTTCACTGCTGTCACAAGTTCAAGTGCATCTTTACCAAACACACCAGCAGTTTATCACCATCCAGCACTTCCAAGCTGTGACACAAACTGCTGTATCATCCAGACTGGAAAAATACATCCGGTACTTTACTAAAGTCAGTGGTTCAGTGCTATGACGTGATTCAAGTGCCTATTCATCCACTCTCTGCAAAAACACACTCTGTAGTTTATCACCATGCAGTGCTCAGTGCCTTGACAGAGGACATGCTCCGAATGCTTCTTTGTCCACCTGGTGTCAAATACTCAATAGTTTTCCAACATCTGTATCTCAGTACTGTGAATCACTGCGCATGCTCCTTTGTCAATCCTGGCCCATCACTCCTTGGAGTTTACCACCCTTCAGTGCTTCAGTGCTGTAATGTGCTTCATGTGCTTCATCTTCTCCTGAAAAACATACTCATTAGTGTATCATCATCCAATATTCAGTACAGTGATATGCTTCAAGTGCTTACGAGTCCACATCAGTTGAACATTCCCAGCATTTTATCATTAGCCAAGGTTTCAGGGCCGTAACTTGTGGCATTTAGTAGGCGCTTGTTTGATCCCCAGAGGTGAAACTCAACAACTGTTTTTTCGCCATTTATTCTATCAGTGCTGTGACACACTACAGTGCTTCCTTAACTGCTCTGGGTTAAAACACACATCCGTTCTTTCAGTGCTGATTAATGCACAAGTGCTCCCTCAACTATCCTCTTTCAAATACATACAGTAGTTTTGGAACTCATGAAAATAAAACTCTTTCACAGTTTCCATTGTGTCCTGATTTATTTGCTATCAAGAGGTGGGACTGGACGACATGATCTTAATTTATTGCATGTCGAGTTTTAAGTCAACCTTTTAAATCTCCACTTTCATCTCAGCAAAGAGCTCTAATCCCTCATCTGCTTTCTGTCATGGGCATGTCTGAGTTTATTTATGTTTCTCCCAGCAATTTCGATTCCACTTTGTGCTTCATCCAGTCTGACATTTTGCGTGATATACTGTGCATGTAAGTTAAATAAGTGGCGTGACAACAAGACAGCCTTGACCTACTCCGTTACCAATTCTGAACAACTCCATTGTTCCTGTCTGATTCTGTTACTTCGTGACCTGCATACAGGTTTCTCAGGAGCCAGGTAAAGTGGTCTAGTATACCCACCTCTTTAAGAATTTTCCGCAGTTTCTGTGACCCCCACAGTCAAAGGCCTTAGCATAGTGAAAGAAGCAGAAGTAGGTCATTTTCTGGAACTCCCTGCTTTTTCTATGATCCAATGAATGTTGGCAATTTGATCTCTGGTTTCTCTGCCTTTCGTAATCCAATTTGTACATTTGAAAGTTCTCAGTTCACATACTGTTGAAACCTAGATGGAGGCATTTGGAGCATTACCCAGCCAGCATATGAAGTGAGAACGACTGGGCAGCAGTTTGAGCATGCCTTCACAATGCCCCTTTTTGGGATCAGAGTGAATCTGACATTTCCCTGTCCTGTGGTCATTGATGAGTTTTCCAAATGTCCTGGCACCTTGAGTGCAGCATTTTAACAGCATTATCTTTTACAATTTGAAATAGCTGAGCTTCAAGTCTATCATCTTGACTAGCATTGTTTGTGGTATTTCTGCCTAAGATCCACTTGACTTCACACCCCAGGTTGTCTGCTCTACGTGAGTGATCACACCATTATGGTTATGTGGGTGATTAAGCAGAGAAGGTGATGGCACCCCACTCCAATATTCTTGCCTGGAAAATCCCATGGACAGAGGAGCCTGGTAGTGAGCTGTCCATGGGGTCACGAAGAGCTGGACACGAGAGAAGCAACATAGCAGCAGCAGCAGCAGCGGCAGCAGGTGATTAAGAACTTGCTTTGGTACAGCTCTTCTCGTGTACTCTTGCCAGCACTCCATCATATTTTCTCCTTCTGCTAGGTTCATACCCCTTCTGTCCTGGATTGTGCCCATGTCTCATGAAATATTCCCTTGCAGTCTCTCAGTTTCTGGGCAAGATTTCTCGTCTTTCCTATTCTATTGTTCCCTCTATTTCTTACTGGCATTAAATACACACAATATTATATCCCCATCCAGTGTGTAAGTTTAGATATGCTTCAAGTGGTTTTTAATCCACTCCAGAAGAAATTAATGTGACAGCTATCACCATCCATTTTTTCTGTATTGTGACATGTTTTGAGCCTCCTCCAACCCCTCCAGGTAAAACACACCCTGTACATTTTCATCATTCGTTGATGCTGCGCTATTACCGGCTTGAAGGGTCCCTTTGTCTCATTTAGTCAAACACTCCCTGTCGTTTACCACTATCCAGTGTTCCAGTACTGTGGCATGCCTCATGTACTTCTTTATCCTCTCCATATAAAATATGGTAGGTAGCTTATCACAATTCCTGTTTCGGTTCTGTGCTGAGTTTAAAGTCCTTCTTTAGGCCATTCTAGATAAAACACATTCAGAAGTTTATGATGGTCCCATGTTTTCGTCTGTGCCATGCTTTCAGTTTCTCCTCATTCAACATGTATCAAACAAACCCCGAAGTTTATCATCATCCAGTGTTTCAAGGCTGTTTCCTGCTCAACTGCTTCGTCATTCTCTGCAGAAAATACATAACCAATAATTTATCACAATCCAGTGTGTTAATTCTGGCATATGCTTCAAAAGGTCCTTTGTCCACTCAAGGTTGAGCACACTCTTAGTTGATCACCATCCATTGATTCAGGGCTAGTACATACTTTCATTGATTTTTCAACTACCACAGCTCATCATACACAATGATTTACCATGATCCAGTTTCAGTGTTGTGACAGGCTCCTTGTGCTTCTTTCTATATACAAGATCAAACACAGGCCATCTGAAGTGTGAACATACAGTGTTTCAGTCATGAAACCCACTTCAAGTGGTTCTTCACTTACTCCACAACAAATACACCATATAGGTTATCGACATTCATTGTTTCAATGTTGTAGCACATACTAATGGCTGCTTCACTAACTCCAAGTCAAACACATCCAGTGGTTTGCCACTATCTTGGGTTTCAGATCTGTGACATGCTTCAAGAGCTCCTGAAACTACTCACGGTCAAAGGCACTCTGTAGATTTGTTGTTGCTGGCTGTTATATGTTGTTCAGTCATTCAGTCATCTCCAACTCTTCGAATCCCATGGACTGCAGTATGTCACGCCTTCTTGCCCTTGACCATCTCCCAGAGCGTGTTCAAACTCAAATCCACTGGGTCGGTGATGCCATCCAAGTATCTGGTCCTCCATCGTCCCCTTCTTCTGCTCCAATCTTTTGCGGCATCAGAGTCTTTGCCAACGAGTTGGCTCTTCACATCAGATAGCCATAATATTGGAGCTTCTGCCTCAGCATCAGCCCCTCCAGTGAATTTTCAGGATTGATGTCCTTTACAGTTGACTGGATTGATTTCCTTGCAGCCCAAGCGACTCACAAGAGTCTTCTCCAAGACTGTGGTTCAAAAGTATCAATTCCTTAATGTTCAGCCTCCTTTATGGTCTAACTTACATCGTCACATGACTGCTTAAAAAAACACAAATATAGCTCTGACTATATGGACCCTTCTTGGCAAAGGGATGCCTCTGCTCTTTAACATGCAGTCTAGGTTTGTCACTGCTTTTCTTCCAAGAAACAAGTGTCATTTAATTTCATAGCTGCAGTCATCACCTGCCATGATTTTGGAGTCCAAGGAAACAGAAGTCTCTCACTGTTACCATTGTTTTCCCATCTATTTGCCATGAAATAATAGGACCCGATGCTAGGATCTTAGTGTTTTGAATGTTGCGTCTTAAGCCAGCTTTTTCACTCTCCTCTTTCACCTGCATCAAGAGGCTCTTTAGTTATTCTTTGCTTGATGCTATATCGGTGGTGTCATCTGCATATCTGAAGTTATTGATATTTCTATTTTTCTCTTAATTTCAGCTTGTGTTTCCTCCAGCCCAGCATTTTCCAAGATGTGCTCTGCATATAAGTTAAATCAACAGGGTGACACATGTAGTAGTTGTTTTTTGTTTTTTTTTTTTTTCCAATTTCAAACCATCTGTTCTCCTTTTCTGGTTCTCACTGGTTGTTTCTTGACCTGGATACAGGTCTCTCAGGAGGCATGTAGGTAGTCTGGTATTTCCATGTCTTTAAGAATTTTCTGCAGTTTGTTGTGATCCACACAGTGGATTTTTATCATACTTAATAAAGCAGACATAGCTTGTTTTTTTTTTTTAATAATATTCTTGCTTTTTCCATGATCCAATGGATGTTGCCAATTTGACCTCTGGTTTCTGTCTTTTCTAAATCCAGTTTGAACATTTGCAACTTCTAGGTTAATGTGCTGTTAAAGTCTTTCCAGGAGAATTGTGAGCATATCTTTGTTTGATTCACTTCAGCTGCTCAGTTGTGTATTACTGTTTGTGAGCCCATGGACTACAGCAAATCAGGCCTTCCTGTCCATCACGAACTCCCGCAGTTTACTGAAATTCATGTCCTTTGAGTCGGTGATACCATCTAACTGTCTCATCCTCTGTCGTCTCCTTCTCCTCCTGCTTTCAATCTTGCCAAATATCAGGGTCTTTTCAAATGAGTGAGCTCTTCACATCAGTTGGCCAAAGTATTGGAGTTTCAGCTTTAACCTCAGTCCTTCTAATGAATATTCGTGATTGATCTCCTTTCGGATGGACTGGTTGGATCTCCTTGCAGTTCAAGGGACTCTCAAGAATCTCCTCCAACAACACAGTTCAAAAGCATCACTTCTTTGGTGCTCAGCTTTCTTTACAGTTCCACTGGTACATCCATACACGCCTACTGGAAAAATCATAATCTTAACTAGGTGGAGCTTTGTTGGCACATTAACATCTCTGCTTTTTAATATGCTGTCTCAGATCAATTCAGTTCAGCCTGTCCGACTCTTTGCGACCCCATGAATCGCCACAAGCCAAGCCTCCCTGTCCGTCACCAACTCTCTTAGTTCACTCAGACTCACGTCCATCGAGTCAGTGACGTCATCCAGCTATCTCAGTTGTTCATAAATTGTCTTCAAAGGAGTTAGTGTGTAAAATAATGGCCGTTGTGTGATATTTGGAACATCATGTGGTGTTGCCCTTCCTTGGATTTCAAACGAAAAACTGACCTTTTCCAGTCCTGCAGCCACTGCTGAGTTTCCCAAGTTTTCTGGCATACTGAGTGCAGCACTTCAACAATATCATCTTTTAAAATTTGAAATAGCTCAGCTGGTGTTCCATCACCTCCACTATGTTTGTTGGTAGTGATGCTTTCTAAGAGCCACTGGATTTCACACTCCAAGATGTCTAGCTGTAGGCGAGTGATCACCCCATCATGGTTATCTAGGTCATCGGGAACTTTTTGGATAGTTCTTCTATGTAATCATGCCAGCACTCCTTAATATCTTCCGCTTCTTTTAGATTCACACATTTTCGGCCCTTTATTATACACATATGTGCATGAAATACTCCCTTGATACCTCTTATTTTCCTGAAGAGATCTCTAGTCTTTCCCAGGCTCTCATTCCCACTCAGTAGTTTAGCAACATTTATTGTTTCATGGATGTGACATGCTTCCAGTGCTTCTTATTCCACTTGAATTCCTACACTCCCAGTGGTGTATCAGAATCCCTTGTGTCACCCCAGGGACCTGCTTTACCTGCTTCTTCTCAACCCCAGATCAAACACATTCAGTACTTTATCCCCGTGGAGTATTCAGTGCATTAACATGCGGCACTTTCCAGTGTTTCCTTGTCACCTGGGACTAATCACCCAGTGGTATAAGTGCCATACTCTATTTTAGTGCTGTTACACAGGTCAAGTGCTTCATTTTCTGAGGCTAAAACACACTCATCATCCAGTGTCTTAGTGCAGAGACATGCTTGAGGAGCGTCTCCGTCCACCCAGTCAAACACTCCCAGGAGTTTTTCACCATCCAGTGTTCAAGTTCTGTGACATGCTTCAAGTGCTCCTTTGTGTACACTGGGTCAAAGACACCCAGTAGTGTGTCGTTATCCAATGTTTCAGTTCTGCAACATGCTTCTGGGTTTCTTCATTCCCTCAGGTCATCACACCAAGTGGTTTCTCACTATCCAGTGTTTCAGGGTTACAGCATGCTTCCAGAGCTTCTTTTTCTCCCTGGGTCAAACATTCCAAGTCTCTTGCCCCGTCCACATTTGAGTTCTGTGAAATGGATCATGTGCTTCCTGTCCACCCTGAATCAAGCACACTCAACAGTTTGTCACCATCCAGTGTTTCATGTTGGTGACAAGGTTCAGATACTTCCCCATGCACTCTGGGTCATACACACCCTGTTGTTTATCACCTGTTTCAGGTTTTTGACATGCATCAATTGCTTCTTGCCTATCCTGGATCAAACACACCAGTATTTAGCAACATCCAATGTTTCAGTACTGTAACATATTTCAAGAATTTTGCCACACACCACTCTTCAGAAGTACCCAGCAGTTTATCAGCATCCCATGCCTCGGTTCGAGGACTTGCCTCAAGTGCTTCTTCACAACCCCAGACAAAACATACCCAGTGGATTATCACCATGCACTGTTTCAGTCCTGTAGCATGCTTCATGTGCTTCTTCATCCTCTCTAGGTGAAGCACATGCAGTAGCTTATGACCATTGAGTGTTTCCATTTTATGGCAGATTCCAGGACGTTTCCATCCTCACCAGGCCAAACACACTCAAACATTAACACCATCCAATGTTTTACTGTGTGTGAGATTCCTCAAGTCTTCCTCATTATCGCAAGTCAAACACATCCATAACATTCACCACCTCCAGTTCCAATGCCAAGATCCACTTCAATGGTGTGTTCATTCTCCCCGTTTAAAGGCATCCACTAGGCTATCACCATACAGTGTTGAAGTTCAGTGACATGCCTGCAGTGCTTCTCTGTCCATCCAATGTCAAGCCCAGCTGGTAGTTACTGACCATTTAACGTTTCATTGCATAGCATGCTTCAGTCAAATGTGCCCGAGATTATGTAAAAGAAAAAGGAAAAGAAAGAAAAAAAAATCACTCTTTAAGGGGTGATCAGTTCAGTTGAGTCACTCATTCATGTCCAGCTCTTTGTTATCCCATGAACCGCAGCAAGCCAGGCTTCCCTGTCCATCTTCAACTCCCATGGGTAACCCAAACCCATGTCCATTGAGTCGGTGATACCATCCATCCATCTCAACTTCTGACGTCCCCTTCTCCTCCTGCCCTCAATCATGTCCAGCAACAAGATGCTTTCAAATGAGCCAGCTCTTCACATCAGGGGGCCAAATTATTGGAGTTTCAGCTTCAACATCAGTCCTGCCAATGAACACTAAGGACTGATTTCCTTTAGGATGGACTGGTTGGATCTCCTAGCAGTCCAAGGGACTCTCAAGAGTCTTCTTAAACACCCAGTTCAAAAGCATCAATTCTTCAGTGCTCAGCCTTCTTTATATTCCAAAACTTACATCCACATATGACTACTGGAAAAACCGTCGCGTTGACTAAATGGACCTTTCTTGACAAAGTAAAGCCTCTGTTTTTCAATATGAATATAATAATCAATAATAATCAATTATCAGCAATAATAAATAATGATAATTAATCATCTAGGTTGGTCATAAGTTTGCTTCTAAGGACGAAGCGTCTCTTAATTTCATGGCTGCAGTCAACATCTGCAGCGATTTTGGAGCCCAGAAGTATAAAGTCATCTTCTGTTTCCACTGTTTCCCCACCTATTTGCCATAACGTGGCGGCATCCGATGCCATGATCTTTGTTTTTTGAATGTTGAGCATTAAGCCAACTTATTCACTCTCTCGTGTCACTTTTATCAAGAGGCTCTTTAGTTCTTCACTTTCTGCCATAAGGCTGGTGTCATCTGCATATTTCAGATGATTGATATTTCTCTGTCAATCTTGTTTCCACCTTGAGATTCCTCCAGCCCAGGGTTTCTCGTTATGTAGTCTGTGTAGAAGTTAAATAAGCAAGGTGGCAATTATACAGCCTCGGGGTACTCCTTTTCCTTTTTGGAGCCAGTCTGTTGTTCTATTTCCAGTTCTAATTGTTGCTTCCTGACCTGCATACAAGTTTACCAAGAGGCAAGTCAGGTTGTCTGGTAGTCCCATCTCTTTCAGAATTTCCCAAAGTTTATTGTGATCCACATAGTCAAAGTGTCAATAAAACAGAAGTAGATCTTCTTTTGGAACTCTCCTGGTTTTTCAATGATGCAGCAGATGTTGGCAATTTGATCTTGGTTGCTCTGCCTTTTGGAAAACCAACTCGAATAGCTGGAAGTTCCTGGTTGCTGTATTGCTGAAGCATGGCTTGGATAATTTTGCCCATTAATTTAGTAGCATATGAGATGAGTGCAACTGTGTAGTAGTTGGAGAATTCTTTGGCATTGCCTTTCTTTGGGATGGGAGTGAAAACTGCCCCTTTCCAGTCCTGTGGCCAGTGCTGAATTTTCCACATTTGGTGCCATGTTAAGTGCAACCCTTTCATAGCATGGTCCTTTGGGATTTGAACTAGCTCAACTGGAATTCTATCCCCTCCACTAGCTTTCTTTGTAGTGATGCTTCCTAAGACCCACTTGAGTTTACATTCCTGGATGTCTGGTTCTAGGTGAATGATCACATCATCGTGATTATCTGTGTCATGACTATCTTTTATGTACAGTTCTTCTGTGTATTTTTGCTACCTCTTCTTAATATCTTCTGCTTCTGTTAGGCCCATACGACTTCTGTCCTTTATTCAGCCCATCTTTGCAAGAAATGTTTGCTTGGTGTCTCTAAGTTTTTGAGGAGATCCCTAGTCTTTCCCATTCTATTGTTTCCTCTATTTCTTTAGTGCAGTGGGTGTGGAACAATTCAAAGGCTCTTTTCCCACTCTGGTCAGTCATAGTCAATAAGTGGTACCAACCAGTGTCCAGTGCTGTGACATATGACCAAGTTCAATTCTTCCTTAACGAAGTGACTAAATAAAACATCCCGGAGTTTATCAATACACAGTGTTCCATGGCTGCCCCTGGATTCGAGTACTTCCTCACCCACTCCAGGTTAACATAGTCATTTATCACCATCCACTGCTTCAGTACACTGACAGTCTTCAAATGCTTCTACATTAATCCTGGTGTAAAATTTCTAGTAGTTATAAACGGCCAGTGTTTTACTTTGCAGCACGACCCAATGGCTTCTTCATGCTCACCCATACACCAACTCCATAGTTTGTCGCCATCTAGTGTATACATGAAGTGACATGCTTAAAGAGCTTCCTCATCCACCCCAGATCTAGACAGTCAGTCTGTCGTCTCCATACAAGCGTTTCAGTGCTGTGACATGATTTGAAATGTTGTCTGTGCACACTGAGGCATACACAGCCAGCAGTTCGCCATGCTCCAGTGTTTCAGGACTTTGATAAGATTAAATATGTTCTTGGTCCCACTAACGTCAATACACTCACCATTTATAACCATCTTGTTTCACTGCTGTGACATAATGTCAACTGCTTCTTCATCCATTCCTGTGTCAAACGAACTCAGTGGTTTTTTCCCCATCTAGTGCTAGTGTTCAGTACTATGAAATGATTCTGAAGCCTCTGTGTCCATTCCGGCTCAAACATAGTCCATATTCTCAACCAGTGCTTCAGTGATGTCACATGCTTCAGTGCTTTCTTTATTCACTCCATATCAAGTACATGCAGTCGTTCATAAGCATGAAATGTTTCAGTTGTGTGACATGCTTCAAATGGTTCTCTAATCCACTTGAGCTGAAACATACCCAGTAGCTTATGACCATTGGTGTTTCAGTGCTGTGACATGATTCAAGTCCTTCTTCTACGCCATGCTGAACACATGCTGTTTATGTTTAAACATGTTTATGTTTAAACATGATGGTTTATCACCATCCTGTGTTTTAGGGCTGTCGTATGGTTAAATGAGTCCCCTTCTTACCCCAGGTCAAATACACCCAGTATTCGTCAACATCCAGTCTTTCAGCTAGGTGATACAGTTCAAGTGCTGCATCATCCATTCTTGGAAGACACAGCCAATAATTTGTCGAATTCCAGTGCTTCAGTGCTGTGAATTTTTTAAGTGTTTCTGCATCCAAATAGCTCAGGCAAGACTAAGAGATTGTAACTATCACTGGTTCAGTTTTATAACATGGCTTAAGCGCATCTCCATCTACATTAGGTGGAAAGCACTCAATAATTACCACCATCCTGTAACTCATAGGTAAAACATTCTTGAACACTTTTTTGTCTACTGTGGGTCAAACACACCAAGGAGTTTTTCACCATTCAGTGTTTCAGTGCTGTGACAACTTCCGCTGCTTCTTTGTGTACTACAGGTCATCACACCAAGCGTCTTGTAACTACTAGCTTGCACTCTAGAGAACATACCTCTCTTCTACTGAGACTGAGATGTAGAGCATGCATCTCACCACTATTAAGACCCCATTCTAAGCACACATGCCACTTCTGCAGTGGCTAAACTCTGGAGGAAATGTGACAATACTATTGACCCTGAATTCTAGAACACGCATCTTAGCATTGCTGAATCAGTGTTCTACAGAAGGCTTAGCACAACTACTGAGCTTGCACTCTGAAAGTATCATCCTACCTCTACTGAGTCAACATTATATGGCATACATGTTCCAACTTCTGAGTTTGCACTATGGAATACACCTTATGCCACTACTGAGCAAGCTCTAAGGTACACATGACAACGTACTGACCCCCACATCAAAGGGTAATGCTGAAAATTTGTCAAAGTACTGCACCCTTGTGCTCATTTCACATACTAAGCAAGATAAGGCTCAAAATCCTTTGTGCTAGGCTTCAAAGTATTTGAACCAAGAACTTCCAAATATATGCGATGGATTTAGAAAAGGCAGAGGAATGAGGGCTTATACTGCCCACGTTCATTACCTCCTAGAGAAAGTAGAAAGTCAAGAGATACCTGGAATATCAGGCAAGTTGGACCTTGGAGTACATAAGAAGTATGGCAAAGGCTAACAGAATTCCCTAAGAGAACTCACCATTCATAGAAAACACCCTCTTCCAACAACACAAG
The DNA here is from genome assembly GCF_042477335.2 of Ovis canadensis. NCBI lineage: Eukaryota > Metazoa > Chordata > Mammalia > Artiodactyla > Bovidae > Ovis > Ovis canadensis. The sequence goes on from NC_091271.1 coordinate 19,809,977, forward strand.
AGATGACTCTTGAGATGGTCAATGCTGAAATCAGATTGATTCTGTTCTTTGTAGCCGAAGATGGAGAAGCTCTATGCAGTCAGAAAAAAAAAAAAAAAAAAAAACAAGACTGAGCAGTGACATGGCTCAGATCAGGAATGCCTTAAAGAAAACCTCAGACTTAAGTTGAAGAAAGTATGGAAAACCGCTAGACCATTTGGGTTGGCCAAAAACAATCTCTTATGTTTACGCAGTGGATGCGACAAATAGATTTGAGGGATTAGATCTTATAGACAGACTGCTTGGAGAACTAGGGACCAAGGGTCATGACATTCTGCATGAGACAATGAACAAAACCTACCCAAGAAAAAGAAATGCAAAAAGGCAAAAGGTTTGTCTGAGGAGGCCTTACAAATAACTTAGAAAAGAAGAGAAGCTAAAGGCATAGGAGAAAAAGAAAGATAATCCATTTGAATATAGTTTTCTTAAGAATAGCAAGGAGAGATAAGAAAAGCCTTCCTCAGGGATCAATGCAAAGAAACAGAGAAACACAGTAGGATGGCAAAGAACAGAGATTACCTCAAGAATGATACAGATACCAAGGGAACATTTCATGCAAAGATGGGCACAATAAAGGAGACAAAATATATGGAGCTAACAGAAGCAGATATATTAAGAAGTGGTGGCAAGAATACACAGAAGAACTGAACTTAAAAAAAAAAAAAAAAGGGAAGAAGAAGAAGAAGATCTTAATGACCCACATAACCGTGAAGGTGTCTTTACTCACCCAGAACCAGACATCCTGGAATGTGAAATCAAGCAGCCCTTAGTACATAACTATGAACAAAGTTACTAGAGGTAATGTGTTTCCAGTTGTGGAATTTCAAGTCCTACCAGATTATGACATTACAATCCTGCACGCAATATGCCAGCAAATTTGAAAAGCTCGGCACTGGCCGCAGAACTTGGACAGGTTAGTTTAAACTCCAATCCTCAAGAAAAGCTAGGCCAAAGATTGTTTAAACTAACACACAATTGCACACATCTCACATGTAAGCACAGTCATGTTCAAAGTTCTTCAAGCTAGGCTTCAGCAGTACATGAACCGAGAACTTCCAGATGTTAAAGCTGGATTTAGAAAAGTCAGAGAAACCAGAGATCAAATTGCCAGCATCCATTGGATCAGAGCAAAAGCAAAGGAGTTCAAGAAAAACATCGACATCTGATTTGGACTATGCCAAAGGTTTTGACTGTGTGGATGACAACAAGCTATGGGAAATTCCTGGAAAGATGCAAATACCAGACCTCTTTAGCTGCCTGCTGAGAAATCTGTAGGCATGTCAAGAAGCAACACTTGGACATAGAACAATGCGCTAGCTTCAAATTGGGAAAGGAGCACATCAAGGCTGTATATTGTCATGTGGCTTATTTAACTTATATTCAGCACGTCATGTGAAACGCCAGGCTGGATGAAGCCCAACTAGAATCAAGATTGCTTGGAGAACTATCAATAACCACAGATTTGCAGTTGACACCACATATATGACAGAAAGTGGAGAATAAATAAAGAGCGTATTGATGGAAAGAAAGAAGTGAGTGAAGAACCTTGCTTAAAACTCAATGTTGAAACCATGAAGATCATGGCATCTGGCCCTGTGACTTCACATCAAATAGGGAAATCACGGGGAAAAGTGGAAACAGTGATAGACTTTATTTTCTCGGGCTCCAAAATCACTGCAGATGGTGAGGGCAGCCGCGGAAATAAAAGGTGCTAGATCCTATGAAGAAAAGCTGCAACCACCTAAAGAGCATATGCAAAAGCAGAGGCATTACTTTGCAATTAATGGTCTATCAGGTCATACCTATGGAGTTTCCATTACTCATGTATGGATGGGAGAGTTGGACTATACAGGAAGTTGCGCATGGAATCATTGATGATTTTGAACTGTGGTGTTGGAGAAGACTCTTGCGAGTCCCTTGGACTGCAAGGAGATCAAAGCAGTCAATCCTGATGGAAATCAGCCCTGAATATTCATTGGAAGTACTTTTGCTGAAGCTGAAACTCTGGTACTTTCGCCACCCGATGCAAAGAGCTAACTATAGGAAAAGACCCTGATGCTGGGAAAGCTTGAGTGCAGAAGGAGAAGGGCCTAGCAGATGATGAGATGGTTGGATGGTACAACTAATTTGAGGCACATGACTTTGAGCAAACTCTGGGAGTTAGTGATGGACAGTGAGGCGTGGTGTGCTGCATAATAAGGAGCGTAACATACCTTATTATGTTGCAGAGAGTTACTATGCCTGAGCAACTGAACAACAGCAGAATCAACCATTTCAGTAAGAAGTGAAGACGCAACTTACAGGAAGATGCTCAGAGAAAAATAGAGAAACAATATCAATCCACTTCTCATGCAGCCATTTTTACTCTTATTGAAACAAGGTTTTTCCATATTTAAATATGGCTTTCCTGAAGTATGTGAATTCTAACTTGTTTTTTCACCTCAGAGAGGTGTGTTGATGAAGTCACGATGCACAGAGACATGGCAGTTCTCACAGATTCCCTTACTAAAATCATGATGTACTTAAGTAGCTGGAGGTATTTTTTCTCATGGGAATAAATATTTTGATGAGGAACTCTTTAATTCTTTAGAAAATGTTAATTACCATAATCAAATTTGTTTGGAATATTTGTATTCTTTCCTTTGGTATCAGAAGATACTGCAGCCCTGACAATAAGGCAGGGTTTTCCAACCAAAAGCCTGAAACAGAGCAGCTCACCACACTCTAAAAGCACATTAGAAAAGTGTTAATTTGCTATTCAAATCAGTGAGCATTATACCCAAGTGAAAGAATGGCTAAAAGAGCTTGAAGAACATCACTAGAGCCTGCTAAAAGAAATCAATATGGGATTAATGGTATGAAAGGTTAGAGTAGATGAAACTTGGATTATATTAATGGAAAATATAGTAAATGTTTCCTAGCATGTGGGCAGAATGAGAAGTCTCCTCAGAAACTAAAACAAAACAAAACAAATCTACACATTCTTTCAGAAAATCCAAATGGCCTCAGAATGAAATATAAAGGTGCAGGAGAGATAGCTAAGAGCTTAAGTGGATATATGGATACTCGAATTATTTGACCAACATGATGTTTCATAGGCTTTTCGGCATTCACACCACAAATGTGAACTCTGATGGCTGGGATACCCTTACCTCTCATCCTGCTGAATTATTGCCTAGAATATTTTTATTCTGTGATAGATTTCTTCTAATCAGTATCATTCTATCACGTTTTGAAAAATAAGTATTTTTGCACTTTCAACATGCAAATTATATTTGCTTGTTGCTAAATATATGTAACTAACTTCTCTGCTAAACTCACTGTTTTTTGGGTTTTTTTTTTGTTTGTTTGTTTTTTCCCTTAAGGTCTTATTTATCTATTTATTTTTCAATTTTATTTATTTTTTTCTTTAATTTTTATTTTTACTTTATTTTACTTTACAATACTGTATTGGTTTTCCCATACATTGACATGAATATTTGTTATTTTTAAAACTGCATTTATTTTGGCGGGGCCAGGTAGTCATGGATGTTCAAGGGCTTTCTCTTGCTGAGGCAAGTGGTATGGTGCACTTCACTATGCTGCATCGCCTTCCCACTGTGATGTTTCTTTTGTTGGAGAACACTGGCTCTAGTTCCGGCACATGAGCTCCTCAGTTGTGGCCCATGAGCTTAGTTACACTTCAGCATGTGGGATCTTCCCAGACAAGAATCACTGGGAGGCTGACTATTAATCGATGGATCACTAGGTAGTTCAACACAGACTATATAGGCTGGAAGGTTGATACCGTACATATGAAAGCCAAGAAGTACTTAAGTAGATATTGTTTTTCTTTGGGGTATTCTCCTGGTGGCTCATTGGTAAAGAGTCCACTTCCCAATGTAGATGACCCAGGGTTGAGAAATCCCTGAGTTGGGAAGATAGATCTTCCAGAAGAGAGAATGAAAACCAGACTCAGTATTCTTGCCTGGGAAATCCCACGGGCAGAGGAGCCTGGTGGTCTATGGTCCATGGAGATGAAGAGACGGAAATGACTTAGCAGCTAATCATGACCACCACCACCGTGTTGTTTTGGCAGATAAAGTAGATAGTTTGTTTCAATGTCCTTGGCCTGGAATGTCTGAAAAGTAGTCAGTGCTTTTGATTATTAAAAGTATGCATCAGTAAAAGGCATTTTTATTTTATTGTGTGTAAAAGTCCCTTTCGATGTTGACTGTAAATTGTTATAATGTATTGCCAGAGAATTTAGCCAGTCATTATATACATTAATTTGGTTCTCTTTTGAAGCCATGTCTCACAACAGCAAGTGATTTCGATTATGTTCTTGCTTTGGTGTCTGTCTTGAATTGGGTTTTATTTATTTATTTATTTGAAAGCAGCATTTCAGTAGGTTTCAATAATTTATTTAATCATTTCATAGTTTCTACGAGAACAACTAGCTTCAAAAAAGGGAAATGACACTCCATTTCTCTTCTGATCTTATAGGGAAAAGAGAGGAGTAAAGTTCATTGCTTTATGTTTTTTTTTTTTTTCAGGGTTAACATGCTCTTTCTAAGGAACACTTCCAAATTTCAAGGTTTTCAAGGATTTCTTAAAAATATATTTTGGTTTCTGGTCTGCTCATTCTCACAGTCGTGTCTGGTTCTTTGTGAGTGTCTGGAATATAGCCCATCAAGCTCCTCTGTCCATGGGGTTCTTCAGGCAAGAATACTGGAGTGGGTTGTTAGGCCACTCTTCCAGTGGCTCTCTCATAGCAGATGGATTGTTTGCTATCTAAACCACCAGGGAAGCCTAAAGAACACTGGAGGGAGTGGCCTGTTGCTTCTCCAGAGCATCCTCCCAAACCAGAAATCAAACTGGGGTCTCCTGCATTGTATCAGATTCTTAGGCAGGTTACCTCCCAGGGAAGCCCTGGTTTCTGCTAAAAAGTGCCAATTGTCATTCCTTAGTATGTGGACTCACTGATCATATGTCATGATTAAATAGGAGACAACTTTCAGTACGAAGTTTGAAGAAAATTATGCCATAATGATAAAAATACCCAATAAATTATATATACTAAAATTAGGAGAAAAATAAAAATAAACTCAAGGACCATAGCCTGGGAAATGGTCTTCCATACAGTTTAAAGAGGAGTGTTCTGAAGCTGTAGGGGCAGAGCCAGGACACAGAGAAAATTCTTTAAAGTTGAAAGTACATGAATGAAACATATCTCGAGGGAAAAGGATCCTGTTCACCACAAAATACAGGTCTGACAAGAGTGATGTTAGTGTTTTCCTAGGCGAGAATCTGGAATCATTACACTTCTTAATTATCTTCACTAACTAGGAACACATAACTCCAAAGCACAGAAATGCACAATCTCATTTTCATATCCTCACCTCCCCAGAGGGTACACTGATGAAAGACAACTGCAACAGATTTTTACTTTCCCATTCAAGTGAATACCCAGTGACTATCCTCCGTGGTTAAAGCAGATGTACAATATGTGTTTCCCAGGTCAAAAATAGGCTGTCTAGCATAAAGTTCAAGCAAAACTATATCTAGCTAGAATGTTCACTAATACTTAGTAGGTGAAAAGGTCTTCCCTCAGTATGAAAATCAATTCTGAACATTTTATTTCTGAAGAGAAACTCTTTTCTGTTTCTTTGTTTACAGTCACTTTATTTATTTATATTGTACTTTACAATAGTGCACTGGTTTTGTTCAGACACCAACATGAACCCTCCACGGGTGTAGATGTGTTCGCAATCCTAAACCCCCTCCCTCCGCCCTCCCCTTACCATCCCTCTGGGTCAACCCCGTGCACTGGTTGGATCTCCTCGCAGTCCAAGGCACTCTCAAGAGTCTTCTCCAGCACCATAGTTCAAAAGCATCAATTCTTGGTGCTCAGCTTTCTTCACAGTAACTCACATCCATACATGAACGCAGGAAACACCATAGCTTTGACTAGACGGACCTTAGTCGGCAAAGTAATGTTTCTGCTTTTGAACGTGCTATCTAGGTTGGTCATAACTTTTCTTTCAAGGAGAAAGCGTCTTTTAATTTCATGGCTGCAGTTACCATCTGCAGGGATATTGGAGCCCAAAAAATAAAGTCTGACACTGTTTCCACTGTTTCCCCATCTATTTCCCATGAAGTGATGGGACCGGAAGCCATGATCTTCATTTTCTGAAAGGTGAGCTTTAAGCCAACTTTTTCACTCTCCTCTTTCACTTGCATCAAGAGGCTTCTTAGTTCCTCTTCACTTTCTGCCATAAGGGTGATGTCATCTGCATATCGGAGGTTCTTGAAATTTCTCCCAGCAATCTTGATTCCAGCTTGTGTTTCATCCAGTCTAGCATTTCTCATGATGTACTCTGCATACAAGTTAAATAAGCAGGGTGACATTTTACAGCCTGATGTACTCCTTTTCCTATTTGGAACCAGTCTGTTTTTCCATGTCCAGTTCTAAATGTTGCTTCCTGACCTGCGCATAGATTTCTCAAGAGGCAGGTCAGGCATGGTCACCAATAACAATGAAAACGCAAGTTGTTTCAGAGTTCTCTCATCATGCATTAAAACAGCTGAATATGTATGTTTAATGATGAAATTTGTACCAGTATTATTTACCATATTTTTATAGATTTTTAAACATATGACAATACTCGACTAAAGTGAAAGTGGAGTCGTTCAGTCGTGCCCTACCGACCCTTTGCGACCCCATGGACTGTAGCCTTACAGGCTCCTCCATCTATAGGATTCTCAGGCAGGAATACTGGAATGGGTTGCCATTTCCTTCTTCAGGGGATCTTCCTAACCCAGGATTAGAACCCAGGGCTCCATTTCAAGCAGACTTTTTACCCTCTGAGCCACCACGGAAGCCCAATACTCTACTGATGTTGTAATGCATTCTAAAGCACATGAGAAATATGAAATCAAAAAAGATTAGAAAAATGCTGAAATATCACTAAATGTTTTTAAAATGTTTCTGTTCCAGTTTTGCTATCATTTATCAGAGGTGATAGTAATATAACTACATTTTTATTTTTTGTATTTATGATGTTTTTTGTCATCATCTTTTATGTATTTGGAGTTATGAATGATGTCAATGTTAAAATGAACATCTTAAAGACATCAGTTAAATCTTGGCTTAAAAACAAGCAAAAAAAAGCACCAGTTTTATTTGAAAAAGTACCAGTTGCAAATCTGAAAGTATAAAATGGTTATATACAAAGAAAGAATCTAATAATGAAATGTGTATTGAGTAGATGTCTATTTCGTGATGACTTTGTAGTTTATAGGTCGTTTGTAATGCTGATAACATATTTCGTAGAAGTGCTGTCATTTCTCTAACGTTTTGTTTAGTTTTACCGAAGATTCCTTGTGGCTAAATTAATACTGTGGAGATACAACTGACACTTACTTTCTTTGGTAAGAATGTAAAATGCACCAGTTGCATAGTATGCTATTTGAGACCTGAAGGTTGTCAGCGCTGAGCTGGGGTTGAAGGCAAGGAATCTAACCAAAGGGAATACTTAAATACCAAGCCCCACAGAGGTAAGCCTGTCCTTAGAAGGAAAAGAGAATAGCTTTCTGGAGCTGTGACTAAGCACGTTTAAGGTAATTACTGATAATTATGATCCCATTGCCATTTCCTTTATTGTTTTGGGTTTGGCTTTAAACACCCTTTTTGTGTTTCCTGTGTGCAGAATATCCTTTAGCATTTGTTGGAGAGCTGGTTTAGTGGTGCTGAGTTCTCTCAGCTTTTGCTTGTCTGTAAAGCTTTTGATTTCTCCTTCGTGTTTGAATGAGATCCTTGCTGGGTACAGTAATCTGGGCTGTAGGTTATTCTCTTTCTTCACTTTAAGTATGTCTTGCCATTCCTTCCTGGCCTGAAGAGTTTCTTGGGAAAGATCAGCTGTTACCGTTATGGGAATCCCCTCATGTGTTATTTCTTGTTTTTCCCATGCTGTTTTTCATATTTGTTCTCGTGTTTGCTCTTTGTTAATTTGATTAATATGTGTCTTGGGGTGTTTTGCTTTGGGTTTATCCTGTTTGGGACTCTCTGGTTTTCTTGGGACTGGGTGATTCTTTCCATGCCCACTGTAGGGAGGTTTTCAACTATTGTCTCCTGGAGGATTTTCTCATGGTCTTTCTTTTGGTCTTCTTCTTCTGGGACTCCTATAATTCGAATGTTGGAGCCTTTCATATTGTCCTGGAGGTCTCTGAGATTGTCCTCATTTCTTTTAACTCATTTTTCTTGTTTCCTCTCTGATTCATTTATTTCTACCATTCTATTTCACTAATCCTATCTTCTGCCTCTGTTATTCTACTATTTGTTGCCTCCAGAGTGTTTCTGATCTCATTTATTGAGTCATTCATTATCTATTGACTCGTTTTTATTCTTCTAGGTCCTTGTTAAACCTATCTTGCATATTCTCAATCCTTGTCTCTAGGCTATTTATCTGTGATTCCATTTTGATTTCAAGATTTTGGATCACTTTCAGTATCAATATCTGGAATCCTTTCTCAGGTAGATTCCCTATCTCTTCCTCTTTTGTTTGATTTGGTGGGCATTTCTCCTGTTCTTTACCTGCTGAGTATCCCTCTGTCTCTTCATCTTGGTTGTATTGCTGTGTTTGGGGTGGCCTTTCTATATTCTGGGAATTTGTGGAGTTCTCTTCATTATGGAGTTTCTCCACTGTGGGTGGGGTTGTATAAGTGGCTTGTCAAGATTTCTTGGTTCGGGAGGCTTGTGTTGGAGTTCTGGTGGGTGAGGCTGGATTTCTTCTCTCTGGAGTGCAGTGGAATGACCAGTAATGTGTTATGAGACACCAATGGTTTTGGAGTAACTTTGAGCTGCCTGTATATTGAAGCTCAGGGCTGTGTTCCTGTGTCGCTGGAGAATTTGCATGATGTGTCTGACTCTGGAACTTGTTGGCCCTTGGGTGGTGCTTGGTTTCAGTGTAGGTATGGAGGCATTTGATGAGCTGCTATCAATTAATGTTCCCTGGAGTCAGGACTTGTCTGATGTTCTCAGGGTTTGGACTTAAGCCTCCTGCTTCTGGGTTTCCGTTTTATTTTTACAGTAGCCTCAAGACTTCTCCACCTATACAGCACTGATGATAAGACATCTAGGTTAAAGATGAAAGGTTTACCCACAGTGAGGGGCACCCGGAGAGGTTCACTGAGTTACATGGAGGAGAGAAGAGGGAGGGGGTAGTTAGAGGTGACTGGAATGAGATGAGGTGGGATCAAAAGAGGGGAGAGAGAAAAAAAAAGAGGAGAAAGCTAGCCAGCAATCACATCTTTATGTGTGCTCCACCGTCTCACCACTCAGAGGTATTCATGGAGTTATACAGGGAAGAGGAGAGGGAGGAAGTAGACAGAGGTGGCCAGGAGGATAAAAGAGGGAAATGAAAAGCAGAGAGACAGATCCAGCCAGTAACCAGTTCCTGAAGTGTTCTCCACCGTCTGGAACACGGAGATTCACAGAATTGGGTAGAGAAGAGAAGGGGGAGGGAAGAGACAGAGGCCACCTGGTGGAGAAAAAGGAGTGTCCAAAGGAGGAGAGAGTGGTCAAGCCAGTAATCTCGCTCTCAGGTAAAATTGGGTAGTGAAGTTTGGGTTTTTAAATGTACAAAATTGACAACAAATACCAAAAAGCAAAGATTAAAAATCTAGAATAGAGTTTGGATTTTAAAAAAATGCAATATTAAGGAAAAGAAGAAGAAGAAGAAGAAAAAAAAAAGCCACAAAAACTATTAAAACAACAACAACAACCACACAAAGACTATATACAGTGTTTGCTTTTAAAAATAGGTTTCTTTTTAAGTAATAGTAGGTTATAAGAATAAAAATTAAAGGATAAATAGAGGACTTAAATATTTCTAAAAGTTAAAAAAAGAAGAAGAAGAAAAAGAAAAGAAGAAAAAACTACCACACAACAACATCAGCAAAAAAGAAAAAAAGAAAAAGAAATGGTCATAAAAATAGTGAAGATATTCCTGGCCCTTTCTCTGGTGTTGTGGGCAGTGTGGGGTTATTTCCAAGGCGGTTCCCTCCATTAAATTTCTTCTGTTTGCTGATCTCTTCAGTGTCTGATTTCCATCCTAATAAGGGTGGGGGGGGCATGGTGGACACTTTTTATTTTTATTTTTTTGGCTCCCTTGTTCAGTTGCACTGTGGGGAGGGAGGGATGCTGCAAACAAATAACACCTGTGTGTGCTTTCAGCGTCTCAGGCCCACTGGGCCTGCCCCTGCTCACGATGCACACCGCTCATGCTCTACGTTGCTCCAGGGTATGAGGCCGGCCCTAGGCTGAACGCACCTCCCAGGTCTAAGCCGAACTCAGGTTCAGTGCTCAGGTAAGCCCTCAGAGGCACAGATTCGGTTGGGACTGCCTTTTGTGTCCTTCTGACGTCCGAGTAGCTCAGGTGTGTGGTGAGCACGGTCACTGTGACTTATCGCCTTTACCGTCTCCACTGCTAGTTTTCTGGATGTACCACTGGTGCCCCTTGTGAGGTGGATGGTGACTGTCCAGAACCCCCAGAAGTCTTAGCAAAGAAGCCTGCTTGTAGTTTTGTAGGTAAAGTCTCTCCCGGGCTGCGATCACCCCCTTCCAGCCCATACGGTTCTGGCTGCCTGTCACGGGCGGGGAATGGTCTGTAACCGGCTATTTCTGTTCCATCCTTGGTTCTTTGTGCGGTCCTGGTGGTGTCTTATGTTTGGGCTTTTCACGTGGTAGCTATCCCACAGTCTGGTTTGCTAGTGCAGGTTCATTGGGTGAGGTTATGTGTGGGGTGTTCCTGCCTGATTCTTAAAAAGCACTGCAGCCCCCACCTCCTGCGCCTCCCTGCCCTGCCCCCACTTGCTAGTGTCGGATGCAGGCGTCTGTGCTGCTTTTCTGCTGGGGGAGTTACTGTTGCGCTTGTAATCTGTAGGTTTTAATTATATATTTATGTTTCCTTCCTGCTACGTTGCACTCTGTGCTTCCAAAGCTCGCCACAGACTTGGCACAGAGAATGCTTCTTGGTGTTTGGAAACCTCTCTTCTTAAGATTCCCTTCCCGGAACAGGATTCCCTTCCCAGGACGGAGCTCCCTTCCTACCTCCTTTGTCTCTATTTTCATCGATAGCTTTTTCCTGGCCATCACTTTCAGGCTGTATGTGTCCCTAGTTATGAGGTGGTTTTCTTGCAGACAGTACATTCTTGTAGGCATTCACCCAGTCTTTGCCTTTTCGTTGGAGCATTTAGCCCATTTCTGTTTAAGGTAGTTGTTGATAAGTATGATCTTCTTACCATTTACTATATATTTTGTGGCTTTGTTTTTAAAAGCTTTTCTGTTTCCTATCTAGAGAAGATCCTTCAGCATTTGCTGAAGTTCTGGTTTGGTGGTTCTGAACACTAACTGCTTTTGTTTGTCTGTAACGCTCTTGTTTTGTCTTTTGAATGAGAATACTATCCTTGTTGGATAGAGTAATTTTGGCTTTAGGCTTTTGCCTTTCAGCACTTTAGGTGCATCCTGTCATTCCCTTCTAAGCTGAAGAGTTTCTATTTTAAGATCAGCTGTTATCCTTATGGGGATTCCCTTCTATGTTATTTGTTGTGATTCCTTTGTTACCTTGAATATTTGTTCATTGTGTATATTTATTTGTTTGTTTTCATTTTGATTAATGTGTGTTTTGACATGTTGTGTCTTGGTTTTCCCCCTATGGGACACACTGGGATTTTTCATTTTAGTTGTCTGTTCTTTTTCCCATTTCAGGGACGTTTCTAAATATTTCCTCCTCAAATATTTTCTCATGCCCTTTCCTTTTGTCTTCTTTCTTTGAGAAACCTATGATTTAAATATGGGGGCATTTGACATTGTCCCATAGGCCTCTGTGATTGTCTTCATTTCTCTCTTTCTTTTTTTTTCGTGCTCTGCTTCATTTATTTCCCATATCCGATCTTCCAGCTCACTTAATCTTTCTTCTGCCTCAGTTACAGTACTGTTCCTGTTGTCCAGAGTGATTTCTATCTCAGTTATTTCATCGCTCATTATTGATTGACTACTCATGATTTCTTCCAGGTCCATTTAAAACATCCCTTTCATTTTCTCAATCCATGCCTGAAGTCTATTTATCTGTAGATTCATTTGTCTCCAAGACATTGACTATTATTGTGCTGAACTGTTTTTCCTGTAGACTTCCTACCTCCACCTCTTTCACTGGTTTGTTGATTTTCATTGTATTCCTTCATCTGCTGGATATGTCTCTGCCTTTTCATGTTGTTTCGATGACTGTCTTCGAGGTCTATTTTCTGCACACCGCAGGGCCATCATTGCTATTAATTGGGTGGTCTCCTCCAAGTGAATGTGGTGGGACCAGTGGCTTGTGTAAGTTTTCTTGTTGAGAGAACTTTTTGTTGTTGTTGTTATAGAAGATGGCTGTTGATCGCAATTGTTCTGAGAGTCCATGCAGTGTCCATTAGGGAATTAGCGGGCTCTATTATGGCTTTGATTCCAGATGAGCTATTTCAAATCCTCAAACCCGATGCTGTGAAAGTGATGTACTCAATAAGACAAGAAATTTGAAAATCTCAGCTGTGGCTCAGTTGGAAATGGTCAGTTGTCATTCCAGTCTCGAAAAAGGCAATGCCAACGAATGCTCAAACTACCATGCAATTTTACTCATCTCACATGCTAACAAAGAAATGCTCAAAATTCTCCAAGCCAGGCTTCAGCAATATGTGAACCATGAACTTCCAGATATTCAATCTTGTTTTAGAAAATACAGAGGAACCAAAGATCAAATTCCCAACATCTGCTGGATCTTCACAAAAAAGCAAGCAAGTTCCAGAAAAACCTCTAGTTCTGCTTTACTGAGTATGCCAAAGCCTTTGAGTGTACGGATCAAAATAAACTGTGGAAAATTCTGAAAGAGACGGTAGTACCACACCACCGGATCTGCCTCTTGAGAAGCCTGTATACAGTTCAGGAAGCAACAGTTAGAACTGGACATTGAATAACAGACTGGTTCCAAATAGGAAAAGCAGCACCTCAAGGGTATATATTGTCACCCTGCTTATTTAACTTCCATGCAGAGAAATGTGTGGCTGGAAGAAATGCAAACGGGAATCAAGACTGCCAGGAGAAATGTCAAAAACTTCAGATATGTAGATGACACCCCCCTTATGACAGAAACTAAAGAGGAACTGAAGAGTCTCTTGATGAAAGTGAAAGAGGAAAGTGAAGAAGTAGGCTTAAAGCTCTACATTAGGAAACCTGAGACGGCATCCTGTCCCATCACTGCATGGCAAATAGATGGAAACAGTGGAAATGGTGGCAGACTGTTTTTTTTTTGGGGGGGGGCGGGGGAAGGTTCCAAAATCACTGAAGATAGTGACTGCAGCCATGAAATGAAAAGACGCTTACTCTTCCTAGACAGCATAAAACAGGACCAGAGGCCTACTGCAGCTCAGATCATGAAATCAGTATTGCCAAATTCAGACTTAAATTGAAGAAAGGAGGAAAAAACCACTAAACCATTCAGGAATGACCTATCTCAAATCCCTTATGATTACACAGTGTAAGTGAGAAATAAATGTAAGGGACTAGATCTGATAGAATGCCTGATGAACTATGGAGGAAGTTTCATGACATTGTAAAGGAAACAGGGATCAAGACCATTCCCAAGAAAAAAGTCACGCAAAAAGGCAAAATGGCTGCCGGAGGAGGCCTTACAATTAGCTGTGAAATGAAGAGAAACGAAGCCAAAGGAGCGGAGGAAAGATATACCGATCTGAACACAGAGTTCCAAGGAGAGAGAAGAACGCCTTCCTCGGTGATCAGTGCCAAGAAATAAAGCAAAGCAATAAAGCAAAGCAATAGAATGGGGAAGACTAAAGATTTCTTCAAGAAAACCGGAGATACCAAAGGGGCATTTCATGCAACGATGGGCACTATTAAGGACATAAATGGTAAGGACCTAACAGAAGCAATAGACATGAAGACGAGGTGGCAAAGAACACACAGAAGAACTGTACATCAAAGATCTTCACAACCCAAGTAATCATGACGATGTGATCACTCACCTACATCCAGATACCTTGGGATGTGAAGTCAAGTGGGCCTTAAGAAGCATCACTATGAACAAAGTGAGTGGAAGTGATAGAATTCCAGTTGAGCTATTTGAAATCCTAAACGATTATGCTGCGGAAGTGTTTCACTCAATATGTCAGCAAATTTAAAAAACTAAGCAGCAGCTCAGGACTGGGAAAGGTCAGTTTTCATTCCAATCCCAAACAAAGGCAATGCCAAAGAATGCTCAAACTAGTGCACAATTGCACTCATCTCATACGCTAGTAGAGTAGTGCACAAAAATATCCAAGCCAAGCTTCAGCAATACACGAACCATAAACTTCCAGATGTTCAAGCTGGTTTTGGACAGGTCAGAGGAACCAGAGATCAAATGAGTGTATGCACCACTACTTCTGATGATGCATGCAGCAACTACTGAGGTTGAAATCACGAGTTTGCATTCTGCTTTTACTAAGAATTGAATTAGGACAGGTGCACTAGTTAGCTTGCACTCTGGCACATGCATTACAACTCTAGAGCATAAGTATCACAACCAAGTGCGTCTGCACTCCGGACCTGGCATGCGGTAACGACTGAAAATGCAAGAAGCTTTTCACAGTTACTGACCCCTGATTTGAAACCACTGCTGCTGCTGCTAACTCACTTCAGTCGTGTCCGACTCTGTGTGACCACATAGATAGCAGCCCACCAGGCTTCCCTGTCCCTGGGATTCTTGGGGCAAGAATACTGGAGTGCGTTGCCACTTCCTTCTCCAATTCATGCATGCATGCTAAGTCGCTTTAGTCTTATCCGACTCCGTGTGAACCTATGGACAGTAGCCCACGACGCCCCTCTGTCCACGGAATTCTCCAGGCAAGAATGTTTGGGTGGATTGCCATTTCCTTCTCTTATGTCAAACCACACATGCTACAAACACTGAGCTTGCCCTCTGGAATACGCGTTTGTTGATACTGAGGCCGCCATCTAGAGAACGCTCAGAGGAACTACTTAGTTTCCAATCTGGATCACCCTTTCTGCCACCATTGAGACTATTAACAAGCTTCAGAACAAGTGCATTGCTGTCACTGAGACTGCACAGTAGAGCATACATCCCATCACTCCTAAACCCGGGTTCTTTAGGATATGGTCTGCCACTACTGAGCCTGTCCCTAGAACATGCCTGTTGTAAACTCACATACACTTTTTGTGTATTATGCTCTGGATTCTGCATCCCTGCACTACTGAAATTGCCTTCCAGAACAAGAGTTTATCAACGGCTGAACTTTCACTCTGAAGCATGAACATCACAATCATTAGCTTGTTGCTTTATAGGTAAGTCAGGCCACTACTCGACCTGCACTGTAGTTCAGGTGTGCCTAAATAGTTACTGAACTTGCACTCTGAAGTTTCCTTCTGGACACAACTGAGCCAGCACTCCTGTAGACAGAGTGAGTTTAAACACTGGAGGACATGGTACGCCTCTCCTGAGCATGAGCTCAAGTGCAGGCATCCAGGCTCTGCTGAGAACATGCTCTAGTTGCACACATGCCAAAGTAACTGAACGTGCAGCTGGGGGTACAGATCTCATGACTACAGAGTGAGCGCATTTCATCATGGGTTTTGCACTTCTGAGGCTTACTCAGAAGCATATCTTCCATCATGACTGCGTGTGCCTTCAAGAGCCAATGTTCTGACACTACGGAGACTGTGCTGTAGAGTAAGAATGCCTGAACTACACAACTGCACACTGAATCATGCATCCCAGCAGTATAAATCCTAGCACTACAGCACACTTGTCACTTCGGAGTCCTTACACTAAGCAGGCATGGCACAGCTAGTGAGCACGTGGTCTAGAGTCTATGTGTGGCCATTACTAATTTTAGACTCGGAAGCCTGTGTCTTGCCACTTGTAAGCCCAGGCCCCCAAATATTCATGTTTCAGCCACTGGTTTTGCACCCTGGTACACTCCTTTATCACTGCTGAGCCTGCGTTACAGAGTATGAGTTCCACTACTACTAATCTTGCTCGATGGCCTGGGTGCGTAAAACTGTGAGCCTACACTCTGCAGCTGAAAATTGCCAATGACGTGGCTTGCCCTCTGTTGCATATTTTCTCCACGCTTCTTCCTGCACTCTGGAGCACCTACTCCAGGACGCTGCTTTCTAAAACACATATGGTCTCCACGAGTGAACCGTCATTCTAGATCAACTGTGTGACCACTAGTGACCTTGAATTCTGAAGTGTTATATTACCTTCCTTGAGGTATTGCTCGAGAAGGTGTGTGCAACAATTACCCCCGTGACATTTTATACCAGCCATTTTGCTGCTAGTCACCCAGCACTCTAGACTGTGCAAGCTGTGAGTAGTGTACCTGTATATCTGTGGATGACGTGCCACCACTACAGACCTGGTGTATACTTCATATGTCCTGCCTCAATTGATCGTGCGTCACCATACACATATGCCACAACCCTTGCACTTGCACTGTTGAGGGCTTGTCTTCCCGCTACTGAGCTTGTGTGGCACAGCAGGTATATCACATTTTCTGAATTTGATCTCTGGATATGCAACCAAAAATAAAAACCCAGCTTTCAAGAGAACATGTCCCTCTGCAGTCTGCACTCTTGAGCAAGGGCACTGCAACTCCTGAGACAACACTCTGAAGCACATGTAGAGCAGGCATGCTGCATCTGCTGAACTTAGCTCTTCAGCATGCCTCTCAACAGTGAAACACACTTTAGGCATACCCCTCTTAATACAGACCCATGATCTAGAGCAGGCATGCTTCACATCCTGAATCTTGGCTTTCGAGAACACGTGCTTCATGTCCTGAGATGGTGCTTTTGCCAATTCTCCCCCCCACTACTAAATCTGTGCTCTAGAGCGGGTGTGACACTTTGGAGCCTGCATGCTTCACTACTGCGTCTCTGCTCTAGCCTGGAAGTACTGAAACAGCTTAGCTCGCAATCCGGAGCACACGTTCTGCCACTAGTGTGCTTGCACTTTAGAGCAGGCTGTCTGAAGCCATCACATTGGCACTGGCAACATGCGTCCAGCCACTGTGGAATGCACACTAGAGCACAGTTCCTGCCACTATTGAGCATGTACTCTACCACAAGATGTCTAAAACTGCTCAGTTGCATTGCGGAGCATACCTCTTTCCACAAGTGAACTTGCATTCTACAGGAAATGGTACACAAACACTGACCTTGTGCTCTAGACTTGGCACACCATACATAATTTTCTTAACATTTGAAGCATATGTCTGGCCAACACTAAATCCACGCTTTAGATCAGCTGTGCTAAAATCACTGAGCTTGCCCTCAAGAGTATATCTGAACTCACATTTTATAGCACACCTACTACCATGGTGGACCCTGTGCTCTAAAACTCTCGTGAGATGAGAGAACAAGATGGTGAGCTATAAGTGGATGTGGAGTACATCTCTCCATGGATACATCAGGCATACACCTTCAGACACAGAAGAGAAATCAGAACATTACCGGAAAATAGACAGGAGTACCTGACAAGTGGGAAAGAATAAATAGAACCACGCAAAACTCAGTCGGGGGAAAGAACTGGGGGAAAAATCAGGAGTGTTAGCAGGACTGGATCTGCCCTGAGTGGGGGAAGGAACTGAAGCTGAGGTCCAATCCCACACTGGGTCAATCGTCTGAATTGCAGAATAGACATTTAAAGCTGAGAGTGAAACAGCTGATCTGTGGAAAGCTGGGTGCTATGAGAAGCAGAGGGTCCTTGCTGCAGCCGTATATACCCCGTACAAGGACATCCGTCCCCTGAAAGGCCCCGTGGCTGGCAGCTGCAGTTTAGGGACTTTGCGGCAATTCATGGGGAGGGCTGCTATTTCCTGGGGAGAGATGGAGAGAGGGGGTTTGAAGGAGGACACTGTGGTAGGGTATGCCTGTGGAGGAAAGCCAGGCAGCCATGAAAGCAAGGCAATAACACCGAGTCACATGTCGGGGGTGGAGCAATCACCATAGCCTCTCTCTCCCCACATGCTAGCATCAGCCGTTACTACAATAGTGAGGCTGACCCATCAAATGCTGAACACACTGAAATGCAGAGCAGGACACCACGCAGGGTCCTCCTTTAAGTGCCTGATGCACCATACTAGAGTAGAATCCCACTCAGGATGCTCCTTTAAGTGTCAGATGCACTGATTTACACAGGAGGACCCCAGCCAGGAAATTCGCTCTATGTGCTGACCCATTGAACGACAGAGAAGGATCCCAGGCAAGGAAGACTTCTGAGTGGCTGAATAGGTGGAGCTAGGGAGAAGACTGGCCAAAGAGGCCTTCTGATCACCATATACAAGAGCTCAAAAAAAAAAAAAAAAAAGAAGGCTCTGATAGGGCCATAACTCCTGTGGTGTAGTCAGTCTGTGTCCCTACACCCTTCCCGTTTGACACCACCTGCGTCCCTCAAAACCAAGCAGCTGCTCCACTTTCACAGTTAACTCTCATTGGAAAAAAGATGCTACAGGTTTAAAAAAAAAATCGTGCAACTATTTGCACAGGATTGCTTCAGCCCTGTCTAACTCTGTGTGGAACACATTTCACCACTACAGAGAAGAAGCTCTAAAATGCATATACTGGAACAACTGATCTTTTCCAGTCTTGTAGCCACTGCTGAGTTTTCCAAATTTGCTTGCATATTGAGTTCAGCACTTTCATAGCACTATCTATTAGGACTTGAAATCACTCAAGTGGAGTTCCCTATCTCCGCTAGCTTTGTTTCTATTGATGCTTCTTGCAGCCCGTTTGACCTCACATTCCAGGATGTTTGGCTCTAGGTGAGTGATTAGATCATGATGATTATCTGGATCATGGAGATCTTTTCTGCATAGTTCTTCAATCTTTGTGGTATAGATTTTTGCTACCTCTTCTTAATATCTTCTGCTTCTGTTCAGTCCATACAATCTCTGTCCTTTATTGTGTCCACCTTTGCATGAAATGTTCCCTTGGTATCTCTAATTTTCTTCAAGAGATCTCTACTCTTTCCCATTCTGTTGCTTTCCTCTATTTTTTGCACTCATCACCGAGGAAGGCTTTCTTATCGCTCTTTGCTATTCTTTGGTACACTGTATTCATATGGGTATATCTTCCCTTTTCTCCTTTGCCTTTTGTTTCTATTCCTTTCTCAGTTATTTGTAAGGCCTCCTCAGACAACCATTTTGCCTTTATGCATTCATTTTCTTGGGGATGGTCTTCATCACTGCCTCCTCTACAATGTCATGAACCTCCATATGTAGTTCTTCAAACACTCTATTATACCTAATCCCTTAAATATTTTCTCATGTCCACTGTACCATCATAAGGGATCTGATTTAGGTCAAACCTGAATCATCGAGTGGTCTTCCCTACTGTCTTCAACTTAAGTCTAAGTCTATAGCAAATACTGAGCTTCCACTCTGAACCTTCCTTCTTACAAGTATTTGTCCACCATTTTAGAACACTTTTGCTGCATCTCTTTATCTTCACTCTGAAACATACGTACCGTCACTCCTGAAAGGATGCTCAATCGCATGCATTTAACTCCAACTCAACCTACGCTCCACAGTAGTCATGCCGATCTACTAAGCTTGCATTCTGCCGTATGCGTCTTTCACTATTTAGACTATGATACTGAGGTCATGCTGCAACTGCATAGTTGCAATCTCAAGCTTATCTTCTTCAACTTTCAGCTTTTATACCAGCACACATGTTCTGCCCCTTCTAAGCCCTCTTTCTTGAATAGATATGAAACAACTGTTGAGGTTGTATTCTGGAGCATGTCCCTGCTATTTCTGAATGCATTCTTTTTGTATTTCTTCATATTTCTTTTAAAAAATGATTTATTTTAATTGGAATAGAATTACTGTGTATTACTGTGATGGTTTTTGACATACACATCAACATGAATCAGCCGCATGGATACATGTGTCCCCCTATCTTCAGCACAACTCAAACCTCCCTTGTTACCCCATGCTTCTGGGTTCGTCCACAGCACAAGAGTTGGATGCATCTTTCATGCATTGAACTTGCACTGGTCATCTCTTTTATGTATGGTAATGTACCTGTTTCAATACTGTTTTCTCAAATCATCCCATCCTTGAACTCTCCCATTGAGTCTCAGAGTCTGTTCTTTATATGTGGATCTTTTTACTAGCCTTCATGCAGAATCATTGTTACTGTCTGCCTAAATCCCTTTTATACCCATTAATAAACAATATTTGCCTTTCTCTTTCTAACTTTTTTTGTTTTTACTCTGAATAATAGGCTACAGGTTGAACTGCCCCACTAAAAGTGACACAAATATATGTTTTTCTGTAGCTAAGTAATATTCTATTTGAATATATAGCACAACTTCCTTATATTTTCATCTGCTGATGTGCATCTGGATTACGTGCATGTCATAGCTTTTGGAAAGAG
Organism: Ovis canadensis; assembly: GCF_042477335.2. Taxonomy (NCBI): domain Eukaryota; kingdom Metazoa; phylum Chordata; class Mammalia; order Artiodactyla; family Bovidae; genus Ovis; species Ovis canadensis. The sequence continues at coordinate 19,830,492 of NC_091271.1, forward strand.
AATTGTAAAAACTTTGGGGCACATGTGTCTCTTTTGACTGTAATCCCCTCTGGGTATACGCCAAGAAGGGGGGTTGTTCAGTCGTATGCCAGTTCTAGTCCAAGTTTCTCAAGGAATCACCAAACTGTTCTGCATACAGGTTGTACCAGTTTGTGTTACCACTAGCAGTGTATTAGGGTTAGCTTTTCTCCACAGCCTCCCCAGGATTTCGTGCTTGTAGAATTTCTGGTGATGGCCACTCTGAACCGTGTGATATGACGACACATTCAATTTTAATTTTTGTTTCTCTAATGATGAATGATTTTAAGCATATTTCATGTGTTTGTTAGCCATCTGTATGTCTTCTTTAAAGACACGTCTGTTTAGGGATTTTGCCCCCTTTTAGTGATGCTGTGAAAGTGCGTCACTCAATATGGCAGCACATTTGGAAAACTCCCCAGTGGCTAAAGGGCTGGAAAAGGTCAGTTTTCATTCCAATCCCAAAGAAAGGGAGAGCCAAAGAATGCTCAAATCACGGCACAATTGCATCCATCTCACACGCTAGTAAAGTACTGCTCAAAATTCCCAAAGCCAGGCTTCAGTAATACATGAACCATGAACTGCCAGATGTTCGAGCTGGTTTTACAAAAGGCTGAGGCACCAGAGATCAAAATGCCAACATTAGCTGGATCATTGACAAAGCAAGAGAGTTCCAGAATAACATCTATTTCTGCCTTATTGACTATGCCAAAGTTTTTGACTGTGTGGATCACAATAAACTGTGGAAAATTCCGAAAACGACGGGGATACCAGACCACCTGACCTGCCTCTTGAGAAACCTATATGCAGGTCAGGAAGCAGCAGTTCGAACAGGACATGGAACTACAGAGTGGTTCCAAATAGGAAAACAAGTCCGTCACGGCTATGTATTGTCACTCTGCTTTTTAATTTATATGCAGAGTATATCACGAGAAACACTGGGGTGGAAGAAGCACAAGCTGGAACAAAGACTGCCAGGAGAAATAACAATCACCTGAGATATGCAGATGACACCACCCTTACGGCAGAAAGTGAAGAGGAACTAAACAGCTTCTTGATGAATTGAATGAGGAGAGTGAAAATGTTGTCTGAACTCAAAATACCAGAAAACTAAGATCATGGCATCTGGTCGCATGACTTCATGGGAAATAGATGGGGAAACAGTGTCAGATTTTATTTTGGGGGGCTCCAAAATCCCTGCAGATGGTGACTGCAGCCATGAAATTAAAAGACGCTTGCCCTATGACAGGAAAGTTATGACCATCCTAGATAGCATATTCAAAAGCAGAGACATTATTTTGCCAACAAAGTTCCATCTAGTCAAGACTATGGTTTTTCCAGTAGTCTTGTTAGGATATGAGAGTTGCACTATGAAGAAAGCTGAGCACTGCAGAATTGATGCTTTTGAACTGTAGTGTTGGAAAAGACTCTTGAGAGTCCCTTGGACTGCAAGGAGGTCCAGCCAGGCCATTCTAAAGAAGATCATTCCTGGGTGTTCTTTGGAAGAAATGATGCTAAAGATGAAACTCCAGTACTTTGGTCACCTCATATGAAGAGGTGACTCACTGGAAAACTCTGAAGCTTGGAGGGATTGGAGGCAGGAGTAGGGGATGACAGAGGTTGAGATGGCTGGATGGCATCAGTGACTCAATGGACGTGAGTTTGCGTGAGCTCAGGGAGCTGGTGATTGACAGGGAGTCCTGGTGTGCTTCAATTTATGGGGGTTCAAAAAGTCACACACGACTGAACTGAACTGAACTGAACTGAAGCAACTGACAAAGAATTTAGCTCAAAAATATACGAACAACTCCTGAACCTCAATTCCAGGAAAATAAACGACCCCATGATAAAATAGGCGAAAGGAGTAAACAAACATTTCTCCAAAGACGACATACACATGGCTAACAAACACATGAAAAGATTCTCAACATCACTCACTATCAGAAAAATGCTAATGAAAACGATAATGAGGTACCATTTCATGCCAGTCAGAATGACTGCTATCCAAAAGTCTACAAGCAAAAAATGCTGGGGATGGTGTGGAGACAAGGGAACGCTCTGACACTGTTAGTGGAATTGCAAACTGGTACAGCCACTATGGAGAACACTGTGGAGATTCCTTAAACAAACAAACAAACTGTAAACAGGACTGTCATATGATGCAGTAATCCCACCGCTGGCCATACACACCAAGGAAACCAGAATTGAAAGAGACGCGTGTACCCCATTGTTCATCACAGCACTGTTTCTAATAGCCAAGGCATGGATGCAACCTAGATGTCCATCAGTAGACTAATGGATAAGAAACGTACATATACGTGATGGAGTATTACTCAGCCACTAACAAGAATACATTTCAGTCCGTTCTAGTGAGGTGGATGAAATTGAAGCCTATTGTACACAGTGAAGTTAGCCAGAAAGAAAAATACCAATAGAGTAAACGAGCGCATATGTGTGGAATTTAGAAAGATGGTCATGATAAACCAGTACGTGAGACAGCAAAATAAACACAGATGTATGGAACAGTCTTTTGACTCTGTGAGAGAGGGCGAGGGTGGGATGATTTGGGATAATGGCATTGAAACATGTGTAATATTATTTGTCAAACGAATCGCCAGACCAGTTCGATGCGTGATACAGGATCCTCGGGGCTGGTGCACAGGGGTAACCATGAGGAATGGTTTGAGGAGGGAGGTAGCAGGGGTTTTCAGGATAGGGAACACGTGTACACCCGTGGCAGATCCATGTTAATGTATGGCAAAACCAATACAATATTGTAAAGCAATTAGACTACTATGAAAATAAACAAATTTATATTAGAAATAAATCAAGTCAAATTGCGTCCAACGTGAGGAAAACAACAGCATGTTTGGAACAATATCACTAAGTAAGCTTGAGTTGCAATGTTCTGGGTTCAAGGTGCCCCATAAGTATGAGCCCTAACTCTTATTACAGAAAGAATAGTGGAAAATGAGCTAGATGAAAGGAGAGATTTTCAGCAATGAGATGAATGTTTCAGCCAGAAAGATATTAAGTAATGTAGGGCTTCCCAAACAGTTTATTAAGATCTGGGGAGCTAGCAATGAGTGTGGTCACCTAAATAAAGTTGCCTAAAATTATATTTTGACATATATACATATATACACCTGTCTATGCATGACTGTGTCTATGAAAAAAGTGCAATGGCTTTTAATTCATGTTAGGTGTAACAGAAATGGGAAAACAATAAAACCCAAATGTAGAATGATTCAAATTCTACTCGATTGTTGAATATTATGTAAGTTGAAATACTTCAAAATATGTTTCCTTGGCTGCATGTAACATATGAGGACTCTTTTATATCACTCACCTCTCTCCTTTTCATAAATATAGACCAATTTTCAAATGTTTGTCCAGTTTAATGACAAAATACTGATATAGACATATATATATAATATATATATATAAAGAGAGATATGTTTTCATATCATAAACTATTGATAGCAAGCCTGGATTTTAGAATTATTTCCAACTCCATGCTCCATCTCAACAGGAAAGAGCCAAAGTTGTTGCTGACTCAATCACTCCAAGAGCTGGGAAACCTGAAAAAGAAACGGAACCTGCACTGAGATTTTCTGTCATATTTATGATCAAGCTCTAAGTCCAAGACTTGTTTTCCTTTATTGCACTAAGCAGTCCCTTCTTAAGATTGAAAAGCATGGAAATCGAGAGAGAGAGGTAGGAGATTGTAGACCTCCTCATGTTCAAAAGGAATTTTAATTAGAGAAGCTAGAAAAGACAGAAACTAAGGAAAACAATCAAGTGATAGACAATAATAATGATTTAGCCACTAATCAAACTCAAGGGTCTTTAGTCCCTCCTCAAGGGCCAGTGTGGAGAAGGAAATGGGAATCCACTCCAGTGTTCTGCCTGGAGAATCCCAGGGATGGGGGAGCCTGGTGGGCTGCCATCTTTGGGGTCGCACAGAGTCGGACACGACTGAAGCGAATTAGCAGCAGCAGCAGCAAGGACCATCGATGACATTCTGAGCAATATCCTGTGACAATTTTAGAGATGCTAAAGCCCAAACCAGGCTGAAATGTAAGTGCATAGTTGGAACTAGACGGTCAATGATGTGGACTCCCAATATCCTCATTAATAGGCCATTAGTAGAATGTCCCAATATTGATCACAGACCCCATGTTCCACCCTCACTCAGCCATTAAAATATATCCCCTGAAAGTATTTGGGGATTTGTGCCTTTGAAGCACCAGCTGCTAAGACACCTTGCTTGGTCTGACAATAAGCACTTCCCGCCCGCCCCCCCCCCCGGCTAAACCCACAGTCTTTCATAAATTTGTTTGCACAGAAGCAAGTAGACCAAGTCTCCTAGGGTAACAGTACTGAATATTACGAATGTGTGCATAGAAGGATGATAAATCACTTTTATTTCAGAAATAAAGTGGATTTATTGATGTGAGTTTTCGATAACCCTGTATGCGAGACAGCAAAAGAGACACAGATGTATAGAACAGTCTTTTGCACTCTGTGGGAGAGTGAGAGGGTGGGATGTTTTGGAAGAATGGCATTGAAACATGTATAATATCATATATGAAATGGGTCACCAGGCCAGGTTGAATGCATGATACTGGATGCTTGGGGCTGGTGCACTGGGACGACCCATTGGGATGGTACGGGTTGGCAGAAGGGAAAGGGTTCAGGAAAGGGAACGTGTGTACACCTGTGGCGGACATATGTTAATGTATGGCAAAATCATTACAATAATGTAAAGTAATTAACCTACAATTAAAATAATAAATTTATTAAAAAATAAGAAATCTTCCAAAAAGCTCCATACCTATATCGAAACCAAGCACCACCAAGAGCCAACAAGTTCCAGAGGAAGACATACCATGCAAATTCTCCAGCATCACAGGAACAGAACCTGGAGTGTCAATATACAGGTTGCCCAAACAGCAAACCCATAGACATCTCAAACTTCACTACTGGACACTTCATTGCCCTCCAGAGTGAAGAGATGCAGCTCCACCCACCGGAACACTGACACAAGCTTCCCTAACCAGGAAACCTGACAAGCCACTCGTCAAACCCCAGCCACAGGGAGGAACCTCCACAATAAAGAGGAACCACAAACTGCCAGAAAGAGAAAGACCATACCAAACACAGGAACCCCCCCACCCACCCAAAAAAAAAAAAAAGGCCAACTTTCCTAATGAGATTTAGCATGCTTCATGGTTTTGGTTAGTATTTCTGCCAGCAGTCTGTATTTTAAGTTGATGCTGAAGTAAACACTTGGTTGAACATTACCCTTCAGTTGCTAGGAGACCAGTGACTTGGTCATGTCACAACTAACCTTCGATTGCTAGGAGACCAGTGATTTTGTGATGTCACAGCTGTTTGACTGCGAGGACCTCTGTGATTGTCCAGAGAGTTTCTCTCTGTAGGCCAGCCAAACATCATTTGAAGTTGCATTGTGTAAAAGCAGACAAATGAGAACATTATCTGAAGAAAGATTTCCCTGAGATGGCACATATTTCTTCAGAAATTCAAGATGGACCTCCTAAAGGTGAGTCCACTGGTTCAGAAACCTCCATTAGATCTTACTGGTGTGATTATACAACTGGGGACTCAGTTTTGAGATCTATGATTGAAGAATATGCTTTTCAGCCTTTGGCTGAGGATCTGGTGATCAAAAGGCCACACTACACATATTCTGTCTCTGAAACAGATGATGTGAATGATTTTCTTTCACTCACATTTCCACAAAAACTTTGGAATATAGTGGAAAGTGATCAGTTTGAATCTATTTGGTGGGATGAGACAGGCACATGTAGAGTGATCAATGAAGAACTCTTCAGGAAAGAAGTCTTGGAAAGAAAGGAGCCTTTCAGAAAATTTGAAACCAAGAGCATGAAGAGTTTAATTCGACAGCTTAATCTTTATGGAGTTAACAAAAACCGACAAACTGTTCAAAGATCGGCTGCACTACCAGTCTTTCTGGAAGAAGAAAACAACATCTCTCTTTTGAGAAAGGTATTCCAAAATTTTCACTTTTTGGCAATAGGTCAGATTCAATCATGTGACCTAGAAAGCATGTTCATATATGTGGCTAAAACGGAGTTTAAACTTGAGATAACAAATTATTGAAAAAGTCGTATCTTTTTGAAGTTGAGAATACCTGGAGGTTAGAATATTGGATGTTCAACATACCTTCCTAGTGACTTGAAACCAGATACAAGTTCTGAAGCCACTTAAAGTGGTATTTACTGTATAATACAACATATTTTTAGTTGAGCATATACCTCCTAACATGTTACCTGTTAAAACTACCAACAGAGGTATTTTCTTTGATGTTATTTCATTGCTTCCATTAAAGGAAACTTATAGTGATATGAAGGAATGAAATTAGTAAAGAAGGAAAAGTGAATATAATGGAGAAGAAAATATTGTAACAAAACCAAAACTTTAATCTCCCATATGACTACTAGGAGACTTCCAGCAGAACAGGGCATTTAAATAACACTCTGTAAAGGGCCAAAAAAGAAATATGTTAGGCTTTGCCAATATGATCATTGGCGACTAATTAAGTTTTCAGGCATAGAGGATAACCAAAGAAGCTGGCAAGTCCCTGTTCCACCTTAAGCACTCCGAAAACTGAATTACACACAATTTTCACGTCAGAAAATAAAATTCTTTTCCGTTTTCCTCAACCATTAAAAGTGCAAGGCTCTAAAATTTAAAAGAAGAAGAAGAAGAAAAAGTAAAGCTCATTCTCAGCTCACAATAGACAGTGCAAAAACAGGGACAGGATGCCCTGCCTTGATTGAAATGTAATCCGAAGAGGAGGGGCGCCAAGATCCACTGTAAGGTCAAGTTACTTAAGCAAAGAACTGGCTTAAGGGAGGTCACCCCTGAGGGCTGTGAGTGCCGGACACCATCACTGGACTCCCCTGGTAGACTCGGAGGCCGTTCTCAGCCCTGAGCCCTGGCGACTGTGCCATCGGTTTTTTCTTTCTTCGCGTTTGGTGAGCTGAGCAATCTTGACCCAAGATCCTTGAGATTCAGATTCAGCCTGACCACGCCTACAGTGGGTGTTTTACGGGGTGAGGGGGTGGGGGGAGGGCTCATCGCGCGCGCATGCGCCCAACTCGGCCTCGCGGCCAATCAGATGGCAGGCGCCGACCCCTGGCAGCCAATCATCGGAGGCAGCCCGCAGGCCTGTAGGGGGAGCTGAGGCGGAGTCCCAGACCTGAGGAGGCCTCATCCCCTCAGGCTCCACTGCTCAGGGTTAATCTTGGAACTGCCTAGGGCAGGTGAGTTGCCCGCAGTTCTGTCCCCTCCCTCAATGGAGACCGGTAAGGACTGGAGCGTGGTTCAGCCAAAGCAGTGCCTGACGGCTAAAGGGAGGGTTTCTCGGGTCCCCGCTCGCAGGAGGCCTTGCTCGGAGGGGCGGCTGGTGAGGGCGGTGAGAGCTTCTGGCAGGATCCACAGGCTTCAGGCTCCTTTCGCCCTCTCCCCTCTCTAGTCTGGGCGGGCTCTGCTCTCCAGCAGCTTTCCTGCCCAGGGTCGGGACAAGCCAGCTCGGGGAAAGGGCCTCTTAGGCCCTTGGCCCCTGGCACCACCCCCAGCTCTCCTGTGGAACCTAATGTATTTAAACACAGATGCACAAATCTTCACGGCCCAACCCAGTTCTGTACCCAGGCACAGTCAGGCAGGAGCAGGAAAAAAAAAAAAAAACCCTCAAAAAACAAAAACAAAAAACAAAAAAACATCTATCTAGGAGCCTCTTCACTGCCCTGGTGCTTTAGTCGTTTTCCTGTTTCCTCTGCCTCTCCTCGGCCTCCAGGGCTGCCCCGTCCCTGGGGGCCCCGAGATTCAGGCCTTTGGTTCAGGAAGTTGGCAGATGATGTATTTGTTTGTTTGTTACTGAGAGAAGGGAGGTGGGAGGAAGAAGCTCAGGGCAAAGGAGTTCAATCACTTGGTCTGGTTGAGTGTGAGACGCCTGGTCAGCATCCGTAGGGTAGGACCAGGTAGGGCCTGGGGGGATAGAATGTTCCCAGAACAGGGGACTCACCCTGGCCTTTTCCTGTGCTTGTCCCCAGGATGTGACCGTGTGCTGCCTGGGAGGTCTCAAGCGCTCAGGATTTCAGTGGGCCCCTAAGGTAAGGTGACAGACATCTTTACAACAAGGGACAAAGTTGTGGCTTTCTTACTTTGTGTTTTTCTCCTTTCATTCATCGGCTGACACGTTGCTGTTGAGAGAGAGTATTCCTGATTGGGGATTACCTGACCCTGATTGCGGGTGCTGACTTCAGGGCCATCATGGTTTCAGGTTTGCAGCTTTCTAAGTGGCAAGCTTAAAGACAGGCAGGGTGGCTTGCTTTCCCCTGCCTTCTTGAAAGAAAAAAAGTAAGAGCACCATGTGTCTTAAGCTGTGTAGAGCTGACTCGTACCACTTGGTGAGGCTAAAATGGGGCAATGCACATATCCTAAGGTTTTAGCTAGGAAAGCAAAGCAATGCAGGTGTGGGGGTTCCCTGATGGCCTGGTGATTAGGATTTTGGGCTTTCACTACAGTGGTCTGGATTCAATCTCTGGTCAGGGAACTGGGACCCCAGAAGCCAAACAGCATGGCCAAATGAATGAATGAATCCAGTGGTTCATTCAGAGAAAATATCCTGTGATTTAACATGTTCACGTGAGATTACTTGCTCATTTCTGTACCCTTAAGGGCTTTTCTTCGTTAAGTAAGTGAACTCCACTGGATGGGGGTGAGGCACCATCTGAGTTCATTTCATGGGAGTAAACAAGACCATAGGAAGCTCTATGCCCAGCAACTTGTGCCTACAGCTGTGTTGTATACTTATCTTGCTGGTACAGCTTTGAACTTCAGAGCATGTTTTGTTTTGGTCACAACATGTGGCTTCATAGGATATTAGTTCCCCAGCCAGGGATCGAACACAGGATCCTGGCAGTGAGAGGGCTGAGTCCTAACCAAACCACTTGACTGCCAGGCAACTCCTGTGTTTCGGTGCTTTGGATTGGTGAGTGTGTGTGTGTGTGTGTGTGTGTGTGTGTGTGTGTGTGTTGATTTTTGCTATATTTATAGGAGAACTGTTCTGTGTGTAAGTATGATGTGAATGGTATTAGAACTTGAAATGTTTGTGTTGTACATATGATCTCAAAATGGAATAGTTGAAAAATCTGTTCTATACATCTGTGTCTCTTCTGCTGTCTCTCATGCAGGGTTATCATTACCATCTTTCTAAATTCCGTATATATGTGTTAGTATACTGTATTGGTGTTTTTCTTTCTGGCTTACTTCACTGTGTATAGTCGGCTCCATTTTCATCCGTCTCATTAGAATTGATTCCTATAAAGTCTGGAAGCAATAAATGCTGGAGAGGGTGTGGAGAAAAGGGAACCCTCTTACACTGTTGGTGGGAATGCAATCTAGTGCAGCCACTATGGAGAACAGTGTGGAGATTCCTTAAAAAATGGCAAATAGAACTGCCATATGACCCAGCAATCCCACCGCTGGGCATACACACTGAGGACACCAGAATTGAAAGAGGCACATGTACCCCGGTGTTCACCGCAGCACTGTTTATAATAGCCAGGACATGGAACAACCTAGATGTCCACCAACAGATAAATGGATCAGAAAGCTGTGGTACATATACACAATGGAGTATTACTCAGCCATTCGAAAGAATATATTGTCTTCCTCTTTCTGACTTCCTAAGTATTTTTTTGAATGCTAGTGTAGATTCCAGTATTTACTCAACAACATTTGTTGCTACAGTGTAAAATGTGGTTGACTTTTAAAATATTTGTCTTCTATTCTGCAAGCTTTATATTAATTCTAATACTTGTGTTTTCTTCAAGATTTTCTATATACAAAAGTATGTTATTTCCAATATACTTTGGTTTCTCCTTTCCATTCTGAAGGCTGTTTTTTGTTTTTTCATTGTGTGTTTTTATATTTTTAAACTAGAGCAACAATTCTCTTTTGTTACCTGATTGCTCTGGTTGTAAAACTGCCAGTATAATGTTGAGCCAAAGTGTGTAATAGACTTCCTTGTGTTGTTCCCAGTCTTAGAGGGAAAGCTTTCAGTTTTTCATTCTTAAGTATGATGTTAGCTGTGGGTCATTTTACAGGTGCCCTTTGATTGAAAAAGTTCTCTTCTGTTCTTAATTATTAAGTGTTCTTTTAACCCCGGTTATGAAAAGGTGCTAGATTCAGGGAAATGCCTTTTCTTCAGGCAGATGTGTTATTTGTTTTATTGTTTTAAAATGGCATAATGTTGATTGACTTTCCTATAATGAACCAACTTTGCATACCTCCCTAAATCGCATGTGATCATGGTGTACAGTCTTTTTTATATGCTGTTGAATTTTGTTTGCCAGTATTTTTTTGAGGGCTCTTTCACCTGTATTCATGAGGGATATCAGTTGTGTGTGTGTGTGTGTCTGTGTGTGTGTGTGTCTGTGTGTGTGTGTGTGTGTGTGTGTGTGAGTGATGTCTCTGTCTGATATTGGTATGAGAGAAAGAATGGCATCTCTTTGCCTGCTATGTGGGGAAGAGACATGTGGCATAAAGAGTGAAGCATTGTTGGATTGAAGTTTAGCCAGGATTAGAGGGAGACATTTAGGATATATCAGTGTGGAATTGGGGTGAGATTATCAAAGAGAGCACATTCTCCTTTCCTAGGCCTGTGTTAAGTGCTTGACATTGAATTATGCTGTTTGTTAACTAGGTATAGATAGATTGTGCTTTGAATTTGCTACCTATTTTGTTTGTTAACATTTATGAAATTAGAATTTGTGGATCGGTTGTAATGTGCATTTAAGATACATTTTCTTCCATTTTTACTACAAAACAAGATGCCATTGAATAGCTGATGCCTTTTATTTATTTTTTTTTAATTTTTAGTTTTTTATTTTTTAAATTTTAAAATCTTTAATTCTTACATGCATTCCCAAACATGAACCCCCCTCCCACCTCCCTCCCCAGAACATCTTTCTGGGTCATCCCCATGCACCAGCCCCAAGCATGCTGCATCCTGTGTCAGACATAGACTGGCGATTCAATTCACATGATAGTATACATGTTAGAATGTCATTCTCCCAAATCATCCCACCCTCTCCCTCTCCCTCTGAGTCCAAAAGTCCATTATACACATCTGTGTCTCTTTCCCTGTCTTGCATACAGGGTCATCATTGCCATCTTCCTAAATTCCATATATATGTGTTAGTATACTGTATTGGTGTTTTTCTTTCTGGCTTACTTCACTCTGTATAATCGGCTCCAGTTTCATCCATCTCATCAGAACTGATTCAAATGAATTCTTTTTAACGGCTGAGTAATACTCCATTGTGTATATGTACCACAGCTTTCTTATCCATTCATCTGCTGATGGACATCTAGGTTGTTTCCATGTCCTGGCTATTATAAACAGTGCTACGATGAACATTGGGGTACATGTGTCTCTTTCAATTCTGGTTTCCTCGGTGTGTATGCCCAGAAGTGGGATTGCTGGGTCATAAGGTAGTTCTATTTGCAATTTTTTAAGGAATCTCCACACTGTTCTCCATAGTGGCTGTACTAGTTTGCATTCCCACCAACAGTGTAGGAGGGTTCCCTTTTCTCCACACCCTCTCCAGCATTTATTGCTTGCAGATTTTTGGATCACAGCCATTCTGACTGGTGTGAAGTGGTACCTCATTGTGGTTTTGATTTGCATTTCTCTAATAATGAGTGATGTTGAGCATCTTTTCATGTGTTTGTTAGCCATCCGTATGTCTTCTTTGGAGAAATGTCTATTTAGTTCTTTGGCCCATTTTTTGATTGGGTCGTTTATTTTTCTGGAGTTGAGCTGCAGAAGTTGCTTGTATATTTTTGAGATTAGTTGTTTGTCAGTTGCTTCATTTGCTATTATTTTCTCCCATTCAGATGGCTGTCTTTTCACCTTGCTTATATTTTCCTTTGTTGTGCAGAAGCTTTTAATTTTAATTAGATCCCATTTGTTTATTTTTGCTTTTATTTCCAGAATTCTGGGAGGTGGATCATAGAGGATCCTGCTGTGATTTATGTCTGAGAGTGTTTTGCCTATGTTCTCCTCTAGGAGTTTTATAGTTTCTGATCTTACATTTAGATCTTTAATCCATTTTGAGTTTATTTTTGTGTGCGGTGTTAGAAAGTGATCTAGTTTCATTCTTTTACAAGTGGTTGACCAGTTTTCCCAGCACCACTTGTTAAAGAGATTGTCTTTACTCCATTGTATATTCTTGCCTCCTTTGTCAAAGATAAGGTGTCCATATGTGTGTGGATTTATCTCTGGGCTTTCTATTTTGTTCCATTGATCTATATGTCTGTCTTTGTGCCAGTACCATACTGTCTTGATGACTGTGGCTTTGTAGTAGAGCCTGAAGTCAGGCAAGTTGATTCCTCCAGCTCCATTCTTCTTTCTCAAGATTGCTTTGGCTATTCGAGGTTTTTTGTATTTCCATACAAAGCTTGAAATTATTTGTTCTAGTTCTGTGAAAAATGTGGCTGGTAGCTTGATAGGGATTGCATTGAATTTGTAAATTGCTTTGGGTAGTATACTCATTTTCACTATATTGATTCTTCCAATCCATGAACATGGTATATTTCTCCATCTATTAGTGTCCTCTTTGATTTCTTTCATCAGTGTTTTATAGTTTTCTATATATAGGTCTTTAGTTTCTTTAGGTAGATATATTCCTAAGTATTTTATTCTTTTCGTTGCAATGGTGAATGGAATTGTTTCCTTAATTTCTTTTTCTACTTTCTCATTATTCGTGTATAGGAATGCAAGGGATTTCTGTGGGTTGATTTTATATCCTGCAACTTTACTATATTCATTGATGAGCTCTAGTAATTTTCTGGTGGAGTCTTTAGGGTTTTCCATGTAGAGGATCATGTCATCTGCAAACAGTGAGAGTTTTCCTTCTTCTTTTCCAATTTGGATTCCTTTTATTTCTTTTTCTGCTCTGATTGCTGTGGCCAAAACTTCCAGAACTATGTTGAATAGTAGCGGTGAAAGTGGACACCCTTGTCTTGTTCCTGACTTTAGGGGAAATGCTTTCAATTTTTCACCATTGAGGATAATGTTTGCTGTGGGTTTGTCATAGATAGCTTTTATTATGTTGAGATATGTTCCTTCTATTCCTGCTTTCTGGAGAGTTTCAATATCCGCAAATCAATCAATGTAATTCACCACATTAAGAAATTGAAAAATAAAAACCATATGATTATCTCAATAGATGCAGAGAAGGCTGATGCCTTTTAAAAAAGCTGTTAACCTTAAGTCTAAGAAATAAGCATGTTTGTCTTTAAGATACAGAAATACATTTAAAAGTTACAAATTTGCCCAAGAAGACGCAACTGGTGTGTGGTTAAGTTAGAATTCCAAGTTAATGTCCTTTGACTCCAAAGTCCATGCTTCTAAATGCTGTAGAACAGTGCTTTTGTAAAAATACTCTCCTTTACATGTGATTTCACCTAATGATCAGTAGTGGGTTTATTTTTTCCTCTTTATTTTTTTTAAATAGAAGAGGTTAAAGTGAACATGCGACAAAGCTATGATTCTAGAGCCATGTAGACTTGTAGTCGTAGTTTTTTCAGCTGTCATTGAGTCTGGATGACACTCAGTGTCTTTGTCTGTAAGAAAAGGGTGTGTATAAGTACTCTAGAGTTTTAGAGATAATCAAATAGCCCATTTTTCTGTACTTAACTAATCTGTAGTATGTTTACACTTAGGTGGCATTTGTATAAAGGAAGCACTGGGACTTGTGGCCGCACCCTCTAAGAATAAAAAAGTATTAAAAATATGGAACTCCCATGTATGTTACGTGAAGAAGAACAAGAGCCAGAAGTACAGAAAAGGGAGGGAGAGACGAAACAAGTAGATGATGATGATGATGATGAAGTGATCTTGGTTGGAGTGGAACATGTAAATGAAGATGCTGACGTGATCTTTGTTGGGATGAGCTCAGCTTCAAAACCAGTCGTTTCAAACATACTGAACAGAGATACCCCAGGTTCTTATTCAAGGAGAAAAAGGTATGGTCACTTCAGGAAAGGTAATGCTCACAGATTACAGCCTGTTAGTCATGTGACTCCTACATCAGAAGCAAAGACTGTCTTGCCAGTGTCTGACTCTGACTCAGGATCAACAGGTAGTCCTATTATTGAACCTCCGTCTCAAGCTGATTGTAAAAATCTTTCACCACAAATAGTGCCTGATTGCTTTTCGAAGGAGTTATGTTCTTCTTTGATTACCTTCACAAGTTCATTGCAGCATTCAGTAGAAACAGCAGTTTCTGCAGGAGATATGAATAAAAGTCCTCATGTATCAAAGCGAGTTTCCCCTTGTGAAACAAATCGCAGAAATCCCAGAAGGCCTAAACTCAGTGATGGCATTGTAGGGGAACATTCTTTAGGTTTTTCCCCGTCAGGTTTTTTTCATACAGAGACCACTCAGCAAAGCACACCAGACCGTGTCCATACCTCACTAAGCCATGTTCAGAATGGAGAACCTTGTCCAACACCTTTTCCAAAGGACAGTGTTCATTGCAAGCCTGTAAGACCTTTAGGGGAAAGTGGACGGACAAAAACTGATTTTCCAAGTTTGGCAAGTCCAAACAAAATTGGTGATCCCACAGAAGGAAATCTGATTGTGTTACTTCGCGACTTCTACTATGGCGAGCATGGAGGAGTTGGGCAGCCAGAACCGAAGACCCACACGGCGTTTAAATGCCTCAGCTGCTTGAAAGTTCTAAAAAATGTCAAGTTTATGAATCACATGAAGCACCATTTGGAACTTGAGAGGCAGAGAGGTGACAATTGGAAAACCCACACCACCTGCCAGCACTGCCTCCGCCAGTTTCCTACTCCCTTCCAACTGCAGTGTCACATTGAAAGTGTCCACACGCCCCAGGAGCCCTCTGCAGTCTGTCACATCTGTGAGTTGTCCTTTGAGACAGATCAGGTTCTCTTAGAGCACATGAAAGACAATCATAAGGTTGGTGAAATGCCCTGTGTATGTCAGGTTTGCAGTTACAGATCATCATTTTTGCAGATGTGGATGCACATTTCAGAGCATACCATGGTAACACCAAGAATTTACTTTGCCCGTTTTGTCTCAAAATTTTTAAAACTGCAACAGCATACAGCCGTCATCATCGAGGGCACTGGGAAAAGAGTTTTCACCAGTGTTCCAAATGTCGGCTACAGTTTTTAATTTCCAAAGAGGAAAGGGAGCACAAGACCCAGTGTCATCAAATGTTTAAGAAGCCTAAGCAGCTAGAAGGATTGTCTCCTGAAACAAAAATTGTTATTCATGTATCACTGGAACCCCTTCAGCCAGGATTGGTGGAAGTAGCATCCATTACTGTGAACACATCTGATTTTGAATCATCACCGCCCAAATCTAAAAGGAGGAGGTCAAAAAAAGAAAAAAAATAGTTAAGTCTGCCTTCAGTAAGTCTGAAGCAAGTATTTCAGTCAAAGTTAAAAATCCCATTAAAAACAAAAAGATCAACTTATAGCATTATTCAATAATATCAAATATAGGGAAACCGATGGGTAATTTATGTGATTTTGTTTTAAATAGAGGAAGTACAGTTTTGTTTGATCTGCATATTGAGATGTTATTTAAAAATCTATGATCTGTTTTTCGTGTAATTGTCTTAACATGTAAAAAGGATATGTGCATGTGTGTGTGAGAGAGAATGAGAGAAGTGGAGAAAGGAAAAGTAAGAACCTATTTTGGTATTTGATGTTACTTGTAAGTTCGAAAGCTCTCCTATACATATAATCTGTAGAGTGTTTTAGCAACGTAATTTTGAACTGTTTTCATGCCTTGAAGATCTCAGTATCAGCTATATAGCCAGATTTGAATGTCACTCTCTGAAGTGCCTCTTGGGCTGATCTAAGATAACCTGGCTCTGAAAGCGTGCAGTGGAGGTTGATGGAGAAGCTACGATGTGAGTTTGGACCAGACACGGGATTTAATCAGTGAAGAGCTGTGGCTTCTTGTCCCAGCTGAGGAAGAGGCATACATTCACTGCAGGCGCAGAGCCAAGGGAGAAGGAACACTGTCTCAGAGTGCTTTTACCTATCCCAGGGACATCTCAAGGAAGCCAGCCGTTAAAATGCCTGTGTTTGGTGAGAGACCCTGGCAAGCATGAAGCAGGCCCTGTGTAGCACTGACTGCAGTTGGAGAAGCAGAAATAGTTAATAGAATGAGACCTGGTGCCTGTGGACCTCCTGTTGAGTGAGCAAAAGGGGAATTTGATTCATTCTGTCCCCTTTCCCATTTGGCTGGCCTGTAGTCACAGTGAGGTCGGCATATCTGTGTCAGACACAGTAGCAAAGCAAGTTAAAATTCCCAGAGGAAAAAGAGCCTTGACGTCCACTTTGATTTGCGCTGGACCCATAGTTGTAGCTGAAAAGGATCAAACAGAGGAAATCTGTTCAGCTTTTGAATTGGGCTAAATTGAGTTTTCTTACCCTTAAGCTACAGTGGAGTTGTCCAAGAATGGTAAATATAGTGGATAAAAATAGTCCAGGGTGATTAAAGCCTTTTTGGAACTCTTCCTTCCATTTTCCAGTTACATGTGTCTTACCGAGTTGACCATGTGAAGATTTCGGTTCTGTCGTATCTTGCCTTGGACACGAATGTAGTACAGTTAACTGCGAATTCTTTGCATGTGTCATTTCCCATTGTATCAAACTAATTGAGTTTCCGTCTTTCTTGACACAGTCTGATGTGCAAGAATTGTCTCATGTATTTCAGTAATTATCAGGTCATAGAGTTATCCTTCCTCTAATCTATCCAACCATCTAATCTGTGATTATACTTGTGGAAACCTTCTTTCTTGCGGTCTCCAAGGGCTCTTTCACAGACCTGTGGGGTACCCTCTAAGTATTGGTTCCTGAACATCAGCACACTTGGCTGCCTCTGTAGGTTCTTGGAGTTGAGTCTCCTCCTGGAGTTGAATGTCACCCCTTCTCCACTTCTGGCACGGATACTTAGCAATCTCTGTGCACCATTCCAGGAAGCTGGGATCCTGTCTGTAGACCTATGCCAGGAGCAATCTCTCCGTTTCCTCTTCCTTTCTCCTCCTCTTTGTCTCTCGCCACTCTCCCCAGTCCTCAATTTCTTTAAGTCCTCTAAGCTTTCACAAAATGCTGGAAAGAGATCATCACCAAGCGGTTAGCATCCTTGTCAGAACTGAAGAGGAAGGACTACAGATGATGAAGCTGTAGTGAATCTGTTGTCTCCATTTTAGGTAATTTCGTGAGTGTAAATTCAAATTCAAATAAATTGTGTTTATTTACTCAGAGCATGATTGTTTTCTTTGCACTTTGAATTCTTTACTAGGCCTTTCTTGTTAGTTTATTTGGGTCAAAGCACTTTGCTAAGTGTCAGCTGAAACCACTTTTAGTTGTATAAAGAGTGTGTGTGTGTTCTGGTCTCAGGTGAAAACTCTCTGTATAAATAAATATGCAGACTATTGCATTTGTATCTGCTTTCTACGATTTCTATAGTAAAAGATACGAAATGTTTTAGTTACGTGCTTTTATTGTTGCTTAGTATTATCAACACTGTTGCTGTTAGTTGCTGTGAAGTATGCTCCTAAGGAGTACAAGTTGTATTTATTGCCAAATTAAAAGGTTCCCACAATACGGTCCCTGACTGCTTCCTGTCTTCCATTCTCTGTCTTCTACTCTACTATTTTCCCCACTAATGTACTCTTTTTGACAACACTGGCCTTGGTTTTCCCCCATCAAATTCCATTTCTTCCCGATCCCAAGACTGCAAGTGCTGTTCTTCTGGAAATGCTCTTCCCGCAGGCCCGCATGGCTTGCTACCTCCCTTGTTTGAGCTTCACCAATGCTGTTCAAATAACACAATCAAATCTCCAACCCCCTCTCTTTCCTCCTCCTCCTTAAAGGCACTTGAAGTCTCTATCCGCTTCTTCCCTCTCCAACCTAAATTTCCTAAATTTTCACAAAAAAAGAAAAAGAAAAAAGAAAAAAAGAAGAGATAATAACATCAGGGCTTTGCTTCTTAGAATTAACTTGAGTTAGTTTCCATGCCTGCAAATCAAAGATAGTTAATAGTGAGTTGAGTTCTTTCAGGAGCTTCCTCTGTTTTTCTTTTGATACCTCTATATTTTGTTCACACAATGACACTTTGTTTTCTTTACAAATATATTGAAAATGTGTCAAGATTACTATTTTGTTCTGTCCTTTGTGAATTCCCTTGTCTACCTTGCTTGTTCTTTCAGGTAAAATTTATTATTTTATTAATGTCATCTTACAAGACTGGAAACTTCCCAAATCAGCAAGTTTTGCTCCTGTTTTAATAAAATTTATCTTAAACATTAAAAAAAAAAAATTCCCTTCATGTTTTACTACAGGCAGCAAGAAGAAACCAGGAAGGACTTTTGGCTGTTTGGATGGAAATCCTCTTAGATAACTCAATTAAGTACAGTTTGTCCTCCCAGCTCATTAGGTGCACTTTCTACTTTTCATGAAACTGCAGGTGTAGTGGACTTTCGTCTTCACACTCCCCAGGCTCTTTCCCCCTGCCTCTCCTTTCTGCCAAGCATCCTAGGTGCACAACAGTGATTCCGCTTAGAACATGTTTGCTCAGTGAGCAAATGGGGAGCGATTCCCTGGCTTCAGTGCTTCTGCTGGCCAGAGACTCTCTACTGTTCCCTAAGAACTTCATGATTTCGCTGTCCAACTTCTATCACCTGGCTAGGTCAGTTGCAGTAGTTCATACCCACAAGTGAACTGGCAGGGATTTCTACACGCATATGTGCAGAAACCTACATGTGTACACAGTAACATCGCTGAGGGGAAACCTGTCCTTATGCAGAAGTAAAGCTTTCTTTTCCAGGAACTTGAATTTTGGTAAGCACTCAAATTTCTGCCCACACATGTGCACAAACATGCACGTGTACTCAGTAACATCCCTGAGAGGAAACTTGTCCATATGCAGAAGTACAAGCTTTCTTTTCCAGGAACATTAATTTTGGTAAGCACTCAAATTTCTATGTGCACATGTGCACAAATATATGCATGTACACAGTAAAATCGCTGAGAGGAAACTTGTGCTTATTCCGAAGTACAAGTTTTCTTATCCAGGAACATGAATTTTGGTAAGCATCCACATTTCTGTCCTTGTTTTTTCACTTGCTCATCGATTATGTCATGTTACACTTCTAACTCTGTGCCTTATCCTCAAAGGTTCCAAAACCGTGGAATTTGCTATTGATAGGGACAGGCCTGCAGAGCAGCAGGCAGCATTGGAAGTTCTTGCCATGAACAGCTGTATAACATGTGCCTGCCTTCTGCATTCTCCCATCACCTTGGACAGCTTCACAGTACCAGTCACGTTGGCCTGATCCATTGCCTGTGCATTCCTTCCGGGGACCAGAAAACAAGGAACTCTGAGCTCAGCTGACTTGAAGAACTGCTGCACCTGTCTAGGTCATTCCGTGTCAATGCTGTGCCCCTCTTGCTAGCCTACCACCCGTTACAGCCCCCAGCATTCTGAATGAGATCCCCTGTTCTTCCTATATGTGGAGCGTTCTGTGTGCACCATCTACCTGTGCCCCGATGTGCTCTCTCCACGTGGCAGGAAAAGGCCAGAAACGCCTGAGCCTCCAAAAGCCCCCGGAGACTGTGACAGGCCTGGTTCTGATCCAAGGTTGTGAAGAAGGTAGACATGGATAAAGGGTCTCTTCCGATACCAAGAATGGAACCGGAGGCCATAAAAGTAAGGTGGCATCCCTACACGTCTTCCTTTCTGTTTAACCCTACCCATGCACATGGGAGTCCCCCAACAGATGATGCCCTGGGAAACCTGCAGGTTCTGGGCCCAGAGCTAATGCCTCTGTTGGACAGAAAGCAGCGTTACTATCTCAAATGGACCAAGAGGGCTTGAACCACCCATGCCTCAGTGATTTGCTAAATGCCAAGGCTCTCTTTCAGTTGCTCTCATTAGGCCCAGGTAGGACTCCCTACAGTCAGGCATCCCTGCTTCCCTACACAGCACCCGTGCCAAGGAAGCCAGTGCGCGGTTGGGCCCAGGGATATCCAAGACGGTCACCTGGAAGGCAGCATCCCTCTGTGTCACCTGGGTGCAGATCCCCTACAACGCAATCAGAGATTCTGCTCCAGCAAGACTACCAGAATCCTCCTTCAGGTACAGACGTGCACCTTTGACATTCAGGCCCCCAAAGCCAGGGGCAAGACCCCAAAGAAAAGGAGGAATTCATATCAGAACTTTCAGCACAGACCATGGGGTATCTTTGGCAGGACTGCTACTGCCTAGAGTCTGGACACTGAAGACCAGCAGGCCCTGAACTGCCCCAGGGGCTTCTCTGTCTCCACTCCCCTGAGGTCCCTTAGGACATGCAGTTTACCCACCGCCCTTGTCTTTTCTCTGTTCCCTCCCTCACAGGCATATCCTGGATAGGGTCACACAGGGAAACCCACTTGCGCATTCCTCGCCTTTGGGCCCTTCCAGGGAGGCAGGCTGGAAGTGCCCGGAGGCATGCCTTGCTTACAGACCATGTCTCTCCTAGGATGCCTGTGGTTTGGCAGATACAGCATACTTTAGCGCATCTCATGTTTTGTGTCATATCGTGCCAGTGTGTGCCACCCTCAGGGAGGGCGTGTGCTGGCTACTGGGCTGATCCGGGGCAGCACTGGTCCAGGACCTTCCCAGTTCTCCTTTTCACATGTGTGTGGAACAATCTCCAGTGCAGCAGGCAATCTATGACTCTTTCTCCTTCAGCTCTCTGCCCATCTCGGCAGGACCTTAGCCTCACCATCCCAGATCTTGCCATAGCCACGTCCCTCATTTCCAGAGGCCAGCCCATGGCCCCACACACGGAGGGCTCCACAGGCAGTGGTTTCAAAGCCCCACCCCACGTGATTTGCTCTGTGTGAATCCTTAGACCATGAAACCCTCTTCCTGATCCAAGCACACACAACAACACGGTAGAACTGATGAGCGTGTTTTGTATCTGGTCTAATTGCAGATATCTGGAGCCACAGTCTGGAGTTATCACTGGCCATCCTTTCCTTGTTCCCATCCTGGGCAGGGTCAATGCAGAGATGAGGCGACAAACCACCTTCAGCCTGGTCGCCTCATGACTCCTCTTCTGTTTGCTCAGCACCTCCTCTCCTGCCACCTTCATCTCTGCCTCTGCCCTGGGCCGGACACACACACACACACACACACACACACACACACACACACAATCACAGCCAGCATAAATAAGCACACGTGTGTATACACACACATGCTCAGCACGGGGACACAGATGCAAACAACGAGCATAGGTGTTTAAGGAGGTGAAGACGACCGAGGCCAGCAATGTCGGGGGTGGCGACAGTAGGCACCAAGTCCTGCCTTTGGGCCCCCTGTTCACCTTCTCCACGAACTCTTCCATATGTTCCCAAGGCAGCCTGAAGCCGCTTCCAGCGCAGCATGTTTGGTGGTTGTGAGACACTGATTGCTGAATGTGGAAATTCACAGAAGATCCCAAAGTCAGCACACAGGTGCACTGGGACCCTGGAGAGAACAGCTTTTCAATGATAGGCCTTCCCTGGGTAAGGGGCGGGAGTGAAGTGCCCAGGCAATCTCAAACTCAGTGAGCAGCAGGAGGCCAGGGGATGAAAAGACCCACAAAGGATGATTCTGACAAAGATACTTAATACACACTGCCTCTAGTAGTATCACCTGGACTCTGGTGCTGCCACCTCAGCTGATTTGGTGGAGACTTGCTTCACTCACGGACACACCAAGTCCCCAAATAAACAGTCTCAGGAGGTCACCTGATACAAGCACGACCCAAACTCAGGCTCCACAGCCAGCTTGCATGAGTCTGAGCATCCCCATTTGGGAAAGGACAGTGTCCCTGTAGTATCACACGAGTGTCCCTTCAGGGCCCACCTTCAGACCCCATCTCCACACATGTTTCTGTCAGTTACTCTCATGGAAGAACCTTCCTGCCCAGGGTACTACTTCAGGCGATCCTCCCACACATCTTGGCCAACAATCCGCTGGCAATACGAGCAAGGTGAGCCAGCAGCCAAGAATCCCAAAGTGAATTGCTAACTTTGTTCAGGCCCAAAGCAACCACACCTCAGCAATCCTGTTCGACTCTGAGCAGTTGTGACCTGACAACCAGCCGAGAAAGTTAAGGCTCCTGGTGTCCATGCTGCGGCTGGATGCTCCCCGTTCAAAGTCCCAGAACCAGTGGACAGGAGTGGAACAACGTGCCCTATGCCCTACAGAGAGACGGGAGATGGGTGTGCATCCCACAGGTGGACACTCCACAACCTTGCACACCCACACTCATCACCCCAGGAACCACGTTTCACAAGTGATGTCAAGGTAATTCTACTTAGTGGTCACTGTGTTCAAGAAGTAGGGGGGTCCTGAAAGGAAAATATCAACTTGCAGTGGGACGATGGATGGCTCCGCAACAGCACCTGTCAGGATAGGGAGCAGGGAAAAGGTTCCTGCGCCGCCTCCTCTTCCTGAGCAGCAGACTTCAAAGAGCAGCAGAAAGGATACAGCTACGGCCCAGAAGCAAGGGATGCCCCAGGTGATGGCGATCCTCCAAGCCAAGTCAGGCTTCCTCCTCTGATGGTTCTTGCACATGAACTGGAAGTAGGCCCTGCAGTTCTTCTTATGCTCAGAGCTCAGTTCCACCAGCAGGGCAGCCAGTGCCTGCAGCGCATCTTGCCCTGGAAGCTCAGTAGTGCTCCCGGGCCTTTCCTGGCCCTGCTCCTCCACCGTCTTCTCAGCTCCTGGAAGAACCCCTATTGCTGCTCCTCATCTGCCACAACCTCCATCTCCTCCATGACGTCTTCCGCAAGCAGCTGGAACAACCACCCAATCCCCACCACGTCTCCGTCCACCAGGGGCTCACCGTCGTCCACCGCCTCCACCCTGCATAGCGTGGCTCCTTTGCCTGGCATGACAACTTGTGGCTGCAAGGTCCCAGCCTCAAAAAGCCTGAGGATGGCAGGCCACCAACCCCAGCGCCCTGAAACCGGAGCTCACAACTAGGAAGGTCTGGGGTCCCAGGATGCTCCTGCATTCCTCTGACGGCCTTTCACACGCCTCTTGGCCCTGGTCGAGACCCCAGGCTGGGGCAGATGCGAAGGGATGGGACATAATAGCACAAGTGGTGTGCAAATGCAGCTCAGGTTTCAGTAATCCTGTGGGACCCACTAGCTCTTTGGGGGCGGGGAGTGAGGGGGATGGTAGGGAAGCGGGGGCTGGTATGTGTCCGGTGGCCTGAGGCTGAAGAAAGGGGTGGCAGACAGCATGGGACAGGGTGAACAGGCCCTGGGGAAATCAGCCGAATAGGCGGATCCCTAGGCTGTGAGCCACGCGTAGGCTGCTGGCCCAAATCTAGTCCAATGGCCGAGAGAGTGGTGGGTGGCACCCTTCTGGACACGCCCCTCAAACGTAGGGAATCTTCCACAGTTCCTGGGCTACAGCGCACCCACATGGCATATACCGCTCCAGGGAGTAATGGGTTTTGCATCTGCTGATACTCCAGGCGCTGTCATTGTCCAGACTCTGGAAATCCCAACAACGGGTTCCTGCTTCACAGTCTGAACAGCTTACTCCTGTGTCCCTCAGGACCCTCAATAACTGAGAAATTTCCCTGAGGATTCAAAGAATAAACAGGGACTCCACGTGGCTGGATACTTTTTCTCCATGGGACACAGAACCTGTTGTCCGGATGCTAGGGGAGAAGGGAAGAACCACAGTGTTGGCTACAGTTGATCTCCACTGTTCAGGGACACCAGAGCCTTAGGGTACAGAGCTGGCTCTGTGTCTCTTCATCTCTGCTTCTGGCATAGCACTGTTTTGGCCAATCCTTCCATGTGTGTACCAAGGGCTGGTGTCTGTTTGTCTCCATCTCTCTAAGTGGTGCTCTTGCTGTCTGTCACTCTCTGGACACCAGTGATCATAGGAGAAGTTTATATGAGAAGGCAAGCCCTGCTCCTCCTTAGTGAGTTGCACCCATGGGAGATCAGACTTTGTTAGTCCACACATTCGGAGAGTGCTTTCTCAAACTTGAAAGTCCACAGTGTGCGGTCACTGCTGAACTGCAGAAGGTGCCGTGTGACCCTCCGTCCGTCGCTGGACAGACGTGAATAGTGCAAAGGCCTCAGGTAGCTTGGCCACACTTTGCACAGATGGAGAAATGGGCCATGGCCTGGGGCCTGAGGGAACTCCCTGAACATTATTTGAATACCTGCCAGGGAGATGGTAAGGACAGCTCCCCATTAAGTTCCATGACACACTGGTGCCAGAAACATGCATGGCTGCCAATTTACCCTATCGAGGCCCTTTCTAAGCGGTTCTGTTCTCCATGTGAGAACACATTCAAGCCTGCCCGGTCACCCAAGCCTGTGTGGCTGGGAGCAGCAAGAGGATCAAGATAAGCCATCCATCCTATATTCCTGATACCAAATATATGTGTTCTGCAAGGAGTACAAAGAGTGATGATTCAGACTGGAAGACTGCAGGTAGCAGGTGCTTATGCTGCAGTTCTGGTCCATCACTGAAACCACACAAAATAGGCAAGGGTTGCTCATGCTCATGGTAAGGTCAGGGAAAGTATGCCTGGCACTTGGGAAGGATGGAAAGGCCTTTGTATCAGGGTGTTCAAAGGGCTGTGGGGTCACCCACAGTGGCTTCTGTGTCTGGAATTGCAACCTGTTCTGTGTCTCAGATCTTCTGCACTCTCACTGGTCACCCCCAGGCACTTTATTCCTGCCTCTCCTTTCTGCCAGGCATCCTTGCTGTACCACTGTGATTCCACTCAGAACTTGCTCACTCAGTGAGATAACGGGGATCAGAAAGTATGTCTACATATGTTCTGTGGGTTTGTGTATGTGTGTGTGTGCACGCGCGCACGCGTGTGTGTGTGACTCCCACATCTCAGTTATTTTCGGAATCATTCACCTTTACAACAATAACTGTCAGCTAAGGTGGCTCTGATGTACTGTCTCTGGTCATTTCTGACTTAGAGGCTAATCCTCCTCAGATGCAGGCCTGAAGGAGACACACAGAGTCATGGCTGCGACACTTACAGGAGTGGCCCTGCCCGGACTCTACTCAGCTGTGCCTTTGGAGCCTGCCAATTGCCCAGTACCACACTTCCTTCAGGGTCCACCATTCTGCCCCCTCGCCTCCACCCCTCCTCCTGCTCCTGCCTCTGCACCTCCCCCTCCTCCTGAGCACTGGACCACAACGAGTAGCAGAAAGGATACCACGTTGGCCCAGAAGCCAGGGATGCCCTGGATGTTGGCACTCTTCTGAGCCAAGTCACGCTTCCTCCTCTCATGACTCTTGCACATGAACCAAACGTAGGCCCTGCAGGTTTTCTCAGGCTTAGAGCTAAGTTCCACTTACAAGGTCGCCAGTGCCTGCATCACATCTAGTGCCGGGAGCTCACTCGGGCCTCCAGGCCTTTCCTGGCACTGCTCCTCCAATGACTTCTCCTCCAGCTCCAGGGAGGACCCCTGTTTCTGTTATTCATCTGGCACAACCTCCACATCCTCAGTGATGTCCTCTGCAGGCAGGTGAAAACCCCGTCTGATCCCTGCCACCACTCCGCACCTGGGCCTCTCTGTCCTCTCCTGCCTCCACTCTGAAGAGGGCGGCATCTTCGCCTGGTGTGGCCACTGGTGGCTGCAACGTCCCAGCCATGCACAGCATCACCAGGACAGGCTGTTGCTGGCCAGATGCTAGGGAAGTAGGGAAAATCCCCACCATTTCCCACGTTGATCTCCATTGTTCAGGTACACCAAATGGGAAAGGGGACGGAATGAATCAAATTCCCCTTTAGATCACTCAACAGGAGGTCCTAGTCACCAGGTCTCATTCATGTTCCTGAAAAAGAAAGCTTGTACTTCAGCATATAGACAAGTTTCCTCTCAGCGATGTTACTGTGTACACGCATATATTTGTGTACATGTGCAGGTAGAAATTTTAGTGCTTACCAAAATTCAAGGTCCTGGGAAGGAAAGCTTGTACTTCTGCATATGGACAGGTTTCCTCTCAGCGATGTAACTGTATTCACCCATCTATTTGTGCACATGTGTGTGTAGAAATTTGAGTGCTTACCAAAATTCATGTTCCTTGAAAAGAAAGCTTGTACTTCCTCATACGGAGAAGCTTCCTCTCAGGGATGTTACTGTGTACAAGAGCGTGTTTGTGCACATATGCGTGCAGAAATTTTAGTGCTTACCAAAATTCAAGTTCCTGGAAAAGAAAGCTTGTACTTCTGCATATGGACAGGTTTCCTCTCAGCGATCTTACTGTGTACACGCATATATTTGTGCACATGTGCACATAGAAATTTGAGTGCTTACCAAAATTAATGTTCCTGGAAAAGAAAGCTTGTACTTCTGCATATGGACACGTTTCCTCTCAGGGATGTTACTGAGTACACGTGCATGTTTGTGCACATGTGCGTGCAGAAATTTGAGTGCTTACCAAAATTTATGTTCCTGGAAAAGAAAGCTTGTACTTCTGCATATGGACAGGTTTCCTCTCAGCGATGTAACTGTATTCACCAATATATTTGCGCACACGTGTGCGTAGAAATTTGAGTGCTTACCAAAATTCATGTTCCTGGAAAAGAAAGACGTACTTCTGCATATGGACAGGTTTCCCCTCAGCGATGTTACCGTGTACACATGTATGTTTCTGCACATGTGCGCATAGAAATCCCTGCCAGTTTGCTTGTGAGTATGAGCTACTGCAACTGACCTAGCCAGGTGATAGAAGTTGGACAGCGAAATCATGAAGTTCTTAGGGAACGGTACAGAGTCTCTGGCCAGCAGAAGCACTGAAGCCAGGGAATCGCTCCCCGTTTGCTCACTGAGCAAACACGTTCTAGGCGGAATCACAGTCGTGCACCTAGGATGCTTGGCAGAAAGGAGAGGCAGGAGGAGAGAGCCTGGGGAGTGTGAAGATGAAAGTCCACTACATCTGCAGTTTATGAAAAGTAGAAAATGTACCTAATGAGCTGGGAGGACAAACTGTACTTATTTAATTGAGTTATCTAAGAGGATTTCCAACCAAACAGCCAAAAGTGCTTCCTGGTTTCTTCTTGCTGCTTGTAGTAAAACATGAAGGGAATTTTTTTTTTTTAATGTTTAACATAAAGATTATTAAAACAGGGGACAAAACTTGCTGATTTGGGAATTTTCCAGTCTTTTAAGATGATGGAAGATGTTAAAATTAATGACTCTCAAGCAAGATCATATCCAGGGCATTGAGATTAGGTGGTCTAAATATAACATTTTACACCACCGATAGGCCAGTTCTTCTTCATATTATTTTTTATAAACAAAGGTGTTCTAAAGATGAGTGTGACTGTAAAATTCTTTGTTAAGCCTCAGAAAGCTGGAAGGGGATGCCTCATGGCATTATTTAGTCAGGCCAATACCCTCCAAAGAGTTTAGGGGTGTCACTCAGAGATCCTTTCAGTCACACAATAAGACTTCTACCAAGGTTCAGGGTGTTATCCCTCAGCTATCTCAGCAGAAAACCAAGACAGAGTAAGCCTTATTATGAAGACATGTGTGATTGTGGCTTTGGAGTGGGGTGCTTTGCCTTGAACACCAGTAAGAGTATCAGGAGACACACCAAGGTTTTCAGATAACATATTTAAGTTCAGCTCGGACTGAAAGGACCAGCAATAGTACAAAATAGGAGCTCTGGACTTCTACCTTCTACAAGCAGGAAGCAGGCTAGGGAGACTGTTTCATGTAACCATATACTAGCCACCTTTCATGCAATGGCATCATGTCAGGGGGTAGAATGAAAAAATCAGAGACTGAAGCCTAGGAAGTGTCCAGGCCTTAAATACTAATCAAAGGACTGCCCGCAAGAACCCATGGGATTTCACAACTGCTACTATTGACTCCCATCTCCCCTCCCCTTTCTGGAACAGGAGTGTCTATGAAGGTTATCCATGCCTGAACCACCACTGTATGTTGGCTGTGAAAGGGAGCAGATTAACTCATCTCTTTTGTTCACACATCCTCAGGTCTAGAGGAACTACACTTCTATAATTTGAACTGATGTGTTGCAGACTTGAGAGGCTCTTGGACTGCAAGGAGATCAAACCAGTCAATCCTAAAGTAAATCTCTCCTGCATATTCATTCGAAGGACTGATGCTGAAGCTGAAGCTCCAATACTTGGGCTATGTGATGCGAATAACCGGCTCATTGGAAAAGACCGTGATGCGGAAAAAGATGAAGGTAGGAGAAGGGGACAGCAGAGGATGGAATTGTTGGATAACATCATCGACTCAATGGAATTGAGTTTGAGCAAGCTCCTGGAGTTGATGGACAGGGAAGCCTGCAGCGCTGCAGCCCATGGGGTCGCCAAGAATACGACACAACTGAGCAACAGAACACGAGATACTGTACACGTGGACCCTGATCCATAGCTGGACCTGACTTAGATGACAAGGTCCTGAACTTCAAGTTAATGCTGTAACAGATAAATTGTTTAAAAGCATTGGCAGGAAAAGGCATTTTGGACATACACGCATGTGAACAATTTCTGGCCATGTGTGTACCACGTGGTTTTAAATTATGTCCACGGTTCCTTCCTCCGCCCCTTCACATGTGTGGTGGGCTTAGTGGCTCACTTCTCTTGTTAGAATACTGTAGAAACGAACAATGAAGCGTCTGAGACTAGGTCATAAAAGGCATTGCAGCCTCCTTGCTCATCCTCTTGGATCACTCACTCTAGAAGCCAGCTTAGTCATATCTCGAGAACACTCAGGTAGCCCTTTAGAGAGGCCCATGTGAAAGAACCGAGGCTTTCTCACAACAGCCAGCAAGCAAACTGGTTTCAACAGCTATGTGAGTAAGCCATCTTGGAAGGAAATCCACCAGCGCATGTCAAGGCTTCAGAGGATGGCAATCTCATGAGACACTGAGCCACAACACTCAGCTGAATTACTCCTGGATTCCCAACTTTCAGCAGCAGTATGAAATAATATTGTTTTAAGCTGCTAGTTTTGGCTAATTGGTTATGCAGCACTAGTTCATTAATGCACTGCCAACTTTGGGCAATGTCTTTATTCAGGGCTGCCTGTCCATCTAGTCCAATCTAATCCAGAATCTGCTACTTCAGTTTAGAAAACATAGCCCACCCTTGATCTGACCACCCTCAGTATCAGATCAAATATCATTTCACTCACCTGAATATCTTATCAGCCTTGCCTAGCCTCAGCAATGATCCTTTCAGTTGAGCCAGAGTCCACCCTCACGCTTATAGTCCTCATTTTAATAAGTTTCCATCCACTGACACCCATTATGTTATTGTTGTCCATTGCTTTTCAGTCTCCCATCTCTGTCTGCAATCCCATGGGCCCACCCTGTTCCTCAGCTATAAATCCCAGCTGCACCCCTCCTGGAGTCACACATAAGCTCAATCTCTCTCCCATGTTATAATACGCCAGTGTAGTACTCTTACCTTGAATAAAGTTTTTCTTGCCACCTTTCGGAATTGTTATGAATACTTTTTGAACATTCCCAAGTTCTGTTAGTAAGGATTACGCTCAAAGGAATCTAGTTTTATATCTTTATTCTTTATACTATATTCATTTGAGGGAACAAATTTCTAGAATTAAAACATTTCATGTTTTTACCATACACACAGAAAATATCTTTGAAAATACACTTACATATCTTAAAACATGTAGTAATCTGAAAAGGATGCGTATATAGACATGTCAGTGTATATACACACATACCCTCAGAGCTCCAAGGAAAACTTAATTCTCAGTAAACAATAAATGAAAACATTCAGCCTGAAAATAGTGAACTCTTTGGAATCAACTTGCCAAAAATCTTAGACAATGAAATTTTAATTAAAAAACATGGATACATAAAAATATTTGGGATTCAGACAAAATTGCTAAATAAAGATAGGTCAACCCCTAAACCATCTATGGAAAAAAAAAAGAGAGAAAAGAAATGCTCAGTATCATGTAATAACCTATCATGGAAAAGAACCTACAAAAGAGTAGATACGTATCTGCATAACTAAATCACTCTGATATACATCTGAAATTCAACATTGTAAATCTAATATATTTACAGGAAAAAAAAATTGTGAAGAAACTTCTAAAATACAAAGTTATAAAGAAAAAATAATCCTAAAGAATGTAGAAAGTATCTATGAATTGAAACAAAAATAGAAAACAAAAATAAAGCTTGTTGGGATAAGACTACAAGAGCTGCTTCTTGGAAAAAGAAAATCAGAAACATTGATACAACTGTGGCAAATCTAATAAGGGGACAGGCAGGTTAATTCCAATACTAGAAATGAGGAATGAAATGGGATTCTGAGAGGATAACATTCAACTCTGAGTGGAATTCCTTTTGTTTCAGGAAAGGTCCAGTCAAGCAACAACCTGGGGAAAGAAAGGGAAGGAAAGAAAGAGGAAGAGAGACAAGGGAAGAAAGCAAGAAAAAGAAAGGAGAGGAGAAGGAAGGAACAGTAAATGTCTCAACAAATGTTGTAAACTATCCAATAAAACAATTCTCTTCAAGATCTAAAAGCAGAAACGGAAATTTATTAAGCCAGATACTCATTGCTTTTGATGGTACTCAGAAAAGAAAGCCCACTTACACATCACTGTTTAGAACAGGCCAACACAATACGATTATTTAAAAAAAATAAAAATATGCCATGTTATTTGTAAAAAGACAGCAGAAATAATTTTTAAAACATTATTTCTACAAATACTAATTTTACTTACAATGTTTTGGCAACATTAATAAACTAATAAATTTTTCCTGAAACAACAAGCAAGGCAGACAAGGGAATTCACAAAGGGCAGTAACAAAATAATAATCTTGACACATCTTCAATAATTTGTAAAGAAAACAAAGTGTCATTGTGTGAACAAAATATAGAGGTATCAAAAGAAAAACAGAGGAAGCTCCTGAAAGAACTCAACTCACTATTAACTATCTTTGATTTGCAGGCACAGAAACTGACTCAAGTTAATTCTAAGAAGCAAAGCCCTGATGTTATTATCTCTTCTCTTTTTCATTTTTTTCTTTTTTTTTTTTTTTCTTTTCTTGTGAAAATTTAGGAAATTTAGGCTGGGGAGGGGAGAAGAGGATAGAGACTTCAAGTGCCTTTAAGGAGGAGGAGGAAAGAGAGGGGGTTGGAGACTTGATTGTGTTATTTGAACAGCATTGGTGAAGCTCAAACAAGGGAGCCATGCAGGCCTACGGGAAGAGTATTTCCCGAAAAACAGCACTTGCAGTCTGGATCGGGAAGAAATGGAATTTGATGGAGGAAAACCAAGGCCAGTGTTGTCAAAAAGAGTACATTAGTGGGGAAAATAGTAGAGTAGAAGACAGAGAATGGAAGACAGGAAGCAGTCAGGGACCGTATTGTGGGAACCTTTTAATTTGGCAATAAATACAACTTGTACTCCTTAGGAGCATACTTCACAGCAACTAACAGCAACAGTGTTGATAATACTAAGCAACAGTAAAAACACGTAACTAAAACATTTCGTATTTTTTACTACAGAAATCGAAGAAAGCAGATACAAATGCAATAGTCTGCATATTTATTTATACAGAGAGTTTTCACCTGAGACCAGAACACACACACACTCTTTATACAACTAAAAGTGGTTTCAGCTGACATTTAGCAAAGCGCTTTGGCCCAAGTAAACTAACCAGAAAGGCCTAGTAAAATATCCAAAGTGCAAATAAATCAATCAAGCTTTGAATAAATAAACACAATTTATTTGAATTTGAATTTATACTCACGAAATTACCTAAAATGGAGACAACAGGTTCACTACAGCTTCATCATCTGTAGTCCTTCCTCTTCAGTTCTGAGAAGGATGCTAACCGCTTGGTGATGATCTCTTTCCAGCATTTTGTGAAAGCTTAGAGGACTTAAAGAAATTGAGGACTGGGGAGAGTGGCGAGAGACAAAGAGGAGGAGAAAGGAAGAGGAAACGGAGAGACTGCTCCTGGCATAGGTCTACAGACAGGATCCCAGCTTCCTGGAATGGTGCACAGAGATTGCTAGGTATCCATGCCAGAAGGGGAGAAGGGGTGACATTCAACTCCAGGAGGAGACTCAACTCCAAGAACCTACAGAGGCAGCCAAGTGCGCTGATGTTCAGGCAACAATACTTAGAGGGTACCTCACAGGTCTGTGAAAGAGCCCTTGGAGACCGCAAGAAAGAAGGTTTCCACAAGTATAATCACAGATTAGATGGTTGGATAGATTAGAGGAAGGATAACTCTATGACCTGATAATTACTGAAATACATGAGACAATTCTTGCACTTCAGACTGTGTCAAGAAAGATGGAAACTCAATTAGTTTCATACAATGGGAAATTACACACGCAAAGAATTAGCAGTTAACTGTACTACATTTGTGTCCAAGGCAAGATAAGATACAGAACCGAAATCTTCACATGGTCAACTCGGGTAAGACACATGTAACTAGAAAATGGAAGCAAGAGTTCCAAAAAGGCTGTAATCACCCTGGACTATTTTTGTCCAATATATTTACGATTCTTGGACAACTCCATTGTAGCTTAAGGGTAAGAGAACTTAATTTAGCCCAATTCAAAAGCTGAAAAGATTTCCTGTGTTTGATCCTTTTCAGCTACAACTATGGGTCCAGCGCAAATCAAAGTGGACGTCAAGGCTCTTTTTCCTTTGGGAATTTTAACTTGCTTTGCTACTGTGTCTGACACAGATATGCCGACCTCACTGTGACTACAGGCCAGCCAAATGGGAAAGGGGACAGAATGAATCAAATTCCCCTTTTGCTCACTCAACAGGAGGTCCACAGGCACCAGGTCTCATTCTAATAACTATTTCTGCTTCTCCAACTGCAGTCAGTGCTACACAGGGCCTGCTTCATGCTGCCAGGGTCTCTCACCAAACACAGGCATTTTAACGGCTGGCTTCCTTGAGATGTCCCTGGGATAGGTGAAAGCACTCTGAGACAGTGTTCCTTCTCCCTTGGCTCTGTGCCTGCAGTGAATGTATGCCTCTTCCTCACCTGGGATAAGAAGCCACAGCTCTTCACTGATTAAATCCCGTGTCTGGTCCAAACTCACATCGTAGCTTCTCCATCAACCTCCACTGCACGCTTTCAGAGCCAGGTTATCTTAGATCAGCCCAAGAGGCACTTCAGAGAGTGACATTCAAATCTGGCTATATAACTCATACTGAGATCTTCAAGGCATGAAAACAGTTCAAAATTACGTTGCTAAAACACTCTACAGATTATATGTATATGAGAGCTTTCGAACTTACAAGTAACATCAAATACCAAAATAGGTTCTTACTTTTCCTTTCTCCACTTCTCTCATTCTCTCTCTCTCACAGACACATGCACACATCCTTTTTACATGTTAAGACAATTACACGAAAAACAGATCATAGATTTTTAAATAACATCTCAATATGCAGATCAAACAAAACTGTACTTCCTCTATTTAAAACAAAATCACATAAATTACCCATCGGTTTCCCTATATTTGATATTATTGAATAATGCTATAAGTTGATCTTTTTGTTTTTAATGGGATTTTTAACTTTGACTGAAATACTGGCTTCAGACTTACTGAAGGCAGACTTAACTATTTTTTTTCTTTTTTTGACCTCCTCCTTTTAGATTTGGGGGGTGATGTTTCAAAGTCAGATGTGTTCACAGTAATGGATGCTACTTCCACCAATCCTGGCTGAAGGGGTCCCAGTGATACCTGAATAACAATTTTTGTTTCAGGAGACAATCCTTCTAGCTGCTTAGGCTTCTTAAACATTTGATGACACTGGGTCTTGTGCTCCCTTTCCTCTTTGGAAGTTAAAAACTGTAGCCGACATTTGGAACACTGGTGAAAACTCTTTTCCCAGTGCCCTCGATGATGACGGCTGTATGCTGTTGCAGTTTTAAAAATTTTGAGACAAAACGGGCAAAGTAAATTCTTGGTGTTACCATGGTATGCTCTGAAATGTGCATCCACATCTGCAAAAAATGATGATCTGTAACTGCAAACCTGGCATACATAGGGCATTTCACCAGGTTTATGATTGCCTTTCATGTGCTCTAAGAGAACCTGATCTGTCTCAAAGGACAACTCACAGATGTGACAGACTGCGGAGGGCTCCTGGGGCGTGTGGACACTTTCAATGTGACACTGCAGCTGGAAGGGAGTAGGAAGCTGGCGGAGGCAGTGCTGGCAGGTGGTGTGGGTTTTCCAGCTGTCACCTCTCTACCTCTCAAGTTCCAAATGGTGCTTCATGTGATTCATAAACTTGACATTTTTTAGAACTTTCAAGCAGCTGAGGCATTTAAACGCCGTGTGGGTCTTCGGTTCTGGCTGCCCAACTCCTCTATGCTCGCCATAGTAGAAGTCACGAAGTAACACAATCAGATTTCCTTCTGTGGCATCATCAATTTTCTTTGGACTTGCCAAACTTGGAAAATCAGTTTTTGTCCGTCCACTTTCCCCTAAAGGTCTTACAGGCTTGCAATGAACACTGTCGTTTGGAAAAGGTGTTGGACAAGGTTCTCCATTCTGAACATGGCTTAGTGAGGTATGGACACGGTCTGGTGTGCTTTGCTGAGTGGTCTCTGTATGAAAAAAACCTGACGGGGAAAAACCTAAAGAATGTTCCCCTACAATGCCATCACTGAGTTTAGGCCTTCTGGGATTTCTGCGATTTGTTTCACAAGGGGAAACTCGCTTTGATACATGAGGACTTTTATTCATATCTCCTGCAGAAACTGCTGTTTCTACTGAATGCTGCAATGAACCTGTGAAGGTAATCAAAGAAGAACATAACTCCTTCGAAAAGCAATCAGGCACTATTTGTGGTGAAATACTTTTATAATCAGCTTGAGACGGAGGTTCAATAATAATAGGACTACCTGTTGATCCTGAGTCAGAGTCAGACACTGGCAAGACAGTCTTTGCTTCTGATGTAGGAGTCACATGACTAACAGGCTGTAATCTGTGAGCGTTACCTTTCCTGAAGTGACCATACCTTTTTCTCCTTGAATAAGAACCTG
Source organism: Ovis canadensis (assembly GCF_042477335.2). Lineage (NCBI taxonomy): Eukaryota > Metazoa > Chordata > Mammalia > Artiodactyla > Bovidae > Ovis > Ovis canadensis. Next base: position 19,865,701 of record NC_091271.1, read on the forward strand.
GGGTATCTCTGTTCAGTATGTTTGAAACGACTGGTTTTGAAGCTGAGCTCATCCCAACAAAGATCACGTCAGCATCTTCATTTACATGTTCCACTCCAACCAAGATCACTTCATCATCATCATCATCATCATCCACTTGTTTCGTCTCTCCCTCCCTTTTCCGTACTTCTGGCTCTTGTTCTTCTTCACGTAACATACATGGGAGTTCCATATTTTTAATACTTTTTTATTCTTAGAGGGTGCGGCCACAAGTCCCAGTGCTTCCTTTATACAAACTGCCACCTAAGTGTAAACATACTACAGATTAGTTAAGTACAGAAAAATGGGCTATTTGATTATCTCAAAAACTCTAGAGTACTTATACACTCTCTTATCTTACAGAGAAAGACACTGAGTGTCAACCAGACTCAATGACAGCTGAAAAAACTACGACTACAAGTCTACATGGCTCTAGAATCATAGCTTTGTCGCATGTTCACTTTAACCTCTTCTATTTCAAAAAATAAAGAGGAAAAATAAAAAAAAAAAACGCCATACTCATCATTAGGTGAAATCACATGTAAAGGAGAGTATTTTTACAAAAGCACTGTTCTACAGCATTTAGAAGCATGGACTTTGGAGTCAAAGGACATTAAGTTGGAATTCTAACTTAACCACACACCAGTTGCATCTTCTTGAGCAAATTTGTAACTTTTAAATGTGTTTCTGTATCTTAAAGACAAACATGCTTATTTCTTAGACTTAAGGTTAACAGCTTTTTTAAAAGGCATCAGCTATTCAACGGCATCTTGTTTTGTAGTAAAAATGGAAGAAAATGTACCTCAAATGCACATTACAACCGATCCACAAATTCTAATTTCATAAATGTTAACAAACAAAATAGGTAGCAAATTCAAAGCATAATCTATCTATACCTAGTTAACAAACAGCATAATTCAATGTCAAGCACTTAACTCAGGCCTAGGAAAAGGAGAATGTGCTCTCTTTGATAATCTCACCCCAATTCCACACTGATATATCCTAAATTTCTCCCTCTAATCCTGGCTAAACTTCAATCCAACAATGCTTCATCCTTTATGCCACATGTCTCTTCCCCACATAGCAGGCAAAGTGATGCCAGATTTTCTCTCATACCAATATCAGACAGAGCTATCACTCACACACACACACACACACACACACCTGATATCCCTCATGAATACAGGTGAAAGAGCCCTCAACAAAATACTGGCAAACAAAATCCAACAGCATATAAAAAAGACTGTACACCATGATCACATGCGATTTAGGGAGGTATGCAAAGTTTGTTCATTATAGGAAAGTCAATCAACATTATGCCATTTTAAAACAATAAAACCAATAACACACCTGCCTGAAGAAAAAGCATTTCCTTGAATCTAGCACCTTTTCATAACCGGGGTTAAAAGAACACTTAATAATTAAGAACAGAAGAGAACTTTCTCAATCAAAGGGCACCTGTAAAAAGACCCACAGCTAACATCATACTTAAGAATGAAAAACTGAAAGCTTTCCCTCTAAGACTGGGAACAACACAAGGAAGTCTATTACACACTTTGGCTCAACATTATACTGGCAGTTTTACAACCAGAGCAATCAGGTAACAAAAGAGAATTGTTGCTCTAGTTTAAAAAAAAAAACAACACAATGAAAAAACAAAAAACCGCTTTCAGAATGGAAAGGAAAAATCAAAATATTGGAGATAACATACCTTTGTATATAGAAAATCTTGAAGAAAACACAAGTATTAGAATTAATATAAAGCTTGCAGAATAGAAGACAAATATTTTAAAAGTCAACCACATTTTACACTGTAGCAACAAATGTTGTTGAGTAAATACTTGAATCTACACTAGCATTCAAAAGAATACTTAGGAAGTCAGAAAGAGGAAGACAATATATTCTTTTGAATGGCTGAGTAATACTCCATTGTGTATATGTACCACAGCTTTCTGATCCATTTATCTATTGGTGGACATCTAGGTTGTTCCATGTCCTGGCTATTATAAACAGTGCTGCGATGAACACCAGGGTACATGTGTCTCTTTCAATTCTGGTGTCCTCAGTGTGTATGCCCAGCGGTGGGATTGCTGGGTCATATGGCAGTTCTATTTGCCATTTTTTAAGGAATCTCCACAATGTTCTCCATAGTGGCTGCACTAGATTGCATTCCCACAAACAGTGTAAGAGGGTTCCCTTTTCTCCACACCCTCTCCAGCATTTATTGCTTCCAGACTTTATAGGAATCAATTCTAATGAGACGGATGAAACTGGAGCCGATTATACACAGTGAAGTAAGCCAGAAAGAAAAACACCAATACAGTATACTAACACATATATATGGAATTTAGAAAGATGGTAATGATAACCGTGCATGACACTCAGCAGAAGAGACACAGATGTATAGAACAGATTTTTGGACTCTGAGGGAGCGGGAGAGGGTGGGATAATTTGGGAGAATAGCACTGAAACATGTACACTATCATGTAAGGTAGTCGCCAGTCTATGTTTGATGCAGGATACAGGATGTTTGGGGCTGGTGCACAGGGATGATCCAGAGAGATGATATGGGGTGGGAGGTGGGAGGGGGGTCAGGATTGGGAACTTATGTACACCTGTGGTGGATTCATGTCAATGGATGGCAAAACCAACACAGTGTTGTAAAATAAAATAAAGTAAAAATAAAAATAATAAAAAGGAGAGAAAGACAAATATCATATGGCATCACTTACATGGACTCTAAAATATGACACAAATGAACTTATCTATGAAACAGAAACAGACTCACAGACATAGAGAGCACACTATGTGATTCCCAAGAGGGGAAAGTTGGGGTAGGCACAGATTGGGAGCTGGTGATTAGCAGATGCAAACTATAATATATACAAGAGAGAAATAAGAGCGTACTGTATAGCACAAGGAACTATATTCATAATTTGTGATAAACAATCATGGAACAGGGTATGAAAAAAATTGTATGTGCATATGTGTGTGTTTACATATGAAGGAAAGGAAAGGGCAACTGTTGGCAAGCACATACAGAAATTGGATCCTTGTGTGTTATAGATGCATTTTAAAATGGTGCAACTGCTACAGAAAACAGTTTAAAGGCTCCTCAAAAAACTAAAAAACTAGACCCGATACATGATTCAGCAATTCCACTTCAGGATATAAAATCAAAAGAAGTTAACATGGGGTCTTGGGATATCTGCAGAGCCGTGCTCACAGCAGCACGAAGCACAACAACTAAGAGGTGGAAGCATCGAAATGGCCATCAAATGTGATATATACACATAATGAAATATTATTTAGCCATATAGAGAAAATTCTGTCACATGCTACAACATGCATGATCATTTCAGACATCAAGCCAAATGCAATAAACCAGTCCTACAAAAAGACAAATACTGTAAGTTTCTACTTGTATGAAATAGCTAACACAGTCAAGCAATAGAAAGGAAACAAAAAAGAACGATGGAGTCCATGGTCTAGGTCAACGGGCAAGAAAAGAAGAGTTGCTGTTTAATGGGACAGGTGATGGGTACAGAGTTTCGATTTTGCAAGCTGTAAAGGTGTAGAGATCTGTTTCATAACAATGTGATAAGGAATTCCCTGGTAGTTCAGAGGTTAGGACTCCACAGTGTCCTATCAGGGGCCTGGGTATGATCCTCAACCAGGGAACTGTCATACAAGCTGCACAACACAGCTAAACAATGCAACAACAACAAATCAACACTGTGACTACGTGTGTGTATCTGTCTTAGTCACTCAGTTGTGCCCAACTTTGCATCCCCATGGACTAAAGCTCACCACGTTCCCTTCTCCATCAGATTTGGAGTGGGTTGCCATTTCTTTCTCAAAAAGCCTGATGAAAGTGTGCAAAATACTTAGCATGCAAAAATGGTTAAAATGGTAAAAGTTTAAGTTAGATGTTTTCTACAACAATTAAAAACAGAAAAGCATTTAACAACCAGGAAAAGAATTTGAATAGACATTTCCGACTCTTTGCAACCCCATGGACTGTAGCCTACCAGGCTCCTCCGTTCATGGGATTTTCCAGGCAAGAGTGCTGGAGTGGATTACCATTTCCTTCTCAAGGCGATCTTCCCCACCCAGGAATTGATGCCAGGTCTCCTACCTTGCAGGCAGACACTTTCTCTTCTGAGCCACCAGGGAAGACCCGAGCAAAATGTCAATCAGTTTCACTGAGATACTACTTCACACCCATACTACTTCACACCCAATCAAAAGGACGAATTAGAACAAGTGCTGCAGAGGATGTGGAGAAAAGGAATCTTCATGATATTGTTGAGGTAATTGCTGTAAAATGGTACAACCACTCTTGCAAAAGTGGTTGGTCAGTACCTCAAAAATTAAATGTAGAGTAGAGATATGATCCAGGAATTTCCCTCTTTTGTATATATGCACCAACACTGAAAATGTTCAGTCCATGCAAAATCAGTGTTCACAGCAACATTACTCGCAATAGCCACAAAGAGTACACCATCACGTATCATCCATTCATTGACGAATGGATAAACAAACTGTGGTATATGCTCAAAATGGACTGCATGGAAGCCATTTACCATATTCATATACCATATTCAGCCATAAAAATAAAACAAAAACAGTCACTGCTATACAAGCACGAACACGATGAATCTTGAAAGTACACCAACGAGGGGACTTTCCTGGAGATCCAGGGTTTAAGACTCTCCACAGGGGCCATCCCTGGGCTGGGAACTAAGATCCCACATGCCACATAGCTAAATAAATAAATATTTAAAAAGAAAATACGACATCTGAATAAAGCCGGACACAAAGGTCACACATTGTATGTGGGAGAACTGTAGGTGGAAGACAAGCATGAAAGAGAAGCGCTCTGTAATCCAAGTGAAACATTTTTTTTCAGGGAGGAGGAAATGAACCACTCTGGTAAAGGCTGCCAATAAATTAAATAAAATAACAACTAAAAATTGACCCCTGAGTTATTCATTTGAAATTCACTAGTGGCCTTGCCAAGAGTGGCTTTATAGGAAAATGAGAGAACTCGAGATAACAAAGTCTAGGAACAACTCTGCAGAGGTCTGTAATAAGCAAATATGAAATAAAGGCAGCAGAAGCAGGAGGTGTCACCAAAAGATGGATTTTTAACGACAGGTCACATTATGGTCAGTCTGTTTGCTGACGGGAACCATCTAGAGAAACAGAAACCTTAATCCAGGAGGACAAAGAGGAGACTTGCTAGAATATCAAGAAATGAGTAGGTCTAGAAATGAGCAGATTAAGAATTGAGTACATCAAACCACAAGAGCACACAAGCTGGAGAAGGCAATGGAAACCCAAACCAGTACTCTTGCCTGGAATATCCCACAGACGGAGAAGCCCCGTAGGCCGCAGTCCATGGGGTTTCGAAGGGTTGGACACGACTGGGCGACTTCACTCTCATGCACTGGAGAAGGAAATGGCAACCCACTCCAGCGTTCTCACCTGGAGAATCCCAGAAAAGGGGGAGCCTTGTGGGTGGCTGTCCATGAGACTGCAGAGTCAGACTCGACTGAAGCGGCTTAGCAGCAGTAGCAGCACACAAGAAGGGTACACAAGCCACATAATTTGCTCACATTGACAGAGCTGAGATCATGTGAAAAAAAGGCTGGCATAGTGGATTAATGGGTATGGTAACCAGCCTTCAAGCGAATTCAATCTCCTGATATTCCCACCCCTGTGCAGTTCTCTCTCAATCTATCACAGGGTAGACCTGTGAGACTAAGCAAATACACAAGCGCAGATGTGTAACATCTCAAAAAAACCCTGCACTTTATCATGGGTGCAAGCACTTTCCTGAATCACTCATTCTGAGTAAAGACAGCAGCCTCCACAAGAGAAGCCCCTTGGAGAGGCCCACAGAAGGAGGAACTGAGGCTTCATGAGTACAGACAAGTGAGAGAGCTTAGATTCAACAAGCTAAGTTTTCAGAGGTTGCCAAGCCAGACAAAAGCTTGACTACTACCTCAGGAGAGATCCTAGGCCAAGAGATAACAAGTGGTAAGTTCTTTCAAACTATTCCATTTTGAGATCATATGTACAACACAAACATTTCAAGTTCTAATACCATTCCCATCATACTTACACACAGAACAGTTCTCCTATAAATATAGCAAAAATCAAAACACACACAGACACACACACACACACACACAGAGACACACACACACACACCCCTATCCACAGCACCGAAACACAGGAGTTGCCTGGCAGTACAGTGGTTTGGTTAGGACTCAGCCCTCTCACTGCCAGGATCCTGTGTTCGATCCCTGGCTGGGGAACTAATATCCTATGAAGCCACATGTTGTGACCAAAACAAAACATGCTCTGAAGTTCAAAGCTGTACCAGCAAGATAAGTATACAACACAGCTGTAGGCACAAGTTGCTGGGCATAGAGCTCCTATGATCTTGTTTACGCGCATGAAACGAACTCAGATGGTGCCTCAGCCCCATCCAATGGAGTTCACTTACTTAATGAAGAAAAGCCCTTAAGGGTACAGAAATGAGCAAGTAATCTCACGTGAACATGTTAAATCACAGGATAATTTCTCTGAATGAACCACCGAATTCATTCATTCATTTGGCCATGCTGTTTGGCTTGTGGGGTCCCAGTTCCCTGACCAGAGACTGAATCCAGACCACTGCAGTGAAAGCCCAAAATCCTAATCACCAGGCCACCAGGGAACCCCACACCTGCATTGCTTTGCTTTCCTAGCTAAAACCTTAGGATATGTGCATTGCCCCATTTTAGCCTCACCAAGTGGTAGGAGTCAGCTCTACACAGCTTAAGACCCATGGTGCTCTTACTTTTTTTCTTTCAAGAAGGCAGGAGAAAGCAAGTCACCCTGCCTGTTTTTAAGCTTGCCACTCAGAAAGCTGCAAACCTGAAACCATGATGGCCCTGAAGTCAGCACCCGCAATCAGGGTCAGGTAATCCCCAATCAGGAATACTCTCTCTCAACAGCAACGTGTTAGCCGTCGAATGAAAGGAGAAAAACACAAAGTAAGAAAGCCACAACTTTGTCCCTTGTTGTAAAGATGTCTGTCACCTTACCTCAGGGGCCCACTGAAATCCTGAGCGCTTGAGACCTCCCAGGCAGCACACGGTCACATCCTGGGGACAAGCAGAGGAAACGGCCAGGGTGAGTCCCCTGTTCTGGGAACATTTTATCCCCCCAGGCCCTACCTGGTCCTACCCTACGGATGCTGACCAGGCGTCTCACACTCAACCAGACCAAGTGATTGAACTCCTTTGCCCTGAGCTTCTTCCTCCCACCTCCCTTCTCTCAGTAACAAACAAATACCTCATCTGCCAACTTCCCGAACCAAAGGCCTGAATCTCAGGGCCCCCAGGGATGGGGCAGCCCTGGAGTCTGAGGAGAGGCCGAGGAAACAGGAAAACGACCAAAGCACCAGGGCAGTGATGAGGCCACTAGATCGATTTTTTTTCTTTTTTTTTGCTGCGCTCGCCTGACTATGCCTGGGTGCAGGATGGGGTTGGGCCGTGAAGATTTGTGTTTGTGTGTGTTTAAATCATTAGGTTCCACAGGAGAGCTGGGGGTGGTGCCCGGAGCCAGGGGCCTAAGAGGCCCTTTCCTGGAGCTGGCTTGTCCCACCCGCCTCCCGGGCCGGAAAGCTGCTGGAGAGCTGAGCCCGCCCAGACTAGAGAGGAGAGAGGGCGAAAGGCACCTGAGGCCTGTGGGTCCTGCCGCACGCTCCCTCCTGAGGGCCCGCGGGCCCTCACCAGCCGCCCCACCGAGCAAGGCTTCGTGAGAGTGGGGACCCGAGAAACCCTCCCTTTAGCCGTCAGGCACCTCTTTGGCTGAACCACGCTCCAGTCCTTACCAGCCCCCGTTGACGGAGGAGACAGAACTGCCTGCGGCTCACCTGCCTTAGGCAGTTCCCGGATCAAGCCTGAGGAGGCGAGCCCGAGGGGATGAGGCCTCCTCAGGTCAGGGGCGCCGCCTCAGCTCCCCCTATAGGCGAGCGGGCTGCCTCCGATGATTGGCTGCCAGGTGTCGGCTCCTGCAATCTGATTGGCCGCGAGGCCGAGTTGGGCGCATGCGCGCGCGATAGACACCCCACCCCTCCCCCCACCCCATAAAAGCACCCCCTGTGGGCGTCGTCAGGCTGAATCTGAATCTCAAGAGTATTGGGTCAAGATTGCTCAGCTCACCAAACGCGAAGAAAGAAAAAACAGATGGCACAGTCGCCAGGGCTCAGGGCTGAGAACGGCCTCCGAGTCTACCAGGGGAGTCCAGTGATGGTGTCCGGCACTCACAGCCCTCAGGGGTGACCTCCCTTAAGCCAGTTCTTTGCTTAAGGAACTTGACCTTACAGTGCATCTTGGCGCCCCTCCTCTTGGAATTACATTTCAATCAAGGCAGGGCAGCCTGCCCCTGTTTTTGCACTGTCTATTGTGAGCTGAGAATGAGCTTTACTTTTTCTTCTTCTTCTTCTTCTTTTTAATTTTACAGCTTTACGCTTTTAATGGCTGAGGAAAACCGAAAAGAATTTTATTTTCTGACGTGGAAATTGTGTGAAATTCAGTTTTCGGAGTCCTTAAATTTGGAACAGGGACTTGCCAGTTTCTTTCGTTGTTGTCTATGGCTGAAAACTTAATCGCCAATGATCATATTTGCAAAGCCTAAAATATTTCTTTTTTGGCCCTTCACAGAGTCTTTTTTAAATGCCCTGTGCTGCTGGAAGTCTCCTAGTAGACCGTTGAGATCTCCTATGGGAGGATAAAGTTTTGGTTTTGTTACATTATTTTCTTCTCTAATATATTCATTTTTCATTCTTTACTAATTTCATTCCTTCACATCGCTATAAGTTTGTTCTGTTGCTCATCTTTACAACTTTTTGAGATAACTGTTAGTAACTCTCATTTCTCTTGTATCTAATGCTATAAATTTACCTTAATTTGTTGTTGTTGTTCAGTCCCTCAGTCATGTTGGACTCTTTGCAACGCCATGGACTGCATGCAGCACACCAGGCTTTCCTGTCCTTCACTGTCTCCTGGAGTTTGCTCAAACTCATGTCCATTGAGTTGGTGATACCATCCGAACATCTCATCCATCGCCGCCCACTTCTTCTCCTGCCCTCAGTCGTTCCCAGCATCAAGGTGGTTTCCAATGAGTTGGCTTTTCCCATCGGGTGGCCAAACTATTGGATCGTCAGATTCAGCATCAGTCCTTCCAGTGAATATTCAGAGTTGATTTCCCTTAGGATTGACTGGTTGAATCTTGCTGTCCAAGGGACTCTCGAGAGTCTTCAACACCACAGTTCAAAAGCATCAGTTCTTCGGCACTCCACCTTCTTTACGGTCCAGCTGTCACATCCATACATGACTGTGGGGAAAACCATAGCTGTGACTAGATGGACTTTGTCAGCAAAGAAATGTCTCTGCTTTTTAATAGGCTGTCTAGGCTTGTCATAGCTTTTCTTCCAAGGGCCACATATCTTTTAAGCTCATGGCTGCATTCACCATCCACAATCATTTTGGACCCCAAGAAAATAAAGTCTGTTACTCTTTCCATTGTTTCTCCGTACAACTTTAACTGTGTCCCGCAATTTTTGCGAATAGACTGTTCATTATCATTCACGTCCGAGTATATCCTAATATTCTCTTCTGAAGACAAGCCTAAATATTGCATGGGCTTCCCTGGTCACTCAACTGGTAAATCGCTTTCCAGCCAATGCAGGAGACACAAAAGGCCTGGGTTCGATCCCGGGTCAGGAGGATCCCCTGGAGAAAATAATGACAATCTGCTCCAGGATTCTTGCATGAAAATTCCATAGAGATATGTGTTAAGATAGTTATTTCTATTTTCCAAGTGAATGGCATTTTCAAAGATGTTTCTTGGTCAATTTCTCATTATTGCATTATAGTCAGATGACACAGTCTAAATATTATTGATCCTTTGTATTCGAAGATTTCCGTTAAGTATGCCGTACTTCAGATTTCCATCTCGGTGAAGTCAAAATGAAGTGGGTGTTGTGTAGAGAAAACACTTGCAATGTCTGAAATGTATGTATGTGAAATGACTTCCTTTATGCTTCACAATTATTCCAGCATCTTTCAGTAGGGTACCTTTAACTAAGTTCCAGGGTTTTCTCAAATTTTACCAGTTTTTCCACAAATGTTCTTTCCTAGTTTCATAGTCCCATATAGGATACTGAACTGCATGAGAATATAGAGCAAAAAGCTACAGATACCTCCCTTAGCTTACTCTGGTCTATAGCAGTTTCTTAAACTTTCCTTGTTTTTCAAGACTTTTGACAGTTTTCAGGAGTCCTTCAGGGACAGGCATTTTGCAGAATGACTCTCTATATGGGTTTGGGATGTTTCTCCTGATTGCCCTGGGGTTTATATAATTTTAGAACAATACCTCCAAGGCAAAATATCTTTCTCATCATCTCCCATCAAGGATTCATACTATCAATATGACCTACCACTAGTTCGTCTGCTATAAAGTTGTCTCCTTCCTGCTGACATATTCTGTTCTTGGAAACAAGCCGCTAAACACAGCCTACATTTAGGGAGGGGCATGGAATCTCATCTTGAGGAAACTATCGAAGACATGCACAAATTACTGAGTATACAAGTTAATTGAAACTCCTTTGTAAGGAAGATCTGGTCCTTCTAGCCATATCTTTTAATGTTAAATTAATTAAAGTAAAGATTTAATAGGTTTCCAGTTGGTGCTAGTGGTAAAGTACCTGCCTGCCAATACAGGAGATGTAAAAATGTGGGTTCAGAGGAGTCTGGTGCGCTACACTGATGGGGTCGCAAAGAGTTGGACAGACTGAAGCCGCTGAACACACACAAAGATTTAATACCGCAGTCACACTGGCTACATTTTAACATTTGCAAAGTGGCATATTAGACACGGACATAGAAAATATCTTTTACTGAGAATTCCTTAATGATCGGGTTGTTAGAGATTTGTGCTTCCACTGCAGGGGGCAGAGAGTCAATCCCTGGTTGAAGATCTAAGATCCCTTAATCCTCACCGCCAGGCAAAAAAAAAAAAAAAAAAAAGAAAGAAAGAAAACAAACCCTGCCGGATGAACACTCCATCTGAATATACAGATAAAGGATATAAACAGAACACCTCACAGAAAAGATAAAAAAAACATAAGCATTTATATATGTGAAAAGCTGATCACCCTTATGAGGGAATACATGTAACAATTATGAAAATGTTTTCTATTGCTGCAGAAAGGTCTGTGAATAGCACTGACTTAGGTCATTGTTTTTCCAACCTTTCTTCTTTTCAAATGTGATGCATATTAACACATGAAACTGCTTTAGCTCTGTCTCAAAAATTTGCTATTTTCACTATCATTCAGTTCAAATAATGTTTTTCCCATAACAATTTCTCTTAGGAGCAATAAGTTATTTAGGTTCAGAAGCAGGAGAAGGAGAAGCCTAAACCACAACATTAAAGAGGCTTGTGAATTACAGAGGTGCCGCTTTTGCAATTTGGGTTCCTGGCAATCCTTACTCTATCCTCAGCCTGTGTGCAGTGCCATTGCTTCATTTTCAAACTTTGGGAGTTCTGTACTCCTCAGTTATCTTTCTGGGGTTTTGTTTGGTCATGCCACAGAAGCTGTGGGATCTTAGTTCCACAACCAGGTGTTGAACCCTGGCCATTGACAGTGAAAGCATCAAGTCCGAACCACTGAAGCAACAGGGAATTCTCATACCTCTTTCTTTCTTTCTTTCAAAGATTTGTTCATTTACTTGGCTGTGCTTGTTTTTAGTTCCAGCACAAGGACCCTTCAATCTTCATTGTAGCATGTGGGAGCAGGAATTTTAATTGTCACATGTGGTATTTTTAGTTGCAGTATGTGGGATCTAATGCCCTGACCAAGGAATGAACTTGGACGCCCTAATCTGGGAGCACCGAGTATTTCAACCGGACTACAGGGATGTCCTTCCCATGAATGAACCCAGGTCTCCCACATTGCAAGTGAATTCCTTACTGTCTGAACCACCATAGCTTTGACTATAAGAATTTTGGTCAGCAGAGTGATGCCTTAGCTTTTTTTTTTTCTTTTTTAATGCTGTCTATGTTTGCCATAGCTTTCTTCCAAGGAGCTAGCTTCCTTTGATTTTGTGGCTACATTCACCATCCACAGTGATTTTGGAGTCCAAGAAAATCAAACGTGCTGTTATTTTCAGTTGTTCACCATTTCTTTGCCATAAAGTGATGGGAACAGACGTTGTGATCTTCGTCTTTTGAAATTTGAGTTTTAAGCCAGCCTTTCACTCTCCTCTTTTGCCACCATCAAGAGGCTCTTCACTTTCTGCCCTTAGGGTGACATCATCTGCATATCTGAGGTTGTCGCTGTTTCTCCAGCAATCTTGATTCCAGATTGTGCTTCATCCGGCCCAGTGTTTTTCATGATGTACTCTGCGTTTAAGTTAAATAAGCAGGGCAACAGTATATAATCCTGACGTGCTCCTTTCCCTATTTGGAAACAGTCGCTTGTTCCATGTCCAGTTCTAAGTGTTGCTTCTTGCCCTGCATACAGATTTCTCAGGAGGCAGGTCAGATGGTCTGGTATTCCCATCTCTTTAAGAATTTTCCAGAGTTTGTTGTGGTTCACACAGGCAAAGGCCTCATCACTTCATGGAAAATAGATGAAGAAACAATGGAAACAGTGACAGAATTTATTTTCTTGAGCTCCAAAATCACTGCAGATGGTGACTGCAGCCACGAAATTAAAAGATGCTCACTGCTTGGAAGAAAAGTTGTGACAAAGCTAGGCAGTGTTTTAAAAGAAAGAGACATTACTTTCCCAACAAACGTCCATAAAGTCAAAGCTATGGTTTTTCCAGGAGTCAGGTACAGATGGAGGAGCTGCACCATAAAGAAGGCTGAGTGCTGAAGAATGGATCCTTTCAAACTGTGGTGCTGGAGAATGGAGAAGACTCTTGAGAGTCCCTTGGACTGCAAGGAGATCCAACCAGTCAATCCGAAGGGAAATCAACCCTGAATCTTCAGTGGAAAAACTGATGCTGAAGCTCCAATACTTTGGCCTCCTGAAGGGAAGAGTCAACTCATTGGGAAAACAAAACAAAACCCTTGATCCTGGGAACTATTGAAGGCAGCAGCAGAAGGCATGACAGAGAATGAGATGATTGGGTGGCATTAGCAACCCAACGGAATGAGTTTGAGCAAGCTTCAGGGGATGATGATGGACATGGAAGCCTGGCATACAGAAGTTCATGGGGTCACAGGGAGTCAGACACGACTGAGCAACTGAACAACAAAAGCCAGGCAGGGTCTTTATGTACAGCTGGCTGAACCTCAGTGGGGCTTTTCTGAATTTCTGGAGGTGGGTAGAATATAATTTTTTAGCCAGATCCCATGCTGCAGCATGTCTGGAATATTTTGTGCTCGTAGTCAATCTTTCTTGTGTGTTTTCTGGGTGGCACTTGGGAGTCAGTGTTCCTCACAATGATGGATGCTGTCTCTCTCAGTCCCAGCTGAACTGAACTTTGGATCATGACCTCTGTTTCAGCAGGCAACCCTGGCAAGTTCTCTGGCTGTTTGAATGACTGATGATTCTTGGTTTGGTGCTCGGTCTTTTCCTTCACGTTCAAACTTTGTAGCCAGCACTTGCAACATGGAAAGACCCTCCTGTTGCAGTTCCTCTGAGCGTGATTTACAAAGGATGTCACCTATTTGAACATTTTGAGGCAAACCAGACAAACAAATTGTTCATGTTTCCATGCCATGTTCTAAAATACGCCTCTACATTGGCAAAAGCTGACAATCTGTAACTGCAAACACGGCAGACATAGGGCATTTTGCCAGGTTTGTGACTGTCCTTCAGGTACTGTAAGAGAACCTGATCTGTTTTGAAGGACAATTCACAGATATTACAGACCGTGGAGGGCTCCCAGGAAGCAGGGACACTTTCCATGCGACACTGCAGCTGGAACGAGGTGGGAAACTGGCGGTGGCAGTGCTGGCAGGTAGTGTGGGTTTCCCAGCTGTCACCCTTCTGCCTCTCAAGCTCCAGATGGTTCCTCAGGTGGGTCATAAACTTGACATATTTTAGAAGACTCAAGCAGCTGAGGCATTTGAAGGCTGTGTGAGTCTTCTGTTCTAGTGTCGTCTCTTGTATGCTCCAAAGTAAAAGCCATCAAATAACATTTACTCTCATCAGTGAATTTGATCCCAGATTTACTTTCATGGGATCAACAGTCTTGCTCTGACGTGCAAGAGTCAGAAAGTCCATTTTCTCCAGGCCTGACAAACTACATGTTCCTTCTGGATCCATAAGAAGGAAGCATGCCTGGCCATTGGTGCGAGTCCGTGAAAATGATGCCCCACCATGCACACGGCTCGGTGAGGTCGGGGAATCTTCCAAGGTCATAACCATGTTTTTCCAGGAGAGATACCTGGAGGGGCCATGGTGGAGGCAGGTCCCCCTGGGATTCCATTGCTGAGTTTGGGTCTTTTGGGATTCCCACTGTTAAAATTCACATCTGAAGTGGGACACCGCTTTGAATTAAGAGTGCTTTCATCCTTGCCTCCTAATGAGAGAACGGCTCCAGAGAGACAGGGAGGCCGCAGAGAGAACAATTCTGAATTGTGAAGGACAGTTTCCGGCGAGCTCGTTTTCTAATCAGGTTTAGATGAAGGCTCCAAAATAATAGAACTGCCTCTTCCTCCCCATACACAATGAGAAACTGGTGATACGGCAGCTGGCTCTGATGCTGGGGTCCTAAGATTTGCAGGTTGCCACCTGCAGGAGGGATCCGGATTCACGTGGTCCTTCATTCTTCTTGAAGATGAGTCCCTGGTCACTCTGTTCAAAACGTTAGAAATGACTGGCTTTGAAGTTGAAATCACTCTGACAAAGAAGGTTTCAGCATCCTCCTTGACGTGCTCCACTCCAACAAAGATGACCTCAGCATCGTCATTGTCCTCACCTCTGGATTTGGACACGGCGGTCTTATTCTCGGGTTGTGGTGGTGCTTGTGCTTCCTCACACGGGAAGAGATGGGCCATTTTGCAACCACTTGTGGCTTCAAGTGGCCCCTTCTAGTGTTTTTCTCCCCCTAAAAGCAATCACCAGGCAAGGTCATCCCCTCTGATCTCAGGTGTCAGTCTCTGTGGTTTCAGGTCACCCTCAGTTGGTCACCGAGAATATTAAATGGAAAACTCCAGAAATATACAACTTATGCATTTTAATCTGCAGGTAATTCTGAGGAGAGTGATTGGAATCTCACACCATCCTGCTTCCTCCTGCCCAGAATGTGAATCGTTCCTTAGTCCTGAACATCCCACGCGTCTGTCACTCGGTTACCACAATGACTGTTGAGATGCCACAGGGCTTGTGACCAAGTTATCCTTACTTTACTCAATAATGGCCCCAAACCGTAAGTGGAGGGATGCTGTCCATTGACATATGCCAGAGAAAATCCATTAAGTGCTACCTTTCAGTGAAAAGATCGAAGTTCTCAATTTGATATAAAAGAGAAAGAAACAATGTATGCTGAGGTTGCTAATATCTGTGGTGAATGTGAAGAAGAGAAAATAAATCTGGGTTAGTTTTGCTGTCAAACCTCCAACTGCAAAAGGTATGGACACAGAGCGTAGTAAGTGCTTAGTTAGGGTGAAAAAAAATCGCTCAATTAGTACAGTAGTATATTTTACATAGCGACTAGACTCACAACACTTTTATAAAAGTATATTGTTATAATTGTTCTATGTTATTATTACACCTTCCCTGGTGGCTCAGATGGTAAAGTGTCTGCCTACAATTCGGGAGAGCTAGGTTCAATGCCTGGGTCAGGAAGATCCTGTGAAGAAGGAAATGGCAATCCAGCCCAGAATTCTTGCCTGGGAAATCCCATGGACAGAGGAGCGCAATAAGCGGCAGTCCATGGGGTCGCAAAGAGTTGCACACGACTGAGCGACTTCACTTTCACTTTCCTGCTATTTTTAGGCAGTAGCTATCTCTTACTGTGCCTCTATACAGTAGACTGTATCACAGGTATGTTTGTATAGAAGAACCATTGTGTATATAGAGTTTGATACTGTGTGAGGTTACCGATGTCCCCTGGGGGTCTTGAAACTTACTCTCTGCCGATAAGTGGTGATGATTATATTTCTTTCAAAAGACAAAATTAGTACCTGGTTTAATCACTGGCTGAAACATTGAGATAACTATTAGCACCCTTAGACATAAGGAAACATCTCAAACTCAGTGAAATGACATGACCCTTTTAAACTTCCTTCTCCAGCCACCACTTTTGCCTTGACTCCCCATGGTGGCCCCCGTGCTCCTGTTAAACTCTGCAGGAGAGCTGGTAGGCACCATTTTGCTTACAGATCTACAATCTCACTCAGAAATGCTGACCGACAGAAAATGTCCAAAAGAGCCCCCAGCTGTCCCTTGGGGGTGCCTCTCACTCCCTCCACTCTCCGAGTCCAGAAGGCACCATAGTCTATACATGGATCCAAAATATTTGTTTTAAAATCCCAGCCATTTCTAATAGCAGGACTTGAACCTGCCTCATGCTGGCAATTCTCTCTCTCTCTCTCCCTCCCTCCCTCCCTCCTTCTCTCTCTCCCTTCCTCCCTCTCTCTCTCTCTCTCTCCCTCCCCCCTCTATTTCTCTCTCTCTCTCTCTCTCTCTCTCAGAGAGGGAGAGCATTTACACTGTACTTGAAACTACTTCCACAGCATCACCATTGTATTAGGTATTATAAGGAATGTGGAGATGATTTAAAACATGTGGGAGTATCCCCTTACGTTACATGCAAAGACTGCACCATTTTATGTAATGGACTTGATCACCCATTAATTTTGGTGTCTCCAGGTGCAGGGCTCCCAGACCCAATCTCCCAAGGGTACCGAGGAGGGAGGGACGGGACTTCTCAAGACTTCTACTGCTCCCCCTGCCTTGGATGCTGTCTCAATTACCAGCACCCAACTCCTGAGCTGCCTCGGTCCACAGTTTCTCTGCCAGGCTTTCCTGACCATGATGTCAGAAATCACAGCCTCCCCCAACTCACATGCCATTTTCCCCTCCAGAGCTATTGGGCTGCTGTATTTTGGTTTCTAGAACAACATGGGGTGTCTGTCAGTGCTACATGCCTGCTGCAGAAATAAACAGTAACTGTTATTAAACAATCATTTACCTGTACCTCAAGCTCGGCCCACTCATTCCTGGCTCCCCAGGTACTTACACTTGATCTTAGCCAAAAGGCTGAGAAGCAATTTCTCCAAGCATTTGATGACTTCCAAATCGGAATGGATTAAAACTATCAGGCAAGAGAGAAAGTCAGCCAGTATGTAGCTGGATGCTGACAGGGGCAGTGGTGCTCCTTGAAATTAAAGGTTTGTAACACAGTTTCTCTCCATATAATACATTTGTTGATAGCTTCCATGCCATTAACACGTTTCATAGACATTAAAGGACATTCTAAAGTTTACATTTGGCCATTTGTGATACCAGATCACATTTCATCAGTAGCATATCATAGTTTGTTTGCTTGTGTGTAAATGATGTCCCTAGCGGTAAAGGTCCCTCCTGCCAATGCAGAAGACCTAAGAGATGCAGGTTCCATCTCTGGGTCAGGAAGACCCCCTGGAGGAGGGCATGGCCACCCACTGCAGTATTCCTGCCTGAAGAATCGTATGGACAGAGAAGAATCGTGGGCGACAGTCCATAGGGTTGCAGAAAGTCAAGCATCACTGAAGCAACTGAACACACACGCAGACATATGTATATAAATATATATTTTATAGTGGTATGAAAAATAGTGCTGTGGGACCTCCCTGGTATTCCAGTATTTAAGACTTCTCACTTCCAGGCCAGGGACACAGCTTCAATCCCTGGTCAGGGACCTGTGATCCCACATGCCACTGGGTGTGGCCAAGGTAAATGGAATAATGTATCTTACAGCTGATGTCATCTTAGATTTAATGAAGATTTCTATTTTTCATAAGCAGAATCCAGCCTACTAAATTCATGTCACAAGTCACTAATGGCATGCTAGCTGCATTATATAGGCAAGTGGTTTAGACAGGGATTGACAAATCGGCTTGCTTCCCGATTGTTTTTTTTTTTCTTTTAATTTTTAAAAACGTTTAATATTTTTTACATTGAGGTTTAATTTCGGGAAAAACAAAGGAAAGGTTTGTGACGTGTGAACATTATATGATATCTAAATTTCAGTGTCACAAAGAAAGTTTTATTGGAACACAGATGTGATCATTTGCCTCTGCCTGAGGCTATTTCACCCTGCTAATGGGAGAGACCTCATGGCCCTTAATGCCTGGTTACTCTCTAGCCCTTAGCAGAGAAATTTTGCAGACTCATGGCTGCAGAGAACAAAAGGAAGCATTCCAAACCCCATGGCTCACCAGCTCCTGAAGTCCAGTTGACTCAGTGCAGCTAAACACTTCCTACTCTGAGACCAAGTGGAGGGTGAAGCTGGAGTGTCTTTGTCTCCACGTCCCAGAAAGATTTCTCTGGGAATAGCAGCACCGCTTCCTGTGTCCAGTGTCCGTGAAACTCCTACCTGGCTCTCCAAAAGCCTTTTCCCAGTGAGGCGGCATCAGGAGATTCCACGCCTTTTAAAGCCCATTCTAGTCCAATCCATAGTACCCAAACCAGGCTCCAATCAGGTTTCTGAACCAGTTTTTCCCCATAGGATCTTTCAACTAGAAACCTTTCTAGCAAAATGTTGGAGAGGGGAAAGAATCTGAGTGGGGCTTCAGGGCCCCTCCCAGGGGCTATTTTCCAGGTCTCAGTGTAGTGAGTCCCCACTTGCATCTCCGGCATCCAGAGGCCCACCACCTTATCTCCAGTTTATCTGAGTCTTTAGATATTTGGGGTTCAATAGCTCAAGGGCAAGGGAAGGTGGTCCACACAGCTATTCCAACAGGGCATGGGCTGATGTCAGGAACCTAAAAAGTCAGGAGTTCTCTTCCAATGGCAAAAAATTCTCCAGCTGCAAACAGCGAACCCCTGTCCTCTTCCGAGGGCAAGGGGGTGGGTTGGGGAGGAGGCAGGGTGAGGAGGGCAGGAAGCAAGCTTACTCCCAAGTGATCTGCACTTGAAGGCTCAGCACCCGCTGGATTCCCAGGGTCCTCACTGTGAATCTACATGCTGAACCCCAGGAGCTTTTTCTAGGCGGGGGCTCATGCGTTCTTAAACCACGTCAGGGGTGTCAGGTCACACCCTCACCGCCCTCCTGCACCCTTCCCCCCTGACTCGCCCTCTTCTCTGTCCTCCTTTGCAGCACCTAGATTATATCTCAAGCTTTCCCTCCCACTGCCTTTACAGCCCTGTGCACACAGATTCGTGGGTTTCAGAGAGGGTTTCAGAGAAGAAATACGTGTATTTCCATTCATTATAAGGTAATAGAGTCACTGAATTAGAACAAAAATGATGTCCACTCATGAACGTGATCTCAAATGCTGTGATCAGATACAACATCAAAGACACCATTATCATCAAATCAACATGTTCTCCCCTTAAACTTACAGAAGGTATGTCCATTACATCTCAATGAACCAGGGAAAAAAGAAGAAAAACTGACCATTAGAAAGAGCTCGTTTTAGACTCTTTTAAGAAGCATGATGGCCGGTGCTGTGCCTAGGAGCTCAGCTGTGTCTGACTTTTTGCGACCCCATGGACTGCAGCCAGCCAGCCTCCTCTACCCGTGAGTGCACCAGGGAAAAATGCTGGAGTGGGTTGCCATGTCCTCCAATGTGGGTGAGTATCAGAATCCAGGGCTAGGGATTTCCTGGCGGTCCAGTGGTTGAGGATCTGCCTTCCAATGCTGGGAATGTGAGTTTAATAGGTGGTGGGTAAGATCCCACATGCCAGAGGGCCGTAGAACGGACAAAGGATCCTGCATGACACGGCTAAGCCCCGAAGAAGCCAAATAAGTGAATAAAACTGAATATTTTTAAAACTCTATGCTCTTTACATTCTTCTGGATATGTTTGAAAGCACGATATTAACAGTTTTATTTATTTATGGACACACCATGAGACTTCCTGCAGGAGCTTAGTTTCCTGACCAGGGGCTGAACCCCAGTCACCAGACTGAAAGCATTGAACACTAAGTGCTGGCTTGCCAGGGAATTCCTAGTTTGATGTACTTAAAACGGTTTATTTTGATTGTCTGCCATAAGGTACATCCTTTGCAGTGTTTACACTTACAACAGAAACATTTTGGGTGTCAGTTTTAAAATGTTTGCAAAAACTTAGGAGAGAGGAAGAAACATTTTGACTACCGATTTATGCTTCTAGGCATCCCTGATGGCTCAGAGAGTAAAACATCTGCCTGCAGTACAGGAGACCAGGGTTTAATCCCTGTGTCAGGAAGATCTCCCGGAGAAGGAAATGGCTCTCCACTCAAGTATGCTTGCCTGGGGAATTCCATGGACAGAGGAGCCTGGTGAGCTACTATCCATGGTTTGGCAAAGTGTCAGACACAACTGGATAACTAACACTTTCACTTTCATATGCTTCTGAAGATTGCTCAAATCTCAGAATCACCTGGCACATTAATAAACACAGAGATTCCAGGGCTGCATATCACACCTAAGAAATTCAAATTGCCCTAGGAGAGGGCCTGCAAACCTGAAAATTCAAAGCTCACCTCACTTGATTCTGAACTGAAGTGAATCCCACGGTGTAAAGTCATCCAACACTTTGGGAAAGATTGATCTCTGGTGGCTCAGCAGTAAAGAATCCACCTCTTAATGCAGGAGACCTGGGTACAGTCTCTGGGTCGGAAAGCTCTCCTGGAAGGAGAAATGGCAACCACGCCAGGATTCTTGCCTGAGAAATCCCATGGACAGAGGAGCCTGGCAGGCTACAGTCTATGGGGTCACAAAAGACTCAGACACACAACTTAGCAACTCTGCCGCAACAGTGAAAGTGAGAGGTGCTCAGTTGTGTCCAACCCTTTGTGACCGCGTGGACCATATGCAGTCCATGGAATCTTGCAGGCTAGAATACTGGTGTGGGTAGCCTTTCCTGTCTCCAGGGGATCTTCCCAACCCAGGGATCAAACCCAGGTCTCCCGCATTGCAGGCAGATTCTTTACCAGATGGGGCGCAATGGGAGCCCAAGCAACAATAAGAACAAGCTTAAAATGCCCAAGAATATACGCCTTCAGGAGACCCTAAGGGTTGAGGGTCAGGAATGCATTTTTTCCTTCATGTGACACACTGAGCACCTGCCTTGGGAGGAGCAGGTTATTGGCAATTCAATAAACTAAAGAGATGTAGCTTGAGCTGGGAGCTTCATCCTCCCCACCACCCTTCAGAGATTCTAGGAGCTCCACACCCTCTTTGGGGGCTTCTGGAGGTCCTTCGTATTGAAGGAAGTTAGGATATAATCAAAGCTGAGAGATCTGGATGCAAACATCTCCGTTTGGGCCACACTTTCAAATCTCCTGGGCTGTGCTTCTTCACCGTCAGTGAATCTAAGGAATTGCCTATGTGTCTTGTGCAAAAACACATTCTCATCCAACAGTTGTGGGTGGGGCCTGAGAGTCTGAGTTTCTCCCAAGCTCCAGGTGTTGCCCAGGCTGCTTAAGGTGTCCATATTAAACAGTGAGTACTAGAGAGCTTTTGAAAAGTACGGACGTTCTGATTGATTCTGTCAAGCTGACTCCCTGCCCACAGACTCAGTGTCTCCAGGAATGGGACCAGGGAGTCAACGTTATTAAAGGTCTCAGGTATTTCTAAGGAGCAGATAGGGTGCAAATGTGTAGCCAGGCAAATCACCCTACCATCAACCCTGTTTTGGGCTTCATTGTGTCCTGCAAAATCCATATGTTGCAGGGACTTTCCCAAAGGTCCAGTGGCTACAACTCTCCACTCCCAGTTCAGGGGGCTGGGCTTCTGTCCGTGGTCAGGGAACTAGATCCCACGTGCTGCCAGGAAGACCGAAGACCCCACGTACCACAACTAACACCTGGTGCCGTCAAATAAATTAATTCATTAAAAAAAATCTGTAGAATATCTAAGCCCCAACACTTTGGAATGTAATCCTCTTTGTAGATTCTGCCTTTAATGAGGTGATTAAGTTAAAACGAGGTCACTAGGGTGGGCCCTAGTCCAAGCTGATGGTTCTCTATATAAAAAGAAAGAGGGAAATTCCCTGGAAGGCCTGTGGTTAGGGCTCAGATCTTTCACTGCCAAGGGCCCAAGTTCAATCCCTGGTCTGGAAACTAAGACCCAGAAGAAAAGCAGCATGGCTGGAAAATAAAGAGGAAATTAGGACACACAAGACATCAAGGATGCATGGACATAAAGGGACAGGAGGACACGAGAATGCGGGTGCCTGCTCATCAAGGAAAGAGACCTCCAGAGACACCACACTGTCAACACCTTAATCCTGGATTTCTAGCCTCCAGAACTGGGAGAAAACAATTTCCTGTTCTTTAACTCTCATGTATTTCTGGTGGCCACCTGAGAACATTAATGTGTTCTTTAGATCAGGAGTCCCTAGAGAGGGTTCACCTCAAGGACAGTAGGGGGTATGCAGGTGATGACTCGGCTTCCAGCTGACTCCCAAACATCAACAAATGCCGCCCACCCAGATCTTCCAGGACGCAGCCTGCTCCTGTGGACCCCATCTTGCAGACCACTACTGCTAAACGTCCCCACACAAATCTCTTTCTGCCCCGCCCCCTTTGTTTGTTTCTTTGTTTGTTTGACTTCTCTCCTAGACTCTGAGGGACAGAACCTTGAGAACAGAGTGAGGCCTGTGCTCACACCATCCTGGATGTGAAGGAGAGTATGTGTTTTAACCCCCCCCCCAAAAAAAAAAAAACAACAACAAAAGGAAGAAAACCCAAAGCTGTCAAGCAGAAGCTTGTCACCAAGTGTACAGAAAAGCCTTCACATGATAGGTTAGGAAGAAGCAGAGGACATGATTTCAACCTCTTCTTCAGGGAAGGTTTCCGGGAAGGAGGATAGCATGCTTTCTGTAGATGGACTGAGGGCAGATGAATTTATTGGAAGGCATTGGGTAGCCAGGAAAGGAATATGAGTGGAGAGGGGTATGTCATCCATTCTGTCAAGTTCCAGAAGTTTCTATGATACGGGCCACGGTCACAGGTCTCCCAGAGGTCAGGGAGAAAGGAACGTTTGGTGACCTCATCAAAGCCTGGCCCATAGAAGCCTGGCTCTCGGCAGCCAACATCAGGCTTCCAGGGCATCCACCAGGCTCAGGAAATGACCTACTGGGAACTCTCTGGTAGTCCTGGGGTGGTTAGGACTCTGCACTTTCACTGCTGAGGGCATGGATTCTATCCTTAGTTGGGGAACTAAGATCCTGCAAGCTGTTTTGGCTGGCCAACAAAAGAAACCAAAAAAGAAAGACAGACATGACCTATTCCTGCCTTTCGTTCCGCGGACAACCCCAAGGCCAACTCCGGTCCGGGTTCATTGCTGTGGTCAAGGAGGAAGCTCCCTGGGGCTTGTGGCCGTGGAGTGATATGTGGTCAGCCTGAGTGTCCACCAACAAGGCTGATCATCTCACACCAACTGAGAAGCTGGTACCCAGGAGGAGATCAGGCCCCTGGGACAGGGCCGTGTGAGAAGTGGGCTCTACAAGGTGTCCAAAGGGCACACCTTTCAAGACAGCACTAATCCAGGTGGCTAGCCTCTATCCACTTCCTCAATCTCTAGGGGAGAGCTTGGCCCTTCCATTGTTCTCACAAATCTTTTCCTCTTCTACTCTCCCTGGAACAGCTTCATCTTAAGAAATTGTTGTTGTTCTTTTGCTCGGTTATATCTGCAACCCCAGGGACTTTAGCGCACCAGACCTCCCTGTCCCTCACCGTTTCCTGAAGTTTGCTCCACTTCATGTCTAGTGCATTGGTGATGCCATCCAGCCATCTTATTCTCTGTTGCCCTCTTCTTCTGCCCTCAATCTTGTCCAGCATCAGGGACTTTCCCAGTGAATCAGTGGCTTATACCGCATGACCAATATAGTGGACCTTCAGCTTCAGCATCAACCCTTCTAACAAGTACTCAGGGTTGATCTCCCTTAAGATTGACTGGTTTGAACTCCTTGCTGTCCAAAGGACTTCCAGGAGTGTTCAGCAGCACCGCAACTCGAAGGCAACAATTCTTTGGTGCTCTGCCTTCTTTGTGGTCCAGCTCTCACAACCGTACATGACCACTTGGAAGACCATAGCCTTGACTCTACAGACCTTTGTTGGCAGAGTAACGTCTCTGCGTTTCAACACACTGTCTAGGTTTGTCATAGCTTTCCTGCCAAGAAGCAACCGTCTTTTGATCTCATGGTTGCAATCACCATTGCAGTGATTGTACAGCCCAAGAAGAGGAAATCTGTCAGTACTTCCACCTTTTTGCTTCTATTTACCATGGAGTAATGGGGCTAGATGCCATGATCTTAGTATTTTGAGTATGTAGGTTTAAGCTGGCTCTTTCACCCTCCTCCTTCATCCTCACCTAATCAGTGCAGAGTGTCTGGCTTCTTGCTGCTTCTTCCCTCAGTTCGAATTCCCTGAGTAAGAAATCATAAAGGGATGGTTTTGTAGCTTCAATGCAAGGGTGGGACAGACAGGGACCAAAACATGGGATCATGACACATTGAGAAACTCAACCAATGACGACTTGCACCACCTGCTTACCTACAGGATTAAAGGTGACGTGAACGTGTTAGTCAGTCCTATCTGATGCTTTATGACTTCATGTACTGTAACCCAACAGGCTCCTCTATGGAACTCTCCAGGAAAGAATACTGGAGTGGATTGCCACTCCCTTCTCCCAGGGGATCTTCCTGATTCAGGGACTGAATTCTGAGCCTCCTGCATTGCAGGTGGACTCTTTACCACCTGAGTCACCAGGAAATCTCAAACCAAGGCAGTGCTAATTTCCAGGACATTACTATAGCAAAATTTTGGTGGTCCATGCCGGTCGCAGCTTCTCGGTCACAAAAAGTGGTATAGTTGGAGCCCACCACTCTGAAGGGGTGCTGTTGTTTGGTTTAGCTGCTAAATCTCCTCTGACTCTTAGAGGACTTGGTCTCAGTAAAGAGCTCTGGTGGGAAAAGAGAATTAGTTTAAAAGCCTTAGTACGGCCAGGTTGGCAGAGAACTAGGATTTGGAGGAAATTTTATCTTTACCATTTGGCTTAAGCTAAATACCTCAGGAATAAGGTTTTATTAAAAAAAAAAAAAAGTTACAGATGAATGACACCAAGAAGAAAAATGCCAAGTTACACTCAACACTGAAATACTGAACTCATCAGTGACATTTTTGGACGATCGGGAATAGATTTCCAGCAGCCTTTGAGTAAATATTTGTGTGTGAAAGTGTTTATTCATGTAAAAACAGAATAAAACGTGTGGGGATATGAGTGACATAAACGCACATTTGGACAATGGATTCGGGGATGTTGGGTTGTCTCTTAGCAACTGGAGGCTTGCCTGGCTGCTCAGTCGTGCATGCAATGCAAGAGACCCAAGTTCAATCCCTGGGTTGAGAAGGTCTCCCGGAAAAGAGATCTGTTACCCACTGTAGTATTCTCAGCTGAAGAATTCCATAGGCAGAGAAGCCTGGCAGCTTACAATCCATGGAGTCCCAAAGAGTCAGACACGGCTGAGCAGTGGGAAAACTGGCATGGGCTGGTGGGTCCCAGAGGCTCCAGGTGGACTGCGGGTGAATATCACCCAGGACTCTGGGGCTGATTTTGCACAGTGAACCCATTTTGGCACCGCCAGGGTACGAGATGGAGGATTTGCATCTGCTGAATCCACTGGGGAAAATGCTCCAGTCCAGGGCCTGGGTGAGGGTCCCTTGGAAGAAGGTTCCTCTAGTGATGCTCACTCCTGGACACTTAGTTCAGCTACCAAAGAGGGAATCAATGCAACACATTCAGACAGACAGACTAGGCCGCATCCTCTCAGCTTTTATCACTGTGTTCAAGGCAGAGGGACAACCTGCTATTGAGAATTTCCTATGTAGTCAGAAGTCTTAGAGGAAAACAAGAATTGTAATTTGGACTTAGATTGGAGCCACTTCAGCAATGATGCTTATGTAACTTTTTATCTTCTCTGGACTGCTTAGGAGCTGCAATTTCCCCTCACGGTCCCTCCTTGTCATCTCGAGAATCACCTACTTTCCACAGCTCACCTGGAGCCTAAAACAGCTCAGGACAAATGTGGCAGGTGGGAGGGAGAAACAGAGTTTCGGACTTCAAACCTCACGCCTGATGGACCAATGTCCTCCTTGCTTAATTATTTGTGATCGCCTCAGCTAAGACATCATTCTCTTGGAAAGAATTCCCAAGGGCATCACACCTGACCGCCACCGTGCGGACTCCCAGAAAGAAGTCCGCTTTGACAGCATCTAACCTAGGCCACACCTCTAACCCTAGTCAGGAAGGTGACTGACAAGAAGCCCGGGGACAGAGCGGCAGCATCGTGAGGACTTTCGAGTGACCCGGGCACCCTGGCAATGTCCACAGCAGGCACAGAGTACACGTCCTGACGGCAACGAAAGAGAGAGGCCCATTCTGGTCTACGGAGCTGGCGCCATGCCTTACCTGAGCACCCGGTGCAGGCGGCTATTGAGGAAGGAGATGGAGTTCAGGTAGAGCTCCTACAGGTGGGGCAGGTTCAGGAACTGGGCCGTGAGCTGGGTGATGCAGTGCTCCTCCTGTTTGGGGGCTGTGTGCGGCAACACATGGATGCGCCAGAGCGGCAGCCGGGGCAGGTTGCCCATCTGGCCCAGGTGGAGCACAAACCTGCCCAAAGTGGCCCGATTCCAGGTGCAATTCACCTCCAAGTCCTCGACACAGTCCAGCTGCACCACCTTCAGGATCCTCCTGATGCTCCGCGTGGGCATGGTGGAGATGCTGAGCTTCTGGCAGCTCAGGTGCAGCAGGCTCCTCCTGTTTGGCCTTCTTCAGCAGGTAGCTGAGGGTCTGGTTCCGGGTGTTCTCCTTGAGGCACAGGTCGAGCAGCACCTGCACAGGGGCCTGTGCCGGCTATAGCCCACCTGCACCTCCACCCTGCACCTCTTCTGCATGGACTGGGCTGGCTCGGGCTCCAGCAATGAGCAAACACTGTCCGTGTGGCTGGATCACATGGTCCAGATGTCCTGGTGGGCTTTCCAGTGCAAGTTCAGCAGCTGCAGCTTCCACTGCCTGCAGGGCCACAGGAGACACGCTGAGCTGTGCAGAGGCTGACTGGCACCAGGACCACGCGAGGGCTCTGCACTCCATATACCACTGCCCCCCCTGGCTTCAGGAACCCCCTTGGTCCCTACCTTAAGGGACACTGGTTGGGAGCACACGCCTTTCGTCCCTTCTGCCCCTCAACCAGTCCTGTACATCTGGACGCCTGTCCAAGTGAACCCCTCATCCTCCTGCTCTGGCTGCATCTTGCTCACACCCCCAGGCCCCACCAGTCTGCCAGGTTGACCTTACCTGGGTTGGACCCTCTGAGCAAGCACGACGCCCAGGTCATCGAGTGGAGCCTGGAAGGTCTCCAGATGAGGCTGGTGTTCCTTCATCAGGGTCCCCAGCAGAGGCAGGGGAAGGGCCTGGACTGCACCACCACTTTCAGGGCCTGGGTGTGCCTCCCGGCAAAGGCCACCATAAACAGTGGCGGGAAGAGCTCTAGGGGCAGCTCCTCCAGGGCCACCATGGCCAAGGCCTCATTCCACAGCAGGCTCTGGCCCGCCAGGCCCAGGAGTTGGGGTGGGTCCTGGACACCCGTTCTGAAGAACCTAATACAGAGTGAGTCATGGGGGGATGTCAGAGAGCAAGTGGGGGCATGGTCTTCTCTGGCCAAGGAACCGGGGAGAACTTGCTGTCCCTCCACCCTAGCAGAACCCAAGGCAGGCTCAGAGACATCCTCTGGCCACAAAGACACAGTTTTGGCCACACTTGTACCCGGACAAGCATCTCTCCAGGCAGCAAAAAAAAAAAAAAAAAAAGGGACAAGGTGACCTCTTGCCCCAACCCGTATCTACCAGTTGCTGCATTTAATCCTAGCCCTGCTGGCCAGTAGATACTTAGGAGCCTGACAGCTGGCCCCACTTTCTTCAGAGAAAGCTTCTGATTATTACTCAAGGGCTGAAAACAGGAATAAGGAGGTTAGTCCACACAGTCTGTCTCTAAACTCCAACCAGTAACTCACGCAATGGGTGCTGTTATGCCACTTAATAAAAAGACATACCTTACACTCTGTGTCTCTTCTACAAATGTTACTACCATTCAGTTCAATGGAGCAAAACATCCACATGCAGAAAAAAGCCGCCACTATTTAATATATTCTACAGATTGTTTTTAATTCCATGGAATTAAAAAACAGTTTTCAGCTTTTAAAACAAAAAGAAACCCCCCAAAATTTTAAGCTAGTAAAATCACAAACCTATAAAATGATATGAACTATAATCACTGGTAACACACTACAATGTAAAATGTCACCAGATCCTAATTAGGTATCTTTCATTAAATCAATTCCTGGAACTTCCCCGGCAGTTCAGTGAGGAGGACTCTGTGCTTTCACTGCAGGGGCATGAGCTCTATTCCCATTAGGGAACTATGACCCCAGATTCTATTTGGTGTGACCGTATCCCCTCACTCTCACCATACGCTATGCCATGCCCCCCCTGCGCACCCCCTGCCAAATTCTGTTTGGTTAAGAAATATGGTAAAGCTGGCGGAGGAATAGGACAGGGAGACCACTTTCTCCCTCACAAATTCATCAAAAGAACATTTCAGCGATGAGCAAATTCCAAAAAACAACTTCTGAATGCTGGCAGAGGACTTCAGGCACCCGGAAAAGCAGATCATTGTCTTCAAAAACAGGTAGGAAAAAATATAAAAGATGAAAAAAGAGACAAAGGAGGAAGGAAGGGAGCTCCGTCCCGGAAAGGGAATCCCGTTCTGGGAAGGGAATCTTAAGAAGGGAGGTTTCCAAACACCAAGAAACATTCTCCCTGCCGAGTCTGTGGCGAGCTTTGGAAGCACAGAGGGCAACGTAGCAGGAAGGAAACATAAATACATAATTAAAACCAACAGATTACAAGCCCAACAGTAACTCCCCCAGCGGAAAAGCAGCACAGACGCCTGCATCTGACACTAGCAAGTGGGGGCAGGGCAGGGAGGCGCAGGAGGCGAGGGCTGCAGTGCTTTTTAAGAATCAGGCAGGAACGCCCCGCACATAACCACAATGAACGAACCTGCGCTAGCAAACCAGACTGTGGGATAGCTACCACGTGAAAAGCCCGAACATAAGACACCACCAGGACCGCACACAGAACAAAGGATGGAACAGAAATAGCCGGTTACAGACCATCCCCCGCCGGTGACAGGCAGCCAGAACCGTATGGGCTGGAAGGGGGTGATCGCAGCCCCGGAGAGACTTTACCTACAAAACTGTAAGCAGGCTTCTTTGCTAAGGCTTCTGCGGGTTCTGGACAGTCACCATCCACCTCACAAAGGGCACCAGTGGTACATCCAGAAAACTAGCAGCAGAGACGGGAAAGGCGATAAGTCACAGTGACCGCGCTCACCACACACCTGAGCTACTCGGACGTGGGAAGGACACAAAAGGCAGTCCCAACCGAACCTGCGCCTCTGAGGGCTTACCTGAGCACCGAACCTGAGATCGGCTTAGACCTGGGAGGTGCGTGCAGCCTAAGGCCGGCCTCAGACCCTGGAGCAACGTAGAGCCTGAGTGGTGTGCACCATGAGCAGGGGCAGCCCCAGTGCGACTGAGACACTGAAAGCACACACAGGTGTTAGTTCTTTGCAGCATCCCTCCCTCCCCACAGTGCAACTGAACAAGAGAGCCAAAAAAATAAAAAATAAAAAGTGTCCACCATGCCCTCCCCCCGCCCCTTATTAGGACGGAAATCAGACACTGAAGATACCAGCAAACAGAAGAAATTAAATGGAGGGAACCGCCTTGGAAATAACCCCACAACACCAGAGAAAGGGCCAGAAATATCTTTACTATTTTTATGACCATTTCTTTTTCTTCTTTTCTTTTTCGCTGATGTTGTTGTGTGGTAGTTTTTTCTCCTTTTCTTTTTCTTCTTCTTCTTTTTTTAACTTTTAGAAATATTTAAGTCCTCTATGTATCCTTTAATTTTTATTCTTATAACCTACTATTACTTAAAAAGAAACCTATTTTTAAAAGCAAACACTGTATATAGTCTTTGTGTGGTTGTTGTTGTTGTTTTAATAGTTCTTGTGGTTTTTTTTTTTTCTTCTTCTTCTTTTCCTTAATATTGCATTTTTTAAAATCCAACCTCTATTCTAGATTTTTAATCTTTGCTTTTTGGTATTTGTTGTCACTTTTGTACATTTAAAAACCCAAACTTCACTACCCAATTTTACCTGAGAGCGAGATTACTGGCTTGACCACTCTCTCCTCCTTTGGACACTCCTTTTTCTCCACCAGGTGGCCTCTGTCTCTTCCCTCCCCCTTCTCTTCTCTACCCAATTCTGTGAATCTCCGTGTTCCAGACGGTGGAGAACACTTCAGGAACTGGTTACTGGCTGGATCTGTCTCTCCGCTTTTCATTTCCCTCTTTTATCCTCCTGGCCACCTCTGTCTACTTCCTCCCTCTCCTCTTCCCTGTATAACTCCGTGAATACCTCTGAGTGGTCCAGACGGTGGAGCACACATAAGGATGTGATTGCTGGCTAGCTTGCTCTCTCCTTTTTTTTTTTTTTTTTCTCTCTCTCTCCTCTTTTGACCCCACCTCATCTTCTTCCAGTCACTTCTAACTAACCCCTCCCTCTTCTCTCCTCCATGTAACACAGTGAACCTCTCCGGGTGCCCCTCACTGTGGGTAAACCTTTCATCTTTAACCTAGATGTCTTATCATCGGTGCTGTATAGGTGGAGAGGTCTTGAGGCTACTGTAAAAATAAAACTGAAAACCAGAAGCAGGAGGCTTAAGTCCAAATCCTGAGAACATCAGAGAAGTCCTGACTCCAGGGAACATTAATTGATAGCAGCTCATCAAATGCCTCCATACCTACACTGAAACCAAGCACCACCCAAGGGCCAACAAGTTCCAGAGTCAGACACATCATGCAAATTCTCCAGCAACACACGAACACAGCCCTGAGCTTCAATATACAGGCAGCTCAAAGTTACTCCAAAACCATTGGCGTCTCATAACACATTACTGGTCACTCCATTGCACTCCAGAGAGAAGAAATCCAGCCTCGCCCACCAGAACTCCAACACAAGCCTCCCGAACCAAGAAATCTTGACAAGCCACTGATACAACCCCACCCACAGTGGAGAAACTCCATAATGAAGAGAACTCCACAAATTCCCAGAATATAGAAAGGCCACCCCAAACGCAGCAATACAACCAAGATGAAGAGACAGAGGGATACTCAGCAGGTAAAGAACAGGAGAAATGCCCACCAAATCAAACAAAAGAGGAAGAGATAGGGAATCTACCTGAGAAAGGATTCCAGATATTGATACTGAAAGTGATCCAAAAATCTTGAAATCAAAATGGAATCACAGATAAATAGCCTGGAGACAAGGATTGAGACGATGCAAGAAAGG
Source organism: Ovis canadensis (assembly GCF_042477335.2). NCBI lineage: Eukaryota > Metazoa > Chordata > Mammalia > Artiodactyla > Bovidae > Ovis > Ovis canadensis. The sequence goes on from NC_091271.1 coordinate 19,897,353, forward strand.
TTTAACAAGGACCTAGAAGAATAAAAACGAGTCAATAGATAATGAATGACTCAATAAATGAGATCAGAAACACTCTGGAGGCAACAAATAGTAGAATAACAGAGGCAGAAGATAGGATTAGTGAAATAGAATGGTAGAAATAAATGAATCAGAGAGGAAACAAGAAAAACGAATTAAAAGAAATGAGGACAATCTCAGAGACCTCCAGGACAATATGAAACGCTCCAACATTCGAATTATAGGAGTCCCAGAAGAAGAAGACCAAAAGAAAGACCATGAGAAAATCCTCCAGGAGACAATAGTTGAAAACCTCCCTACAGTGGGCATGGAAAGAATCACCCAGTCCCAAGAAAACCAGAGAGTCCCAAACAGGATAAACCCAAGGCAAAACACCCCAAGACACATATTAATCAAATTAACAAAGAGCAAACACGAGAACAAATATGAAAAGCAGCATGGGAAAAACAAGAAATAACACATGAGGGGATTCCCATAACGGTAACAGCTGATCTTTCCAAAGAAACTCTTCAGGCCAGGAAGGAATGGCAAGACATACTTAAAGTGAAGAAAGAGAATAACCTACAGCCCAGATTACTGTACCCAGCAAGGATCTCATTCAAACACGAAGGAGAAATCAAAAGCTTTACAGACAAGCAAAAGCTGAGAGAACTCAGCACCACGAAACCAGCTCTCCAACAAATGCTAAAGGATATTCTGCACACAGGAAACACAAAAAGGGTGTTTAAAGCCAAACCCAAAACAATAAAGGAAATGGCAACGGGATCATAATTATCAGTAATTACCTTAAACGTGCTTAGTCACAGCTCCAGAAAGCTATTCTCTTTTCCTTCTAAGGACAGGCTTACCTCTGTGGGGCTTGGTATTTAAGTATTCCCTTTGGTTAGATTCCTTGCCTTCAACCCCAGCTCAGCGCTGACAACCTTCAGGTCTCAAATAGCATACTATGCAACTGGTGCATTTTACATTCTTACCAAAGAAAGTAAGTGTCAGTTGTATCTCCACAGTATTAATTTAGCCACAAGGAATCTTCGGCAAAACTAAACAAAACGTTAGAGAGATGACAGCACTTCTACGAAATATGTTGTCAGCTTTACAAACGACCTATAGACTACAAAGTCATCACGAAATAGACATCTACTTAATACACATTTCATTATTAGATTCTTTCTTTGTATATAACCATTTTATACTTTCAGATTTGCAACTGATACTTTTCCAAATAAAACTGGTGCTTTTTTTTGCTTGTTTTTAAGCCAAGATTTAACTGATGTCTTTAAGATGTTCATTTCAACATTGACATCATTCATAACTCCAAATACATAAAAGATGATGACAAAAACATCATAAACACAAAAAATAAAAATGTAACTATATTACTATCGCCTCTGATAAATGATAGCAAAACTGGAACAGAAGCATTTTAAAAACACTTAGTGATATTTCAACATTTTTCTAATCTTTTTTGATTTCATATTTCTCATGTGCTTTAGAATGCATTACAACATCAGTAGAGTATTGGGCTTCCGTGGTGGCTCAGAGGGTAAAAAGTCTGCTTGAAATGGAGCCCTGGGTTCTAATCCTGGGTTAGGAAGATCCCCTGAAGAAGGAAATGGCAACCCATTCCAGTATTCCTGCCTGAGAATCCTATAGATGGAGGAGCCTGTAAGGCTACAGTCCATGGGGTCACAAAGGGTCAGACACGACTGAATGGCTCCACTTTCACTTTAGTCGAGTATTGTCATATGTTTAAAAATCTATAAAAATATGGTAAATAATACCGGTACAAATTTCATCATTAAACATACATATTCAGCTGTTTTAATGCATGATGAGAGAACTCTCAAACAACTTGCGTTTTCATTGTTATTGGTGACCATGCCTGACCTGCCTCTTGAGAAATCTATGTGCAGGTCAGGAAGCAACATTTAGAACTGGACATGGAAAAACAGACTGGTTCCAAATAGGAAAAGGAGTACATCAGGCTGTAAAATGTCACCCTGCTTATTTAACTTGTATGCAGAGTACATCATGAGAAATGCTAGACTGGACGAAACACAAGCTGGAATCAAGTTTGCCGGGAGAAATTTCAAGAACCTCCGATATGCAGATGACACCACCCTTATGGCAGAAATTGAAGAGGAACTAAGAATCCTCTTGATGCAAGTGAAAGAGAGTGAAAAAGTTGGCTTAATGCTCACCTTTCAGAAAATGAAGATCATGGCTTCTGGTCCCATCACTTCATGGGAAATAGATGGGGAAACAGTGGAAACAGTGTCAGAGTTTATTTTTTGGGCTCCAAAATCCCTGCAGATGGTGACTGCAGCCATGAAATTAAAAGATGCTTACTCTTTGAAAGAAAAGTTATGACTAACCTAGATAGCACGTTCAAAAGCAGAAACATTACTTTGCCGACTAAGGTCCATCTAGTCAAGGCTATGGTGTTTCCTGCGGTCATGTATGGATGTGAGTTGTACTGTGAAGAAAGCTGAGCACCGAAGAATTGATGCTTTTGAACTATGGTGCTGGAGAAGACTCTTGAGAGTGCCTTGGACTGCGAGGAGATCCAACCAGTCCATTCTGAAGGAGATCAGCCCTGGGACTTCTTTGGAAGGAATGATGCTAAAGCGGAAACTCCAGTAGTTTGGCCACCTCATGTGAAGAGTTGACTCATTGGAAAAGAACTCTGATGCTGGGAGTGATTGGGGGCAGGCGGAGAAGGAGACGACAGAGGATGAGACGGCTGGATGGCATCGCTGATTCGATGGACGTGAGTCTGAGTGAACTTTGGGAGTTGGTGACGTACATGGAGGCCTGGCGTGCTTCATTTCATGGGGTCACAAAGAGTCAGACACAACTGAGTGACTGAACGGAACTGAACTGAACGGAACTGAAGCTAGGGACTGTTGGTGGCAGAGGTAGAGGCCCTAGTCTGTGTATCCAAAGTTGGAGTGATGGAATACAGTTTAAAGTTGCTGTAAACATAGGGAATTTAGAAAGATGGTAACAATAACCCTGTATGCGAGACAGCAAAAGAGACACAGATGAATAGAACAGTCTGATGTGAAGAGCTGACTCATTTGAAAAGACCCTGATGTTTGGCCAGATTGAAAGCAGGAGGAGAAGGAGACGACAGAGGATGAGACAGTTAGATGGTATCACCGACTCAAAGGACATGAATTTCAGTAAACTGCGGGAGTTGGTGATGGACAGGAAGGCCTGATTTGCTGTAGTCCATGGGCTCACAAACAGTCATACACAACTGAGCAGCTGAAGTGAATCGAACAAAGACATGCTCACAATTCTCCTGGCAAGACTTTAACAGCACATTCACCTAGAAGTTGCAAATGTTCAAACTGGATTTAGAAAAGACAGAAACCAGAGGTCAAATTGGCAACATCCATTGGATCATGGAAAAAGCAAGAATATTATTGAAAAAAACAAACAAACTATGTCTGCTTTATTGAGTATGATAAAAATCCACTGTGTGGATCACAACAAACTGCAGAAAATTCTTAAAGACATGGAAATACCAGACTACCTACATGCCTCCTGAGAGACCTGTATCCAGGTCAAGAAACAACCAGTGAGAACCAGATAAAGAAGAACAGACGGTTTGAAATTGGAAACAAACAAACAAACAAACAAACTACTACATGTGTCACCCTGTTGATTTAACTTATATGCAGAGCACATCTTGGAAAATGCTGGGCTAGAGGAAACACAAGCTGAAATTAAGAGAAAAATAGAAATATCAATAACTTCAGATATGCAGATGACACCACCGATATAGCATCAAGCAAAGAATAACTAAAGGGCCTCTTGATGTAGGTGAAAGAGGAGAGTGAAAAAGCTGGCTTAAGACGCAACATTCAAAACACTAAGATCCTAGCATCTGGTCCTATTATTTCATGGCAAATAGATGGGAAAACAATGGTAACAGTGAGAGACTTCTGTTTCCTTGGACTCCAAAATCATGGCAGGTGATGACTGCAGCTATGAAATTAAATGACACTTGTTTCTTGGAAGAAAAGCAGTGACAAACCTAGACTGCATGTTAAAGAGCAGAGGCATCCCTTTGCCAAGAAGCGTCCATATAGTCAGAGCTATATTTGTGTTTTTTTAAGCAGTCATGTGACGATGTAAGTTAGACCATAAAGGAGGCTGAACGTTAAGGAATTGATACTTTTGAACCACAGTCTTGGAGAAGACTCTTGTGAGTCCCTTGGGCTGCAAGGAAATCAATCCAGTCAACTGTAAAGGACCTCAATCCTGAAAATTCACTGGAGGGGCTGATGCTGAGGCAGAAGCTCCAATATTATGGCTATCTGATGTGAAGAGCCAACTCGTTGGCAAAGACTCTGATGCCGCAAAAGATTGGAGCAGAAGAAGGGGACGATGGAGGACCAGATACTTGGATGGCATCACCGACCCAGTGGATTTGAGTTTGAACACGCTCCGGGAGATGGTCAAGTGCAAGAAGGCGTGACATACTGCAGTCCATGGGATTTGAAGAGTTGGAGATGACTGAATGACTGAACAACCTATAACAGCCAGCAACAACAAATCTACAGAGTGCCTTTGACCGTGAGTAGTTTCAGGAGCTCTTGAAGCATGTCACAGATCTGAAACCCAAGATAGTGGCAAAACACTGAAGGTGTTTGACTTGGAGTTAGTGAAGCAGCCATTAGTATGTGCTACAACATTGAAACAATGAATGTCGATAACCTATATGGTGTATTTGTTGTGGAGTAAGTGAAGAACCACTTGAAGTGGGTTTCATGACTGAAACACTGTATGTTCACACTTCAGATGGTCTGTGTTTGATCTTGTATATTTAAAGAAGCACAAGGAGCCTGTCACAACAGTGAAACTGGATCATGGTAAATCATTGTGTATGATGAGCTGTGGTAGTTGAAAAATCAATGAAAGTATGTACTAGCCCTGAATCAATGGATGGTGATAAACTAAGAGTGTGCTCAACCTTGAGTGGACAAAGGACCTTTTGAAGCATATGCCAGAATTAACACTCTGGATTGTGATAAATTATTGGTTATGTATTTTCTGCAGAGAATGACGAAGCAGTTGAGCAGGAAACAGCCTTGAAACACTGGATGATGATAAACTTCGGGGTTTGTTTGATACATGTTGAATGAGGAGAAACTGAAAGCATGGCACAGACGAAAACATGGGACCACCATAAACTTCTGAATGCGTTTTATCTAGAATGGCCTAAAGAAGGACTTTAAACTCAGCACAGAACCGAAACAGGAATTGTGATAAGCTACCTACCATATTTTATTTGGAGAGGATAAAGAAGTACATGAGGCATGCCACAGTACTGGAACACTGGATAGTGGTAAACGACAGGGAGTGTTTGACTAAATGAGACAAAGGGACCCTTCAAGCCGGTAATAGCGCAGCATCAACGAATGATGAAAATGTACAGGGTGTGTTTTACCTGGAGGGGATGGAGGAGGCTCAAAACATGTCACAGTACAGAAAAAATGGATGGTGATAGCTGTCACATTAGTTTCTTCTGGAGTGGATTAAAAACCACTTGAAGCATATCTAAACTTACACACTGGATGGGGATATAATATTGTGTGTATTTAATGCCAGTAAGAAATAGAGGGAACAATAGAATAGGAAAGACGAGAAATCTTGCCCAGAAACTGAGAGACTGCAAGGGAATATTTCATGAGACATGGGCACAATCCAGGACAGAAATGGTATGAACCTAGCAGAAGGAGAAAATGTGATGGAGTGCTGGCAAGAGTATAAGAGAAGAGCTGTACCAAAGCAAGGTCTTAATCACCTGCTGCCGCTGCTGCTGCTGCTGCTGCTGCTGCTGCTGCTGCTGCTGCTGCTATGTTGCTTCTCTCGTGTCCAGCTCTTCGTGACCCCATGGACAGCTCACTACCAGGCTCCTCTGTCCATCGGATTTTCCAGGCAAGAATATTGGAGTGGGGTGCCATCACCTTCTCTGCTTAATCACCCACATAACCATAATGGTGTGATCACTCACGTAGAGCAGACAACCTGGGGTGTGAAGTCAAGTGGATCTTAGGCAGAAATACCACAAACAATGCTAGTCAAGATGATAGACTTGAAGCTCAGCTATTTCAAATTGTAAAAGATAATGCTGTTAAAATGCTGCACTCTATGTGCCAGGACATTTGGAAAACTCAATGACCACAGGACAGGGAAAGGTCAGATTCACTCTGATCCCAAAACGGGGCATTGTGAAGGCATGCTCAAACTGCTGCACAGTCGTTCTCACTTCATATGCTGGCTGGATAATGCTCCAAATGCCTCCATCTAGGTTTCAGCAGTATGTGAACTGAGAACTTTCAAATGTACAAATTGGATTACGAAAGGCAGAGAAACCAGAGATCAAAGTGCCAACATTCATTGGATCATAGAAAAAGCAGGGAGTCCCAGAAAATGACCTACTTCTGCTTCATTCACTATGCTAAAGCCTTTGACTGTGGGGGTCACAGAAACTGCGGAAAATTCTTAAAGAGGTAGGTATACTAGACCACTTTACCTGGCTCCTGAGAAACCTGTATGCAGGTCACGAAGTAACAGAATCAGACAGGAACAATGGAGTTCTTCAGAATTGGTAACGGAGTAGGTCAAGGCTGTCCTGTTGTCACGCCACTTATTTAACTTAGATGCACAGTATATCACGCAAAATGTCAGACTGGATGAAGCGCAAAGTGGAATCGAAATTGCTGGGAGAAACATAAATAAACTCAGACATGCCCATGACAGAAAGCAGACGAGGGATTAGAGCCCTTTGCTGAGATGAAAGTGGAGATTTAAAACGTTGACTTAAACCTCGACATTCAATAAATTAAAATCATGTCATCCAGTCCCACCTCTTGATAGCAAATAAATCAGGACACAATGGAAACTGTGAAAGAGTTTTATTTTCATGAGTTCCAAAACTACTGTATGTATTTGAAAGAGGATAGTTGAGGAAGCACTTGTGCCTTAATCAGCACTGAAAGAACGGATGTGTGTATTAACCCAGAGCAGTTAAGGAAGCACTGTAGTATGTCACAGCACTGATAGAATAAATGGCGAAAAAACAGTTGTTGAGTTCACCTCTGGGGATCAAACAAGCGCCTACTAAATGCCACAAGTTACGGGCCTGAAACCTTGGCTAATGATAAAATGCTGGGAATGTTCAACTGATGTGGACTCGTAAGCACTTGAAGCATATCACTGTACTGAATATTGGATGATGATACACTAATGAGTATGTTTTTCAGGAGAAGATGAAGCACATGAAGCACATTACAACACTGAAGCACTGAAGGGTGGTAAACTCCAAGGAGTGACAGGCCAGGATTGACAAAGGAGCATACGCAGTGATTCACAGTACTGAGATACAGATGTTGGAAAACTATTGAGTATTTGACACCAGGTGGACAAAGAAGCATTCGGAGCATGTCCTCTGTCAAGGCACTGAGCACTGCATGGTGATAAACTACAGAGTGTGTTTTTGCAGAGAGTGGCTGAATAGGCACTTGAATCACGTCATAGCACTGAAACACTGACTTTAGTAAAGTACCGGATGTATTTTTCCAGTCTGGATGATACAGCAGTTTGTGTCACAGCTTGGAAGTGCTGGATGGTGATAAACTGCTGGTGTGTTTGATAAAGATGCACTTGAACTTGTGACAGCAGTGAAAAGCAGCAAGGGATAAGCTGGTGAGGCTATTTTACCTGGGGTAGAGAAAGATGTGGCTGAACCTCCTCTCTGAAGTGTGGATAATAAGCGACTTAGTATGTTTGACCTGGGTGGATGGAGAAACACTGAAAGCATGTCACAGCAGTGCAACACTGGATGGAGATACACAACAGGATGTGTTTGACCCAGGGTGCATGAAGAATAACTCGAGGTGTCACTGCACTGAAGCAGTAGACGATGATAATCTACTGGATACGTTCAGCCAGTAATCAATGAAGAAGCACATGGAATGGCACTACATTGTGATAAACACCTGCTTGTATTTGACCAGTGTGGATGAAGAAGTTCCTGAAGCATGTCCAATCTTTGCAACCCTGGATGCTGATATGTTCCCATCAAGTAATGTGTCTCTTTCATATGAGGTGTAAAAGCAGGCACTTAGAGCATGTCACAGGGCCTCTCCTGGTGGTGCAGCGGTTAAGCATCCACCTTGTAGTGTAGGGGATGAAGGTTCAATCCCCGGTTGGGAAAGTAACATCCCATATGCTACAGAGTAACTAAACCTGCATAGCTGCAAATACTGAAGTTCTCACACTCCCGAGACTTCATGCCATGGTTAGAGTTGGCTCGTCTCAAGGACCATCTTACGTGACGCAACTAAGACCCAGCACAGCCAACTACATAAATGAAGAAGAATCACGTCTCAGGTGAAGCAGTGGTGACAAACTGCTGAGTGTGCTTTACCTGGAGGAAATGAAGAAACGCTTGAATCATCTCTCGGCACTGAAACATGGGATAGTGATAAGCTACTGGGTACGTTTGACATGGGGTGCATGAAGAAGACTTGTGGGATGTTCCGCAGTTAAGACATTGGATGATGATAATCTGCTGAGTGTGTTAGACCTGGAGTGGATAGAAGCCCGTCACAAAATGAAACACTAAGGGTGGTAACCTATTGTTGTGTTTAACTAGGGATGAAGAAACACTGAACCTGTCACAGCACTGAATGCTAGATATGTTTGTCCCAGAGTGAGTTGAAGAAGCACTCGAAACAGGTTACAGAACTGAGAGAAACACTGGATGGTGGTAAGCGACACAGAGTGATGACCAGAGATGAAGAAGCAATGGGAACATGTCATGACAGTGAAACACTAGCTGATGATGAACAGTATTATCAGTGGCAAGATGCCTGCTCCAGAGTTCCGGTTCAAGACGCAGCATGTTTGCACTAGAATGCGGGCTTAGTAAGTTTGTGATGCCTCCCCTACAGTGCAAGTTCAGCATTTACCACAGCCTACCCTGGATCGTGATGTCAGAAGGGGTAAAAGGAGAGCTGGAGGCTGCAAGCTCAGAATGTGCACGACGTGCACTAGAATGAGGGCTCCTTGGTGGCTGATACATGCATTAGATTGCAAGTTCAGAAGTTGTGACATGGGTATCCCATATCACCCATGTTGTAAAACCTCACACTGGTCTTCTATTTTTTACATATGGTACCGTACCCATTTAAATGCGCTTTTCTCAAGGCATCCCACCTTCACCTTCTCCCACTGAGTCAAACGTCTGTTCTTGAGATCCTTGTCTCTTCTCCTTGCCTGCGTAGAGCCCATCTTTCTAAATTCCACATCTGTGCATTAATATACAGTTTTGTCTCTCTCTTTCTTAGTTCCTTCTTTCTGTGTAATACATTTCATGCTCTTCCCACTCATTAGAACTGACTCTAATGCATGACTTCTTATACCTGAGTAATACTTCATATGTATATGTAGCAAAACTTCCTTAACCATTCATCTGCTGATGGACCTCGTGGTCACTTTCACATCTGTGGTATTGCAAACAGTGCTTCAATAAACATTGGAGTACTGTTTCTTACCATTCTCGTTTCCTTGAAGTTCATGCCTAAGAGCGGGATCGCTGGGTCATATGGTATTTCTCTTTCCAACTTTCTAAGGAGTCTCCATAATGGCTGTACCAGTTTGCATTCCCATCCACAGTGTAAAAAGGTTCCCTTTTCACCACACCCTCTCCAGCAGTTATATTGTAGACATTTTAATGATGGCCAATCTGACCAGTGTGAAATGATACCTCAATGTGGTTTTGATTTGCATTTCTCTTATAATGAGTGATGCTGAGCAACGTTTCTGTGTCTCTTAGTAATCTGTGTATCTTCTTTGCAGAGGGCTTTTACCTGTGTTTTGATTGGTGGTTTGTTTTACTGAGTAGTATTTGTAGCTGAGTATTGAGATGCGTGAGCAGCTTGCATATTTTGGAGACGAATTTTTTGTTAGCTTTTCAGTTGCTATTCAGTTCAGTTCAGTTCAGTCGCTCAGTCGTGTCCGTCACTTTGCGACGCCGTGAATCGCAGCAGCCCAGGCCTCCCTGTCCATCGCCAACTCCCGGAGTTCACTCAGAGTTGCTCTTATTTTCACCCAATTCTGAAGCTACATAGTCACCTTAATTATAGTTTCCTTCATTGTACAAAAGCTATAGACTTTAATTAGGTTCCTTTTTTAAAAACATTTTTATTTCCTTTAGGCAATGGGCCACAGAGGACCTTGCTGTGACTTATTTTGTGGTGATTATACCTATATTGTACTCTGAGGGTGGTATATTTTCTGGTCTTACTTTTCCACCTGTAATTCATTTTGAGTTTATTTTTGAACATGATGTTAGATAGCGTTCTAGCTTCTACACAGAGCTGTCCACTTTTCCCATAACACTTTTTTGAAGAAAATGTCTTTTTCTGTTGCACATTTTTGCCTGCATCGGCAAAGATATTGGGGGCAGGAATCTATCATTGGACTTCATATTTTTTTTCCATTGGTCTATATTTCTATATTTGTGCAAGTTTCATAGTCTCTTGATATCTTTGTAGTGTAGTCTGAAGCTAGAAAATTTGACTCCTCTCGTTCCATTCTTCTTTCTCAAAACTGCTTTGGCTCTTCGAGGTCTTATGTGTTTCCATGCAGATCGTAAAATAATTCGTTCTAGTTTATGAAAAATACTGTCGGTAGTTTGAGAGGTATTGTATTGAATCTATTGATTGTTTTGGCTGGTATATTGATTTTAACTCTATCAGTTAGTCCAATCCAAGAACATGATATCTGTCTCCATCTATATATGTTTTGATTTCTTTCCTCAGTGCTTTCTTTTATCCTTCTGGGAAAGTGAAAGTTGCTCAGTCACGTCTGACTCTTTGCAATCCCATGGGCTATACAGTGTATGGAATTTGAAATTCTCCACGCCAGAATACTGGAATGGGTAGCTTTCCCTTCTCCAGAGGATCTTCCCAACCCAGTCCTCAAACGCAGGTCTCACACATTGCAGGAGGATTTGTCACCAGCTGGGGCCACAAGGGAAGCCCAAGAACACCATAGTGGCTAGCCTATCCCTTCTTCAGGGGGTCTTCGTGACCCAGGAACCAAACAGGAGTCTCCTGCATTGCAGGCAGCTTCTTTACCAATTGAGCCATAGGGGACGTCCTTTGTCTCTTTATGCAAACTTATTTCTAGTTGTTTTATTCCTTTCATTGCAATGGGGAACAGGATTGTTCCTTAATTTCTCTTTCTGATTTTTCATTGTGAATGTGCAGGACTATAAGGGTTTCTGGGTATTAGTTTTATACCCTGCACGTTTACTGTATTCATTGATAAACTCCAGGAATTTTCTGGTGGCATCTCTTGGGTTTTCTTTGTAAAGGGTAATAGCATGTGCAAATAGACAGTTATACCTCTTCTTTTCAAATGAGGATTCTGTTCATATCTTTTTCTTCTTTGAAAACTGTGGCTAGAATTCCCAGAACGAGTACTGATGAGTGTGGGCACATTGTCTTCATGCTGACTTTAAAGGAAATTTTTTCAGCTTTCCATTATTGACGATAATGTTTACAATGGTTTTGTCATATTTGGCTTTCATTATGTTGAGGTATGTTCCACCTATGACTACTTTGGCAGAGGTTTGTTTGTTTGTTTGTTTTTTCATAAAAACTCTGGATTTTGTTGAAATCAAATGTGAATTTTGGGGTTTTAGCCTCCAAATTATTTGTGTTTCCTCTAGTTGTTGTTGTTGTTGTTGTTTTCCTGTGGTTGATATCTGATCGAACAACATTGTGATCAGAAATTATGCTTGCAAATATTACAATATCTTGAAGTTTATTAAGGTTAGATGTGATCTAACCTTGGGTGTGATCTTTCCTAAGATAATGTTCCATTTGCACGTGAGAAAAAGGAGAAAAAAAGGAGAAACAGGTGAAATCTGTTCTTTGGCGGTGGGATGACCTGTAGATATCAATTAGCTCAAACTGGTCTAATGTATCTTCTAAAAGCTGAGTTTCCCTTATTTCATTTTCTGTCTGGATGATCTGTTCATGTTATGAGTGAAGTATTAAAATCACCCAATACTATTGGTTAGTGTCTATTTCTGCTCTACTAGTTGTTGGCATTTGCCTCTTGTATTGAGGTGCTCCTACATTGGGTGCATGTAGCTTCTTCTTGGATTGATGCCTTGAATGTTCTGTAATGCAACCTTCTTTGTCTCCTATAGTGGTCTTTAGGTAAAGTCCATTTATCTGATATGAATATCGCTCCTCCCACTTTTGCTCTCCATTTTCACAAGATAGCTTTTTCCTGGCCATCACTTTCAGGCTGTATGTGTCCCTAGGTATGAGGTGGTTTTCTTGCAGACAGTACATTCTTGTATGCATTCACCCAGTCTTTGCCTTTTCGTTGGAGCATTTAGCCCATTTCTGTTTAAGGTAGTTGTTGATAAGTATGATCTTCTTACCATTTACTATATATTTTGTGGCTATGTTTTTATAAGCTTTTCTGTTTCCTATCTAGAGAAGACCCTTCAACGTTTGCTGAAGTGCTGGTTTGGTGGTTCTGAACACTAACTGCTTTTGTTTGTCTGTAAAGCTCTTGTTTTGTCTTTTGAATGAGAATACTATCCTTGTTGGATAGAGTAATTTTGGCTTTAGGCTTTTGCCTTTCAGCACTTTAGGTGCATCCTGCCATTCCCTTCTAAGCTGAAGAGTTTCTATTGTAAGATCAGCTGTTATCCTTATGGGGATTCCCTTCTATGTTATTTGTTGTGATTCCTTTGTTATCTTGAATATTTGTTCATTGTATATATTTATTTGTTTGTATGTTTTCATTTTGATTAATGTGTGTTTTGACATGTTGTGTCTTGGTTTTACCCCTATGGGACACACTCGGATTTTTCATCTTAGGTGTCTGTTTGTTTTTTTTTTTTCCCATTTCAGGGATGTTATTAACTATTTCCTCCTCAAATATTTTCTCATGCCCTTTCCTTTTGTCTTCTTTCTCTGAGAAACCTATGATTTATATATGGGGGGATTTAACATTGTCCCATAGTTCTCTGTGATTGTCTTCATTTCTCTCTTTCTTTTTTTTTCCTGATCTGCTTCATTTATTTCCCATATCTGATCTTCCAGCTCACTTAGTCTTTCTTCTGCCTCAGTTGCAGTACTGTTCCTGTTGTCCAGAGTGATTTCTATCTCAGTTATTTCATCACTCATTATTGATTGACTACTCATGATTTCTTCCAGGTCCATTTAAAACACCCCTTTCATCTTCTCAATCCATGCCTGAAGTCTATTTATCTGTAGATCCATTTGTTTCCAAGACATTGACTAATATTGTGCTGAACTGTTTTTCCTGTAGACTTGCTACCTCCTCCTCTTTCACTGGTTTGTTGATTTTCATTGTATTCCTTCATCTGCTGGATATGTCTCTGCCTTTTCATGTTGTTTCGAAGACTGTCTTCGAGGTATATTTTCTGCACACCGCAGGGCCATCATTGCTATTAATTGGGTGGTCTCCTCCAAGTGAATGTGGTGGGACCAGTGGCTTGTGTAAGTTTTCTTGTTGAGAGAACTTTTTGTTGTTGTTGTTAAAGAAGATGGCTGTTGATCTCACTTTTCCTGAGAGTCCATGCAGTGTCCATTAGGGAATTAGCGGGCTCTATTATGGCTTCGATTCCAGATGAGCTATTTCAAATCCTCGAAGACGATGCTGTGAAAGTGATGTACTCAATAAGACAAGACATTTGAAAATTTCAGCTGTGGCTCAGTTGGAAATGGTCAGTTGTCATTCCAGTCTCGAAAAAGGCAATGCCAACGAATGCTCAAACTACCATGCAATTTTACTCATCTCACATGCTAACAAAGAAATGCTCAAAATTCTCCAAGCCAGGCTTCAGCAATATGTGAACCATGAACTTCCAGATATTCAATCTTGTTTTAGAAAATACAGAGGAACCAAAGATCAAATTCCCAACATCTGCTGGATCTCCACAAAAAAGCAAGCACGTTCCAGAAAAACATCTAGTTCTGCTTTACTGAGTAACCAAAGCCTGTGAGTGTACGGATCAAAATAAACTGTGGAAAATTCTGAAAGAGACGGTAGTACCACACCACCGGATCTGCCTCTTGAGAAGCCTGTATGCAGTTCAGGAAGCAACAGAACTGGACATTGAATAACAGACTGGTTCCAAATAGGAAAAGCAGCACCTCAAGGGTACATATTGTCACCCTGCTTATTTAACTTCTATGCAGAGAAATGTGTGGCTGGAAGAAGTGCAAATGGGAATCAAGACTGCCAGGAGAAATGTCAAAAACTTCCGATATGTAGATGACACCCCCCTCATGGCAGAAACTAAAGAGGAACTGAAGAGTCTCTTGATGAAAGTGAAAGAGGAAAGTGAAGAAGAAGGCTTAAAGCTCTACATTAGGAAACCTGAGATGGCATCCTGTCCCATCACTTCATGACAAATAGATGGGAAAACAGTGGAAATGGTTGCAGACTGTTTTTTTTTGGGGGGGGGGGCTCCAAAATCACTGAAGATAGTGACTGCAGCCATGAAATGGAAAAACACTTACTCTTCCTAGACAGCATAAAACAAGACCAGAGGCTGACTGCAGCTCAGATCATGAAATCTGTATTGCCAAATACAGACTTAAATTGAAGAAAGGAGGAAAAAACCACTAAACCATTCAGGAATGACCTATCTCAAATCCCTTATGATTACACAGTGTAAGTGAGAAATAAATGTAAGGGACTAGATCTGATAGAATGCCTGATGAACTATGGACGGAGGTTCATGACATTGTACAGGAGACAGGGATCAAGACCATTGCCAAGAAAAAAGACACGCAAAAAGGCAAAATGGCTGCCGGAGGAGGCCTTACAATTAGCTGTGAAATGAAGAGAAACGAAGCCAAAGGAGAGGAGGAAAGATATACCCATCTGAACACAGAGTTCCAAGGAGAGAGAAGAACGCCTTCCTCGGTGATCAGTGCCAAGAAATGAAACAAAGCAATAAAGCAAAGCAATAGAATGGGGAAGACTAAAGATTTCTTCAAGAAGACCAGAGATACCAAGGGGGCATTTCATGCAAAGATGGGCACTATTAAGGACATAAATGGTATGGACCTAACAGAAGCAATAGACATGAAGACGAGGTGGCAAAGAACACACAGAAGAACTGTACATCAAAGATCTTCACAACCCAAATAATCATGACGATGTGATCACTCACCTACATCCAGATACCTTGGGATGTGAAGTCAAGTGGGCCTTAAGAAGCATCACTATGAACAAAGTGAGTGGAAGTGATAGAATTCCAGTTGAGCTATTTGAAATCCTAAACGATTATGCTGCAGAAGTGCTTCATTCAATATGTCAGCAAATTTAAAAAACTAAGCAGCAGCTCAGGACTGGGAAAGGTCAGTTTTCATGCCAATCCCAAACAAAGGCAATGCCAAAGAATGCTCAAACTACTGCACAATTGCACTCATCTCACACGCTAGTAGAGTAGTGCACAAAAATATCCAAGCCAATCTTCAGCAATACACGAACCATAAACTTCCAGATGTTCAAGCTGGTTTTGGACAAGTCAGAGGAACCAGAGGTCAAATGAGTGTATGCACCACTACTTCTGATGATGCATGCAGCAACTACTGAGGTTGAAATCACGAGTTTGCATTCTGCTTTTACTAAGAATTGAATTAGGACAGGTGCACTACTTAGCTTGCACTCTGGCACATACATTACAACTCTAGAGCATAATTATCACAACCAAGTGCGTCTGCACTCCGGACCTGGCATGCGGTAACGACTGAAAATACAAGAAGCTTTTCACAGTTACTGACCCCTGATGTGAAGCCACTGCTGCTGCTGCTGCTGCTAAGTCACTTCAGTCGTGTCCGACTCTGTGTGACCGCATAGATTACCAGCCCACCAGGCTCCCCTGTCCCTGGGATTCTTGGGGCAAGAATACTGGAGTGCGTTGCCACTTCCTTCTCCAATGCATGCATGCATGCTATGTCGCTTTAGTCTTATCTGACTCCGTGCGAACCTATGGACAGTAGCCCACGACGCCCCTCTGTCCACGGGATTCTCCAGGCAAGAATGTTTGGGTGGATTGCCATTTCCTTCTCTTATGTCAAACCACACATGCTACAAACACTGAGCTTGCCCTCTGGAATACGTGCTTGTGGATACTGAGGCCACCATCTAGAGAACGCTCGCAGGAACTACTTAGTTTCCAATCTGGATCACGCTTTCTGCCACTATTGAGACTATTAACAAGCTTTAGAACAAGTGCATTGCTGTCACTGAGACTGCACAGTAGAGCATACATCCCATCACTCCTAAACCCGGGTTCTTTAGGATATGGCCTGCCACTACTGAGCCTGTCCCTAAAACATGCCTGTTGTAAAGACACATACACTTTTGGTGTATTACGCTCTGGATTCTGCATCCCTGCACTACTGAAATTGCCTTCCAGAACAAGAGTTCATCACCGGCTGAACTTTCACTCTGAAGCATGAACATCACAATCATCAGCTTGTTGCTTTATAGGTAAGTCAGGCCACTACTCGACCTGCACTGTAGTTCAGGTGTGCCTAAATAGTTACTGAACTTGCACTCTGAAGTTTCCTTCTGGACACAACTGAGCCAGCACTCCTGTAGACAGAGTGAGTTTAAACACTGGAGGACATGGTACGCCTCTCCTGAGCATGAGCTCAAGTGCAGGCATCCGGGCTCTGCTGAGAACATGCTCTAGTTTCACACATGCCAATTAACTGAACGTGCAGCTGGGGGTAAAGATCTCATGAATACAGAGTGAGCGAATTTCATCATGGGTTTTGCTCTTCTGAGGTTTACTCAGAAGCATATCTTCCATCGTGACTGCGTGTGCCTTCAAGATCCAATGTTCTGACACTACGGAGACTGTGCTGTACAGTAAGAATGCCTGAACTACACAACTGCACACTGAATCATGCATCCCAGCAGTATAAACCCTAGCACTACAGCACAGTTGTCACTTCTGAGTCCTTACACTAAGCAGGCATGGCACAGCTAGTGAGCATGTGGTCTAGAGCATATGTGTGGCCATTACTAATTTCAGACTGGGAAGCCTGTGTCTTGCCACTTGTAAGCCCAGGCCCCCAAATATTCATGTTTCAGCTACTGATATTGCACCCTGGTACACTCCTTTATCACTGCTGAGCCTGCGTTACAGAGTATGAGTTCCACTACTACTAATCTTGCTCGATGGCCTGGGTGCTTAAACCTGTGAGCCTACACTCTGCAGCTGAAAATTGCCAATGACTTGGCATGCCTTCTGTTGCATAATTTCCCCACGCTTCTTCCTGCACTCTGGAGCACCTACTCCAGGAGGCTGCTTTCTAAAACACATATCATCTCCACGAGTGAACCGTCATTCTAGATCAACTGTGTGACCACTAGTGACCTTGAATTCTGAAGTGTTATATTACCTTCCTTGAGGTATTGCTCGAGAAGGTGTGTGCAACAATTACCCCAGTGACATTTTATACCAGTGTACCTGTATATCTGTGGATGACGTGCCACCACAACACACCTGGTGTATACTTCATATGTCCTGCCTCAATTGATTGTGCGTCACCATACACATATGCCACAACCCTTGCACTTGCACTGTTGAGGGCTTGTCTTCCCGCTACTGAGCTTGTGTGGCACAGCAGGTATATCACATTTTCTGAATTTGATCTCTGGATATGCAACCAAAAATAAAAACCCAGCTTTCAAGAGAACATGTCCCTCTGCAGTCTGCACTCTTGAGCAAGGGCACTGCAACTCCTGAGACAACACTTTGAAGCACATGTAGATCAGGCATGCTGCATCTGCTGAACTTAGCTCTTCAGCATGCCTCTCAATAGTGAAACACACTTTAGGCATACCCCTCTTAATACAGACCCATGATCTAGAGCAGGCATGCTTCACATCCTGAATCTTGGCTTTCGAGAACACGTGCTTCATCTCCTGAGATGGTGCTTTTGCGGATTCTCCCCACCGCTACTAAGACTGTGCTCTAGAGCGGGTGTGACACTTTGGAGCCTGCATGCCTCACTACTGCGTCTCTGCTCTAGCCTGGAAGTACTGAAACAGCTTAGCTCGCAATCCGGAGCACACATTCTGCCACTAGTGTGCTTGCACTTTAGAGCAGGCTGTCTGAAGCCATCCCATTGGCACTGGCAACATGTGTCCAGCCACTGCTGAATGCATACTAGAGCACAGTTCCTGCCACTATTGAGCATGTACTCTACCACAAGATGTCTAAAACTGCTCAGTTGCATTGCGGAGCATACCTCTTTCCACAACTGAACTTGCATTCTACAGGAAATGGTACACAAACACTGACCTTGTGCTCTAGTATTGGCACACCATACATAATTTTCTTAACATTTGAAGCATATGTCTGGCCAACACTAAATCCACGCTTTAGATCAGCTGTGCTAAAACCACTGAGCTCGCCCTCAAGAGTATATCTGAACTCACATTTTATAGCACACCTACTACCACGGTGGATCCTGTGCTCTAAAACTCTCGTGAGATGAGAGAACAAGATGGTGGAGCTATAAGTGGGTGTGGAGTACATCTCTCCATGGATACATCAGGCATACACCTTCAGACACAGAAGAGAAATCAGAACATTACCGGAAAGTAGACAGGAGTACCTGACAAGTGGAAAATAATATATAGAACCACGCAAAACTCAGTCGGGGGAAAGAACTGGGGGAAAAATCAGGAGTGTTAGTAGGACTGGATCTGCCCTGAGTGGGGGAAGGAACTGAAGCTGAGGTCCAATCCCACATTGGGTCAATCGTCTGAATTGTAGACTAGACATTTAAAGCTGAGAGTGAAACAGCTGATCTGTGGAAAGCTGGGTGCAATGAGAAGCAGAGGGTCCTTGCTGCAGCCGTACATACCCCGTACAAGGACATCCGTCCCCTGAAAGGCCCCGTGGCTGGCAGCTGCAGTTTAGGGACTTTGCGGCAATTCATGGGGAGGGCTGCTGTTTCCTGGGGAGAGATGGAGAGAGGGGGTTTGAAGGAGGACACTGTGGTAGGGTATGCCTGTGGAGGAAAGCCAGGCAGCCATGAAAGCAAGGCAATAACACCGAGTCACATGTCGGGGGTGGAGCAGTCACCATAGCCTCTCTCTCCCCACATGCTAGCATCAGCAGTTACTACAATAGTGAGGCTGACCCATCAAATGCTGAACACACTGAAATGCAGAGCAGGACACCACGCAGGGTCCTCCTTTAAGTGCCTGATGCACCATACTAGAGTAGAATCCCACTCAGGATGCTCCTTTAAGTGTCGGATGCACTGATTTACACAGGAGGACCCCAGCCAGGAAATTCGCTCTATGTGCTGACCCATTGAATGACAGAGAAGGATCCCAGGCAAGGAAGCCTTCTGACTGGCCGAATAGGTGGAACTAGGGAGAAGACTGGCCAAAGACGCCTTCTTATCACCGGGTACAAGGGCTCAAAAAAAAAAAATGCTCTGATAGGGCCATAACTCCTGTGGTGTAGTCAGTCTGTGTCCCTGCACCCTTCCCATTTGACACCACCTGCGCCCCTCAAAGCCAAGCAGCTGCTCCACTTTCACAGTTAACTCTCATTGGAAAAAAGCTGCTGCAGGTTTAAAAAAAAAAATTGTGCAACTATTTGCACAGGATTGCTTCAGTCCTGTCTAACTCTGTGTGGAACACATTTCACCACTAGAGAGAGGAAGCTCTAAAATGCATATACTGGAACAACTGATCTTTTCCAGTCTTGTAGCCACTGCTGAGTTTTCCAAATTTCCTTGCATATTGAGATCAGCACTTTCATAGCACTATCAGGATTTGAAATCACTCAAGTGGAGTTCTCTATCTCCACTAGCTTTGTTTCTATTGATCATTCTTTCAGCCCGTTTGACCTCACATTCCAGGATGTTTGGCTCTAGGTGAGTGATTAGATCATGATGATTATCTGGATCATGGAAATCTTTTCTGCATAGTTCTTCAATCTTTGTGGTATAGATTTTTGCTACCTCTTCTTAATATCTTCTGCTTCTGTTCAGTCCATACAATCTCTGTCCTTTATTGTGTCCACCTTTGCATGAAATGTTCCCTTGGTATCTCTAATTTTCTTCAAGAGATCTCTACTCTTTCCCATTCTGTTGCTTTCCTCGAATTTTTGCACTCATCACCGAGGAAGGCTTTCTTATCGCTCTTTGCTATTCTTTGGTACACTGTATTCATATGGGTATATCTTCCCTTTCCTCCTTTGCCTTTTGCTTCTATTCCTTTCTCAGTGATTTGTAAGGCCTCCTCAGACAACCATTTTGCCTTTTTGCATTCATTTTCTTGGGGATGGTCTTCATCACTGCCTCCTCTACAATGTCATGAACCTCCATATGTAGTTCTTCAAACACTCTATTATAGCTAATCCCTTAAATATTTTCTCATGTCCACTGTACAATCATAAGGGATCTGATTTAGGTCAAACCTGAATCATCGAGTGGTCTTCCCTACTGTCTTCAACTTAAGTCTAAGTCTATAGCAAATACTGAGCTTCCACTCTGAACCTTCCTTCTTACAAGTATTTGTCCACCATTTTAGAGCACTTTCGCTGCATATCTTTATCTTCACTCTGAAACATACGTACCGTCACTCCTGAAAGGATGCTCAAGCGCATGCATTTAACTCCAACTCAGCCTACGCTCCACAGTAGTCATGCCGATCTACTAAGCTTGCATTCTGCCGCATGCGTCTTTCACTATTTAGACTATGATACTGAGGTCATGCTGCAACTGCATAGTTGCAGTCTCAAGCTTACCTTCTTCGACTTTCAGCTTTTATACCAGCACACATGTTCTGCCGCTTCTAAGCCCGCTTTCTTGAATGGATATGAAACAACTGTTGAGGTTGTATTCTGGAGCATGTCCCTGCTATTTCTGAATGCATTCTTTTTGTATTTCTTCATATTTCTTTTAAAAAACGATGTATTTTAATTGGAATAGAATTACTGTGTATTACTGTGATGGTTTTTGACATACACATCAACATGAATCAGCCGCATGGATACATGTGTCCCCCTATCCCGAACACAACTCAAACCTCCCTTGTTACCCCATGCTTCTGGGTTCGTCCACAGCACAAGAGATGGATGCATCTTTCATGCATTGAACTTGCACTGGTCATCTCTTTTATGTATGGTAATGTACCTGTTTCAATACTGTTTTCTCAAATCATCCCATCCTTGAACTCTCCCATTGAGTCTCAGAGGCTGTTCTTTATATGTGGATCTTTTTTACTAGCCTTCATGCAGAATCATTGTTACTGTCTTCCTAAATCCCATTTATACGCATTAATAAACAATATTTGCCTTTCTCTTTCTTACTTTTTTTTTTTACTCTGAATAATAGGCTGCAGGTTGAACTGCCCCACTAAAAGAGACACAAATATATGTTTTTCTGTAGCTAAGTAATATTCTATTTGAATATATCGCACAACTTCCTTATATTTTCATCTGCTGATGTGCATCTAGATTACGTGCATGTCATAGCTTTCGGAAACAGAATTGTAATAAACATTGGGGCACATGTGTCTCTTTTGATTGTAATCCCCTCTGGGTATATGCCAAGAAGGGGGGTTGTTCAGTCATATGACAGTTGTAGTCCAACTTTCTCAAGGAATCACCAAACTGTTCTGCATACAGGTTGTACCAGTTTGTGTTACCACTAGCAGTGTATTAGGGTTAGCTTTTCTCCACAGCCTCCCCAGGATTTCGTGCTTGTAGAATTTCTGGTGATGGCCACTCTGAACCATGTGATATGACTACACATTCAATTTTAATTTTTGTTTCTCTAATGATGAATGATTTTAAGCATATTTCATGTGTTTGTTAGCCATCTGTATGTCTTCTTTAAAGACACGTCTGTTTAGGGATTTTGCCCCCTTTTAGTGATGCTGTGAAAGTGCGTCCCTCAATATGGCAGCACATTTGGAAAACTCACCAGCGGCTAAAGGGCTGGAAAAGGTCAGTTTTCATTCCAATCCCAAAGAAAGGCAGAGCTAAAGAATGCTCAAATCATGGCACAATTGCATCCATCTCACACGCTAGTAAAGTACTGCTCAAAATTCCCCAAGCCAGGCTTCAGTAATACATGAACCATGAACTGCCAGATGTTCGAGCTGGTTTTACAAAAGGCTGAGGCACCAGAGATCAAAATGCCAACATTAGCTGGATCATTGACAAAGCAAGAGAGTTCCAGAATAACATCTATTACTGCCTTATTGACTATGCCAAAGTCTTTGACTGTGTGGATCACAATAAACTGTGGAAAATTCCGAAAGCGATGGGGATAGCAGACCACCTGACCTGCCTCTTGAGAAACCTATATGCATGTCAGGAAGCAGCAGTTAGAACAGGACATGGAACTACAGACTGGTTATAAATAGGAAAACAAGTCCGTCACGGCTATGTATTGTCACTCTGCTTGTTTAATATATATGCAGAGTATATCACGAGAAATACTGGAAATACTGGGCTGGAAGAAGCACAAGCTGGAACAAAGACTGCCAGGAGAAATATCAATCACCTGAGATATGCAGAGGATACCACCCTTACGGCAGAAAGTGAAGGGGAACTAAAAAGCTTCTTGATGAATTGAAAGAGGAGAGTGAAAATGTTGCCTGAAAGCTCAAAATACCAGAAAAGTAAGATCATGGTATCTGGTCGCATGACTTCATGGGAAATAGATGGGGAAACAGTGTCAGATTTTATTTGGGGGGGGGGGCTCCAAAATCCCTGCAGATGGTGACTGCAGCCATGAAATTAAAAGACGCTTGCCCTATGACAGGAAAGTTATGACCATCCTAGATAGCGTATTCAAAAGCAGAGACATTATTTTGCCAACAAAGTTTCATCTAGTGAAGACTATGGTTTTTCCAGTAGTCTTGTTAGAATATGAGAGTTGCACTATGAAGAAAGCTGAGCACTGCAGAATTGATGCTTTTGAACTGTAGTGTTGGAAAAGACTCTTGAGAGTCCCTTGGACTGCAACGAGGTCCAGCCAGTCCATTCTAAAGAAGATCATTCCTGGGTGTTCTTTGGAAGAAATGATGCTAAAGCTGAAACTCCAGTACTTTGGTCACCTCATATGAAGAGGTGACTCACTGGAAAACTCTGAAGCTTGGAGGGATTGGAGGCAGGAGAAGGGGACGACAGAGGATGAGATGGCTGGATGGCATCAGTGACTCGATGGACGTGAGTTTGCGTGAGCTCAGGGAGCTGGTGATGGACTGGGAGTCCTGGTGTGCTGCAATTTATGGGGGTTCAAAAAGTCACACACGACTGAACTGAACTGAAGCAACTGACAAAGAATTTAGCTCAAAAATATACGAACAACTCCTGAACCTCAATTCTAGGAAAATAAACGACCCCATGATAAAATAGGTGAAGGGAGTAAACAAACATTTCTCCAAAGACGACATACACATGGGTAACAAACACATGCAAAGATTCTCAACATCACTCACTATCAGAAAAATGCTAATCAAAAGGATAATGAGGTACCATTTCACGCCAGTCAGATGACTGCTATCCAAAAGTCTACAAGCAATAAATGCTGGGGAGGGTGTGGAGACAAGGGAATGCTCTGACACTGTTAGTGGAATTGCAAACTGGTACAGCCGCTATGGAGAACACTGTGGAGATTCCTTAAACAAACAAACAAACAAACTGTAAATAGGACTGTCATATGAAGCAGTAATCCCACCGCTGGCCATACACACCAAGGAAACCAGAATTGAAATAGACGCGTGTACCCCATTGTTCATCACAGCACTATTTCTAATAACCAAGGCATGGATGCAACCTAGATGCCCATCAGTTGACTAATGGATAAGAAAGCAGTGGTACATATACGAGATGGAGTATTACTCAGCCACTAAAAAGAATACATTTCAGTCCGTTCTAGTGAGGTGGATGAAATTGAAGCCTATTATACAGAGTGAAGTTAGCCAGAAAGAAAAATAGCAATAGAGTAAATGAGCACATATGTGTGGAATTTAGAAAGATGGTCATGATAAACCTGTATGTGAGACAGCAAAATAGACACAGATGTATAGAACAGTCTTTTGGACTCTGTGAGAGAGGGCGAGGGTGGGATGATTTGGGATAATGGCATTGAAGCATGTGTAATATTATTTGTCAAACGAATCGCCAGACCAGTTCGATGCGTGACACAGGATCCTCGGGGCTGGTGCACTGGGGTAACCATGAGGAATGGTTTGAGGAGGGAGGTAGCAGGGGTTTTCAGGATAGGGAACACGTGTACACCCGTGGCAGATCCATGTTAATATATGGCAAAACCAATACAATATTGTAAAGCAATTAGACTACTATGAAAATAAACAAATTTATATTAGAAATAAATCAAGTCAAATTGCGTCCAACGTGAGGAAAACAACAGCATGTTTGGAACAATATCACTAAGTAAGCTTGAGTTGCAATGTTCTGGGTTCAAGGTGCGCTCATAAGTATGAGCCCTAACTCTTATTACAGAAAGAATAGTGGAAAATGAGCTAGATGAAAGGAGAGCTTTTCAGCAACGAGATGAATGTTTCAGCCAGAAAGATATTAAGTAATGTAGGGCTTCCCAAACAGTTTATTAAGATCTGGGGAGCTAGCAATGAGTGTGGTCACCTAAATAAAGTTGCCTAAAATTATATTTTGACATATATACACCTGTCTATGCATGAGTGTGTGTATGAAAAAAAAAGTGCAATGGCTTTTAATTCATGTTAGGTGTAATAGAAATGGGAAAACAATAAAACCCAAATGTAGAATGATTCAAATTCTACTCGATTGTTGAATATTATGGAAGTTGAAATACTTCAAAATATGTTTCCTTGGCTGCATGTAACATATGAGAACTCTTTTATATCACTCACCTCTCTCCTTTTCATAAATATAGATCAATTTTCAAATGTTTGTCCAGTTTAATGACAAAATACTGACATAGACATATATATATATAATATATATAAAATAGAGATATGTTTTCATATCATAAACTGTTGATAGCAAGCCTAGATTTTAGAATTATTTCCAACTCCATGCTCCATCTCAACAGGAAAGAGCCAAAGTTGTTGCTGACTCAATCACTCCAAGAGCTGGGAAACCTGAAAAAGAAACGGAACCTGCACTGAGATTTTCTGTCATATTTATGATCGAGCTCTAAGTCCAAGACTTGTTTTCCTTTATTGTACTAAGCAGTTCCTTCTTAAGATTGAAAAGCATGGAAATCGAGAGAGAGAGGTAGGAGATTGTAGACCTCCTCATGTTCAAAAGGAATTTTAATCAGAGAAGCTAGAAAAGACAGAAACTAAGGAAAACAATCAAGTGATTGACAATAATAATGATTTAGTCACTCATCAAACTCAAGGGTCTTTAGTCCCTCCTCAAGGGCCAGCGTGGTGAAGGAAATGGCAACCCACTCCAGTGTTCTGCCTGGAGAATCCCAGGGATGGGGGAGCCTGGTGGGCTGCCACCTTTGGGGTCGCACAGAGTCGGGCATGACTGAAGCGAATTAGCAGCAGCAGCAGCAAGGACCATCGATGACATTCTGAGCAATATCCTGTGAACAATTTTAGAGATGCTAAAGCCCAAACCAGGCTGAAATGTAAGTGCATAGTTGGAACTAGACGGTCAATGATGTGGACTCCCAATATCCTCCGTAATAGGCCATTAGTAGAATGTCCCAATATTGACCACAGACCCCATGTTCCACCCTCACTCAGCCATTAAAATATTTCCCCTGAAAGTATTTGGGGACTTGCGTCTTTGAAGCACCAGCTGCTAAGACACCTTGCTTGGTCCGACAATAAGCACTTCCTGCCCCGCCTCCCACACTGAAACCCACAGTCAATTCATAAATTTGTTTGCACAGAAGCAAGTAGACCAAGTCTGCTAGGGTAACAGTACTGAATATTAAGAATGTGTGCATAGAAGGATGATAAATCACTTTTATTTCAGAAATAAAGTGGATTTATTGATGTGAGTTTTCGATAACACTGTATGCGAGATAGCAAATGAGACACAGATGTATAGAACAGTCTTTTGCACTCTGTGGGAGAGTGAGAGGGTGGGATGTTTTGGAAGAATGGCATTGAAACATGTATAATATCATATATGAAATGGGTCTCCAGCCCAGGTTGAATGCATGATACTGGATGCTTGGGGCTGGTGCACTAGGACAACCCAGAGGGATGGTACGGGTTGGTAGAAGGGAAGGGGTTCAGGAAAGGGAACATGTGTACACCTGTGGTGGACATATGTTAATGTATGGCAAAATCATTACAATAATGAAAAGTAATTAACCTACAATTAAAATAATGAATTTATTTTAAAAAAAGGAAATCTTCCAAAAAGCTGCATACCTACATTGAAACCAAGCACCACCAAGAGGCAACAAGTTCCAGAGGAAGACATGCCATGCAAATTCTCCAGCAACACAGGAACAGAGCCCGGAGCTTCAATATACAGGTTGCCCAAACACCAAACCCATAGACATCTCAAACCTCACTACTGGACACTTCATTGCCCTCCAGCGAGAAGAGATGCAGCTCCACCCACCGGAACACTGACACAAGCTTCCCTAACCAGGAAACCTGACAAGCCATTCGTCCAACCCCAGCCACAGGGAGGAACCTCCACAATAAAGAGGAACCACAAACTGCCAGAAAGAGAAAGACCATCCCAAACACGGGAAACCCCCCCAACCCCCCCCAGAAAAAAGGCCAACTTTCCTAATGAGATTTAGCATGCTTCATGGTTTTGGTTAGTATTTCTGCCAGCAGTCTGTATTTTAAGTTGATGCTGAAGTAAACACTTGGTTGAACATTACCCTTCAGTTGCTAGGAGACCAGTGACTTTGTCATGTCACAACTAACCTTCGATTGCTAGGAGACCAGTGATTTTTTGATGTCACAGCTGTTTGACTGCGAGGACCTCTGTGATCGTCCAGAGAGTTTCTCTCTGTAGGCCAGCCAAACATCATTTGAAGTTGCATTGTGTAAAAGCAGACAAATGAGAACATTATCTGAAGAAAGATTTCCCTGAGATGGCACATATTTCTTCAGAAATTCAAGATGGACCTCCTAAAGGTGAGTCCACTGGTTCAGAAAACTCCATTAGGTCTTACTGGTATGATTATACAACTGGGGACTCAGTTTTGAGATCTATGATTGAAGAATATGCTTTTCAGGCTTTGTCTGAGGATCTGGTGATCAAAAGGCCATACTACACATATTCTGTCTCTGAAACAGATGATGTGAATGATTTTCTTTCACTCACATTTCCACAAAACTTTGGAATATAGTGGAAAGTGATCAGTTTGAATCTATTTGGTGGGATGAGACAGCACATGTAGAGTGATCAATGAAGAACTCTTCAGGAAAGAAGTCTTGGAAAGAAAGGAGCCTTTCAGAAAATTTGAAACCAAGAGCATGAAAAGTTTAATTCGACAGCTTAATCTTTATGGAGTTAACAAAAACCGACAAACTGTTCAAAGATCGGCTGCACTACCAGTCTTTCTGGAAGAAGAAAACAACATCTCTCTTTTGAGAAAGGTATTCCAAAATTTTCACTTTTTGGCAATAGGTCAGATTCAATCATGTGACCTAGAAAGCATGTTCATATATGTGGCTAAAAGGGAGTTTAAACTTGAGATAACAAATTATTGAAAAAGTTGTATCTTTTTGAAGTTGAGAACAGCTGGAGGTTACAATATTGGATGTTCAACAAACTTTCCTAGGGACTTGAAACCAGATACAAGTTCTGAAGCCACTTAAAGTGGTATTTACTGTATATATACGACATATTTTTAGTTGAGCATATACCTCCTAACATGTTACCTGTTAAAACTACCAACACAGGTATTTTCTTTGATGTTATTTCATTGCTTCCATTAAAGGAAACTTATAGTGATACGAAGGAATGAAATTAGTAAAGAATGAAAAATGAATATAATGGAGAAGAAATATTGTAACAAAACCAAAACTTTATTCTCCCATATGACTACTAGGAGACGTCCAGCAGAACAGGGCATTTAAAAAACACTCTGTAAAGGGCCAAAAAAGAAATATGTTAGGCTTTGTGAATATGATCATTGGCAATTAATTAAGTTTTCAGGCATAGAGGGTAACCAAAGAAGCTGGCAAGTCCCTGTTCCACCTTTAAGAACTCCGAAAACTGAATTACACACAATTTTCACGTCATAAAATAAAATTCTTTTTGGTTTTCCTCAGCCATTAAAGGTGTAAAGCTCTAAAATTAAAAAGAAGAAGAAGAAGAAGAAGAAAAAGTAAAGCTCATTCTCAGCTCACAATAGACAGTGCAAAAACAGGGGCAGGCTGCCCTGCCTTGATTGAAATGTAATTCCAACAGGAGGGGTGCCAAGATCCACTGCAAGGTCAAGTTCCTTAAGCAAAGAACTGGCTTAAGGGAGGTCACCCCTGAGGGCTGTGAGTGCCGGACACCATCACTGGACTCCCGTGGTAGACTCGGAGGCCGTTCTCAGCCCTGAGCCCTGGCGACTGTGCCATCTGTTTTTTCTTTCTTCGCGTTTGGTGAGCTGAGGAATCTTGACCCAAGATCCTTGAGCTTCAGATTCAGCCTGACCACGCCTACAGTGGGTGCTTTTATGGGGTGAGGGGGGTGGGGGGGGGCTCATCGCCTGCGCATGCGCCCAACTCGGCCTCGTGGCCAATCAGATGCCTGGCGCCGACACCTGGCAGCCAATCATCGGAGGCAGCCAGCAGGCCTGTAGGGGGAGCTGAGGCGGCGCTCCAGACCTGAGGAGGCCAGATGCCCTCAGGCTCGACTCCTCAGGGTTAATCTTGGAACTGCCTAGGGCAGGTGAGCTGCTGGCAGTTCTGTCTCCTCCCTCAATGGGAACCGGTAAGGACTGGAGCATGGTTCAGCCAAAGCAGTGCCTAAGGGCTAAAGGGAGGGTTTCTCGGGTCCCCACTCACAAGAGGCCTTGCTGGGCGGGGCGGCTGGTGAGGGCGGTGAGAGCTTGCGGCAGGATCCACAGGCTTCAGGCTCCTTTCACCCTCTCCCCTCTCTAGTCTGGGCGGGCTCTGCTCTCCAGCAGCTTTCCTGCCCAGGGGTGGGACAAGCCAGCTGGCGGAAAGGGCCTCTTAGGCCCCTGGCCCCTGTCACCACCCCTAGCTCTCCTGTGGAACCTAATGTATTTAAACACAGATGCACAAATCTTCACGGCCCAACCCGGTTCTGCACCCAGGCACAGTCAGGCAGGAGCAGCAAAAAAAAATAAAAAAAACACATCTATCTAGCAGCCTCTTCACTGCCCTGGTGCTTTAGTCGTTTTCCTGTTTCCTCTGCCTCTCCTCGGCCTCCAGGGCTGCCCCGTCCCTGGGGGCCCGGAGATTCAGGCCTTTGGTTCGGGAAGTTGGCAGATGAGGTATTTGTTTGTTACTGAGAGAAGGGAGGTGGGAGGAAGAAGCTCAGGGCAAAGGAGTTCAATCACTTGGTCTGGTTGAGTGTGAGACGCCTGGTCAGCATCCGTAGGGTAGGACCAGGTAGGGCATGGGGGGATAGAATGTTCCCGGAACAGGGGACTCACCCTGGCCGTTTCCTCTGCTTGTCCACAGGATGTGACTGTGTGCTGCCTGGGAGGTCTCAAGCGCTCAGGATTTCAGTGGGCCCCTGAGGTAAGGTGACAGACATCTTTACAACAAGTGACGTAGTTGTGGCTTTCTTACTTTGCGTTTTTCTCCTTTCATTCGTCGGCTGACACGTTGCTGTTGAGAGAGAGTATTCCTGATTGGGGATTACCTGACCCTGATTGCGGGTGCTGACTTCAGGGCCTTCATGGTTTCACGTTTGCAGCTTTCTGAGTGGCAAGCTTAAAAACAGGCAGGGTGACTTGCTTTCCCCTGCCTTCTTGAAAGAAAGAAAGTAAGAACACCATGGGTCTTAAGCTGTGTATAGCTGACTCCTACCACTTGGTGAGGCTAAAATGGGGCAATGCATTTATCCTAAGGTTTTAGCTGGCAAAGCAAAGCAATGCAGGTGTGGGGGTTCCCTGGTGGCCTGGTGATTAGGATTCTGGGCCTCCACTGCAGTGGTCTGGATTCAATCTCTGGTCAGGGAACTGGGACGCCACAAGCCAAACAGCATGGCCAAATGAATGAATGAATCCAGTGGTTCATTCAGAGAAAATATCCTGTGATTTAACATGTTCACGTGAGATTACTTGCTCATTTCTGTACCCTTAAGGGCTTTTCTTCATTAAGTAAGTGAACTCCACTGGATGGGGGTGAGGCACCATCTGAGTTCATTTCATGCGAGTAAACAAGATCATAGGAAGCTCTATGCCCAGCCACTTGTGCCTACAGCTGTGTTGTATACTTATCTTGCTGGTACAGCTTTGAACTTCACCGCATGTTTTGTTTTGGTCACAACATGTGGCTTCATAGGATATTAGTTCCCCAGCCAGGGATCGAACACAGGATCCTGGCATTGAGAGGGCTGAGTCCTAACCAAACCACTGGACTGCTAGGCAACTCTTGTGTTTCAGAGCTTTGGATTGGGTGAGTGTGTGTGTGTGTGTGTGTGTATGTGTGTTTTGATTTTTGCTATATTTATAGGAGAACTGTTCTGTGTGTAAGTATGATGTGAATGGTATTATAACTTGAAATGTTTGTGTTATACATATGATCTCAAAATGGAATAGTTTGAAAGAACTTACCACTTGTTATCTCTTGGTCTAGGATCTCCCCTGAGGTAGTAGTCAAGCTTTTGTCTGGCTTGGCAAGCTCTGAAGACTTAGCTTGTTGAATCTATGTTCTCTCACTTGTCTGTACTCATGAAGCCTCAGTTCCTCCTTCTGTGGGCCTCTCCAAGGGGCTTCTCTTGTGGAGGCTGCTGTCTTTACTCAGAATGAGTGATTCAGGAAAGCGCTTGCATCCGTGATAAAGTGCAGAGTCTTTTTTCAGATGTTACACATCTTCACTTGTGTATTTGCTTAGTCTCACAGGTCTACCCTGTGATAGATTGAGAGAGAACTACACAGGGGTGGGAATATTAGGAGATTGAATTCACTTGAAGGCTGGTTACCATACCCATTAATCCACTATGCCAGCCTTTTATTTATATGATCCCTGCTCTCTCAATGTGAGCAAATTATTTGGTTTGTGTACCCTTCTCGTGTGCTGCTACTGCTGCTAAGCCGCTTCAGTCGTGTCCGACTCTGCAGTCTCAGGGACAGCCACCCACAAGGCTCTCCCTTATCTGGGATTCTCCAGGCAAGAACGCTGGAGTGGGTTGCCATTTCCTTCTCCAGTGCATGAGAGTGAAGTCGCTCAGTCGTGTCCGACCCTTCAAAACCACATGGACTGCAGCCTACCAGGCTCCTCCATCTGTGGGATATTCCAGGCCAGAGTACTGGTGTGGGTTTCCATTGCCTTCTCCAGCTTGTGTGCTCTCTGGCGTGATGTATTCCATTTTGATCTACTCAGTTCTAGACCTACTCATTTCTTGATGTTCTAGCAAGTCTCCTCTTTGTCCTGGATTAAGGTTTCTGTTTCTCTGGATGGTTCCCATCAGCAAACAGACTGACTATAATGTGACCTGTCGTTAAAAATCCGTCTTTTGGTGACACCTCCTGCTTCTGCTGCTTTTTTTTCATATTTGCTTGTTACAGACCTCTGCAGAGTTGTTCCTAGACTTTGTTATCTCGAGTTCTCTCATTTTCCTATAAAGCCACTTTTGTCAAGGCCACAGGTGAATTTCAAATGTTCAAATGTCTGCCTGCAAGGTAGGAGACCTGGGTTCAATTCCTGGGTGGGCAAGATCGCCTTGAGAAGGAAATGGTAATCCACTCCAGCACTCTTGCCTGGAAAATCCCATGAACGGAGGAGGCTGGTAGGCTACAGTCCATGGGATTGCAAAGAGTCGGAAATGTCTATTCAAATTCTTTTCCTGGTTGTTAAATGCTTTTCTGTTTTTAATTGTTGTAGAAAACATCTAAGTTAAATTTTTACCATTTTAACCATTTTTGCATGCTAAGTATTTTGCACACTTTCATCAGCCTTTTGGAGAAAGAAAAGGCAACCCACTGCAAATCTGATGGAGAAGGGAACGTGGTGAACTTTAGTCCCGGGGGATGCAAAGTTGGGCACAACTGAGTGACTAAGACATGTACACACACATAGTCACAGTGTTAATTTGTTGTTGTTGTCATTGTTTTAGCTGTGTTGTGCAGCTTGAATGACAGTTCCCTGGTTGAGGATCATACCCAGGCCCCTGATAGGACACTGTGGAGTCCTAACCTCTGAACTACGAGGGAATTCCTTATCACATTGTTATGAAGCAGATCTCTACACCTTTACAGCTTGCAAAATCGAAACTCTGTACCCATCACCTGTCCCATTAAACAGCAACTCCTCTTTTCTTGCCCGTTGACCTACCATGGACTCCATCGTTCTTTTTTGTTTCCTTTCTATTGCTTGACTGTGTTAGCTATTTCATGCAAGTAGAAACTTACAGTATTTGTCTTTTTGTATGACTGGGTTATTGCATTTGGCTTGATGTCTGAAATGATCATGCATGTTGTAGCATGTGACAGAATTTTCTCTATATGGCTAAATAATATTTCATTGTGTGTATATATCACATTTGATGGACATTTCGATGCTTCCACCTCTTAGTTGTTGTGCTTTGTGCTGCTGTAAGCACGGCTCTGCAGATATCCCAAGACCCCATGTTAACTTCTTTTGAATTTATATCCTGAAGTGGAATTGCTGAATCATGTGTCAGCTCTAGTTTTTTAATTTTTCGAGGAGCCTTTAAACTGTTCTGTAGCAGTTGCACCATTTAAAAATCTATCCATAACACACAAGGATCCAGTTTCTGTACATGCTTGCCAACAGTTGTCCTTTCCTTTCCTTCATATGTAAACACACACATATGCACACACAATTTCTTTCATACACTTTTCCATTATTGTTTATCTCAAATTATGAATATAGTTCCTTGTGCTATACAGTACGCTCTTGTTTGTCTATTGTATATATTATAGTTTGCATCTGCTAATCACCAGTTCCCAATCTGTGCCTGCCCCACCTTTCCCCTCTTGGCAATCACATAGTCTGCTCTCTATGTCTGTGGGTCTGTTTCTCTTTCATAGATCAGTTTATTTGTGGCATATTTTAGAGTCCATGTAAGTGATAACATACGATATTTGTCTTTCTTTCTTTTTTTTAATTTTTATTTTTACTTTATTTTATTTTACAACACTGTGTTGGTTTTGCCATACACTGACATGAATCCACCACAGGTGTACATGAGTTCCCAATCTTCACCCCCCTCCTACCGCCCACCCCATATCATGTCTCTGGATCATCCCTGTGCACCAGCGCCAAGCATCCTGTATCCTGCATCGAACATAGACTGGCGACTATCTTACATGATAGTGTACATATTTCAGTGCCATTCTCCCGTATTATCCCACCCTCTCCCGCTCCCTCAGAGTCCAAAAATCTGTTCTATACATCTGTGTCTCTTCTGCTGTCTCGCATACAGGGTTATCATTACCATCTTTCTAAATTCCATATATATGTGTTAGTATACTGTGTTGGTGTTTTTTTTCTGGCTCACTTCACTGTGTATAATCGGCTCCAGTTTCATCCATCTCATTAGAATTGATTCCTATAAAGTCTGCAAGCAATAAATGCTGGAGAGGGTGTGGAGAAAAGGGAACCCTCTTACACTGTTGGTGGGAATGCAGTCTAGTGCAGCCACTATGGAGAACAGTGTGGCAGTTCCTTAAAAAATGGCAAATAGAGCTGCCGTATGACCAGCAATCCCACTTTTCGGCATACACACTGAGGAAACCAGAATTGAAAGAGATGCATGTACCCCGGTGTTCATCGCAGCACTGTTTATAATAGCCAGGACATGGAACAACCTAGATGTCCATCAACAGATAAATGGATCATAAAGCTGTGGTACATGTACACAGTGGAGTATTACTCAACCATTCAAAAGAATATATTGTCTTTCTCTTTCTGACTTCCTAAGTATTCTTTTGAATGCTAGTGTAGATTCAGGTATTTATTTAACATTTGTTGCTACTGTATAAAATGTGGTTGACTTTTAAAATATTTGTCTTCTATTCTGCAAGCTTTATATTAATTCTAATACTTGTGTTTCTTCAACATTTTCTATACTAAATTATGTTATCCCCAATATACTTTGACTTCTTCCTTTCCATTCTCAAGGCTGTTTTTTGTTTTCTGTTTTTTCGGTTTTTTTTTCTTTTTTTTGAAACTACAGCAACAATTCTCTTTTGTTACCTGATTGCTCTGGTTATAGAACTGCCAATATAATGTTGAGGCAAAGTGTGTAATAGACTTCCTTGTGTTGTTCCCAGTCTTAGAGGGAAAGCTTTCAGTTTTCATTCTTAAGTATGATGTTAGCTGTGGGTCTGTTTACAGGTGCCCTTCGATTGAGAAAGTTCTCTTCTGTTCTTAATTATTAAGTGTTCTTTTAACCCCGGTTATGAAAAGGTGCTAGATTCAGGGAAATGCTTTTTCTTCAGGCAGATGTGTTATTTGTTTTATTGTTTTAAAATGGCATAATGTTGATTGACTTTCTTATAATGAACCAACTTTGCATACCTCCCTAAATCGCATGTGATCGTGGTGTACAGTCTTTTTTATATGCTGTTGGATTTTGTTTGCCAGTATTTTGTTGAGGACTCTTCACCTGTGTTCATAAGGGATATCAGGGGTGTGTGTGTGTGTGTGTGTGTGTGATGTCTCTGTCTGATATTGGTATGAGAGAAAGACTGGCATCACTTTGCCTGCTATGTGGGGAAGAGACATGTGGCATAAAGATGAAGCATTGTTGGATTGAAGTTTAGCCAGGATTAGAGGGAGAAATTTAGGATATATCTGTGTGGAATTGGGGTGAGATTATCAGAGAGCTCATTCTCAGTTTCCTAGGCCTGAGTTAAGTGCTTGACATTGAATTATGGTGTTTGTTAACTAGGTATAGATAGATTATACTTTGAATTTACTACCTATTTTCTTTGTTAACATTTATGAAATTAGAATTAGTGGATCGGTTGTAATGTGCATTTAAGATACATTTTCTTCCATTTTTAGTACAAAACAAGATGCCATTGAATAGCTGATGCCTTTTAAAAAAGCTGTTAACCTTAAGTCTAAGAAATAAGCATGTTTGTCTTTAAGATACAGAAACACATTTAAAAGTTACAAATTTGCCCAAGAAGATGCAACTGGTGTGTGGTTAAGTTAGAATTCCAACTAAATCTCCTCTGACTCCAAAGTCCATGCTTCTAAACGCTGTAGAACAGTGCTTTGGTAAAAATACTCTCCTTTACATGTGATTTCACGTAATGATCAGTGTGGCGGGTTATTTTTTTTTTCTCTTTATTTTCTTAAATAGAAGAGGTTAAAGTGAACATGCGACAAAGCTATGATTCTAGAGTCATGTAGACTTGTAGTCGTAGTTTTTTCAGCTGTCATTGAGTCTGGTTGACACTCAGTGTCTTTGTCTGTAAGATAAGGGTGTGTATAAGTACTCTAGAGTTTTGGAGATAATCAAATAGCCCATTTTTCTGTACTTAACTAATCTGTAGTATGTTTACACTTAGGTGGCAGTTTGTATAAAGGAAGCACTGGGACTTGTGGCCGCACCCTCTAAGAATAAAAAAGTATTAAAAATATGGAACTCCCATGTATGTTACGTGAAGAAGAACAAGAGCCAGAAGTACGGAAAAGGGAGGGAGAGACGAAACAAGTGGATGATGATGATGATGATGATGAAGTGATCTTGGTTGGAGTGGAACATGTAAATGAAGATGCTGACGTGATCTTTGTTGGGATGAGCTCAGCTTCAAAACCAGTCGTTTCAAACATACTGAACAGAGATACCCCAGGTTCTTATTCAAGGAGAAAAAGGTATGGTCACTTCAGGAAAGGTAACGCTCACAGATTACAGCCTGTTAGTCATGTGACTCCTACATCAGAAGCAAAGACTGTCTTGCCAGTGTCTGACTCTGACTCAGGATCAACAGGTAGTCCTATTATTATTGAACCTCCGTCTCAAGCTGATTATAAAAGTATTTCACCACAAATAGTGCCTGATTGCTTTTCGAAGGAGTTATGTTCTTCTTTGATTACCTTCACAAGTTCATTGCAGCATCCAGTAGAACCAGCAGTTTCTGCAGGAGATATGAATAAAAGTCCTCATGTATCAAAGCGAGTTTCCCCTTGTGAAAGAAACCGCAGAAATCCCAGAAGGCCTAAACTC
Organism: Ovis canadensis; assembly: GCF_042477335.2. Taxonomy (NCBI): domain Eukaryota; kingdom Metazoa; phylum Chordata; class Mammalia; order Artiodactyla; family Bovidae; genus Ovis; species Ovis canadensis. Next base: position 19,933,786 of record NC_091271.1, read on the forward strand.
AGTGATGGCATTGTAGGGGAACATTCTTTAGGTTTCTCCCCGTCAGGTTTTTTTCATACAGAGACCACTCAGCAAAGCACACCAGACCGTGTCCATACCTCACTAAGCCATGTTCAGAATGGAGAAACTTGTAAAACACCTTTTCCAAACGACAGTGTTCATTGCAAGCCTGTAAGACCTTTAAGGGAAAGTGGACGGACAAAAACTGATTTTCCAAGTTTGGCAAGTCCAAACAAAATTGGTGATCCCACAGAAGGAAATCTGATTGTGTTACTTCGCGACTTCTACTATGGTGAGCATAGAGGAGTTGGGCAGCCAGAACCGAAGACCCACACGGCGTTTCAATGCCTCAGCTACTTGAAAGTTCTAAAAAAGGTCAAGTTTATGAATCACATGAAGCACCATTTGGAACTTGAGAGGCAGAGAGGTGACAGCTGGAAAACCCACACCACCTGCCAGCACTGCCTCCGCCAGTTTCCGACTCCCTTCCAGCTGCAGTGTCACATTGAAAGTGTCCACACGGCCCAGGAGCCCTCCGCAGTCTGTCACATCTGTGAGTTGTCCTTTGAGACAGATCAGGTTCTCTTAGAGCATATGAAAGACAATCATAAGCCTGGTGAAATGCCCTATGTATGCCAGGTTTGCAGTTACAGATCATCATTTTTTGCAGATGTGGATGCACATTTCAGAGCATACCATGGTAACACCAAGAATTTACTTTGCCCGTTTTGTCTCAAAATTTTAAAAACTGCAACAGCATACAGACGTCATCATCGAGGGCACTGGGAAAAGAGTTTTCACCAGTGTTCCAAATGTCGGCTACAGTTTTTAACTTCCAAAGAGGACAGGGAGCACAAGACCCAGTGTCATCAAATGTTTAAGACGCCTAAGCAGCTAGAAGGATTGTCTCCTGAAACAAAAATTGTTATTCATGTATCACTGGAACCCCTTCAGCCAGGATTGGTGGAAGTAGCATCCATTACTGTGAACACATCTGATTTTGAATCATCACCCCCCAAATCTAAAAGGAGGAGGTCAAAAAAAGAAAAGAAAATAGTTAATTCTGCCTTCAGTAAGTCTGAAGCCAGTATTTCAGTCAAAGTTAAAAACCCCATTAAAAACAAAAAGATCAACTTATAGCATTATTCAATAATATCAAATATAGGGAAACTGATGGGTAATTTATGTGATTTTGTTTTAATTAGAGGAAGTACAGTTTTGTTTGATCTGCATATTGAGATGTTATTTAAAAATCTATGATCTGTTTTTCGTGTAATTGTCTTAACATGTAAAAAGGATGTGCGCATGTGTGTGTGAGAGAGAGAGAATGAGAGAAGTGGAGAAAGGAAAAGTAAGAACCTATTTTGGTATTTGATGTTATTTGTAAGTTCGAAAGCTCTCCTATACATATAATCTGTAGAGTGTTTTAGCAACGGAATTTTGAACTGTTTTCATGCCTTGAAGATCTCAGTATCAGCTATATAGCCAGATTTGAATGTCACTCTCTGAAGTGCCTCTTGGGCTGATCTAAGACAACCTGGCTCTGAAAGCGTGCACTGGAGGTTGATGGAGAAGCTACGATGTGAGTTTGGACCAGACACGGGATTTAATCAGTGAAGAGCTGTGGCTTCTTGTCCCAGCTGAGGAAGAGGCATACATTCACTGCAGGCACAGAGCCAAGGGAGAAGGAACACTGTCTCAGAGTGCTTTCACCTAGCCCAGGGACATCACAAGGAAGCCAGCCGCTAAAATGCCTGTGTTTGGTGAGAGACCCTGGCAAGCATGAAGCAGGCCCTGTGTAGCACTGACTGCAGTTGGAGAAGCAGAGATAGTTAGTAGAATGAGACCTGGTGCCTGTGGACCTCCTGTTGAGTGATCAAAAGGGGAATTTGATTCATTCTGTCCCCTTTCCCATTTGGCTGCCCTGTAGTCACAGTGAGGTCGGCATATCTGTGTCAGACACAGTAGCAAAGCAAGTTAAAATTCCCAAAGGAAAAAAGAGCCTTGACGTCCACTTTGATTTTGGCTGGACCCATAGTTGTAGCTGAAAAGGATCAAACACAGGAAATCTGTTCAGCTTTTGAATTGGGCTAAATTGAGTTCTCTTACCATTAAGCTACAATGGAGTTGTCCAAGAATCGTAAATATAGTGGATGAAAATAGTCCAGGGTGACTAAAGCCTTTTTGGAACTCTTCCTTCCATTTTCCACTTACATGTGTCTTACCCGAGTTGACCATGTGAAGATTTCGGTTCTGTATCTTACCTTGCCTTGGACACAAATGTAGTACAGTTAACTGCTAATTCTTTGCGTGTGTAATTTCCCATTGTATCAAACTAAATGTGTATGGGTGCCTGAACATCAGCACACTTGGCTGCCTCTGTAGGTTCTTGGAGTTGAGTCTCCTCCTGGAGTTGAATGTCACCCCTTCTCCACTTCTGGCACGGATACCTAGCAATCTCTGTGTACCATTCCAGGAAGCTGGGATCCTGTCTGTCGACCTATGCCAGGAGCAATCTCTCCGTTTCCTCTTCCTTTCTCCTCCTCTTTGTCTCTCCCCACTCTCCCCAGTCCTCAATTTCTTTAAGTCCTCTAAGCTTTCACAAAATGCTGGAAAGAGATCATCACCAAGCGGTTAGCATCCTTCTCAGAACTGAAGAGGAAGGACTACAGATGATGAAGCTGTAGTGAATCTGTTGTCTCCATTTTAGGTAATTTCCTGAGTATAAATTCAAATTCAAATAAATTGTGTTTTTTATTCAAAGCTTGATTGATTTATTTGCACTCTGAATATTTTACTAGGCCTTTCCGGTTAGTTTACTTGGGCCAAAGCGCTTTGCTAAGTGTCAGCTGAAACCACTTTTAGTTGTATAAAGAGTGTGTGTGTGTTCTGGTCTCAGGTGAAAACTCTCTGTATAAATAAATATGCAGACTATTGCATTCATATCTGCTTTCTTCGATTTCTGTAGTAAAAAATACGAAATGTTTTAGTTACGTGTTTTTACTGTTGCTTAGTATTATCAACACTGTTGCTGTTAGTTGCTGTGAAGTATGCTCCTAAGGACTACAAGTTGTATTTATTGCCAAATTAAAAGGTTCCCACAATATGGTCCCTGACTGTTTCCTCTCTTCCATTCTCTGTCTTCTACTCTACTATTTTCCCCACTAATGTACTCTTTTTGACAACACTGGCCTTGGTTTTCCTCCATCAAATTCCATTTATTCCCGATCCAGACTGCAAGTGCTGTTCTTCTGGAGACACTCTTCCTGTAGGCCTGCATGGCTCCCTTGTTTGAGCTTCACCAATGCTGTTCAAATAACACAATCAAATCTCCAACCCCCTCTCTTTCCTCCTCCTCCTTAAAGGCACTTGAAGTCTCTATCCTCTTCTTCCCTCTCCAGCCTAAATTTCCTAAATTTTCACAAAAAAAAAAAAAAGAAAAAGAAAAATGAAAAAAGAAGAGATAATAACATCAGGGCTTTGCTTCTTAGAATTAACTTGAGTCAGTTTCTGTGCCTGCAAATCAAAGATAGTTAATAGTGAGTTGAGTTCTTTCAGGAGCTTCCTCTGTTTTTCTTTTGATACCTCTATATTTTGTTCACACAATGACACTTTATTTTCTTTACAAATATATTGAAGATGTGTCAAGATTATTATTTTGTTACTGCCCTTTGTGAATTTCCTTGTCTGCCTTGCTTGTTCTTTCAGGCAAAATTTATTATTTTATTAATGTTGCCAAAACATTGTAATAAAATTAGTATTTGTAGAAATAATGTTTTAAAAATTATTTCTGCTGTCTTTTTAGAAATAACATGGCATATTTTTATTTTTTTAAATAATCGTATTGTGTTGGCCAGTTCTAAACTTCTAAACAGTGATGTGTAAATGGGCTTTCTTGTTCTGAGTACCATCAAAAGCAATGAGTATCTGGCTTAGTAAATTTCCTTTTCTGGTTTTAGATCTTGAAGAGAATTGTTTTATTGGATAGTTTACAACATTTGTTGAGACATTTACTGTTCCTTCCTTCTCCTCTCCTTTCTTTTTCTTGATTTCTTCCCTTGTCTCTCTTCCTCTTTCTTTCCTTCCCTTTCTTTCCCCAGGTTGTTGCTTGACTGGACCTTTCCTGAAACAAATGATTTCCACTCAGAGTTGAATGTTATCCTCTCAGAATCCCATTTCGTTCCTCATTTCTAGTATTGGAATTAACCTCACTGTCCCCTTATTAGATTTGCCACAGTTGTATCAATGTTTCTGATTTTCTTTTTCCAAGAAGCAGCTCTTGTCGTCTTATCCCAACAAGCTTTATTTTTGTTTTCTATTTTTGTTGCAATTCATAGATACTTCCTACATTCTTTAGGATTTTTTTTTTCTTTATAACTTTGTATTTTAGAAGTTTCTTCAGAATTTTTTTCCTGTAAATATATTAGATTTACAGTGTTGAATTTCAGACGTATATCAGAGTGATTTAGTTATTCAGCTATGTATCTATTCTTTTGTAGTTCCTTTTCCATTATAGGTTATTACATGATACTGAGGATTACTTTTCTTTTTTTTTTTTTTCCAGAGATGGTTTAGGGGTTAACCTATCTTTATTTAGCAATTTTGTCTGAATCCCAAATATTTTTATGTATCCATGTTTTTAATTAAAATTTCATTGTCTAAGATTTTTGGCAAGTTGATTCCAAAGAGTTCACTATTTTCAGGCTGAATGTTTTCATTTATTGTTTACTGAGAATTAAGTTTTCATTGGAGCTCTGAGGGTATGTGTGTATATACACTGACATGTCTATATACACATCCTTTTCAGATTACTACATGTTTTAAGATATGTAAATGTATTTTCAAAGATATTTTCTGTTTGTATGGTAAAAACGTGAAATGTTTTAATTCTAGAAATTTATTCCCCGAAATGAATATAGTATAAAGAATAAAGATATAAAACTAGATTCCTTTGAGAGTAATCCTTGCTAACAGAACTTGGGAATGTTCAAAAAGTATTCATAACACTTACGAAAGGTGGCAAGAAAAACTTTATTCAAGGTAAGAGTACTACAGTGGCGTATTATAACATGGGAGAGAGACTGAGCTTGTGTCTGACTCCAGGAGGGGTGCAGCTGGGATTTATAGCTAAGGAACAGGGTGGGCCCATGGGATTGCAGACAGAGATGGGAGACTGAAAAGCAATGGACAACAATAACAGAATGGGTGTCAGTGGATGGAAACGTATTAAAATGAGGACTATAAGGGTGAGGGTGGACTCTGGCTCAACTGAGAGGATCATTGCTGAGGCTAGGCAAGGCTGATAAGATATTCAAGTGAGTGAAATGACATTTGATCTGATACTGAGGGTGGTCAGATCAAGGGTGGGCTATGTTTTCTAAACTGAAGTAGCAGATTCTGGATTAGATTGGACTAGATGGACAGGCAGCCCTGAATAAAGACATTGCCCAAAGTTGGCAGTGCATTAATGAACTAGTGCTGCATAACCAATTAGCCAAAACTAGCAGCTTAAAACAATATTATTTCATACTGCTGCTGAAACTTGGGAATCCAGGAGTAATTCAGCTGAGTGTTGTGGCTCAGTGTCTCATGAGATTGCCATCCTCTGAAGCCTTGACATGCGCTGGTGGATTTCCTTCCAAGATGGCTTACTCACATAGCTGTTGAAACCAGTTTGCTTGCTGGCTGTTGTGAGAAAGCCTCGGTTCTTTCACATGGGCCTCTCTAAAGGGCTACCCGAGTGTTCTCGAGATATGACTAAGCTGGCTTCTAGAGTGAGTGATCCAAGAGGATGAGCAAGGAGGCTGCAGTGCCTTTTATGACCTAGTCTCAGACGCTTCATTGTTCGTTTCTACCGTATTCTAACATGAGAAGTGAGCCACTAAGTCCACCACACATGTGAAGGAGCAGAGGAAGGAACCATGGACATAATTTAAAACCACGTGGTACACACATGGCCAGAAATTGTTCACATGCGTGTATGTCCAAAATGCCTTTTCCTGCCAATGCTTTTAAACAATTTATCTGTTACAGCATTAACTTGAAGTTCAGGACCTTGTCATCTAAGTCAGGTCCAGCTATGGATCAGGGTCCACGTGTACAGTATCTCGTGTTCTGTTGCTCAGTTGTGTCTTATTCTTTGCGACCCCATGCGCTGCAGCGCTGCAGGCTTCCCTGTCCATCAACTCCAGGAGCTTGCTCAAACTCAAGTGCATTGAGTCGATGATGCTATCCAACAATCCCATCCTCTGCTGTCCCCTTCTCCTACCTTCATCTTTTTCCGCATCACGGTCTTTTCCAATGAGACGATTATTCCCATCACATAGCCCAAGTATTGGAGCTTCAGCTTCAGCATCAGTCCTTCAAATGAATATGCAGGAGAGATTTACTTTAGGATTGACTGGTTTGATCTCCTTGCAGTCCAAGAGCCTCTCAAGTCTGCAACACATCAGTTCAAATTATAGAAGTGTAGTTCCTCTAGACCTGAGGATGTGTGAACAAAAGAGACGAGTTAATCTGCTCCCTTTCACAGCCAACATACAGTGGTGGTTCAGGCATAGATAACCTTCATAGACACTCCTGTTCCTGAAAGGGGAGGTGCAGGGAGCCAGTGTGAGGAATCCCGCCCGTGACAAGGTCATGAGGAAGGAAGCTGACATACGCAAGGCGTGCTCAGACTTCAGGGACCCCTCTGGATATTCCTAAGCATGTACCCCAACAAAAATCTGCCGGTTTTTGTGCTCTGCTTTTCTACTCTTCTGATATTTTCTGGAAAAAGTCAATTCAGGGCTTTAGTCTTCTGCATTTAAAAGAGTGTTTCAATCCAAAAAACCCTCTGATGGCTTTCTAGCCTGCCTGCAGGACTTGTACAGCTGCGCGTGTGATTGTTTGAGGCCTCCTGACCGCAGGAGGCACAGGAAGCTTAAAACATCCTAGGAATGTAGGAGCTTCCGAGGAGTCAAAATCTTTTTAGGACTAATTAAATGTTTCATTTGTTGAATCAATATTTGCTGCCAAATTTTCACATCCTTTAGTTGTAGATATAGTTAAAATAACAAGTAGTAGACCTTGTGTTAGCAACATTAGATCTTTGAGTTAAAGTACCTTCTTTGTTGTGTCCCACTGCACCTTTGTTCTATAGAGATGTAACTTTAATGCTAATGCTTTAAGGAGATGTAGATTAAAGAAAAACACTTCAGGGGAAACAAGATTAACATTCATTAAGGAAGAGAGCCAAAAAGTGTTAACAAGCCTCTTGGCCAGAAGATAATGTAAATCACCTGAGACCTTTTGTATACCCAATGATGTATAGAAAGAGCCTGAACTGCAAACGCTACATAATCTTGTGTTACCCATTGATCTCTGTGTTTTATCAAAAGTATAAAAGGCCTTCTGAACAATAAAGTATGGGGCCAGCTTCCCGGGGCCAGGGGCCAGGGGCCGGGGGCCAGCTTCTTGGACCAGCTTCTCTAACTAGTCTCCCGGCCTGGTTTCTTGGCACTCTGGCTCCCCCCCGTGTCTCTCTCTCTCTCTTTCTTCTTCTCTCTTCTTTCCCTCTCTCTGCTCTTTATTTTAACTTCAGGCTGAATCTCCACCTGGGGTGCGGAGGCTCGCCAGGTCTACTTACTTGCCCCGGCTGTTAAAGACCCGCGAGAAAGGGAGCTTAAGGCGAGGCACCCTTAGATATTCAAGCGGGCGCCGGTGGCCCAACGTAGATGGTGCAAATTCCTTGTCTGGAATTTTATTGGCCTTCCGTGTAAACCAAGCTATTCAGCCTTCTTTCTCCACTTAATCTTCTTACTACACTATAGCTTCTTAATCTAATCTTTCATTAATAAATAAACAAGTCTTTCCACGCCGACTCCGTCCACCCTTCGAATTCCCTGGATCCACCGGGGCTGGACCCCGGTAGGGAGGGGAGATGGGAGTCAATAGTAGCAGTTCTGAAATCCCATGGGTTCTTGCGGGCAGTACTTTGATTAGTATTTAAGGCCTGGACACTTCCTAGGCTTCAGTCTCTGATTTTTTCATTCTACCCCCTGACATGATGCCATTGCATGAAAGGTGGCTAGTATATGGTTACATGAAACAGTCTCCCTAGCCTGCTTCCTGCTTGTAGAAGGTAGAAGTCCAGAGCTCCTATTTTGTACTATTGCTGGTCCTTTCAGTCTGAGCTGAACTTAAATATGTTATCTTAAAACCTTGGTGTGTCTCCTGATACTCTTACTGGTGTTCATGGCAAAGCACCCCACTCCAAAGCCACAATCACACATGTCTTCATAATAATGCTTACTCTGTCTTGGTTTTCTGCTGAGATAGCTGAGGGATAACACCCTGAACCTTGGTAGAAGTCTTATTGTGTGACTGAAAGGATCTCTGAGTGACACCCCTAAACTCTTTGGAGGGTATTGGCCTGACTAAATAATGCCATGAGGCATCCCCTTCCAGCTTTCTGAGGCTTAACAAAGAATTTTACAGTCACACTCGTCTTTAGAACACCTTTGTTTATAAAAAATAATATGAAGAAGAACTGGCCTATCGGTGGTGTAAAATGTTGTATTTAGACCACCTAATCTCAATGCCCTGGATATGATCTTGCTTGAGAGTCATTAATTTTAACAACTTCTGTCATCTTAAAAGACTGGAAAATTCCCAAATCAGCAAGTTTTGTCCCCTGGTTTAATAATCTTTATGTTAAACATTAAAAAAAAAAAAAATTCCCTTCATGTTTTACTACAGGCAGCAAGAAGAAACCAGGAAGCACTTTTGGCTGTTTGGATGGAAATCCTCTTAGATAACTCAATTAATTAAGTACAGTTTGTCCTCCCAGCTCATTAGGTACATTTTCTACTTTTCATAAACTGCAGATGTAATGGACTTTCGTCTTCACACTCCCCAGGCTCTCTCCTCCTGCCTCTCCTTTCTGCCAAGCATCCTAGGTGCACGACTGTGATTCCGCCTAGAACGTGTTTGCTTAGTGAGCAAACGGGGAGCGATTCCCTGGCTTCAGTGCTTCTGCTGGCCAGAGACTCTGTACCGTTCCCTAAGAACTTCATGGTTTCGCTGTCCAACTTCTATCACCTGGCTAGGTCAGTTGCAGTAGCTCATACTCACAAGCGAACTTGCAGGGATTTCTACACGCACATGTGCAGAAACATACATGTGTATACGGTAACATCGCTGAGGGGAAACCTGTCCATATGCAGAAGTACAGTTTTCTTTTCCAGGAACATGAATTTTGGTAAGCACTCCAATTTCTACGCACACATGTGCACAAATATATTGGTGAATACAGTTACATCGCTGAGAGGAAACCTGTCCATATGCAGAAGTACAAGCTTTCTTTTCCAGGAACATAAATTTTGGTAAGCACTCAAATTTCTGCACGCACATGTGCACAAACATGCACGTGTACTCAGTAACATCCCTGAGAGGAAACTTGTCCATATGCAGAAGTACAAGCTTTCTTTTCCAGGAACATTAATTTTGGTAAGCACTCAAATTTCTATGTGCACATGTGCACAAATATATGCGTGTACACAGTAAGATCGCTGAGGGGAAACCTGTCCATATGCAGAAGTACAAGCTTTCTTTTCCAGGAACTTGAATTTTGGTAAGCACTAAAATTTCTGCACGCATATGTGCACAAACACACTCGTGTACACAGTAACATCCCTGAGAGGAAGCTTCTCCATATGCGGAAGTACAAGCTTTCTTTTCAAGGAACATGAATTTTGGTAAGCACTCAAATTTCTACACACACATGTGCACAAATAGATGGGTGAATACAGCTACATCGCTGAGAGGAAACCTGTCCATATGCAGAAGTACAAGCTTTCTTTCCCAGGACCTTGAATTTTGGTAAGCACTAAAATTTCTACGTGCACATGTACACAAATATATGCGTGTACACAGTAACATCGCTGAGAGGAAACTTGTGTATATGCTGAAGTACAAACTTTCTTTTTCAGGAACATGAATGAGACCTGGTGACTAGGACCTCCTGTTGAGTGATCAAAAGGGGAATTTGATTCATTCCGTCCCCTTTCCCATTTGGTGTCCCTGAACAATGGAGATCAACGTGGCAAACGGTGGGGTTTTTCCTACTTCCCTAGCATCTAGCCAGCAACAGCCTGTCCTGGTGATGCTGTGCATGGCTGGGACGTTGCAGCCACCAGTGGCCACACCAGGCGAAGATGCCACCCTCTTCAGAGTGGAGGCAGGAGAGGACAGCGAGGCCCAGGTGCGGAGTCGTGGCAGGGATCAGACGGGGTTTCCAGCTGCTTGCAGAGGACATCACTGAGGATGTGGAGGTTGTGCCAGATGAATAACAGAAACAGGGGTCCTCCCTGGAGCTGGAGGAGAAGACATTGGAGGAGTAGTGCCAGGAAAGGCCTGGAGGCCCGAGTGAGCTCCCGGCACTAGATGTGATGCAGGCACTGGCGACCTTGTAAGTGGAACTTAGCTCTAAGCCTGAGAAAACCTGCAGGGCCTAGGTTTGGTTCATGTGCAAGAGTCATGAGAGGAGGAAGCGTGACTTGGCTCAGAAGAGTGCCAACATCCAGGGCATCCCTGGCTTCTGGGCCAACGTGGTAACCTTTCTGCTACTCGTTGTGGTCCAGTGCTCAGGAGGAGGGGGAGGTGCAGAGGCAGGAGCAGGAGGAGGGGTGGAGGCGAGGGGGCAGAATGGTGGACCCTGAAGGAAGTGTGGTACTGGGCAATTGGCAGGCTCCAAAGGCACAGCTGAGTAGAGTCCGGGCAGGGCCACACCTGTAAGTGTCGCAGCCATGACTCTCTGTGTCTCCTTCAGGCCTGCATCTGAGGAGGATTAGCCTCTAAGTCAGAAATGACCAGAGACAGTACATCAGAGCCACCTTAGCTGACAGTTATTGTTGTAAAGGTGAATGATTCCGAAAATAACTTAGATGTGGGAGTCACACACACGCGTGCGTGCGCGCACACACACACATACACAAACCCAGAGAACATATGTAGACATACTTTCTGATCCCCGTTATCTCACTGAGTGAGCAAGTTCTGAGTGGAATCACAGTGGTACAGCAAGGATGCCTGGCAGAAAGGAGAGGCAGGAATAAAGTGCCTGGGGGTGACCAGTGAGAGTGCAGAAGATCTGAGACACAGAACAGGTTGCAATTCCAGACACAGAAGCCACTGTGGGTGACCCCACAGCCCTTTGAACACCCTGATACAAGGGCCTTTCCATCCTTCCCAAGTGCCAGGCATACTTTCCCTGACCTTACCATGAGCATGAGCAACCCTTGCCTATTTTGTGTGGTTTCAGTGATGGACCAGAACTGCAGCATAAGCACCTGCTACCTGCAGTCTTCCAGTCTGAATCATCACTCTTTGTACTCTTTGCAGAACACATATATTGGGTATCAGGACTATAGGATGGATGGCTTATCTTGATCCTCTTGCTGCTCCCAGCCCCACAGGCTTGGGTGACCGGGCAGGCTTGAATGTGTTCTCACATGGAGAACAGAACCACTTTGAAAGGATAAATTGGCAGCCATGCATGTTTCTGGCACCAGTGTGTCATGGAACTTAATGGGGAGCTGTCCTTACCATCTCCCTGGCAGGTATTCAAATAATGTTCAGGGAGTTCCCTCAGGCCCCAGGCCATGCCCCATTTCTCCATCTGTGCAAAGTGTGGCCAAGCTACCTGAGGCCTTTGCACTATTCATGTCTGTCCAGCGACGGAGGGAGGGTCACACGGCACTTTCTGCAGTTCATCAGTGACCGCACACTGTGGACTTTCAAGTTTGAGAAAGCACTCTCCGAATGTGTGGACTAACAAAGTCTGATCTCCCATGGGTGCAACTCACTAAGGAGGAGCAGGGCTTGCCTTCTCATATAAACTTCTCCTATGATCACTGGTGTCCAGAGAGTGACAGAAAGCAAGAGCACCACTTAGAGAGATGGAGACAAACAGACACCAGCCCTTGGTACACACATGGAAGGGTTGCCCAAAACAGTGCTATGCCAGAAGCAGAGATGAAGAGACACAGAACCAGCTCTGTACCCTAAGGCTCTGGTGTCCCTGAACAGTGGAGATCAACTGTAGCCAACACTGTGGTTTTTCCCTTCTTCCCTACCATCCGGACAACAGGTTCTGTGTCCCATGGAGAAAAAGTATCCAGCCACGTGGAGTCCCTGTTTATCCTTTGAATCCTCAGGGAAATTTCTCAGTTATTGAGGGTCCTGAGGGACACAGGAGTAAGCTGTTCAGACTGTGAAGCAGAAACCCGTCGTTGGGATTTCCAGAGTCCGGACAATGACAGCGCCTGGAGTATCAGCAGATGCAAAACCCATTACTCCCTGGAGCGGTATATGCCATGTGGGTGCACTGTAGCCCAGGAACTGTGGAAGATTCCCTACGTTTGAGGGGCGTGTCCAGAAGGGTGCCACCCACCACTCTCTCGGCCATTGGACTAGATTTGGGCCAGGAGCCTATGCGTGGCTCACAGCCTAGGGATCCGCCTATTCGGCTGATTTCCCCAGGGCTTGTTCACCCTGTCCCATGCTGTCTGCCACCTCTTTCTTCAGCCTCAGGCCACCGGACACACACCAGCCCCTGCTTCCCTACCATCCCCCTCACTCCCCGCCCCCAAAGAGCTAGTGGGTCCCACAGGATTACTGAAACCTGAGCCGCTTTTGCACACCACTTGTGCTATTATGTCCCATCCCTTTGCATCTGCCCCAGCCTGGGGTCACGACCAGGGCCAAGAGGTATGTGAAAGGCCGTCAGAGGAATGCAGGAGCATCCTGGGACCCCAGACCTTCCTAGTTGTGAGCTCCGGTTTCAGGGCGCTGGGGTTGGTGGCCTGCCATCCTCAGGCTTTTTGAGGCTGGGACCTTACAGCCACAAGTTGTCATGCCAGGCAAAGGAGCCACGCTATGCAGGGTGGAGGCGGTGGACGACGGTGAGCCCCTGGTGGACGGAGACATGGTGGGGATTGGGTGGTTGTTCCAGCTGCTTGCGGAAGATGTCATGGAGGAGGTGGAGGTTGTGGCAGATGAGGAGCAGCAATAGGGGTTCTTCCAGGAGCTGAGAAGACAGTGGAGGAGCAGGGCCAGGGAAGGCCCGGGAGCACTACTGAGCTTCCAGGGCAAGATGCGCTGCAGGCACTGGCTGCCCTGCTGGTGGAACTGAGCTCTGAGCATAAGAAGAACTGCAGGGCCTACTTCCAGTTCATGTGCAAGAACCATCAGAGGAGGAAGCCTGACTTGGCTTGGAGGATCGCCATCACCTGGGGCATCCCTTGCTTCTGGGCCGTAGCTGTATCCTTTCTGCTGCTCTTTGAAGTCTGCTGCTCAGGAAGAGGAGGCGGCGCAGGAACCTTTTCCCTGCTCCCTATCCTGACAGGTGCTGTTGCAGAGCCATCCATCGTCCCACTGCAAGTTGATATTTTCCTTTCAGGACCCCCCTACTTCTTGAACACAGTGACCACTAAGTAGAATTACCTTGACATCACTTGTGAAACGTGGTTCCTGGGGTGATGAGTGTGGGTGTGCAAGGTTGTGGAGTGTCCACCTGTGGGATCCACACCCATCTCCCGTCTCTCTGTAGGGCATAGGGCACGTTGTTCCACTCCTGTCCACTGGTTCTGGGACTTTGAACGGGGAGCATCCAGCCGCAGCCTGGACACCAGGAGCCCTAACTTTCTCGGCTGGTTGTCAGGTCACAACTGCTCAGAGTCGAACAGGATTGCTGAGGTGTGGTTGCTTTGGGCCTGAACACAGTCAGCAATTCACTTTGGGATTCTTGGCTGCTGGCTCACCTTGCTCGTATTGCCAGCGGATTGTTGGCCAAGATGTGTGGGACGATCGCCTGAAGTAGTACCCTGGGCAGGAAGGTTCTTCCATGAGAGTAACTGACAGAAACATGTGTGGAGATGGGGTCTGAAGGTGGGCCCTGAAGGGACACTCGTGTGATACTACAGGGACACTGTCCTTTCCCAAATGGGGATGCTCAGACTCATGCAAGCTGGCTGTGGAGCCTGAGTTTGGGTCGTGCTTGTAGCAGGTGACCTCCTGAGACTGTTTATTTGGGGACTTGGTGTGTCCGTGAGTGAAGCAAGTCTCCATCAAATCAGCTGAGGTGGCAGCACCAGAGTCCAGGTGATACTACTAGAGGCAGTGTGTATTAAGTATCTTTGTCAGAATCATCCTTTGTGGGTCCTTTCATCCCCTGGCCTCCTGCTGCTCACTGAGTTTGAGATTGCCTGGGCACTTCACTCCCGCCCCTTACCCAGGGAAGGCCTATCATTGAAAAGCTGTCCTCTCCGGGGTCCCAGTGCACCTGTGTGCTGACTTTGGGATCTTCTGTGAATTTCCACATTCACCACTCAGTGTCTCACAACCACCAAACATGCTGCGCTGGAAGCGGCTTCAGGCTGCCTTGGGAACATATGGAAGAGTTCGTGGAGAAGGTGAACAGGGAGCCCCAAGGGAAGGACATGGTGCCTACTGTCGCCATCCCCGACATTGCTGGCCTCGGTCGTCTTCACCTCCTGAAACACCTATGCTCGTTGTTTGCATCTGTGTCCCCGTGCTGAGCATGTGTGTGTATACACACGTGTGCTTATTTATGCTGGCTGTGATTGTGTGTGTGTGTGTGTGTGTGTGTGTGTGTGTGTCCGGCCCAGGGCAGAGGCAGAGATGAAGGTGGCAGGAGAGGAGGTGCTGAGCAACCAGAAGAGGAGTCATGAGGCGACCAGGCTGAAGGTGGTTTGTCGCCTCATCTCTGCATTGACCCTGCCCAGGATGGGAACAAGGAAAGGATGGCCAGTGATAACTCCAGACTGTGGCTCCAGATATCTGCAATTAGACCAGATACAAAACACGCTCATCAGTTCTACCGTGTTGTTGTGTGTGCTTGGATCAGGAAGAGGGTTTCATGGTCTAAGGATTCACACAGAGCAAATCACGTGGGGTGGGGCTTTGAAACCACTGCCTGTGGAGCCCTCCGTGTGTGGGGCCATGGGCTGGCCTCTGGAAATGAGGGACGTGGCTATGGCAAGATCTGGGATGGTGAGGCTAAGGTCCTGCCGAGATGGGCAGAGAGCTGAAGGAGAAAGAGTCATAGATTGCCTGCTGCACTGGAGATTGTTCCACACACATGTGAAAAGGAGAACTGGGAAGGTCCTGGGCCAGTGCTGCCCGGATCAGCCCAGCAGCCAGCACACGCCCTCCCTGAGGGTGGCACACACTGGCACGATATGACACAAAACATGAGATGTGCTAAAGTATGCTGTATCTGCCAAACCACAGGCATCCTAGGAGAGACATGGTCTGTAAGCAAGGCATGCCTCCGGGCACTTCCAGCCTGCCTCCCTGGAAGGGCCCAAAGGCGAGGAATGCGCAAGTGGGTTTCCCTGTGTGACCCTATCTGGGATATGCCTGTGAGGGAGGGAACAGAGAAAAGACAAGGGCTGTGGGTAAACTGCATGTCCTAAGGGACCTCAGGGGAGTGGAGACAGAGAAGCCCCTGGGGCAGTTCAGGGCCTGCTGGTTTTCAGTGTCCAGACTCTAGGCAGTAGCGGTCCTGCCAAAGATACCCCATGGTCTGTGCTGAAAGTACTGATATGAATTCCTCCTTTTCTTTGGGGTCTTGCCCCTGGCTTTGGGGGCCTGAGTGTCAAAGGTGCACGTCTGCACCTGAAGGAGGATTCTGGTAGTCTTGCTGGAGCAGAATCTCTGATTGCATTGTAGGGGATCTGCACCCAGGTGACACAGAGGGATGCTGCCTTCCAGGTGACCGTCTTGGATATCCCTGGGCCCAACCGCGCACTGGCTTCCTTGGCATGGGTGCTGTGTAGGGAAGCAGGGATGCCTGACTGTAGGGAGTCCTACCTGGGCTAATGAGAGCAACTGAAAGAGCCTTGGCATTTAGCAAATCACTGAGGCATGGGTGTTTCAAGCCCTCTTGGTCCATTTGGGATAGTAACGCTGCTTTCTGTCCAACAGAGGCATTAGCTCTGGGCCCAGAACCTGCAGGTTTCCCAGGGCATCATCTGTTGGGGGACTCCCATGTGCATGGGTAGTGTTAAACAGAAAGGAAGACGTGTAGGGATGCCACCTTACTTTTATGGCCTCCGGTTCCATTCTTGGTATCGGAAGAGACCCTGTATCCATGTGTACCTTCTTCACAACCTTGGATCAGAACCAGGCCTGTCACAGTCTCCAGGGGCTTTTGGAGGCGCAGGCGTTTCTGGCCTTTTCCTGCCACATGGAGATAGCACATCGGGGCACAGGTAGATGGTGCACACAGAACGCTCCACAGATAGGAAGAACAGGGGGCCTCATTCAGAATGCTGGGGGCTGTAACGGGTGGTAGGCTAGCAAGAGGGGCACAACATTGACACGGAATGACCTAGACAGGTGCACACTGAGAAAGCAGTTGTTCATGTCAGCTGAGCTCAGAGGTCCTTGTTTTCTGGTCCCCTGAAGGAATGCACAGGCAATGGATCAGGCCAACGTGACTGGTACTGTGAAGCTGTCCAAGGTGATGGGAGAATGCAGAAGGCAGGCACATGTTATACAGCTGTTCATGGCAAGAACTTCCAACGCTGCCTGCTGCTCTGCAGGCCAGTCCCTATCAATAGCAAATTCCACGGTTTTGGAACCTTTGAGGATAAGGCACAGAGTTAGAAGTGTAACGTGACATAATCAATGAGCAAGTGAAAAAACAAGGACAGAAATGTGGATGCTTACCAAAATTAATATTCCTGGAAAAGAAAGCTTGAACTCTGCATATGGACAAGTTTCCTCTCAGGGATGTTACTGAGTACACGTGTATGTTTGTGCACATGTGCGTGCAGAAATTTGAGTGCTTAACAAAATTCAAGTTCCTGGAAGAGAAGGCTTTACTTCTGCATATGGACAGGTTTCCCCTCAGCGATGTTACTGTGTACACATGTAGGTTTCTGCACATGTGCATGTAGAAATCCCTGCCAGTTCGCTTGTGAGTATGAACTACTGCAACTGACCTAGACAGGTGATAGAAGTTGGACAGCGAAACCATGAAGTTCTTAGGGAACGGTACAGAGTCTCTGGCCAGCAGAAGCACTGAGGCCAGGGAATCGCTCCCCATTTGCTCACTGAGCAAACACGTTCTAAGTGGAATCACAGTCGTGCACCTAGAATGCTTGGCAGAAAGGAGAGTCAGGAGGAAAGAGCCTGGGGAGTGTGAAGACGAAAGTCCATTACACCTGCAGTTTTATGAACAGTAGAAAATGCACCTAATGAGCTGGGAGGACAAACTGTACTTAATTGAGTTATCTAAGAGGATTTCCATCCAGACAGCCAAAAGTGCTTCCTGGTTTTTTCTTGCTGCCTGTAGTAAAACATGAAGGGGTTCTTTTTTTTTAATGTTTAACATAAAGATTATTAAAACAGGGGACAAAACTTGCTGATTTGGGAATTTTCCAGTCTTTTAAGATGACATTAATAAAATAATAAATTTTACCTGAAAGAACAAGCAAGGCAGACAAGGGAATTCACAAAGGGCAGTAACAAAATAGTAATCTTGACACATCTTCAATATATTTGTAAAGAAAACAAAGTGTCATTGTGTGAACAAAATATAGAGATATCAAAAGAAAAACAGAGGAAGCTCCTGAAAGAACTCAACTCACTATTAACTATCTTTGATTAGCAGGCACAGGAACTGACTCAAGTTAATTCTAAGAAGCAAAGCCCTGATGTTATTATCTCCTTTTTTCCTTTTTTCCTTTTCTTTTTTTTGTGAAAATTTAGGAAATTTAGGCTGGAGAGGGAAGAAGAGGATAGAGACTACAAGTGCCTTTAAGGAGGAGGAGGAAAGAGAGGGGGTTGGAGATTTGATTGTGTTATTTGAACAGCATTGGTGAAGCTCAAACAAGGGAGCCATGCAGGCCTACCGGAAGAGTATCTCCAGAAGAACAGCACTCGCAGTCTTGGGATCGGGAAGAAATGGAATTTGATGGAGGAAAACCAAGGCCAGTGTTGTCAAAAAGAGTACATTAGTGGGGAAAATAGTAGAGTAGAAGACAGAGAAAGGAAGAGAGGAGCAGTCAGGGACCATATTGCGGGAACCTTTTAATTTGGCAATAAATACAACTTGTACTCCTTAGGAGCATACTTCACAGCAACTAACAGCAACAGTGTTGATAATACTAAGCAACAATAAAAACACATAACTAAAACATTTCGTATTTTTTACTATAGAAATCGAAGAAACCAGATACAAATGCAATAGTCTGCATATTTATTTATACAGAGAGTTTTCACCTGAGACCAGAACACACACACACTCTTTATACAACTAAAAGTGGTTTCAGCTGACACTTAGCAAAGTGCTTTGGCCCAAATAAACTAACCAGAAAGGCCTAGCAAAGTATTCGAAGTGCAAATAAATCAATCAAGCTTTGAGTAAATAAACACAATGTATTTGAATTTGAATTTACACTCACGAAATTACCTAAAATGGAGACAACAGATTCACTACAGCTTCATCATCTGTAGTCCTTCCTCTTCAGTTCTGAGAAGGATGCTAACCACTTGGTGATGATCTCTTTCCAGCATTTTGTGAAAGCTTAGAGGACTTAAAGAAATTGAGGACTGGGGAGAGTGGGGAGAGACAAAGAGGAGGAGAAAGGAAGAGGAAACGGAGAGATTTCTCCTGGCATAGGTCTACAGACAAGATCCCAGCTTCCTGGAATGGTACACAGAGATTGCTAGGTATCCGTGCCAGAAGTGGAGAAGGGGTGACATTCAACTCCAGGAGGAGACTCAACTCCAAGAACCTACAGAGGCAGCCAAGTGTGCTGATGTTCAGGCACCAATACTTAGAGGGTACCCCACAGGTCTGTGAAAGAGCCATTGGAGACCACAAGAAAGAAGGTTTCCACAAGTATATTCACAGATTAGATGGTTGGATAGATTAGAGGAAGGATAACTCTATGACCTGATAATTACTGAAATACATGAGACAATTCTTGCACATCAGACTGTGTCAAGAAAGACAGAACCTCAATTACTTTGATACAATGGGAAATTACACACGCAAAGAATTAGCTGTTAACTGTACTACATTTGTGTCCAAGGCAAGATAAGATACAGAACCGAAATCTTCACATGGTCAACTCGGGTAAGACACATGTAACTGGAAAATGGAAGCAAGAGTTCCAAAAAGGCTTTAATCACCCTGGACTATTTTTATCCACTATATTTACGATTCTTGGACAACTCCATTGTAGCTTAAGGGTAAGAGAACTCAATTTAGCCCAATTCAAAAGCTGAACAGATTTCCTGTGTTTGATCCTTTTCAGCTACAACTATGGGTCCAGCGCAAATCAAAGTGGACGTCAAGGCTCTTTTTCCTTTGGGAATTTTAACTTGCTTTGCTACTGTGTCTGACACAGATATGCCGACCTCACTGTGACTACAGGGCAGCCAAATGGGAAAGGGGACAGAATGAATCAAATTCCCCTTTTGATCACTCAACAGGAGGTCACAGGCACCAGGTCTCATTCTACTAACTATCTCTGCTTCTCCAACTGCAGTCAGTGCTACACAGGGCCTGCTTCATGCTTGCCAGGGTCTCTCACCAAACACAGGCATTTTAGCGGCATTTAGCATTGTCTGTTGATGGACATCTAGGTTGTTCCATGTCCTGGCTATTATAAACAGTGCTGCGAAGAACACCGGGGTACATGCATCTCTTTCAATTCTGGTTTCCTCAGTGTGTATGCCCAGAAGTGGGTTGCTGGTCATACGGCAGCTCTATTTGCCATTTTTTAAGGAATCGCCACACTGTTCTCCATAGTGGCTGTACTAGACTGCATTCCCACCAACAGTGTAAGAGGGTTCCCTTTTCTCCACACCCTCTCCAGCATTTATTGCTTGCAGACTTTATAGGAATCAATTCTAATGAGACGGATGAAACTGGAGCCGATTATACACAGTGAAGTGAGCAAGAAAAAAAAAAAAAAAAAACACCAACACAGTATACTCACACATATATATGGAATTTAGAAAGATGGAAATGATAACCCTGTATGAGAGACAGCAGAAGAGACACAGACGTACAGAACAGATTTTGGACTCTGAGGGAGTGGGAGAGGGTGGGATAATTTGGGAGAATGGCACTGAAATATGTACACTATCATGTAAGATAGTCGCCAGTCTATGTTCGATGCAGGATACAGGATTTTTGGCGCTGGTGCACAGGGATGATCCAGAGAGATGATATGGGGTGGGCGGTGGGAGGGGGGTGAAGATTGGGAACTCATGTACACCTGTGGCGGATTCATGTCAATGTATGGCAAAACCAACACAGTGTTGTAAAATAAAATAAAGTAAAAATAAAAATTAAAAAAAAGAGAGAGAAAGACAAATATCGTATGGTATCACTTACATGGACTCTAAAATATGCCACAAATAAACTGATCTATGAACGAGAAACAGACCCACAGACATAGAGAGCAGACTATGTGATTGCCAAGAGGGGAAAGGTGGGGCAGGCACAGATTGGGAACTGGTGATTAGCAGATGCAAAGTATAATGTATACAATAGACAAACAAGAGCGTACTGTATCGCACAAGGAACTATATCCATAATTTGTGATAAACAATAATGGAAAAGGGTATGAAAGAAATTGTATGTGCATATGTGTGTGTTTACATATGAAGGAAAGGAAAGGACAACTGTTGGCAAGCACGTACAGAAACTGGATCCTTGTGTGTTATGGATAGATTTTTAAATGGTGTAACTGCTACAGAAAACAGTTTAAATGCTCCTCGAAAAATTAAAAACTAGAGCTGACACATGATTCAGCAATTCCACTTCAGGATATAAATTCAAAAGAAGTTAACATGGGATATCTGCAGAGCCGTGCTCACAGCAGCACGAAGCACAACAACTAAGAGGTGGAAGCATCGAAATGTCCATCAAATGTGATATATACACACAATGAAATATTATTTAGCCATGTAGAGAAAATTCTGTCACATGCTACAACATGCATGATCATTTCAGACATCAAGCCAAATGCAGTAAGCCAGTCGTACAAAAAGACAAATACTGTAAGTTTCTACTTGCATGAAATAGTTAACACAGTCAAGCAATAGAAAGGAAACAAAAAAGAATGATGGAGTCCATGGTCTAGGTCAATGGGCAAGAAAAGAGGACTTGCTGTTTAATGGGACAAGTGATGGGTACAGAGTTTCAATTTTGCAAGCTGTAAAGGTGTAGAGATCTGCTTCATAACAATGTGATAAGGAATTCCCTCGTAGTTCAGAGGTTAGGACTCCATAGTGTCCTATCAGGGGCCTGGGTATGATTCTCAACCAGGGAACTGTCATTCAAGCTGCACAACACAGCTAAAAAAACGACAACAACAACAAATCAACACTGTGACTAAGTGTGTGTTTATGTCTTAGTCACTCAGTTGTGCCCAACTTTGCATCCCCAGGGACTAAAGCTCACCACGTTCCCTTCTCCATCGGATTTGCAGTGGGTTGCCATTTCTTTCTCCAAAAGGCTGATGAAAGTGTGCAAACTACTTAGCATGCAAAAACGGTTAAAATGGTAAAAATTTAACTTAGATGCTTTCTACAACAATTAAAAACAGAAAAGCATTTAACAACCAGGAAAAGAATTTGAATAGACATTTCCGACTCTTTGCAACCCCATGGACTGTAGCCTACCAGGCTCCTCCGTTCATGGGATTTTCCAGGCAAGAGTGCTGGAGTGGATTACCATTTCCTTCTCAAGGCGATCTTCCCCACCCAGGAATTGAACCCAGGTCTCCTACCTTGCAGGCAGACATTTGAACATTTGAAATTCACCTGTGGCCTTGACAAAAGTGGCTTTATAGGAAAATGAGAGAACTCGAGATAACAAAGTCTAGGAACAACTCTGCAGAGGTCTGTAACAAGCAAATATGAAATAAAAGCAGCAGAAACAGGAGGTGTCACCAAAAGATGGATTTTTAACGACAGGTCACATTATAGTCACTCTGTTTGCTGATGGGAACCATCCAGAGAAACAGAAACCTTAATCCAGGACAAAGAGGAGACTTGCTTGAACATCAAGAAATGAGTAGGTCTAGAACTGAGTAGATCAAAATGGAATACCTCAGGCCAGAGAGCACACAAGCTGGAGAAGGCAATGGAAACCCACACCAGTACTCTTGCCTGGAATATCCCACAGATGGAGGAGCCTGGTAGGTCGCAGTCCATGTGGTTTCAAAGGGTCGGACACGACTGAGCGACTTCACTCTCATACACTGAAGAAGGAAATGGCAACCCACTCCAGCGTTCTTGCCTGGAGAATCCCAGATAAGGGAGAGCCTTGTGGGTGGCTGTCCCTGAGACTGCAGAGTCGGACACGACTGAAGCGGCTTAGCAGCAGTAGCAGCACACGAGAAGGGTACACAAACCAAATAATTTGCTCACATTGAGAGAGCAGGGATCATATAAATAAAAGGCTGGCATAGTGGATTAATCGGTATGGTAACCAGCCTTCAAGTGAATTCAATCTCCTAATATTCCCACCCCTGTGTAGTTCTCTCTCAATCTATCACAGGGTAGACCTGTGAGACTAAGCAAATACACAAGTGAAGATGTGTAACATCTGAAAAAAGACTCTGCACTTTATCACGGATGCAAGCGCTTTCCTGAATCACTCATTCTGAGTAAAGACAGCAGCCTCCACAAGAGAAGCCCCTTGGAGAGGCCTACAGAAGGAGGAACTGAGGCTTCATGAGTACAGACAAGTGAGAGAACTTAGATTCAACAAGCTAAGTCTTCAGAGGTTGCCAAGCCAGACAAAAGCTTGACTACTACCTCAGGGGAGATCCTAGACCAAGAGATAACAAGTGGTAAGTTCTTTCAAACTATTCCATTTTGAGATCATATGTGTAACACAAACATTTCAAGTTCTAATACCATTCACATCATACTTACACACAGAACAGTTCTCCTATAAATATAGCAAAAATCAAAACACACACACACACACACACACACTCACCCAATCCAAAGCTCTGAAACACAAGAGTTGCCTAGCAGTCCAGGGGTTTGGTGAGGACTCAGCCCTCTCAATGCCAGGATCCTGTGTTGGATCCCTGGCTGGGGAACTAATATCCTATGAAGCCACATGTTGTGACCAAAACAAAGCATGCGGTGAAGTTCAAAGCTGTACCAGCAAGATAAGTATACAACACAGCTGTAGGCACAAGTGGCTGGGCATAGAGCTTCCTATGATCTTGTTTACTCGCATGAAATGAACTCAGATGGTGCCTCACCCCCATCCAGTGGAGTTCACTTACTTAATGAAGAAAAGCCCTTAAGGGTACAGAAATGAGCAAGTAATCTCACATGAACATGTTAAATCACAGGATATTTTCTCTGAATGAACCACTGGATTCATTCATTCATTTGGCCATGCTGTTTGGCTTGTGGGGTCCCAGTTCCCTGATCAGAGATTGAATCCAGACCACTGCAGTGAAAGCCCAGAATCCTAATCACCAGGCCACCAGGGAACCCCCACACCTGCATTGCTTTGCTTTCCTAGCTAAAACCTTAGGATATGTGCATTGCCCCATTTTAGCCTCACCAAGTGGTAGGAGTCAGCTCTACACAGCTTAAGACCCATGGTGCTCTTACTTTTTTTCTTTCAAGAAGGCAGGGGAAAGCAAGCCACCCTGCCTGTTTTTAAGCTTGCCACTCAGAAAGCTGCAAACCTGAAACCATGATGGCCCTGAAGTCAGCACCCGCAATCAGGGTCAGGTAATCCCCAATCAGGAATACTCTCTCTCAACAGCAACGTGTCAGCCGACGAATGAAACGAGAAAAACGCAAAGTAAGAAAGCCACACCTTTGTCCCTTGTTGTAAAGATGTCTGTCACCTTACTTCAGGGGTCCACTGAAATCCTGAGCGCTTGAGACCTCCCAGGCAGCACACGGTCACATCCTGGGGACAAGCAGAGGAAACGGCCAGGGTGAGTTCCCTGTTCCGGGAACATTCTATCCCCCCAGGCCCTACCTGGTCCTACCCTACGGATGCTGACCAGGCGTCTGACACTCAACCAGACCAAGTGATTGAACTCCTTTGCCCTGAGCTTCTTCCTCCCACCTCCCTTCTCTCAGTAACAAACAAACAAATACCTCATCTGCCAACTTCCCGAACCAAAGGCCTGAATCTCGGGGCCCCCAGGGACCGGGCAGCCCTGGAGTCTGAGGAGAGGCAGAGCAAACAGGAAAACGACTAAAGCACCAGGGCAGTGAAGAGGCTGCTAGATAGATGTTTGTTTTTTTTTTTTTTTTTTTTTTCTGCTCCTGCCTGACTGTGCCTGGGTGCAGAACCGGGTTGGGCCGTGAAGATTTGTGCATCTGTGTTTAAATACATTAGGTTCCACAGGAGAGCTGGGGGTGGTGCCAGGGGCCAGGGGCCTAAGAGGCCCTTTCCGTGAGCTGGCTTGTCCCACCCCTGGGCAGGAAAGCTGCTGGAGAGCAGAGCCCGCCCAGACTAGAGAGGGGAGAGGGCGAAAGGAGCCTGAGGCCTGTGGATCCTGCCAGAAGCTCTCACCGCCCTCACCAGCCGCCCCGCCCAGCAAGGCCTAGTGCGAGTGGGGACCCAAGAAACCCTCCCTTTAGCAGTCAGGCACCGCTTTGGCTGAACCACGCTCCAGTCCTTACCGGAACCCGTTGACGGATGAGACAGAACTGCCGGCAACTCAGCTGCCCTAGGCAGTTCCAAGATTAACCCTGAGCAGTCGAGCCTGAGGGGATGAGGCCTCCTCAGGTCTGGGGCGCCGCCTCAGCTCCCCCTACAGGCGTGCGGGCTGCCTCCGATGATTGGCGGCCAGGTGTCGGCGCCTGCAATCTGATTGGCCGCGAGGCCGAGTTGTGCGCATGCGCGCGCGATGAGCCCTCCCCCCACCCCTCACCCCGTAAAAGCAGCCACTATAGGCGTGGTCAGGCTGAATCTGAATCTCAAGGATCTTGGGTCTAGATTGCTCAGCTCATCAAACGCGAAGAAGGAAAAAACAGACGGCACAGTCACCAGGGCACAGGGCTGAGAACGGCTTCCGAGTCTACCAGGGGAGTCCAGTGATGGTGTCCGGCACTCACAGCCCTCAGGGGTGACCTCCCTTAAGCCAGTTCTTTGCTTAAGGACTTGACCTTACAGTGAATATGGCGCCCCTCCTCTTGGAATTACATTTCAATCAAGGCAGGGCAGCCTGCCCCTGTTTTTGCACTGTCTATTGTGAGCTGAGAATGAGCTTTACTTTTTCTTCTTCTTCTTCTTTTTCTTCTTCTTTTTTAATTTTAGAGCTTTACACTTTTAATGGCTGAGGAAAACCGAAAAGATTTTATTTTCTGACCTGAAAATTGTGTGTAATTCATTTTTCTGAGTCTTTAAAGGTGGAACAGAGAGTTGCCAGCTTCTTTGGTTACCCTCTATGCCTGAAAACTTAATTAATTGCCAATGATCATATTCGCAAAGCCTAACGTATTTCTTTTTTACCCTTTAAAGAGTGTTTTTTAAATGCGCTGTTCTGCTGGACGTCTCCTAGTAGTCATATGGGAGAATAAAGTTTTGGTTTTGTTACAATATTTCTTCTCCATTATATTCATTTTTCATTTTTTACTAATTTCATTCCTTCATATCACTATAAGTTTCCTTTAATGGAAGCAATGAAATAACATCAAAGAAAATAACCTCTGTTGGTAGTTTTAACAGGTAACATGTTAGAAGGTATATGCTCAACTAAAAATATGTCTATATATACAGTAAATACCACTTTAAGTGGCTTCAGAACTTGTATCTTGTTTCAAGTCATTAGGAAGGTTTGTTGAACATCCAATATTGTAACCTCCAGCTGTTCTCAACTTCAAAAAGATACAACTTTTTCAATAATTTGTTATCTCAAGTTTAAACTCCCTTTTAGCCACATATATGAACATGCTTTCTAGGTCATATGATTGAATCTGACCTATTGCCAAAAAGTGAAAATTTTGGAATACCTTTCTCAAAAGAGAGATGTTGTTTTCTTCTTCCAGAAAGACCGGTAGTGCAGCCGATCTTTGAACAGTTTGTCGGTTTTTGTTAACTCCATAAAGATTAAGCTGTCGAATTAAACTTTTCATGCTCTTGGTTTCAAATTTTCTGAAAGGCTCCTTTCTTTCCAAGACTTCTTTCCTGAAGAGTTCTTCATTGATCACTCTACATGTGCCTGTCTCATCCCACCAAATAGATTCAAACTGATCACTTTCCACTATATTCCAAAGTTATTGTGGAAATGTGAGTGAAAGAAAACCATTCACATCATCTGTTTCAGAGACAGAATATGTGTAGTGTGGCCTTTTGATCACCAGATCCTCAGACAAAGCCTGAAAAGCATATTCTTCAATCATAGATCTCAAAACTGAGTCCCCAGTTGTATAATCATACCAATAAGATCTAATGGAGGTTTCTGAACAGAATCTTGAATTTCTGAAGAAATATGTGCCATCTCAGGGAAATCTTTCTTCAGATAATTTTCTCATTTGTCTGCTTTTACACAATGCAACTTCAAATGATGTTTGGCTGGCCTACAGAGAGAAACTCTCTGGACGATCACAGAGGTCCTCCCAGTCAAACAGCTGTGACATCAAAAAATCACTGGTCTCCTAGCAATCGAAGTTTAGTTGTGACATGACAAAGTCACTGGTCTCCTAGCAATTGAAGGGTAATGTTCAACCAAGTGTTTACTTCAGCATCAACTTAAAATACAGACTGCTGGCAGAAATAGTAACCAAAACCATGAAGAATGCTAAATCTCATTAGTAAAGTTGGCCTTTTTTGGGGGGGTGGGGTGGGGGGGGGAGTTCCTGTGTTTGGGATGGTCTTTCTCTTTCTGGCAGTTTGTGGTTCCTCTTTATTGTGGAGGTTCCTCCCTGTAGCTGGGGTTTGATGAGTGGCTTGTCAGGTTTCCTGGTTAGGGAAGCTTGTGTCAGTGTTCCGGTGGGTGGAGCTGCATCTCTTCTCGCTGGAGGGCAATGAAGTGTCCAGTAGTGAGGTTTGAGATGTCTATGGGTTTGGTGTTTGGGCAACCTGTATATTGAAGCTCCGGGCTCTGTTCCTGTGTTGCTGGAGAATTTGCATGGCATGTCTTCCTCTGGAACTTGTTGCCTCTTGGTGGTGCTTGGTTTCAATGTAGGTATGCAGCTTTTTGGAAGATTTCCTTTTTTTAAAATAAATTTATTAATTTAATTGTAGGTTAATTACTTTACATTATCATAATGATTTTGCCATACATTAACATATGTCCGCCACAGGTGTACACATGTTCCCTTTCCTGAACCCCTTCCCTTCTGCCAACCCGTACCATCCCTCTGGGTCGTCCCAGTGCACCAGCCCCAAGCATCCAGTATCATGCATTCAACCTGGCCTGGTGACCCATTTCATATATGATATTATACATGTTTCAATGCCATTCTCCCAAAACATCCCACCCTCACACTCTCCCACAGAGTGCAAAAGACTGTTCTATACATCTGGGTCTCTTTTGCTATCTCACATACAGGGTTATCGAAAACACACATCAATAAATCCACTTTATTTCTGAAATAAAAGTGATTTATCATCCTTCTATGCACACATTCGTAATATTCAGTACTGTTACCCTAACAGACTTGGTCTACTTGTTTCTGTGCAAACAAATTTATGAATTGACTGTGGGTTTCAGTTGGGGGGGAAAAAAAAAGTGCTTATTGTAGGACGAAGCAAGTTGTCTTAGCAGCTGGTGCTTCAAAAACGCAAATCCCCAAATACTTTCAGGGGAAATATTTTAATGGCTGAGTGAGGGTGGAACACGGTGTCTGTGATCAATATTGAGACATCCTACTAATGGCCTATTAATGAGGATATTGGGAATCCACATCATTGACCGTCTAGTTCCAACTATGCACTTACATTTCAGCCTGGTTTGGGCTTTAGCATCTCTAAAATTGTTCACAGGATATTGCTCAGAATGTCATCGATGGTCCTTGCTGCTGCTGCTGCTAATTCACTTCAGTCGTGTCTGACTCTGTAAGACTCCAAAGATGGCAGCCCACCAGGCTCCCCCATCCCTGGGATTCTCCAGGCAGAACACTGGAGTGGGTTGCCAATTCCTTCGCCACGCTGGCCCTTGAGGAGGGACTAAAGACCCTTGAGTTTGATTAGTGGCTAAATCCTTATTATTGTCTATCACTTGATTGTTTTCCTTAGTTTCTGTCTTTTCTAGCTTCTCTGATTAAAATTCCTTTTGAACATGAGGAGGTCTACAATCTCCTACCTCTCTCTCTCGATTTCCATGCTTTTCAATCTTAAGAAGGGACTGTTTAGTACAATAAAGGAACACAAGTCTTGGTGTTAGAGCTCGATCATAAATATGACAGAAAATCTCAGTGCAGGTTCCGTTTCTTTTTCAGGTTTCCCAGCTCTTGGAGTGATTGAGTCAGCAACAACTTTGGCTCTTTCCTGTTGAGATGGAGCATGGAGGTGGAAATAATTCTAAAATCTAGGCTTGCTATCAACAGTTTATGATATGAAAACATATCTCTCTATTTTATATATATTTTATATATATATATGTCTACATCAGTATTTTATCATTAAATTGGACAAACATTTGAAAATTGGTCTATATTTATGAAAAGGAGAGAGGTGAGTGATATAAAAGAGTTCTCATATGTTACATGCAGCCAAGGAAACATATTTTGAAGTATTTCAACTTACATAATATTCAACAATCGAGTAGAATTTGAATCATTCTACATTTGGGTTTTATTGTTTTCCCATTTCTATTACACCTAACATGAATTAAAAGCCATTGCACTTTTTTTCATACACACACTCATGCATAGACAGGTGTATATATGTATATACGTCAAAATATAATTTTAGGCAACTTTATTTAGGTGACCACACTCATTGCTAGCTCCCAATATCTTAATAAACTGTTTGGGAAGCCCTACATTACTTCATATCTTTCTGGCTGAAACATTCATCTCGTTGCTGAAAAGCTCTCCTTTCATCTAGCTCATTTTCCACTATTCTTTCTGTAATAAGGGTTAGGGCTCATACTTATGAGGGCACCTTGAACCCAGAAAACTGCAACTCAAGCTTACTTAGTGATATTGTTCCAAACATGCTGTTGTTTTCCTCACGTTGGACACAATTTGACTTGATTTATTTCTAATATAAATTTGTTTATTTTCATAGTAGTCTAATTGCTTTACAATATTGTATTGGTTTTGCCATACATTAACATGGATCTGCCACAGGTGTACACGTGTTCCCTATCCTGAAAACCCCTGCTACCTCCCTCCTCAAACCATTCTTCATGGTTACCCCAGTGCACCAGCCCCGAGGATCCTGTATCACGCATCGAACTGGTCTGGCGATTCGTTTGACAAATAATATTACACATGTTTCAATGCCATTATCCCAAATCATCCCACCCTCGCCCTCTCTCACAGAGTCCAAAAGACTGTTCTATACATCTGTGTCTATTTTGCTGTCTCACATACAGGTTTATCATGACCATCTTTCTAAATTCCACACATATGCGCTGGTTTACTCTATTGGTATTTTTCTTTCTGGCTAACTTCACTCTGTATAATAGGCTTCAATTTCATCCACCTCACTAGAACGGACTGAAATGTATTCTTTTTAGTGGCTGAGTAATACTCCATCGTGTATATGTACCACAGCTTTCTTATCCATTAGTCTACTGATGGGCATCTAGGTTGCATCCATGCCTTGGTTATTAGAAATAGTGCTGTGATGAACAATGGGGTACACGCGTCTCTTTCAATTCTGGTTTCCTTGGTGTGTATGGCTAGCGGTGGGATTGCTGCGTCATATGACAGTCCTATTTACAGTTTGTTTGTATGTTTAAGGAATCGCCACAGTGTTCTCCATAGTGGCTGTACCAGTTTGCAATTCCACTAACAGTGTCAGAGCGTTCCCTTTTCTCCACACCCTCCCCAGCATTTATTGCTTGTAGACTTTTGGATAGCAGTCATTCTGTCTGGCGTGAAATGGTACCTCATTATCGTTTTGATTAGCATTTTTCTGATAGTGAGTGATGTTGAGAATCTTTTCATGTGTTTGATAGCCATGTGTATGTCGTCTTTGGAGAAATGTTTGTTTACTCCTTTCGCCTATTTTATCATGGGGTCGTTTATTTTCCTGGAATTGAGGTTCGGGAGTTGTTCGTATATATTTGAGATAAATTCTTTGTCAGTTGCTTCAGTTCAGTTCAGTTCAGTTCAGTTCAGTTCAGTTCAGTCGTGTGTGACTTTTTGAAACCCCATAAATTGCAGCACACCAGGACTCCCAGTCCATCACCAGCTCCCTGAGCTCACGCAAACTCACATCCATCGAGTCAGTGATGCCATCCAGCCATCTCATCCTCTGTCATCCCCTTCTCCTGCCTCCAATCCCTCCAAGCTTCAGAGTTTTCCAGTGAGTCACCTCTTCATATGAGGTGACCAAAATACTGGAGTTTCAGCTTTAGCATCATTTCTTCCAAAGAACACCCAGGAGTGATCTCCTTTAGAATGGACTGGCTGGACCTCCTTGCAGTCCAAGGGACTCTCAAGAGTCTTCCAACACTGCAGTTCAAAAGCATCAATTATGCAGTGCTCAGCTTTCTTCATAGTGCAACTCTCATATCCTAACAAGACTACTGGAAAAACCATAGTCTTGACTAGATGGAACTTTGTTGGCAAAATAATGTCTCTGCTTTTGAATATGCTATCTAGGATGGTCATAACTTTCCTGTCATAGGGCAAGCGTCTTTTAATTTCATGGCTGCAGTCACCATCTGCAGGGATTTTGGAGCCCCCTCCCAAATAAATCTGACACTTTTTCCGCATCTATTTCCCATGAAGTCATGCGACCAGATGCCATGGTCTTAGTTTTCTGAATTTTGAGCTTTCAGCCAACATTTTCACTCTCCTCTTTCAGTTTCATCAAGAAGCTTTTTAGTTCCTCTTCACTTTCTGCCATAAGGGTGGTGTCATCTGCATATCTCAGGTGATTGATATTTCTCCTGGCAGTCTTTGTTCCAGCTTGTGCTTTTCCCAGCCCAGTATTTCTCATGATATACTCTGCATATAAATTAAACAAGCAGAGTGACAATACATAGTCTTGATGGACTCCTTTTCTTACTTGGAACCACTCTGTAGTTCCATGTCCTGTTCGAACTGCTGCTTCCTGACCTGCATATAGGTTTCTCAAGAGGCAGGTCGGGTGATCTGCTATCCCCATCGCTTTCCGAATTTTCCACAGTTTATTGTGATCCACACAGTCAAAGACTTTGGCATAGTCAATAAGGCAGAAATAGATGTTATTCTGGAACTCTCTTGCTTTGTCAATGATCCAGCTAATGTTGGCATTTTGATCTCTGTTGCCTCAGCCTTTTGTAAAACCAGCTCGAACATCTGGCAGTTCATGGTTCATGTATTACTGAAGCCTGGCTTGGGGAATTTTGAGCAGTACTTTACTAGCGTGTGAGATGGATGCAATTGTGCCATGATTTGAGCATTCTTTGGTTCTGCCTTTCTTTGGGATTGGAATGAAAACTGACCTTTTCCAGCCCTTTAGCCGCTGGTGAGTTTTCCAAATGTGCTGCCATATTGAGTGACGCACTTTCACAGCATCACTAAAAGGGGGCAAAATCCCTAAACAGACGTGTCTTTAAAGAAGACATACAGATGGCTAACAAACACATGAAATATGCTTAAAATCATTCATCATTAGAGAAACAAAAATTAAAATTGAATGTGTCGTCATATCACACGGTTCAGAGTGGCCATCACCAGAAATTCTACAAGCACGAAATCCTGGGGAGGCTGTGGAGAAAAGCTAACCCTAATACACTGCTAGTGGTAACACAAACTGTTACAACCTGTATGCAGAACAGTTTGGTGATTCCTTGAGAAACTTGGACTACAACTGTCATATGACTGAACAACCCCCCTTCTTGGCGTATACCCAGAGGGGATTACAGTCAAAAGAGACACATGTGCCCCAATGTTTATTACAATTCTCTTTCCAAATGCTATGACATGCACGTAATCTAGATGCACATCAGCAGATGAAAATATAAGGAAGTTGCGCTATATATTCAAATAGAATATTACTTAGCTACAGAAAAACACATATTTGTGTCACTTTTGGTAAGGCAGTTCAACCTGCAGCCTATTATTCAGAGTAAAAAAAAAAGTTAGAAATAAAAAGGCAAATATTGTTTATTAATGCATATAAATGGGATTTAGGAGGACAGTAACAATGATTCTGCATGAAGGCCAGTAAAAAAGTTCCACATAAGAAGAACAGACACTCAGACTCAATGGGAGAGTTCAAGGATGGGATGATTTGAGAAAATAGTATTGAAACAGGTACATTACCATACATAAAAGAGATGACCAGTGTAAGTTCAATGCATGAAAGATGCATCTAACTCTTGTGCTGTGGACGAACCCAGAAGCATGGGGTAACAAGGGAGGTTTGAGTTGTCTTCAGGATAGGGGGACACATGTATCCATGCGGCTGATTCATGTTGATGTATATGTCAAAAACCATCACAGTAATACACAGTAATTCTATTCCAATTAAAATAAATCATTTTTTAAAAGAAATATGAAGAAATACAAAAAGAATGCATTCAGAAATAGCAGGGACATGCTCCAGAATACAACCTCAACAGTTGTTTCATATCTCTTCAAGAAAGAGGGCTTAGGAGGGGCAGAACATGTGTGCTGGTATAAAAGCTGAAAATCGAAGAAGATAAGCTTGAGATTGCAACTATGCAGTTGCAGCATGACCTCAGTATCATAGTCTAAATAGTAAACGATGCATGCGGCACAATGCAAGCTTAGTAGATCGGCATGACTACTGTGGAGCGTAGGTAAGTAGGAGTTAAATGCATGCACGTGAGCATCCTTTCAGGAGTGACGGTACGTATGTTTCAGAGTGAAGATAAAGATATGCAGCGAAAGTGCTCTAAAATGGTGGACAAATACTTGTAAGAAGGAAGGTTCAGAGTGGAAGCTCAGTATTTGCTATAGACTTAGACTTAAGTTGAAGACAGTAGGGAAGACCACTCGATTCAGGTTTGACCTAAATCAGATCCCTTATGATGGTACAGTGGACATGAGAAAATATTTAAGGGATTAGGTATAATAGAGTGTTTGAAGAACTACATATGGAGGTTCATGACATTGTAGAGGAGGCAGTGATGAAGACCATCCTAAGAAAATGAATGCAAAAAGGCAAAAGGTTATCTGAGGAGGCCTTACAAATCACTGAGAAAGGAATAGAAACAAAAGGCAATGGAGAAAAGGGAAGATATACCCATATGAATACAGTGTACCAAAGAATAGCAAAGAGCGATAAGAAAGCCTTCCTCGGTGATGAGTGCAAAAAATAGAGGAAAGCAACAGAATGGGAAAGACTAGAGATCTCTTCAAGAAAATTAGAGATACCAAGGGAACATTTCATGCAAAGGTGGATACAGTAAAGGACAGAGATTGTATGGACTGAACAGAAGCAGAAGATATTAAGAAGAGGTAGCAAAAATGTATACCGCAAAGATTGAAGAACTATGCAGAAAAGATCGCCATGATCCAGATAATCATCATGATCTAATCACTCACCTAGAGCCAAACATCCTGGAATGTGAGGTCAAGCGGGCCGCAAGAAGCATCAATAGAAACAAAGCTAGCGGAGACAGAGAACTCCACTTGACTGATTTCAAATCCTAATAGATAGTGAGTGCTATGAAAGTGCTGAACTCAATATGCAAGCAAATTTGGAAAGCTCAGCAGTGGCTACAAGACTGGAAAAGATCAGTTGTTCCAGTATATGCATTTTAGAGCTTCTTCTCTGTAGTGGTGAAATGTGTTCCACACAGAGTTAGACAGGACTGAAGCAATCCTGTGCAAATAGTTGCACGATTTTTTTTTTTAACCTGTAGCAGCTTTTTTCCAATGAGAGTTAACTGTGAAGGTGGAGCAGCTGCTTGGCTTTGAGGGACGCAGGTAGTGTCAAACGGGCAGGGTGCAGGGAGACAGACTGACTACACCACAGGAGTTATGGCCCTATCAGAGCTTTTTTTTTTTCTTTTTTGAGCCCTTGTATCCGGTGATAAGAAGGCGTCTTTGGCCAGTCTTCTCCCTAGTTCCACCTATTCGGCCACTCAGAAGGCTTCCTTGCCTGGGATCCTTCTCTGTCATTCAATGGGTCAGCACATAGAGCGAATTTCCTGGCTGGGGTCCTCCTATGTAAATCAGTGCATCTGACACTTAAAGGAGCATCCTGAGTGGGATTCTACTCTAGTATGGTGCATCAGGCACTTAAAGGAGGACCCTGGGTGGTGTCCTGCTCTGCATTTCAGTGTGTTCAGCATTTGATGGGTCAGCCTCACTATTGTAGTAACGGCTGATGCTGGCATGTGGGGTGAGAGAGGCTATGGAGACTGCTCCACCCCCGACATGTGACTCGGTGTTATTGCCTTGCTTTCATGGCTGCCTGGCTTTCCTCCACAGGCATACCCTACCACAGTGTCCTCCTTCAAACCCCCTCTCTCCATCTCTCCCCTGGAAACAGCAGCCCTCCCCATGAATTGCCGCAAAGTCCCTAAACTGCAGCTGCCAGCCACCGGGCCTTTCAGGGGACGGATGTCCTTGTATGGGGTATGTACGGCTGCAGCAAGGACCCTCTGCTTCTCATTGCACCCAGCTTTCCACAGATCAGCTGTTTCACTCTCAGCTTTAAATGTCTAGTTTACAATTCAGACGATTGACCCAATGTGGGATTGGACCTCAGCTTCAGTTCCTTCCCCCACTCAGGGCAGATCCAGTCCTACTAACACTCCTGATTTTTCCCCCAGTTCTTTCCCCCGACTGAGTTTTGTGTGGTTCTATATATTCTTTCCCACTTGTCAGGTACTCCTGTCTACTTTCCGGTAATGTTCTGTATACTCTCCTGTGTCTGAAGGTGTAATCCTGATGTATCCATGGAGAGATGTACTCCACATCCACTTATAGCTCCACCATCTTGTTCTCTCATCTCACAAGAGTTTTAGAGCACAGAATCCACCGTGGTAGTAGGTGTGGCTATAAAATGTGAGTTCAGATATACTCTTGAGGGCAAGCTCAGTGATTTTAGCACAGCTGATCTAAAGCGTGGATTTAGTGTTGGCCAGACATATGCTTCAAATGTTAAGAAAATTATGTATGGTGTGCCAATTCTAGAGCACAAGGTCAGTGTTTGTGTACCATTTCCTGTAGAATGCAAGTTCACTTGTGGAAAGAGGTATGCTCCGCAATGCAACTGAGCAGTTTTAGACATCTTGTGGTAGAGTACATGCTCAATAGTGGCAGGAACTGTGCTCCTGCATTCAGCAGGGACTGGATGACATGATCTTAATTTATTGAATGTCGAGGTTTAAGTCAACGTTTTAAATCTCCACTTTTATCTCAGCAAAGAGCTCTAATCC
Source organism: Ovis canadensis (assembly GCF_042477335.2). Lineage (NCBI taxonomy): Eukaryota > Metazoa > Chordata > Mammalia > Artiodactyla > Bovidae > Ovis > Ovis canadensis. The sequence continues at coordinate 19,969,338 of NC_091271.1, forward strand.
CTCGTCTGCTTTCTGTCATGGGCATGTCTGAGTTTATTTATGTTTCTCCCAGCAATTTCGATTCCACTTTGTGCTTCATCCAGTCTGACATTTTGCGTGATATACTGTGTATGTCAGTTAAATAAGTGGCGTGACAACAAGACAGCCTTGACCTACTCCGTTACCAATTCTGAAGAACTCCATTGTTCCTGCCTGATTCTGTTACTTCGTGACCTGCATACAGGTTTCTCAGGAGCCAGGTAAAGTGGTCTAGTATACCCACCTCTTTAAGAATTTTCCGCAGTTTCTGTGACCCCCACAGTCAAAGGCTTTAGCATAGTGAATGAAGCAGAAGTAGGTCATTTTCTGGAACTCCCTGCTTTTTCTATGATCCAATGAATGTTGGCACTTTGATCTCTGGTTTCTCTGCCTTTCGTAATCCAATTTGTACATTTGAAAGTTCTCAGTTCACATACTGCTGAAACCTAGATGGAGGCATTTGGAGCATTACCCAGCCAGCATATGAAGTGAGAACGACTGTGCAGCAGTTTGAGCATGCCTTCACAATGCCCCTTTTTGGGATCAGAGTGAATCTGACCTTTCCCTGTCCTGTGGTCATTGAGGAGTTTTCCAAATGTCCTGGCACATTGAGTGCAGCATTTTAACAGCATTATCTTTTACAATTTGAAATAGCTGAGCTTCAAGTCTATCATCTTGACTAGCATTGTTTGTGGTATTTCTGCCTAAGATCCACTTGAATTCACACCCCAGGTTGTCTGCTCTACGTGAGTGATCACACCATTATGGTTATGTGGGTGATTAAGCAGAGAAGGTGATGGCACCCCACTCCAATATTCTTGCCTGGAAAATCCCATGGACAGAGGAGCCTGGTAGTGAGCTGTCCATGGGGTCACGAAGAGCTGGACACGAGAGAAGCGACATAGCACCAGCAGCAGCAGCAGCGGCAGCAGGTGATTAAGACCTTGCTTTGGTACAGCTCTTCTCTTATACTCTTGCCAGCACTCCATCACATTTTCTCCTTCTGCTAGGTTCATACCCCTTCTGTCCTGGATTGTGCCCATGTCTGCATGAAATATTCCCTTGCAGTCTCTCAGTTTCTGGGCAAGATTTCTCATCTTTCCTATTTTATTGTTCCCTCTATTTCTTACTGGCATTAAATACACAAAATATTATATCCCCATCCAGTGTGTAAGTTTAGGTATGCTTCAAGTGGTTTTTAATCCACTCCAGAAGAAACTAATGTGACAGCTATCACCATCCATTTTTTCTGTACTGTGACATGTTTTGAGCCTCCTCCATCCCCTCCAGGTAAAACACACCCTGTACATTTTCATCATTCGTTGATGCTGCGCTATTACCGGCTTGAAGGGTCCCTTTGTCTCATTTAGTCAAACACTCCCTGTCGTTTACCACTATCCAGTGTTCCAGTACTGTGGCATGCCTCATGTACTTCTTTATCCTCTCCAAATAAAATATGGTAGGTAGCTTATCACAATTCCTGTTTCGGTTCTGTGCTGAGTTTAAAATCCTCCTTTAGGCCATTCTAGATAAAACGCATTCAGAAGTTTATGATGGTCCCATGTTTTCGTCTGTGCCATGCTTTCAGTTTCTCCTCATTCAACATGTATCAAACAAACCCCGTAGTTTATCATCATCCAGTGTTTCAAGGTTGTTTCCTGCTCAACTGCTTCGTCATTCTCTGCAGAAAATACATAACCAATAATTTATCACAATCCAGTGTGTTAATTCTGGCATATGCTTCAAAAGGTCCTTTGTCCACTCAAGGTTGAGCACACTCTTAGTTTATCACCATCCATTGATTCAGGGCTAGTACATACTTTCATTGATTTTTCAACTACCACAGCTCATCATACACAATGATTTACCATGATCCAGTTTCAGTGTTGTGACAGGCTCCTTGTGCTTCTTTCTATATACAAGATCAAACACAGGCCATCTGAAGTGTGAACATACAGTGTTTCAGTCATGAAACCCACTTCAAGTGGTTCTTCACTTACTCCACAACAAATACACCATACAGGTTATCGACATTCATTGTTTCAATGTTGTAGCACATACTAATGGCTGCTTCACTAACTCCAAGTCAAACACCTTCAGTGGTTTGCCACTATCTTGGGTTTCAGATCTGTGACATGCTTCAAGAGCTCCTGAAACTACTCACGGTCAAAGGCACTCTGTAGATTTGTTGTTGCTGGCTGTTATATGTTGTTCATTCATTCAGTCATCTCCAACTCTTCGAATCCCATGGACTGCAGTATGTCACGCCTTCTTGCCCTTGACCATCTCCCGGAGCTTGTTCAAACTCAAATCCACTGGGTCGGTGATGCCATCCAAGTATCTGGTCCTCCATCGTCCCCTTCTTCTGCTCCAATCTTTTGCGGCATCAGAGTCTTTGCCAACGAGTTGGCTCTTCACATCAGATAGCCATAATATTGGAGCTTCTGCCTCAGCATCAGCCCCTCCAGTGAATTTTCAGGATTGATGTCCTTTACAGTTGACTGGACTGATTTCCTTGCAGCCCAAGGGACTCACAAGAGTCTTCTCCAAGACTGTGGTTCAAAAGTATCACTTCCTTAATGTTCAGCCTCCTTTATGGTCTAACTTACATCGTCACATGACTGCTTAAAAAAACACAAATATAGCTCTGACTATATGGACGCTTCTTGGCAAAGGGATGCCTCTGCTCTTTAACATGCAGTCTAGGTTTGTCACTGCTTTTCTTCCAAGAAACAAGTGTCATTTAATTTCATAGCTGCAGTCATCACCTGCCATGATTTTGGAGTCCAAGGAAACAGAAGTCTCTCACTGTTACCATTGTTTTCCCATCTATTTGCCATGAAATAATAGGACCAGATGCTAGGATCTTAGTGTTTTGAATGTTGCGTCTTAAGCCAGCTTTTTCACTCTCCTCTTTCACCTGCATCAAGAAGCTCTTTAGTTATTCTTTGCTTGATGCTATATCGGTGGTGTCATCTGCATATCTGAAGTTATTGATATTTCTATTTTTCTCTTAATTTCAGCTTGTGTTTCCTCCAGCCCAGCATTTTCCAAGATGTGCTCTGCATATAAGTTAAATCAACAGGGTGACACATGTAGTAGTTTGTTTGTTTGTTTGTTTTTCCCAATTTCAAACCATCTGTTCTTCTTTATCTGGTTCTCAATGGTTGTTTCTTGACCTGAATACAGGTCTCTCAGGAGGCATGTAGGTAGTCTGGTATTTCCATGTCTTTAAGAATTTTCTGCAGTTTGTTGTGATCCACACAGTGGATTTTTATCATACTCAATAAAGCAGACATAGTTTGTTTTTTTTTTTTTAAATAATATTCTTGCTTTTTCCATGATCCAATGGATGTTGCCAATTTGACCTCTGGTTTCTGTCTTTTCTAAATCCAGTTTGAACATTTGCAACTTCTAGGTGAATGTGCTGTTAAAGTCTTGCCAGGAGAATTGTGAGCATGTCTTTGTTCGATTCACTTCAGCTGCTCAGTTGTGTATGACTGTTTGTGAGCCCATGGACTACAGCAAATCAGGCCTTCCTGTCCATCACCAACTCCCGCAGTTTACTGAAATTCATGTCCTTTGAGTCGGTGATACCATCTAACTGTCTCATCCTCTGTCGTCTCCTTCTCCTCCTGCTTTCAATCTGGCCAAACATCAGGGTCTTTTCAAATGAGTGAGCTCTTCACATCAGTTGGCCAAAGTATTGGAGTTTCAGCTTTAACCTCAGTCCTTTTAATGAATACTCGTGATTGATCTCCTTTAGGATGGACTGGTTGGATCTCCTTGCAGTTCAAGGGACTCTCAAGAATCTCTTCCAACAACACAGTTCAAAAGCATCACTTCTTTGGTGCTCAGCTTTCTTTACAGTTCCACTGGTACATCCATACACGCCTACTGGAAAAATCATAATCTTAACTAGGTGGAGCTTTGTTGGCACATTAACATCTCTGCTTTTTAATATGCTGTCTCAGATCAATTCAGTTCAGCCGTGTCCGACTCTTTGCTACCTCATGAATCGCCACAAGCCAAGCCTCCCTGTCCGTCACCAATTCTCTTAGTTCGCTCAGACTCACGTCCATCGAGTCAGTGACGTCATCCAGCTATCTCAGTTGTTCACAAATTGTCTTCAAAGGAGTTAGTGCGTAAAATAATGGCCATTGTGTGATATTTGGAACATCATGTGGTGTTGCCCTTCCTTGGATTTCAAACGAAAAACTGACCTTTTCCAGTCCTGCAGCCACTGCTGAGTTTCCCAAGTTTTCTGGCATACTGAGTGCAGCACTTCAACAATATCATCTTTTAAAATTTGAAATAGCTCAGCTGGTGTTCCATCACCTCCACTATCTTTGTTGGTAGTGATGCTTTCTAAGAGCCACTGGATTTCACACTCCAAGATGTCTAGCTGTAGGCGAGTGATCACCCCATCATGGTTATCTAGGTCATCGGGAACTTTTCGGATAGTTCTTCTATGTAATCATGCCAGCACTCCTTAATATCGTCCACTTCTTTTAGGTTCACACATTTTCGGCCCTTTATTATACACATATGTGCATGAAATACCCCCTTGATACCTCTTATTTTCCTGAAGAGATCTCTAGTCTTTCCCAGGCTCTCATTCCCACTCAGTAGTTTAGCAACATTTATTGTTTCATGGATGTGACATGCTTCCAGTGCTTCTTATTCCACTTGAATTCCTACACTCCCAGTAGTGTATCAGAATCCCTTGTGTCACCCCAGGGACCTGCTTTACCTGCTTCTTCTCAACCCCTGATCAAACACATTCAGTACTTTATCCCCGTAGAGTATTCAGTGCATTAACATGCGACACTTTCCGGTGTTTCCCTGTCACCTGGGACTAATCACCCAGTGGTATCAGTGCCATACTCTATTTTAGTGCTGTTACACAGGTCAAGTGCTTCATTTTCTGACGCTAAAACACACTCATCATCCAGTGTCTTAGTGCAGAGACACGCTTGAGGAGCGTCTTCATCCACCCAGTCAAGCACTCCCAGGAGTTTTTCACCATCCAGTGCTCAAGTTCTGTGACATGCTTCAAGTGCTCCTTTGTGTACACTGGGTCAAAGACACCCAGTAGTGTGTCGTTATCCAATGTTTCAGTTCTGCAACATGCTTCTGGGTTTCTTCATTCCCTCAGGTCATCACACCAAGTGGTTTCTCACTATCCAGTGTTTCAGGGTTACAGCATGCTTCCAGAGCTTCTTTTTCTCCCTGGGTCAAACATTCCAAGTCTCTTGCTCTGTCCACGTTTGAGTTCTGTGAAATGGATCATGTGCTTCCTGTCCACCCTGAATCAAGCACACTCAACAGTTTGTCACCATCCAGTGTTTCATGTTGGTGACAAGGTTCAGATACTTCCCCATGCACTCTGGGTCATACACACTCTGTTGTTTGTCACCTGTTTCAGGTTTTTGACATGCATCAAGTGCTTCTTGCCTATCCTGGATCAAACACACCAGTAGTTTAGTAACATCCAATGTTTCCGTACTGTAACATATTTCAAGAATTTTGCCACACACCACTGTTCAGAAGTACCCAACAGTTTATCAGCATCCCATGCCTCAGTTCGAGGACTTGCCTCAAGTGCTTCTTCACAACCCCAGACAAAACATACCCAGTGGATTATCACCATCCATTGTTTCAGTCCTGTAGCATGCTTCATGTGCTTCTTCATCCTCTCTAGGTGAAGCCACATGCAGTAGCTTATGACCATTGAGTATTTCCATTTTATGGCAGATTCCAGGACGTTTCCATCCTCACCAGGCTAAACACACTCAAACATTAACACCATCCAATGTTTTACTGTGTGTGACATTCCTCAATTCTTCCTCATTATCGCAAGTCAAACACATCCATAACATTCACCACCTCCAGTTCCAATGCCAAGATCCACTTCAATGGTGTGTTCATTCTCCCCGTTTAAAAGCATTCACTAGGCTATCATCATACAGTGTTGAAGTTCAGTGACATGCCTGCAGTGCTTCTCCGTCCATCCAATGTCAAGCCCAGCTGGTAGTTACTGACCATTTAACGTTTCATTGCATGGCATGCTTCAGTCAAATGTGCCCAAGATTATGTAAAAGAAAAAGGAAAAGAAAGAAAAAAAAATCACTCTTTAAGGGGTGATCAGTTCAGTTCAGTCACTCATTCATGTCCAGCTCTCTGTTATCCCATGAACCGCAGCAAGCCAGACCTCCCTGTCCATCATCAACTCCCACGGGTAACCCAAACCCATGTCCATTGAGTCGGTGATACCATCCATCCATCTCAACTTCTGACGTCCCCTTCTCTTCCTGCCCTCAATCATTTCCAGCAACAAGATGCTTTCAAATGAGCCAGCTCTTCACATCACGGGGCCAAAGTATTGGAGTTTCAGCTTCAACATCAGTCCTGCCAATGAACACTAAGGACTGATTTCCTTTAGGATGGACTGGTTGGATCTCCTAGCAGTCCAAGGGACTCTCAAGAGTCTTCTTAAACACCCAGTTCAAAAGCATCAATTCTTCAGTGCTCAGCCTTCTTTATATTCCAAAACTTACATCCACACATGACTTCTGGAAAAACCGTCGCATTGACTAGATGGACCTTTCTTGACAAAGTAAAGCCTCTGTTTTTCAATATGAATATAATAATCAATAATGATCAATTATCAGCAATAATCAATAATGATAATTAATCATCTAGGTTGGTCATAAGTTTCCTTCTAAGGACGAAGCGTCTTTTAATTTCATGGCTGCAGTCACCATCTGCAGCGATTTTGGAGCCCAGAAGTATAAAGTCATCTTCTGTTTCCACTGTTTCCCCACCTATTTGCCATGACGTGGCGGCATCCGATGCCATGATCTTTGTTTTTTGAATGTTGAGCATTAAGCCAACTTATTCACTCTCTCGTGTCACTTTTATCAAGAGGCTCTTTAGTTCTTCACTTTCTGCCATAAGGCTGGTGTCATCTGCATATTTCAGATGATTGATATTTCTCTGTCAATCTTGTTTCCACCTTGAGATTCCTCCAGCCCAGGGTTTCTCATTATGTAGTCTGTGTAGAAGTTAAATAAGCAAGGTGGTAATTATACAGCCTCAGGGTACTCCTTTTCCTTTTTGGAGCCAGTCTGTTGTTCTATTTCCAGTTCTAATTGTTGCTTCCTGACCTGCATACAAGTTTATCAAGAGGCAAGTCAGGTTGTCTGGTATTCCCATCTCTTTCAGAATTTCCCAAAGTTTACTGTGATCCACATAGTCAAAGTGTCAATAAAACAGAAGTAGATCTTCTTTTGGAACTCTCCTGGTTTTTCAATGATGCAGCAGATGTTGGCAATTTGATCTTGGTTGCTCTGCCTTTTGGAAAACCAACTCGAATAGCTGGAAGTTCCTGGTTGCTGTATTGCTGAAGCATGGCTTGGATAATTTTGCCCATTAATTTAGTAGCATATGAGATGAGTGCAACTGTGTAGTAGTTGGAGAATTCTTTGGCATTGCCTTTCTTTGGGATGGGAGTGAAAACTGCCCCTTTCCAGTCCTGTGGCCAGTGCTGAATTTTCCACATTTGGTGCCATGTTAAGTGCAACACTTTCATAGCATGGTCCTTTGGGATTTGAACTAGCTCAACTGGAATTCTATCCCCTCCACTAGCTTTCTTTGTAGTGATGCTTCCTAAGACCCACTTGAGTTTACATTCCTGGATGTCTGGTTCTAGGTGAATGATCACATCATCATGATTATCTGCGTCATGACTATCTTTTATGTACAGTTCTTCTGTGTATTTTTGCTACCTCTTCTTAATATCTTCTGCTTCTGTTAGGCCCATACGACTTCTGTCCTTTATTCAGCCTATCTTTGCAAGAAATGTTTGCTTGGTATCTCTAAGTTTTTGAGGAGATCCCTAGTCTTTCCCATTCTATTGTTTCCTCTATTTCTTTAGTGCAGTGGGTGTGGCATAATTCAAAGGCTCTCTTCCCACTCTGCTCAGTCATAGCCAATAAGTGGTACCAACCAGTGTCCAATGCTGTGACATATGACCAATTTCAATTCTTCCTTAACCAAGTGACTAAATAAAACATCCCGGAGTTTATCAATACACAGTGTTCCATGGCTGCCCCTGGATTCGAGTACTTCCTCACCCACTCCAGGTTAACATAGTCCTTTATCACCATCCATTGCTTCAGTACACTGACAGTCTTCAAATGCTTCTACATTAATCCTGGTGTAAAATTTCTAGTAGTTATAAACGGCCAGTGTTTTACTTTGCAGCACGACCCAATGGCTTCTTCATGCTCACCCATACACCAACTCCGTAGTTTGTCGCCATCTAGTGTATACATGAACTGACATGCTTAAAGAGCTTCCTCATCCACCCCAGATCTAGACAGTCAGTCTGTCGTCTCCATACAAGCGTTTCAGTGCTGTGACATGATTTGAAATGTTGTCTGTGCACACTGAGGCATACACAGCCAGCAGTTCACCATGCTCCAGTGTTTCAGGACTTTGATAAGATTAAATATGTTCTTGGTCCCACTAACGTCAATACACTCACCATTTATAACCATCTTGTTTCACTGCTGTGACATAATGTCAACTGCTTCTTCATCCATTCCTGTGTCAAACGAACTCAGTAGTTTTTTCCCCATCTAGTGCTAGTGTTCAGTACTATGAAATGATTCTGAAGCCTCTGTGTCCATTCCGGCTCAAACATAGTCCATATTCTCAACCAGTGCTTCAGTGATGTCACATGCTTCAAGTGCTTTCTTCATTCACTCCATATCAAGTACATGCAGTCGTTCATAAGCATGCAATGTTTCAGTTGTGCGACATGCTTCAAATGGTTCTCTAATCCACTTGAGCTGAAACATACCCAGTAGCTTATGACCATTGGTGTTTCAGTGCTGTGCCATGTTTCAAGTCCTTCTTCTTCTACGCCATGCTGAACGCATGCAATAGTTTATCACCATCAGTTGTTTCAGTTCTGTTACATTCTTCAAGCCTTGTTTCATATACTCTGGTTCAAATACACCTAGAAGTTGTTCACCATCAACTGTTGAGTTCTGTGATATGTCTCAATTGTTTCTGTACATACCAGTTCATAAACACGCATACATTTTTCTCCATCCTGTGTTTTAGGGCTGTCATATGGTTAAATGAGTCCCCTTCTTACCCCAGGTCAAATACACCCAGTATTCGTCAACATCCAGTCTTTCAGCTAGGTGATACAGTTCAAGTGCTGCATCATCCATTCTTGGAAGACACAGCCAATAATTTGTCGAATTCCAGTGCTTCAGTGCTGTGAATTTTTTAAGTGTTTCTGCATCCAAATAGCTCAGGCAAGACTAAGAGATTGTAACTATCACTGGTTGAGTTTTATGACATGGCTTAAGCGCATCTCCATCTACATTAAGTGGAACGCACTCAATAATTACCACCATCCTGTAACTCATAGGTAAAACATTCTTGGAATGCTTCTTTATCTACTGTGGGTCAAACACACCAAGGAGTTTTTCACCAGTCAGTGTTTCAGTGCTGTGACAACTTCCACTGCTTCTTTGTCTACTACAGGTCAGCACACCAAGTGTCTTGTAACTACTAGCTTGCACTCTAGAGAACATACCTCTCTTCTACTGAGACTGAGATGTAGAGCATGCATCTCACCACTATTAAGACCCCATTCTAAGCACACATGCCATTCCTGCAGTGGCTAAACTCTGGAGGAAATGTGACAATACTATTGACCCTGAATTTTAGAACACACATCTTACCATTGCTGAATCAGTGTTCTACAGAAGGCTTAGCACAACTGCTGAGCTTGCACTCTGAAAGTATCATCCTACCTCTACTGAGTCAACATTATATGGCATACATGTTCCAACTTCTGAGTTTGCACTATGGAATACACATTATGCCACTACTGAGCAAGCTCTAGTATACACATGACAACGTACTGATCCCCACATCAAAGGGTAATGCTGAAAATTTGTCAAAGTACTGCACTCTTGTGCTCATTTCACATACTAAGCAAGATAAGGCTCAAAATCCTTTGTGCTAGGCTTCAAAGTATTTGAACCAAGAACTTCCAAATATATGCGATGGATTTAGAAAAGGCAGAGGAATGAGGGCTTATACTCCCCACGTTCATTGCCTCCTAGAGAAAGTAGGAAATCAAGAGATACCTGGAATAACAGGCAAGTTGGGCCTTGGAGTACATATGAAGTATGGCAAAGGCTAACAGAATTCCCGAGGAGAACTCACCATTCATAGAAAACACCCTCTTCCAACAACACAAGAGATGACTCTTGAGATGGTCAATGCTGAAATCAGATTGATTCTGTTCTTTGTAGCCGAAGATGGAGAAGCTCTATGCAGTCAGAAAAAAAAAACCCAAGACTGAGCAGAGACATGGCTCAGATCAGGAATGCCTTGAAAGTACATGAATGAAACATATCTCGTGGGAAAAGGATCCTGTTAACCACAAAATACAGGTCTGACAAGAGTGATGTTAGTGTTTTCCTAGGCGAGAATCTGGAATCATTACACTTCTTAATTATCTTCACTAACTAGGAACACATAACTCCAAAGCACAGAAATGCACAATCTCATTTTCATATCCTGACTTCCCCAGAGGGTACACTGATGAAAGACAACTGCAACAGATTTTTACTTTCCCATTCAAGTGAATACCCAGTGACTATCCTCCGTGGTTAAAGCAGATGTACAATATGTGTTTCCCAGGTCAAAAATAGGCTGCCTAGCATAAAGTTCAAGCAAAACTATATCTAGCTAGAATGTTCACTAATACTTAGTAGGTGAAAAGGTCTTCCCTCAGTATGAAAATCAATTCTGAACATTTTATTTCTGAAGAGAAACTCTTTTCTGTTTCTTTGGTAACAGTCACTTTATTTATTTATATTGTACTTTACAATAGTGCATTGGTTTTGTCAGACACCAACATGAACCCTCCACGGGTGTAGACGTGTTCCCAATCGTAAACCCCCTCCCTCCGCCCTCCCCTTACCATCCCTCTGGGTCAACCCCGTGCAACAGTCCCAAGCATCCTCTCCTACATTGAAGCTAGACTGGCGATTCTTTTCTTATATGACATTATACATGTTTCAATGCCATTCTCGCAAATCATCCCACCCTCTCCCTTTCCCACAGAGTCCAAAAGACTGTTCTATTCATCTGTGTCTCTTTTGCTGTCTCGCATACAGGGTTATCGTTACCATCTTTCTAAATTCCCTATGTTTACAGTCACTTTAACTGTATTCCATCACTCGAACATTGGATACACAGACTAGAGCCCCTACCTCTGCCACCAACAGTCCCTAGCTTCAGTTCTGTTCAGTTCAGTTCCGTTCAGTCACTCAGTTGTGTCTGACTCTTTGTGACCCCATGAAATGCAGCACGCCAGGCCTCCCTGCCCGTCACCAACTCCCGAAGTTCACTCAGACTCACATCCATCGAGTCGGTGATGCCATCCAGCCATCTCATCCTCTGTCGTATCCTTCTCCTCCTGCCCCCAATCCCTCCCAGCATCAGAGTTCTTTTCCAATGAGTCAACTCTTCACATGAGGTGGCCAAACTACTGGAGTTTCCGCTTTAGCATCATTCCTTCCAAAGAAGTCCCAGGGCTGATCTCCTTCAGAATGGACTGGTTGGATCTCCTCGCAGTCCAAGGCATTCTCAAGAGTCTTCTCCAGCACCATAGTTCAAAAGCATCAATTCTTCGGTGCTCAGCTTTCTTCACAGTACAACTCACATCCATACATGACTGCAGGAAACACCATAGCCTGGACTAGACGGACCTTAGTCGGCAAAGTAATGTTTCTCCTTTTGAACGTGCTATCTAGGTTAGTCATAACTTTTCTTTCAAGGAGTAAGTGTCTTTTAATTTCATGGCTGCAGTCACCATCTGCAGGGATTTTGGAGCCCAAAAAATAAAGTCTGGCACTGTTTCCACTGTTTCCCCATCTATTTCCCATGAAGTGATGGGACCGGAAGCCATGATCTTCATTTTCTGAAAGGTGAGCTTTAAGCCAACTTCTTCACTCTCCTCTTTCACTTGCATCAAGAGGCTTTTTAGTTCCTCTTCACTTTCTGCCATAAGGGTGTTGTCATCTGCATATCGGAGGTTCTTGAAATTTCTCCCGGCAATCTTGATTCCAGCTTGTGTTTCGTCCAGTCTAGCATTTCTCATGATGTACTTTGCATACAAGTTAAATAAGCAGGGTGACATTTTACAGCTGATGTACTCCTTTTCCTATTTGGAACCAGTCTGTTTTTCCATGTCCAGTTCTAAATGTTGCTTCCTGACCTGCACATAGATTTCTCAAGAGGCAGGTCAGGCATTTTCACCAATAACAATGAAAACGCAAGTTGTTTCAGAGTTCTCTCATCATGCATTAAAACAGCTGAATATGTATGTTTAATGATGAAATTTGTACCAGTATTATTTACCATATTTTTATAGATTTTTAAACATATGACAATACTGGACGAACGTGAAAGTGGAGCCGTTCAGTCATGCCCGACCGACCCTTTGCAACCCCACGACTGTAGCCTTACAGGCTCCTCCATCTATAGGATTCTCAGGCAGGAATACTGGAATGGGTTGCCATTTCCTTCTTCAGGGGATCTTCCTAACCCAGGATTAGAACCCAGGGCTCCATTTCAAGCAGACTTTTTACCCTCTGAGCCACCACGGAAGCCCAATACTCTACTGATGTTGTAATGCATTCTAAAGCACATGAGAAATATGAAATCAAAAAAGATTAGAAAAATGTTGAAACATCACTAAGTGTTTTTAAAATGCTTCTGTTCCAGTTTTGCTATCATTTATCAGAGGCGATAGTAATATAGCTACATTTTTATTTTTTGTGTTTATGATGTTTTTGTCATCATCTTTTATGTATTTGGAGTTATGAATGATGTCAATGTTGAAATGAACATCTTAAAGACATCAGTTAAATCTTGGCTTAAAAACAAGCAAAAAAAAGCACCAGTTTTATTTGGAAAAGTATCAGTTGCAAATCTGAAAGTATAAAATGGTTATATACAAAGAAAGAATCTAATAATGAAATGTGTATTAAGTAGATGTCTATTTCGTGATGACTTTGTAGTTTATAGGTCGTTTGTAAAGCTGACAACATATTTCGTAGAAGTGCTGTCATCTCTCTAACATTTTGTTTAGTTTTGCCGAAGATTCCTTGTGGCTAAATTAATACTGTGGAGATACAACTGACACTTACTTTCTTTGGTAAGAATGTAAAATGCACCAGTTGCATAGTATGCTATTTGAGACCTGAAGGTTGTCAGCGCTGAGCTGGGGTTGAAGGCAAGGAATCTAACCAAAGGGAATACTTAAATACCAAGCCCCACAGAGGTAAGCCTGTCCTTAGAAGGAAAAGAGAATAGCTTTCTGTAGCTGTGACTAAGCACGTTTAAGGTAATTACTGATAATTATGATCCCGTTGCCATTTCCTTTATTGTTTTGGGTTTGGCTTTAAACACCCTTTTTGTGTTTCCTGTGTGCAGAATATCCTTTAGCATTTGTTGGAGAGCTGGTTTCGTGGTGCTGAGTTCTCTCAGCTTTTGCTTGTCTGTAAAGCTTTTGATTTCTCCTTCGTGTTTGAGTGAGATCCTTGCTGGGTACAGTAATCTGGGCTGTAGGTTATTCTCTTTCTTCACTTTAAGTATGTCTTGCCATTCCTTCCTGGCCTGAAGAGTTTCTTTGGAAAGATCAGCTGTTACCGTTACGGGAATCCCCTCATGTGTTATTTCTTGTTTTTCCCATGCTGCTTTTCATATTTGTTCTCGTGTTTGCTCTTTGTTAATTTGATTAATATGTGTCTTGGGGTGTTTTGCCTTGGGTTTATCCTGTTTGGGACTCTCTGGTTTTCTTGGGACTGGGTGATTCTTTCCATGCCCACTGTAGGGAGGTTTTCAACTATTGTCTCCTGGAGGATTTTCTCATGGTCTTTCTTTTGGTCTTCTTCTTCTGGGACTCCTATAATTCGAATGTTGGAGCGTTTCATATTGTCCTGGAGGTCTCTGAGATTGTCCTCATTTCTTTTAATTCGTTTTTCTTGTTTCCTCTCTGATTCATTTATTTCTACCATTCTATTTCACTAATCCTATCTTCTGCCTCTGTTATTCTACTATTTGTTGCCTCCAGAGTGTTACTGATCTCATTTATTGAGTCATTCATTATCTATTGACTCGTTTTTATTCTTCTAGGTCCTTGTTAAACCTTTCTTGCATCTTCTCAATCCTTTTCTCCAGGCTATTTATCTGTGATTCCATTTTGATTTCAAGATTTTTGGATCACTTTCAGTATCAATATCTGGAATCCTTTCTCAGGTAGATTCCCTATCTCTTCCTCTTTTGTTTGATTTGGTGGGCATTTCTCCTGTTCTTTACCTGCTGAGTATCCCTCTGTCTCTTCATCTTGGTTATATTGCTGCGTTTGGGGTGGCCTTTCTATATTCTGGGAATTTGTGGAGTTCTCTTCATTATGGAGTTTCTCCACTGTGGGTGGGGTTGTATCAGTGGCTTGTCAAGATTTCTTGGTTCGGGAGGCTTGTGTTGGAGTTCTGGTGGGCGAGGTTGGATTTCTTCTCTCTGGAGTGCAATGGAGTGACCAGTAATGTGTTATGAGACGCCAATGGTTTTGGAGTAACTTTGAGCTGCCTGTATATTGAAGCTCAGGGCTGTGTTCGTGTGTTGCTGGAGAATTTGCATGATGTGTCTGACTCTGGAACTTGTTGGCCCTTGGGTGGTGCTTGGTTTCAGTGTAGGTATGGAGGCATTTGATGAGCTGCTATCAATTAATGTTCCATGGAGTCAGGACTTCTCTGATGTTCTCAGGATTTGGACTTAAGCCTCCTGCTTCTGGTTTTCAGTTTTATTTTTACAGTAGCCTCAAGACCTCTCCACCTATACAGCACCGATGATAAGACATCTAGGTTAAAGATGAAAGGTTTACCCACAGTGAGGGGCACCCGGAGAGGTTCACTGTGTTACATGGAGGAGAGAAGAGGGAGGGGTTAGTTAGAAGTGACTGGAATAAGATGAGGTGGGGTCAAAAGAGGAGAGAGAGAGAAAAAAAAAAAAAGAGGAGAGAGCAAGCTAGCCAGCAATCACATCCTTATGTGTGCTCCACCGTCTGGACCACTCAGAGGTATTCACGGAGTTATACAGGGAAGAGGAGAGGGAGGAAGTAGACAGAGGTGGCCAGGAGGATAAAAGAGGGAAATGGAAAGCGGAGAGACAGATCCAGCCAGTAACCAGTTCCTGAAGTGTTCTCCACCGTCTGGAACACGGAGATTCACAGAATTGGGTAGAGAAGAGAAGGGGGAGGGAAGAGACAGAGGCCACCTGGTGGAGAAAAAGGAGTGTCCAAAGGAGGAGAGAGTGGTCAAGCCAGTAATCTCGCTCTCAGGTAAAATTGGGTAGTGAAGTTTGGGTTTTTAAATGTACAAAATTGACAACAAATACCAAAGCTCTCAGGTAAAATTGGGTAGTGAAGTTTGGGTTTTTAAATGTACAAAATTGACAACAAATACCAAAAAGCAAAGATTAAAAATCTAGAATAGAGGTTGGATTTTAAAAAATGCAATATTAAGGAAAAGAAGAAGAAGAAAAAAAAACCACAAGAACTATTAAAACAACAACAACAACCACACAAAGACTATATACAGTGTTTGCTTTTAAAAATAGGTTTCTTTTTAAGTGATAGTAGGTTATAAGAATAAAAATTAAAGGATACATAGAGGACTTAAATATTTCTAAAAGTTAAAAAAAGAAGAAGAAGAAAAAGAAAAGGAGAAAAAACTACCACACAACAACATCAGCGAAAAAGAAAAAAAGAAAAAGAAATGGTCATAAAAATAGTAAAGATATTTCTGGCCCTTTCTCTGGTGTTGTGGGGTTATTTCCAAGGCGGTTCCCTCCATTTAATTTCTTCTGTTTGCTGGTATCTTCAGTGTCTGATTTCCGTCCTAATAAGGGGCGGGGGGAGGGCATGGTGGACACTTTTTAGTTTTTATTTTTTTGGCTCTCTTGTTCAGTTGCACTGTGGGGAGGGAGGGATGCTGCAAAGAACTAACACCTGTGTGTGCTTTCAGTGTCTCAGTCGCACTGGGCCTGCCCCTGCTCATGGTGCACACCGCTCAGGCTCTACGTTGCTCCAGGGTCTGAGGCCGGCCTTAGGCTGCACGCACCTCCCAGGTCTAAGCCGAACTCAGGTTCGGTGCTCAGGTAAGCCCTCAGAGGCGCAGGCTCGGTTGGGACTGCCTTTTGTGTCCTTCCCACGTCCGAGTAGCTCAGGTGTGTGGTGAGCGCGGTCACTGTGACTTATCGCCTTTCCCGTCTCTGCTGCTAGTTTTCTGGATGTACCACTGGTGCCCCTTGTGAGGTGGATGGTGACTGTCCAGAACCCGCAGAAGCCTTAGCAAAGAAGCCTGCTTACAGTTTTGTAGGTAAGGTCTCTCCGGGGCTGCGATCACCCACTTCCAGCCCATACGGTTCTGGCTGCCTGTCACCAGCGGGGGATGGTCTGTAACCGGCTATTTCTGTTCCATCCTTTGTTCTGTGTGCGGTCCTGGTGGTGTCTTATGTTCGGGCTTTTCACGTGGTAGCTATCCCACAGTCTGGTTTGCTAGCGCAGGTTCGTTCATTGTGGTTATGTGCGGGGCGTTCCTGCCTGATTCTTAAAAAGCACTGCAGCCCTCGCCTCCTGCGCCTCCCTGCCCTGCCCCCACTTGCTAGTGTCAGATGCAGGCGTCTGTGCTGCTTTTCCGCTGGGGGAGTTACTGTTGGGCTTGTAATCTGTTGGTTTTAATTATGTATTTATGTTTCCTTCCTGCTACGTTGCTCTCTGTGCTTCCAAAGCTCGCCACAGACTCGGCAGGGAGAATGTTTCTTGGTGTTTGGAAACCTCCCTTCTTAAGATTCCCTTCCCAGAACGGAATTCCCCTTCCGGGACGGAGCTCCCTTCCTTCCTCCTTTGTCTCTTTTTTCATCTTTTATATTTTTTCCTACCTGTTTTTGAAGACAATGATCTGCTTTTCCGGGTGCCTGAAGTCCTCTGCCAGCATTCAGAAGTTGTTTTTTGGAATTTGCTCATCGCTGAAATGTTCTTTTGATGAATTTGTGAGGGAGAAAGTGGTCTCCCTGTCCTATTCCTCCGCCAGCTCTACCATATTTCTTAACCAAACAGAATTTGGCAGGGGGTGCGCAGGGGGGGCATGGCATAGCGTATGGTGAGAGTGAGGGGATACGGTCACACCAAATAGAATCTGGGGTCATAGTTCCCTAATGGGAATAGAGCTCATGCCCCTGCAGTGAAAGCACAGAGTCCTCCTCACTGAACTGCTGGGGAAGTTCCAGGAATTGATTTAATGAAAGATACCTAATTAGGATCTGGTGACATTTTACATTGTAGTGTGTTACCAGTGATTATAGTTCATATCATTTTATAGGTTTGTGATTTTACTAGCTTAAAATTTTGGGGGGTTTCTTTTTGTTTTAAAAGCTGAAAACTGTTTTTTAATTCCATGGAATTAAAAACAATCTGTAGAATATATTAAATAGTGGCGGCTTTTTTCTGCATGTGGATGTTTTGCTCCATTGAACTGAATGGTAGTAACATTTGTAGAAGAGACACAGAGTGTAAGGTATGTCTTTTTATTAAGTGGCATAACAGCACCCATTGCGTGAGTTATTGGTTGGAGTTTAGAGACAGACTGTGTGGACTAACCTCCTTATTCCTGTTTTCAACCCTTGAGTAATAATCAGAAGCTTTCTCTGAAGAAAGTGGGGCCAGCTGTCAGGCTCCTAAGTATCTACTGGCCAGCAGGGCTAGGATTAAATGCAGCAACTGGTAGATACGGGTTGGGGCAAGAGGTCACCTTGTCCCTTTTTTTTTTTTTTTTTTTGCTGCCTGGAGAGATGCTTGTCCGGGTACAAGTGTGGCCAAAACTGTGTCTTTGTGGCCAGAGGATGTCTCTGAGCCTGCCTTGGGTTCTGCTAGGGTGGAGGGACAGCAAGTTCTCCCCGGTTCCTTGACCAGAGAAGACCATGCCCCCACTTGCTCTCTGACATCCCCCCATGACTCACTCTGTATTAGGTTCTTCAGAACGGGTGTCCAGGACCCACCCCAACTCCTGGGCCTGGCGGGCCAGAGCCTGCTGTGGAATGAGGCCTTGGCCATGGTGGCCCTGGAGGAGCTGCCCCTAGAGCTCTTCCCGCCACTGTTTATGGTGGCCTTTGCCGGGAGGCACACCCAGGCCCTGAAAGTGGTGGTGCAGTCCAGGCCCTTCCCCTGCCTCTGCTGGGGACCCTGATGAAGGAACACCAGCCTCATCTGGAGACCTTCCAGGCTCCACTCGATGACCTGGACGTCGTGCTTGCTCAGAGGGTCCAACCCAGGTAAGGTCAACCTGGCAGACTGGTGGGGCCTGGGGGTGTGAGCAAGATGCAGCCAGAGCAGGAGGATGAGGGGTTCACTTGGACAGGCGTCCAGATGTACAGGACTGGTTGAGGGGCAGAAGGGACGAAAGGCGTGTGCTCCCCACCAGTGTCCCTTAAGGTAGGGACCAAGGGGGTTCCTGAAGCCAGGGGGGCAGTGGTATATGGAGTGCAGAGCCCTCATGTGGTCCTGGTGCCAGTCAGCCTCTGCACAGCTCAGCGTGTCTCCTGTGGCCCTGCAGGCAGTGGAAGCTGCAGCTGCTGAACTTGCACTGGAAAGCCCACCAGGACATCTGGACCATGTGATCCAGCCACACGGACAGTGTTTGCTCGTTGCTGGAGCCCGAGCCAGCCCAGTCCATGCAGAAGAGGTGCAGGGTGGAGGTGCAGGTGGGCTATAGCCGGCACAGGCCCCTGTGCAGGTGCTGCTCGACCTGTGCCTCAAGGAGGACACCCGGAACCAGACCCTCAGCTACCTGCTGAAGAAGGCCAAACAGGAGGAGCCTGCTGCACCTGAGCTGCCAGAAGCTCAGCATCTCCACCATGCCCACGCGGAGCATCAGGAGGATCCTGAAGGTGGTGCAGCTGGACTGTGTCGAGGACTTGGAGGTGAATTGCACCTGGAATCGGGCCACTTTGGGCAGGTTTGTGCTCCACCTGGGCCAGATGGGCAACCTGCCCCGGCTGCCGCTCTGGCGCATTCATGTGTTGCCGCACACAGCCCCCAAACAGGAGGAGCACTGCATCACCCAGCTCACGGCCCAGTTCCTGAACCTGCCCCACCTGTAGGAGCTCTACCTGAACTCCATCTCCTTCCTCAATAGCCGCCTGCACCGGGTGCTCAGGTAAGGCATGGCGCCAGCTCCGTAGACCAGAATGGGCCTCTCTCTTTCGTTGCCGTCAGGATGTGTACTCTGTGCCTGCTGTGGACATTGCCAGGGTGCCCGGGTCACTCGAAAGTCCTCACGATGCTGCCGCTCTGTCCCCGGGCTTCTTGTCAGTCACCTTCCTGACTAGGGTCAGAGGTGTGGCCTAGGTTAGATGCTGTCAAAGCGGACTTCTTTCTGGGAGTCCGCACGGTGGCGGTCAGGTGTGATGCCCTTGGGAATTCTTTCCAAGAGAATGATGTCTTAGCTGAGGCGATCACAAATAATTAAGCAAGGAGGACATTGGTCCATCAGGCGTGAGGTTTGAAGTCCGAAACTCTGTTTCTCCCTCCCACCTGCCACATTTGTCCTGAGCTGTTTTAGGCTCCAGGTGAGCTGTGGAAAGTACGTGATTCTCGAGATGACAAGGAGGGACCGTGAGGGGAAATTGCAGCTCCTAAGCAGTCCAGAGAAGATAAAAAGTTACATAAGCATCATTGCTGAAGTGGCTCCAATCTAAGTCCAAATTACAATTCTTGTTTTCCTCTAAGACTTCTGACTACATAGGAAATTCTCAATAGCAGGTTGTCGCTCTGCCTTGAACACAGTGATAAAAGCTGAGAGGATGCGGCCTAGTCTGTCTGTCTGAATGTGTTGCATTGATTCCCTCTTTGGTAGCTGAACTAAGTGTCCAGGAGTGAGCATCACTAGAGGAACCTTCTTCCAAGGGACCCTCACCCAGGCCCTGGACTGGAGCATTTTCCCCAGTGGATTCAGCAGATGCAAATCCTCCATCTCGTACCCTGGCGGTGCCAAAATGGGTTCACTGTGCAAAATCAGCCCCAGAGTCCTGGGTGATATTCACCCGCAGTCCACCTGGAGCCTCTGGGACCCACCAGCCCATGCCAGTTTTCCCACTGCTCAGCCGTGTCTGACTCTTTGGGACTCCATGGATTGTAAGCCGCCAGGCTTCTCTGCCTATGGAATTCTTCAGCTGAGAATACTACAGTGGGTAACAGATCTCTTTTCCGGGAGACCTTCTCAACCCAGGGATTGAACTTGGGTCTCCTGCATTGCATGCACGACTGAGCAGCCAGGCAAGCCTCCAGTTGCTAAGAGACAACCCAACATCCCCGAATCCATTGTCCAAATGTGCGTTTATGTCACTCATATCCCCACACGTTTTATTCTGTTTTTACATGAATAAACACTTTCACACACAAATATTTACTCAAAGGCTGCTGGAAATCTATTCCCGATCGTCCAAAAATGTCACTGATGAGTTCAGTATTTCAGTGTTGAGTGTAACTTGGCATTTTTCTTCTTGGTGTCATTCATCTGTAACTTTTTTTTTTTTTTTAATAAAACCTTATTCCTGAGGTATTTAGCTTAAGCCAAATGGTAAAGATAAAATTTCCTCCAAATCCTAGTTCTCTGCCAACCTGGCCGTACTAAGGCTTTTAAACTAATTCTCTTTTCCCACCAGAGCTCTTTACTGAGACCAAGTCCTCTAAGAGTCAGAGGAGATTTAGCAGCTAAACCAAACAACAGCACCCCTTCAGAGTGGTGGGCTCCAACTATACCACTTTTTGTGACCGAGAAGCTGCGACCGGCATGGACCACCAAAATTTTGCTATAGTAATGTCCTGGAAATTAGCACTGCCTTGGTTTGAGATTTCCTGGTGACTCAGGTGGTAAAGAGTCCACCTGCAATGCAGGAGGCTCAGAATTCAGTCCCTGAATCAGGAAGATCCCCTGGGAGAAGGGAGTGGCAATCCACTCCAGTATTCTTTCCTGGAGAGTTCCATAGAGGAGCCTGTTGGGTTACAGTACATGAAGTCATAAAGCATCAGATAGGACTGACTAACACGTTCACGTCACCTTTAATCCTGTAGGTAAGCAGGTGGTGCAAGTCGTCATTGGTTGAGTTTCTCAATGTGTCATGATCCCATGTTTTGGTCCCTGTCTGTCCCACCCTTGCATTGAAGCTACAAAACCATCCCTTTATGATTTCTTACTCAGGGAATTCGAACTGAGGGAAGAAGCAGCAAGAAGCCAGACGCTCTGCACTGATTAGGTGAGGATGAAGGAGGAGGGTGAAAGAGCCAGCTTAAACCTACATACTCAAAATACTAAGATCATGGCATCTAGCCCCATTACTCCATGGTAAATAGAAGCAAAAAGGTGGAAGTACTGACAGATTTCCTCTTCTTGGGCTGTACAATCACTGCAATGGTGATTGCAACCATGAGATCAAAAGACGGTTGCTTCTTGGCAGGAAAGCTATGACAAACCTAGACAGTGTGTTGAAACACAGAGACGTTACTCTGCCAACAAAGGTCTGTAGAGTCAAGGCTATGGTCTTCCAAGTGGTCATGTACGGTTGTGAGAGCTGGACCACAAAGAAGGCAGAGCGCCAAAGAATTGTTGCCTTCGAGTTGCGGTGCTGCTGAACACTCCTGGAAGTCCTTTGGACAGCAAGGAGTTCAAACCAGTCAATCTTAAGGGAGATCAACCCTGAGTACTTGTTAGAAGGGTTGATGCTGAAGCTGAAGGTCCACTATATTGGTCATGCGGTATAAGCCACTGATTCACTGGGAAAGTCCCTGATGCTGGACAAGATTGAGGGCAGAAGAAGAGGGCAACAGAGAATAAGATGGCTGGATGGCATCACCAATGCACTAGACATGAAGTGGAGCAAACTTCAGGAAACGGTGAGGGACAGGGAGGTCTGGTGCGCTAAAGTCCCTGGGGTTGCAGATATAACCGAGCAAAAGAACAACAACAATTTCTTAAGATGAAGCTGTTCCAGGGAGAGTAGAAGAGGAAAAGATTTGTGAGAACAATGGAAGGGCCAAGCTCTCCCCTAGAGATTGAGGAAGTGGATAGAGGCTAGCCACCTGGATTAGTGCTGTCTTGAAAGGTGTGCCCTTTGGACACCTTGTAGAGCCCACTTCTCACACGGCCCTGTCCCAGGGGCCTGATCTCCTCCTGGGTACCAGCTTCTCAGTTGGTGTGAGATGATCAGCCTTGTTGGTGGACACTCAGGCTGACCACATATCACTCCACGGCCACAAGCCCCAGGGAGCTTCCTCCTTGACCACAGCAATGAACCCGGACCGGAGTTGGCCTTGGGGTTGTCCGTGGAACGAAAGGCAGGAATAGGTCATGTCTGTCTTTCTTTTTTGGTTTCTTTTGTTGGCCAGCCAAAACAGCTTGCAGGATCTTAGTTCCCCAACTAAGGATAGAATCCATGCCCTCAGCAGTGAAAGTGCAGAGTCCTAACCACCCCAGGACTACCAGAGAGTTCCCAGTAGGTCATTTCCTGAGCCTGGTGGATGCCCTGGAAGCCTGATGTTGGCTGCCGAGAGCCAGGCTTCTATGGGCCAGGCTTTGATGAGGTCACCAAACGTTCCTTTCTCCCTGACCTCTGGGAGACCTGTGACCGTGGCCCGTATCATAGAAACTTCTGGAACTTGACAGAATGGATGACATACCCCTCTCCACTCATATTCCTTTCCTGGCTACCCAATGCCTTCCAATAAATTCATCTGCCCTCAGTCCATCTACAGAAAGCATGCTATCCTCCTTCCCGGAAACCTTCCCTGAAGAAGAGGTTGAAATCATGTCCTCTGCTTCTTCCTAACCTATCATGTGAAGGCTTTTCTGTACACTTGGTGACAAGCTTCTGCTTGACAGCTTTGGGTTTTCTTCCTTTTGTTGTTGTTTTTTTTTTTGGGGGGGGGGGTTAAAACACATACTCTCCTTCACATCCAGGATGGTGTGAGCACAGGCCTCACTCTGTTCTCAAGGTTCTGTCCCTCAGAGTCTAGGAGAGAAGTCAAACAAACAAAGAAACAAACAAAGGGGGCGGGGCAGAAAGAGATTTGTGTGGGGACGTTTAGCAGTAGTGGTCTGCAAGATGGGGTCCACAGGAGCAGGCTGCGTCCTGGAAGATCTGGGTGGGCGGCATTTGTTGATGTTTGGGAGTCAGCTGGAAGCCGAGTCATCACCTGCATACCCCCTACTGTCCTTGAGGTGAACCCTCTCTAGGGACTCCTGATCTAAAGAACACATTAATGTTCTCAGGTGGCCACCAGAAATACATGAGAGTTAAAGAACAGGAAATTGTTTTCTCCCAGTTCTGGAGGCTAGAAATCCAGGATTAAGGTGTTGACAGTGTGGTGTCTCTGGAGGTCTCTTTCCTTGATGAGCAGGCACCCGCATTCTCGTGTCCTCCTGTCCCTTTATGTCCATGCATCCTTGATGTCTTGTGTGTCCTAATTTCCTCTTTATTTTCCAGCCATGCTGCTTTTCTTCTGGGTCTTAGTTTCCAGACCAGGGATTGAAGTTGGGCCCTTGGCAGTGAAAGATCTGAGCCCTAACCACTGGCCTTCCAGGGAATTTCCCTCTTTCTTTTTATATAGAGAACCATCAGCTTGGACTAGGGCCCACCCTAGTGACCTCGTTTTAACTTAATCACCTCATTAAAGGCAGAATCTACAAAGAGGATTACATTCCAAAGTGTTGGGGCTTAGATATTCTACAGATTTTTTTTTAATGAATTAATTTATTTGACGGCACCAGGTGTTAGTTGTGGTACGTGGGGTCTTCGGTCTTCCTGGCAGCACGTGGGATCTAGTTCCCTGACCACGGACAGAAGCCCAGCCCCCTGCACTGGGAGTGGAGAGTTGTAGCCACTGGACCTTTGGGAAAGTCCCTGCAACATATGGATTTTGCAGGACACAATGAAGCCCAAAACAGGGTTGATGGTAGGGTGATTTGCCTGGCTACACATTTGCACCCTATCTGCTCCTTAGAAATACCTGAGACCTTTAATAACGTTGACTCCCTGGTCCCATTCCTGGAGACACTGAGTCTGTGGGCAGGGAGTCAGCTTGACAGAATCAATCAGAACGTCCGTAGTTTTCAAAAGCTCTCTAGTACTCACTGTTTAATATGGACACCTTAAGCAGCCTGGGCAACACCTGGAGCTTGGGAGAAACTCAGACTCTCAGGCCCCACCCACAACTGTTGGATGAGAATGTGTTTTTGCACAAGACACATAGGCAATTCCTTAGATTCACTGACGGTGAAGAAGCACAGCCCAGGAGATTTGAAAGTGTGGCCCAAACGGAGATGTTTGCATCCAGATCTCTCAGCTTTGATTATATCCTAACTTCCTTCAATACGAAGGACCTCCAGAAGCCCCCAAAGAGGGTGTGGAGCTCCTAGAATCTCTGAAGGGTGGTGGGGAGGATGAAGCTCCCAGCTCAAGCTACATCTCTTTAGTTTATTGAATTGCCAATAACCTGCTCCTCCCAAGGCAGGTGCTCAGTGTGTCACATGAAGGAAAAAATGCATTCCTGACCCTCAACCCTTAGGGTCTCCTGAAGGCGTATATTCTTGGGCATTTTAAGCTTGTTCTTATTGTTGCTTGGGCTCCCATTGCGCCCCATCTGGTAAAGAATCTGCCTGCAATGCGGGAGACCTGGGTTTGATCCCTGGGTTGGGAAGATCCCCTGGAGACAGGAAAGGCTACCCACACCAGTATTCTAGCCTGCAAGATTCCATGGACTGCATATGGTCCACGCGGTCACAAAGGGTTGGACACAACTGAGCACCTCTCACTTTCACTGTTGCGGCAGAGTTGCTAAGTTGTGTGTCTGAGTCTTTTGTGACCCCATAGACTGTAGCCTGCCAGGCTCCTCTGTCCATGGGATTTCTCAGGCAAGAATCCTGGCGTGGTTGCCATTTCTCCTTCCAGGAGAGCTTTCCGACCCAGAGACTGTACCCAGGTCTCCTGCATTAAGAGGTGGATTCTTTACTGCTGAGCCACCAGAGATCAATCTTTCCCAAAGTGTTGGATGACTTTACACCGTGGGATTCACTTCAGTTCAGAATCAAGTGAGGTGAGCTTTGAATTTTCAGGTTTGCAGGCCCTCTCCTAGGGCAATTTGAATTTCTTAGGTGTGATATGCAGCCCTGGAATCTCTGTGTTTATTAATGTGCCAGGTGATTCTGAGATTTGAGCAATCTTCAGAAGCATATGAAAGTGAAAGTGTTAGTTATCCAGTTGTGTCTGACACTTTGCCAAACCATGGATAGTAGCTCACCAGGCTCCTCTGTCCATGGAATTCCCCAGGCAAGCATACTTGAGTGGAGAGCCATTTCCTTCTCCGGGAGATCTTCCTGACACAGGGATTAAACCCTGGTCTCCTGTACTGCAGGCAGATGTTTTACTCTCTGAGCCATCAGGGATGCCTAGAAGCATAAATCGGTAGTCAAAATGTTTCTTCCTCTCTCCTAAGTTTTTGCAAACATTTTAAAACTGACACCCAAAATGTTTCTGTTGTAAGTGTAAACACTGCAAAGGATGTACCTTATGGCAGACAATCAAAATAAACCGTTTTAAGTACATCAAACTAGGAATTCCCTGGCAAGCCAGCACTTAGTGTTCAATGCTTTCAGTCTGGTGACTGGGGTTCAGCCCCTGGTCAGGAAACTAAGCTCCTGCAGGAAGTCTCATGGTGTGTCCATAAATAAATAAAACTGTTAATATCGTGCTTTCAAACATATCCAGAAGAATGTAAAGAGCATAGAGTTTTAAAAATATTCAGTTTTATTCACTTATTTGGCTTCTTCGGGGCTTAGCCGTGTCATGCAGGATCCTTTGTCCGTTCTACGGCCCTCTGGCATGTGGGATCTTACCCACCACCTATTAAACTCACATTCCCAGCATTGGAAGGCAGATCCTCAACCACTGGACCGCCAGGAAATCCCTAGCCCTGGATTCTGATACTCACCCACATTGGAGGACATGGCAACCCACTCCAGCATTTTTCCCTGGTGCACTCACGGGTAGAGGAGGCTGGCTGGCTGCAGTCCATGGGGTCGCAAAAAGTCAGACACAGCTGAGCTCCTAGGCACAGCACCGGCCATCATGCTTCTTAAAAGAGTCTAAAACGAGCTCTTTCTAATGGTCAGTTTTTCTTCTTTTTTCCCTGGTTCATTGAGATGTAATGGACATACCTTCTGTAAGTTTAAGGGGAGAACATGTTGATTTGATGATAATGGTGTCTTTGATGTTGTATCTGATCACAGCATTTGAGATCACGTTCATGAGTGGACATCATTTTTGTTCTAATTCAGTGACTCTATTACCTTATAATGAATGGAAATACACGTATTTCTTCTCTGAAACCCTCTCTGAAACCCACGAATCTGTGTGCACAGGGCTGTAAAGGCAGTGGGAGGGAAAGCTTGAGATATAATCTAGGTGCTGCAAAGGAGGACAGAGAAGAGGGCGAGTCAGGGGGGAAGGGTGCAGGAGGGCGGTGAGGGTGTGACCTGACACCCCTGACGTGGTTTAAGAACGCATGAGCCCCCGCCTAGAAAAAGCTCCTGGGGTTCAGCATGTAGATTCACAGTGAGGACCCTGGGAATCCAGCGGGTGCTGAGCCTTCAAGTGCAGATCACTTGGGAGTAAGCTTGCTTCCTGCCCTCCTCACCCTGCCTCCTCCCCAACCCACCCCCTTGCCCTCGGAAGAGGACAGGGGTTCGCTGTTTGCAGCTGGAGAATTTTTTGCCATTGGAAGAGAACTCCTGACTTTTTAGGTTCCTGACATCAGCCCATGCCCTGTTGGAATAGCTGTGTGGACCACCTTCCCTTGCCCTTGAGCTATTGAACCCCAAATATCTAAAGACTCAGATAAACTGGAGATAAGGTGGTGGGCCTCTGGATGCCGGAGATGCAAGTGGGGACTCACCACACTGAGACCTGGAAAATAGCCCCTGGGAGGGGCCCTGAAGCCCCACTCAGATTCTTTCCCCTCTCCAACATTTTGCTAGAAAGGTTTCTAGTTGAAAGATCCTATGGGGAAAAACTGGTTCAGAAACCTGATTGGAGCCTGGTTTGGGTACTATGGATTGGACTAGAATGGGCTTTAAAAGGCGTGGAATCTCCTGATGCCGCCTCACTGGGAAAAGGCTTTTGGAGAGCCAGGTAGGAGTTTCACGGACACTGGACACAGGAAGCGGTGCTGCTATTCCCAGAGAAATCTTTCTGGGACGTGGAGACAAAGACACTCCAGCTTCACCCTCCACTTGGTCTCAGAGTAGGAAGTGTTTAGCTGCACTGAGTCAACTGGACTTCAGGAGCTGGTGAGCCATGGGGTTTGGAATGCTTCCTTTTGTTCTCTGCAGCCATGAGTCTGCAAAATTTCTCTGCTAAGGGCTAGAGAGTAACCAGGCATTAAGGGCCATGAGGTCTCTCCCATTAGCAGGGTGAAATAGCCTCAGGCAGAGGCAAATGATCACATCTGTGTTCCAATAAAACTTTCTTTGTGACACTGAAATTTAGATATCATATAATGTTCACACGTCACAAACCTTTCCTTTGTTTTTCCCGAAATTAAACCTCAATGTAAAAAATATTAAACGTTTTTAAAAATTAAAAGAAAAAAAAAAAAAACAATCGGGAAGCAAGCCGATTTGTCAATCCCTGTCTAAACCACTTGCCTATATAATGCAGCTAGCATGCCATTAGTGACTTGTGACATGAATGTAGTAGGCTGGATTCTGCTTATGAAAAATAGAAATCTTCAATAAATCTAAGATGACATCAGCTGTAAGATACATTATTCCATTTACCTTTGGCCACACCCAGTGGCATGTGGGATCACAGGTCCCTGACCAGGGATTGAAGCTGTGTCCCTGGCCTGGAAGTGAGAAGTCTTAAATACTGGAATACCAGGGAGGTCCCACAGCACTATTTTTCATACCACTATAAAATATATATTTATATACATATGTCTGCGTGTGTGTTCAGTTGCTTCAGTGATGCTTGACTTTCTGCAACCCTATGGACTGTCGCCCACGATTCTTCTCTGTCCATACGATTCTTCAGGCAGGAATACTGCAGTGGGTGGCCATGCCCTCCTCCAGGGGGTCTTCCTGACCCAGAGATGGAACCTGCATCTCTTAGGTCTTCTGCATTGGCAGGAGGGACCTTTACCGCTAGGGACATCATTTACACACAAGCAAACAAACTATGATATGCTACTGATGAAATGTGATCTGGTATCACAAATGGCCAAATGTAAACTTTAGAATGTCCTTTAATGTCTATGAAACGTGTTAATGGCATGGAAGCTATCAACAAATGTATTATATGGAGAGAAACTGTGTTACAAACCTTTAATTTCAAGGAGCACCACTGCCCCTGTCAGCATCCAGCTACATACTGGCTGACTTTCTCTCTTGCCTGATAGTTTTAATCCATTCAGATTTGGAAGTCATCAAATGCTTGGAGAAATTGCTTCTCAGCCTTTTGGCTAAGATCAAGTGTAAGTACCTGGGGAGCCAGGAATGAGTGGGCCGAGCTTGAGGTACAGGTAAATGATTGTTTAATAACAGTTACTGTTTATTTCTGCAGCAGGCATGTAGCACTGACAGACACCCCATGTTGTTCTAGAAACCAAAATACAGCAGCCCAATAGCTCTGGAGGGGAAAATGGCATGCGAGTTGGGGGAGGCTGTGATTTCTGACATCATGGTCAGGAAAGCCTGGCAGAGAAACTGTGGACCGAGGCAGCTCAGGAGTTGGGTGCTGGTAATTGAGACAGCATCCAAGGCAGGGGGAGCAGTAGAAGTCTTGAGAAGTCCCGTCCCTCCCTCCTCGGTACCCTTGGGAGATTGGGTCTGGGAGCCCTGCACCTGGAGACACCAAAATTAATGGGTGATCAAGTCCATTACATAAAATGGTGCAGTCTTTGCATGTAACGTAAGGGGATACTCCCACATGTTTTAAAACATCTCCACATTCCTTATAATACCTAATACAATGGTGATGCTGTGGAAGTAGTTTCAAGTACAGTGTAAATGCTCTCCCTCTCTGAGAGAGAGAGAGAGAGAGAGAAATAGAGGGGGGGGGAGAGAGAGAGAGAGAGAGAGAGAGGGAGGAAGGGAGAGAGAGAAGGAGGGAGGGAGGGAGGGAGAGAGAGAGAGAATTGCCAGGATGAGGCAGGTTCAAGTCCTGCTATTAGAAATGGCTGGGATTTAAAACAAATATTTTGGATCCATGTATAGACTATGGTGCCTTCTGGACTCGGAGAGTGGAGGGAGTGAGAGGCACCCCCAAGGGACAGCTGGGGGCTCTTTTGGACATTTTCTGTCGGTCAGCATTTCTGAGTGAGATTGTAGATCTGTAAGCAAAATGGTGCCTACCAGCTCTCCTGCAGAGTTTAACAGGAGCACGGGGGCCACCATGGGGAGTCAAGGCAAAAGTGGTGGCTGGAGAAGGAAGTTTAAAAGGGTCATGTCATTTCACTGAGTTTGAGATGTTTCCTTATGTCTAAGGGTGCTAATAGTTATCTCAATGTTTCAGCCAGTGATTAAACCAGGTACTAATTTTGTCTTTTGAAAGAAATATAATCATCACCACTTATCGGCAGAGAGTAAGTTTCAAGACCCCCAGGGGACATCGGTAACCTCACACAGTATCAAACTCTATATACACAATGGTTCTTCTATACAAACATACCTGTGATACAGTCTACTGTATAGAGGCACAGTAAGAGATAGCTACTGCCTAAAAATAACAGGAAAGTGAAAGTGAAGTCGCTCAGTCGTGTGCAACTCTTTGCGACCACATGGACTGCCGCTTATTACGCTCCTCTGTCCATGGGATTTCCCAGGCAAGAATTCTGGGCTGGATTGCCATTTCCTTCTTCACAGGATCTTCCTGACCCAGGCATTGAACCTGGCTCTCCCGAATTGTAGGCAGACACTTTACCATCTGAGCCACCAGGGAAGGTGTAATAATAACATAGAACAATTATAACAATATACTTTTATAAAAGTGTTGTGAGTCTAGTCGCTATGTAAAATATACTACTGTACTAATTGAGCGATTTTTTTTCACCCTAACTAAGCACTTACTACGCTCTGTGTCCATACCTTTTGCAGTTGGAGGTTTGACAGCAAAACTAACCCAGATTTATTTTCTCTTCTTCACATTCACCACAGATATTAGCAACCTCAGCATACATTGTTTCTTTCTCTTTTATATCAAATTGAGAACTTCGATCTTTTCACTGAAAGGTAGCACTTAATGGATTTTCTCTGGCATATGTCAATGGACAGCATCCCTCCACTTATGGTTTGGGGCCATTATTGAGTAAAGTAAGGATAACTTGGTCACAAGCCCTGTGGCATCTCAACAGTCATTGTGGTAACCGAGTGACAGACGCGTGGGATGTTCAGGACTAAGGAACGATTCACATTCTGGGCAGGAGGAAGCAGGATGGTGTGAGATTCCAATCACTCTCCTCAGAATTACCTGCAGATTAAAATGCATAAGTTGTATATTTCTGGAGTTTTCCATTTAATATTCTCGGTGACCAACTGAGGGTGACCTGAAACCACAGAGACTGACACCTGAGATCAGAGGGGATGACCTTGCCTGGTGATTGCTTTTAGGGGGAGAAAAACACTAGAAGGGGCCACTTGAAGCCACAAGTGGTTGCAAAATGGCCCATCTCTTCCCGTGTGAGGAAGCACAAGCACCACCACAACCTGAGAATAAGACCGCCGTGTCCAAATCCAGAGGTGAGGACAATGACGATGCTGAGGTCATCTTTGTTGGAGTGGAGCACGTCAAGGAGGATGCTGAAACCTTCTTTGTCAGAGTGATTTCAACTTCAAAGCCAGTCATTTCTAACGTTTTGAACAGAGTGACCAGGGACTCATCTTCAAGAAGAATGAAGGACCACGTGAATCCGGATCCCTCCTGCAGGTGGCAACCTGCAAATCTTAGGACCCCAGCATCAGAGCCAGCTGCCGTATCACCAGTTTCTCATTGTGTATGGGGAGGAAGAGGCAGTTCTATTATTTCGGAGCCTTCATCTAAACCTGATTAGAAAACGAGCTCGCCGGAAACTGTCCTTCACAATTCAGAATTGTTCTCTCTGTGGCCTCCCTGTCTCTCTGGAGCCGTTCTCTCATTAGGAGGCAAGGATGAAAGCCCTCTTAATTCAAAGTGGTGTCCCACTTCAGATGTGAATTTTAACAGTGGGAATCCCAAAAGACCCAAACTCAGCGATGGAATCCCAGGGGGACCTGCCTCCACCATGGCCCCTCCAGATATCTCTCCTGGAAAAACACGGTTATGACCTTGGAAGATTCCCCGACCTCACCGAGCCGTGTGCATGGTGGGGCATCATTTTCACGGACTCGCACCAATGGCCAGGCATGCTTCCGTCTTATGGATCCAGAAGGAACATGTAGTTTGTCAGGCCTGGAGAAAATGGACTTTCTGACTCTTGCACGTCAGAGCAAGACTGTTGATCCCATGAAAGTAAATCTGGGATCAAATTCACTGATGAGAGTAAATGTTATTTGATGGCTTTTACTTTGGAGCATACAAGAGACGGCACCAGAACAGAAGACTCACACAGCCTTCAAATGCCTCAGCTGCTTGAGTCTTCTAAAATATGTCAAGTTTATGACCCACGTGAGGAACCATCTGGAGCTTGAGAGGCAGAAGGGTGACAGCTGGGAAACCCACACTACCTGCCAGCACTGCCACCAGCAGTTTCCCACCTCGTTCCAGCTGCAGTGTCGCATGGAAAGTGTCCCTGCTTCCTGGGAGCCCTCCACGGTCTGTAATATCTGTGAATTGTCCTTCAAAACAGATCAGGTTCTCTTACAGTACCTGAAGGACAGTCACAAACCTGGCAAAATGCCCTATGTCTGCCGTGTTTGCAGTTACAGATTGTCATCCTTTGCCAATGTAGAGGCGTATTTTAGAACATGGCATGGAAACATGAACAATTTGTTTGTCTGGTTTGCCTCAAAATGTTCAAATAGGTGACATCCTTTGTAAATCACGCTCAGAGGAACTGCAACAGGAGGGTCTTTCCATGTTGCAAGTGCTGGCTACAAAGTTTGAACGTGAAGGAAAAGACCGAGCACCAAACCAAGAATCATCAGTCATTCAAACAGCCAGAGAACTTGCCAGGGTTGCCTGCTGAAACAGAGGTCATGATCCAAAGTTCAGTTCAGCTGGGACTGAGAGAGACAGCATCCATCATTGTGAGGAACACTGACTCCCAGGTGCCACCCAGAAAACACACAAAAAAGATTGACTACGAGCACAAAATATTCCAGACATGCTGCAGCATGGGATCTGGCTAAAAAATTATGTTCTACCCACCTCCAGAAATTCAGAAAAGCCCCATTGAGGTTCAGCCAGCTGTACATAAAGACCCTGCCTGGCTTTTGTTGTTCAGTTGCTCAGTCGTGTCTGACTCCCTGTGACCCCATGAACTTCTGTATGCCACGCTTCCATGTCCATCATCATCCCCTGAAGCTTGCTCAAACTCATTCCGTTGGGTTGCTGATGCCACCCAATCATCTCATCCTCTGTCATGCCTTCTGCTGCTGCCTTCAATAGTTCCCAGGATCAAGGGTTTTGTTTTGTTTTGTTTTGTTTTCCCAATGAGTTGACTCTTCCCTTCAGGAGGCCAAAGTATTGGAGCTTCAGCATCAGTTTTTCCACTGAAGATTCAGGGTTGATTTCCCTTCGGATTGACTGGTTGGATCTCCTTGCAGTCCAAGGGACTCTCAAGAGTCTTCTCCATTCTCCAGCACCACAGTTTGAAAGGATCCATTCTTCAGCACTCAGCCTTCTTTATGGTGCAGCTCCTCCATCTGTACCTGACTCCTGGAAAAACCATAGCTTTGACTTTATGGACGTTTGTTGGGAAAGTAATGTCTCTTTCTTTTAAAACACTGCCTAGCTTTGTCACAACTTTTCTTCCAAGCAGTGAGCATCTTTTAATTTCGTGGCTGCAGTCACCATCTGCAGTGATTTTGGAGCTCAAGAAAATAAATTCTGTCACTGTTTCCATTGTTTCTTCATCTATTTTCCATGAAGTGATGAGGCCTTTGCCTGTGTGAACCACAACAAACTCTGGAAAATTCTTAAAGAGATGGGAATACCAGACCATCTGACCTGCCTCCTGAGAAATCTGTATGCAGGGCAAGAAGCAACACTTAGAACTGGACATGGAACAAGCGACTGGTTCCAAATAGGGAAAGGAGTACGTCAGGATTATATACTGTTGCCCTGCTTATTTAACTTAAACGCAGAGTACATCATGAAAAACACTGGGCCGGATGAAGCACAATCTGGAATCAAGATTGCTGGAGAAACAGCGACAACCTCAGATATGCAGATGATGTCACCCTAAGGGCAGAAAGTGAAGAGCCTCTTGATGGTGGCAAAAGAGGAGAGTGAAAGACTGGCTTAAAACTCAAATTTCAAAAAACAAAGATCACAACGTCTGGTCCCATCACTTTATGGCAAAGAAATGATGAACAATTGAAAATAACAGCACGTTTGATTTTCTTGGACTCCAAAATCACTGTGGATGGTGAATGTAGCCACAAAATTAAAGGAAGCTAGCTCCTTGGAAGAAAGCTATGGCAAACATAGACAGCATCAAAAAAGAAAAAAAAAAAAAGCTAAGGCATCACTCTGCTGACCAAAATTCTTATAGTCAAAGCTATGGTGGTTCAGACAGTAAGGAATTCACTTGCAATGTGGGAGACCTGGGTTCATTCATGGGAAGGACATCCCTGTAGTCCGGTGGAAATACTCGGTGCTCCCAGATTAGGGCGTCCAAGTTCATTCCTTGGTCAGGGCATTAGATCCCACATACTGCAACTAAAAATACCACATGTGACAATTAAAATTCCTGCTCCCACATGCTACAATGAAGATTGAAGGGTC
Source organism: Ovis canadensis (assembly GCF_042477335.2). Taxonomy (NCBI): domain Eukaryota; kingdom Metazoa; phylum Chordata; class Mammalia; order Artiodactyla; family Bovidae; genus Ovis; species Ovis canadensis. The sequence goes on from NC_091271.1 coordinate 20,003,493, forward strand.
CTTGTGCTGGAACTAAAAACAAGCACAGCCAAGTAAATGAACAAATCTTTGAAAGAAAGAAAGAAAGAGGTATGAGAATTCCCTGTTGCTTCAGTGGTTCGGACTTGATGCTTTCACTGTCAATGGCCAGGGTTCAACACCTGGTTGTGGAACTAAGATCCCACAGCTTCTGTGGCATGACCAAACAAAACCCCAGAAAGATAACTGAGGAGTACAGAACTCCCAAAGTTTGAAAATGAAGCAATGGCACTGCACACAGGCTGAGGATAGAGTAAGGATTGCCAGGAACCCAAAGTGCAAAAGCGGCACCTCTGTAATTCACAAGCCTCTTTAATGTTGTGGTTTAGGCTTCTCCTTCTCCTGCTTCTGAACCTAAATAACTTATTGCTCCTAAGAGAAATTGTTATGGGAAAAACATTATTTGAACTGAATGATAGTGAAAATAGCAAATTTTTGAGACAGAGCTAAAGCAGTTTCATGTGTTAATATGCATCACATTTGAAAAGAAGAAAGGTTGGAAAAACAATGACCTAAGTCAGTGCTATTCACAGACCTCTCTGCAGCAATAGAAAACATTTTCATAATTGTTACATGTATTCCCTCATAAGGGCGATCAGCTTTTCACATATATAAATGCTTATGTTTTTTTTCTTTTCTGTGAGGTGTTCTGTTTATATCCTTTATCTGTATATTCAGATGGAGTGTTCATCTGGCAGGGTTTGTTTTCTTTCTTTCTTTCTTTTTTTTTTTTTTTTTTTTTTTGCCTGGCGGTGAGGATTAAGGGATCTTAGATCTTCAACCAGGGATTGACTCTCTGCCCCCTGCAGTGGAAGCACAAATCTCTAACAACCCGATCATTAAGGAATTCTCAGTAAAAGATATTTTCTATGTCCGTGTCTAATATGCCACTTTGCAAATGTTAAAATGTAGCCAGTGTGACTGCGGTATTAAATCTTTGTGTGTGTTCAGCGGCTTCAGTCTGTCCAACTCTTTGCGACCCCATCAGTGTAGCGCACCAGACTCCTCTGAACCCACATTTTTACATCTCCTGTATTGGCAGGCAGGTACTTTACCACTAGCACCAACTGGAAACCTATTAAATCTTTACTTTAATTAATTTAACATTAAAAGATATGGCTAGAAGGACCAGATCTTCCTTACAAAGGAGTTTCAGTTAACTTGTATACTCAGTAATTTGTGTATGTCTTCGATATTTTCCTCAAGATGAGATTCCATGCCCCTCCCTAAATGTAGGCTGTATTTAGCGGCTTGTTTCCAAGAACAGAATATGTCAGCAGGAAGGAGACAACTTTATAGCAGACGAACTAGTGGTAGGTCATATTGATAGTATGAATCCTTGATGGGAGATGATGAGAAAGATATTTTGCCTTGGAGGTATAGTTCTAAAATTATATAAACCCCAGGGCAATCAGGAGAAACATCCCAAACCCATATAGAGAGTCATTCTGCAAAATGCCTGTCCCTGAAGGACTCCTGAAAACTGTCAAAAGTCTTGAAAAACAAGGAAAGTTTAAGAAACTGCTATAGACCAGAGTAAGCTAAGGGAGGTATCTGTAGCTTTTTGCTCTATATTCTCATGCAGTTCAGTATCCTATATGGGACTATGAAACTAGGAAAGAACATTTGTGGAAAAACTGGTAAAATTTGAGAAAACCCTGGAACTTAGTTAAAGGTACCCTACTGAAAGATGCTGGAATAATTGTGAAGCATAAAGGAAGTCATTTCACATACATACATTTCAGACATTGCAAGTGTTTTCTCTACACAACACCCACTTCATTTTGACTTCACGGAGATGGAAATCTGAAGTACGGCATACTTAACGGAAATCTTCGAATACAAAGGATCAATAATATTTAGACTGTGTCATCTGACTATAATGCAATAATGAGAAATTGACCAAGAAACATCTTTGAAAATGCAATTCACTTGGAAAATAGAAATAACTATCTTAACACATATCTCTATGGAATTTTCATGCAAGAATCCTGGAGCAGATTGTCATTATTTTCTCCAGGGGATCCTCCTGACCCGGGATCGAACCCAGGCCTTTTGTGTCTCCTGCATTGGCTGGAAAGCGATTTACCAGTTGAGTGACCAGGGAAGCCCATGCAATATTTAGGCTTGTCTTTAGAAGAGAATATTAGGATATACTCGGACGTGAATGATAATGAACAGTCTATTCGCAAAAATTGCGGGACACAGTTAAAGTTGTACGGAGAAACAATGGAAAGAGTAACAGACTTTATTTTCTTGGGGTCCAAAATGATTGTGGATGGTGAATGCAGCCATGAGCTTAAAAGATATGTGGCCCTTGGAAGAAAAGCTATGACAAGCCTAGACAGCCTATTAAAAAGCAGAGACATTTCTTTGCTGACAAAGTCCATCTAGTCACAGCTATGGTTTTCCCCACAGTCATGTATGGATGTGACAGCTGGACCGTAAAGAAGGTGGAGTGCCGAAGAACTGATGCTTTTGAACTGTGGTGTTGAAGACTCTCGAGAGTCCCTTGGACAGCAAGATTCAACCAGTCAATCCTAAGGGAAATCAACTCTGAATATTCACTGGAAGGACTGATGCTGAATCTGACGATCCAATAGTATGGCCACCTGATGGGAAAAGCCAACTCATTGGAAACCACCTTGATGCTGGGAACGACTGAGGGCAGGAGAAGAAGTGGGCGGCGATGGATGAGATGTTCGGATGGTATCACCAACTCAATGGACATGAGTTTGAGCAAACTCCAGGAGACAGTGAAGGACAGGAAAGCCTGGTGTGCTGCATGCAGTCCATGGCGTTGCAAAGAGTCCAACATGACTGAGGGACTGAACAACAACAACAAATTAAGGTAAATTTATAGCATTAGATACAAGAGAAATGAGAGTTACTAACAGTTATCTCAAAAAGTTGTAAAGATGAGCAACAGAACAAACTTATAGCGATGTGAAGGAATGAAATTAGTAAAGAATGAAAAATGAATATATTAGAGAAGAAAATAATGTAACAAAACCAAAACTTTATCCTCCCATAGGAGATCTCAACGGTCTACTAGGAGACTTCCAGCAGCACAGGGCATTTAAAAAAGACTCTGTGAAGGGCCAAAAAAGAAATATTTTAGGCTTTGCAAATATGATCATTGGCGATTAAGTTTTCAGCCATAGACAACAACGAAAGAAACTGGCAAGTCCCTGTTCCAAATTTAAGGACTCCGAAAACTGAATTTCACACAATTTCCACGTCAGAAAATAAAATTCTTTTTGGTTTTCCTCAGCCATTAAAAGCGTAAAGCTCTAAAATTAAAAAGAAGAAGAAGAAGAAGAAAAAGTAAAGCTCATTCTCAGCTCACAATAGACAGTGCAAAAACAGGGGCAGGCTGCCCTGCCTTGATTGAAATGTAATTCCAAGAGGAGGGGCGCCAAGATGCACTGTAAGGTCAAGTTCCTTAAGCAAAGAACTGGCTTAAGGGAGGTCACCCCTGAGGGCTGTGAGTGCCGGACACCATCACTGGACTCCCCTGGTAGACTCGGAGGCCGTTCTCAGCCCTGAGCCCTGGCGACTGTGCCATCTGTTTTTTCTTTCTTTGCGTTTGGTGAGCTGAGCAATCTTGACCCAATACTCTTGAGATTCAGATTCAGCCTGACCACGCCCACAGGGGGTGCTTTTATGGGGTGGGGGGAGGGGGTGGTGTCTATCGTGCGCGCATGCGCCCAACTCGGCCTCGCGGCCAATCAGATTGCAGGAGCCGACACCTGGCAGCCAATCATCGGAGGCAGCCCGCTCGCCTATAGGGGGAGCTGAGGCGGCGCCCCTGACCTGAGGAGGCCTCATCCCCTCGGGCTCGCCTCCTCAGGCTTGATCCGGGAACTGCCTAAGGCAGGTGAGCCGCAGGCAGTTCTGTCTCCTCCGTCAACGGGGGCTGGTAAGGACTGGAGCGTGGTTCAGCCAAAGCGGTGCCTGACGGCTAAAGGGAGGGTTTCTCGGGTCCCCACTCTCACGAAGCCTTGCTCGGTGGGGCGGCTGGTGAGGGCCCGCGGGCCCTCAGGAGGGAGCGTGCGGCAGGACCCACAGGCCTCAGGTGCCTTTCGCCCTCTCTCCTCTCTAGTCTGGGCGGGCTCAGCTCTCCAGCAGCTTTCCGGCCCGGGAGGCGGGTGGGACAAGCCAGCTCCAGGAAAGGGCCTCTTAGGCCCCTGGCTCCGGGCACCACCCCCAGCTCTCCTGTGGAACCTAATGATTTAAACACACACAAACACAAATCTTCACGGCCCAACCCCATCCTGCACCCAGGCATAGTCAGGCGAGCGCAGCAAAAAAAAAGAAAAAAAATCGATCTAGTGGCCTCTTCACTGCCCTGGTGCTTTGGTCGTTTTCCTGTTTCCTCGGCCTCTCCTCAGACTCCAGGGCTGCCCCATCCCTGGGGGCCCTGAGATTCAGGCCTTTGGTTCGGGAAGTTGGCAGATGAGGTATTTGTTTGTTACTGAGAGAAGGGAGGTGGGAGGAAGAAGCTCAGGGCAAAGGAGTTCAATCACTTGGTCTGGTTGAGTGTGAGACGCCTGGTCAGCATCCGTAGGGTAGGACCAGGTAGGGCCTGGGGGGATAAAATGTTCCCGGAACAGGGGACTCACCCTGGCCGTTTCCTCTGCTTGTCCCCAGGATGTGACCGTGTGCTGCCTGGGAGGTCTCAAGCGCTCAGGATTTCAGTGGGCCCCTGAGGTAAGGTGACAGACATCTTTACAACAAGGGACAAAGTTGTGGCTTTCTTACTTTGTGTTTTTCTCCTTTCATTCGTCGGCTAACACGGTGCTGTTGAGAGAGAGTATTCCTGATTGGGGATTACCTGACCCTGATTGCGGGTGCTGACTTCAGGGCCATCATGGTTTCAGGTTTGCAGCTTTCTGAGTGGCAAGCTTAAAAACAGGCAGGGTGACTTGCTTTCTCCTGCCTTCTTGAAAGAAAAAAAGTAAGAGCACCATGGGTCTTAAGCTGTGTAGAGCTGACTCCTACCACTTGGTGAGGCTAAAATGGGGCAATGCACATATCCTAAGGTTTTAGCTAGGAAAGCAAAGCAATGCAGGTGTGGGGTTCCCTGGTGGCCTGGTGATTAGGATTTTGGGCTTTCACTGCAGTGGTCTGGATTCAGTCTCTGGTCAGGGAACTGGGACCCCACAAGCCAAACAGCATGGCCAAATGAATGAATGAATTCGGTGGTTCATTCAGAGAAATTATCCTGTGATTTAACATGTTCATGTGAGATTACTTGCTCATTTCTGTACCCTTAAGGGCTTTTCTTCATTAAGTAAGTGAACTCCACTGGATGGGGGTGAGGCACCATCTGAGTTCATTTCATGCGCATAAACAAGATCATAGGAAGCTCTATGCCCAGCAACTTGTGCCTACAGCTGTGTTGTATACTTATCTTGCTGGTACAGCTTTGAACTTCACCGCATGTTTTGTTTTGGTTACCACATGTGGCTTCATAGGACATTAGTTCCCCATCCAGGGATCAAACACAGGATCCTGGCAGTGAGAGGGCTGAGTCCTAACCAAACCACTGTACTGCCAGGCAACTCCTGTGTTTCGGTGCTGTGGATAGGGGTGTGTGTGTGTGTGTCTGTGTGTGTGTGTGTTTGTGTGTGTGTGTGTGTTTTGATTTTTGCTATATTTATAGGAGAACTGTTCTGTGTGTAAGTATGATGTGAATGGTATTAGAACTTGAAATGTTTGTGTTGTACATATGATCTCAAAATGGAATAGTTTGAAAGAACTTACCACTTGTTATCTCTTGGCCTAGCATCTCTCCTGAGGTAGTAGTCAAGCTTTTGTCTGGCTTGGCAACCTCTGAAGACTTAGCTAGTTGAATCTAAGCTCTCTCACTTGTCTGTACTCTTGAAGCCTCAGTTCCTCCTTCTGTGGGCCTCTTCAAGGGGCTTCTCTTGTGGAGGCTGCTGTCTTTACTCAGAATGAGTGATTCAGGAAAGTACTTGCACCCATGATCAAATGCAGAGTTTTTTTGAGATGTTACACATCTTCACTTGTGTATTTGCTTAGTCTCACAGGTCTACCCTGTGATAGATTGAGAGAGAACTACACAGGGGTGGGAATATCAGGAGATTGAATTCACTTGAAGGCTGGTTACCATACCCATTAATCCACTATGCCAGCCTTTTTTTTATATGATCTCAGCTCTGTCAATGTGAGCAAATTATTTGGCTTGTGTAACCTTCTTGTGTGCTGCTACTGCTGCTAAGCCGCTTCAGTCGTGTCTGACTCTGCAGTCTCATGGACAGCCACCCACAAGGCTCCCCCTTTTCTGGGATTCTCCAGGCAAGAACGCTGGAGTGGGTTGCCATTTCCTTCTCCAGTGCATGAGAGTGAAGTCGCCCAGTCATGTCCAACCCTTCGAAACCCCATGGACTGCGGCCTACCAGGCTCCTCCGTCTGCGGGATATTCCAGGCAAGAGTACTGGTTTGGGTTTCCATTGCCTTCTCCAGCTTGTGTGCTCTTGTGGTTTGATGTACTCAATTCCTGATCTGCTCATTTCTAGACTTACTCATTTCTTGATATTCTAGCAAGTCTCCTCTTTGTCCTCCTGGATTAAGATTTCTGTTTCTCTGGATGGTTCCCATCAGCGAACAGACGGACTATAATGTGACCTGTCGTTAAAAATCCATCTTTTGGTGACACCTCCTGCTTCTGCTGCTTTTATTTCATATTTGCTTGTTATAGACCTCTGCAGAGTTGTTCCTAGACTTTGTTATCTCGAGTTCTCTCATTTTCCCATAAAGCCACTCTTGTCAAGGCCACAGGTGAATTCAAATGTTTAACTCAGTGGTGAATTTTTAATTGTTATTTTATTTAATTTGTTGGCAGCCTTTATCAGCGTAGTTCATTTCCTCCTCCCTGAAAAAAATGTTTCACTTCGATTACAGAGTGCTTCTCTTTCCTGCTTGTCTTCCACCTACAGTTCTCCCACATACAATGTGTGACCTTTGTGTTTGGCTTTATTCAGATGTTGTATTTTCTTTTTAAATATTTATTTATTTAGCTATGTGGCATGTGTGATCTTCGTTCCCAGCCCAGGGATGGCAGCTGTGGAGAGTCTTAAACCCTGGATCGCCAGGAAAGTCCCCTCGTTTGTGTACTTTCAAGATTCATCGTGTTCATGCTTGTATAGCAGTGAATGTTTTTGTTTTATTTTTATGGCTGAATATGGTATATGAATATGGTAAATGGCTTCCATGCAGTCCATTTTGAGCATATACCACAGTTTGTTTATCCATTCGTCAATGAATGGATAATACGTGGATGGTGTACTCTTTGTGGCTATTGCGAGTAATGTTGCTGTGAACACTGATTTTGCATGGACTGAACATTTTCAGTGTTGGTACATATATACAAAAGATGGAAATTCCTGGATCATATGTCTACTCTACATTTAATTTTTGAGGTACTGACCAACCACTTTTGCAAGAGTGGTTGTACCATTTTACAGCAATTACCTCAACAATATCATGAAGATTCCTTTTCTCCACATCCTCTGCAGCACTTGTTATTATTCGTCCTTTTGATTGGGTGTGAAGTGGTATGGGTGTGAAGTAGTATCTCAGTGAGACTGATTGACATTTTGCTCAGGGCTTCCCTGGTGGCTCAGAAGAGAAAGTGTCTGCCTGCAAGGTAGGAGACCTGGCATCAATTCCTGGGTGGGGAAGATCGCCTTGAGAAGGAAATGGTAATCCACTCCAGCACTCTTGCCTGGAAAATCCCATGAATGGAGGAGTCTGGTAGACTACAGTCCATGGGGTTTCAAAGAGTCGGAAATGTCTATTCAAATTCTTTTCCTGGTTATTAAATGCTTTTCTATTTTTAATTGTTGTAGAAAACATCTAAGTTAAATTGTTACCATTTTAACCATTTTTGCATGCTAAGTATTTTGCACACTTTCATCAGCCTTTTGGAGAAAGAAATGGCAACCCACTGCAAATCTGATGGAGAAGGGAACGTGGTGAGCTTTAGTCCCTGGGGATGCAAAGTTGGGCACAACTGAGTGACTAAGACATATACACACACGTAGTCACAGTGTTGATTTGTTGTTGTTGTCATTGTTTTAGCTGTGTTGTGCAGCTTGAATGACAGTTCCCTGGTTGAGGATCATACCCAGGCCCCTGATAGGACACTGTGGAGTCCTAACCTCTGAACTACGAGGGAATTCCTTATCACATTGTTATGAAACAGATCTCTACACCTTTACAGCTTGCAAAATCGAAACTCTGTACCCATCACCTGTCCCATTAAACAGCAACTCCTCTTTTCTTGCCCGTTGACCTACCATGGACTCCATCGTTCTTTTTTGTTTCCTTTCTATTGCTTGACTGTGTTAGCTATTTCATGCAAGTAGAAACTTACAGTATTTGTCTTTTTGTACGACTGGCTTATTGCATTTGGCTTGATGTCCGAAATGATCATGCATGTTGTAGCATGTGACAGAATTTTCTCTATATGGCTAAATAATATTTCATTATGTGTATATATCACATTTGATGGACATTTCGATGCTTCCACTTCTTAGTTGTTGTGCTTCGTGCTGCTGTGAGCACGGCTCTGCAGATATCCCAAGACCCCATGTTAACTTCTTTTGATTTTATATCCGGAAGTGGAACTGCTGAATCATGTATCGGGTCTAGTTTTTTAGTTTTTTGAGAAGCCTTTAAACTGTTTTCTGTAGCAGTTGCACCATTTTAAAATCTATCTATAACACACAAGGATCCAATTTCTGTATGTGGTTGCCAACAGTTGTCCTTTCCTTTCCTTCATATGTAAACACACACATATGCACATACAATTTTTTCATACCCTGTTCCATAATTGTTTATCACAAATTATGAATATAGTTCCTTGTGCTATACAGTACGCTCTTATTTCTCTCTTGTATATATTATAGTTTGCATCTGCTAATCACCAGCTCCCAATCTGTGCCTACCCCAACTTTCCCCTCTTGGGAATCACATAGTGTGCTCTCTATGTCTGTGAGTCTGTTTCTGTTTCATAGATAAGTTCATTTGTGTCATATTTTAGAGTCCATGTAAGTGATACCATATGATATTTGTCTTCTCTCCTTTTTATTATTTTTATTTTTACTTTATTTTATTTTACAACACTGTGTTGGTTTTGCCATACATTGACATGAATCCACCACAGGTGTACATAAGTTCCCAATCCTGACCCCCCTCCCACCTCCCACCCCATATCATCTCTCTGGATCATCCCTGTGCACCGCCCCAAACATCCTGTATCCTGCATCAAACATAGACTGGCGACTACCTTACATGATAGTGTACATGTTTCGGTTCTATTCTCCCAAATTATCCCACCCTCTCCCGCTCCCTCAGAGTCCAAAAATCTGTTCTATACATCTGTGTCTCTTCTGCTGTCTCTCATGCAGGGTTATCATTACCATCTTTTTAAATTCCATATATATGTGTTAGTATACTGTATTGGTGTTTTTCTTTCTGGCTTACTTCACTGTGTATAATCGGCTCCAGTTTCATCCGTCTCATTAGAATTGTTTCCTATAAAGTGTGCAAGCAATAAATGCTGGAGAGGGTGTGGAGAAAAGGGAACCCTCTTACACTGTTTGTGGGAATGCAATCTAGTGCAGCCACTATGGAGAACATTGTGGAGATTCCTTAAAAAATGGCAAATAGAACTGCCATATGACCCAGCAATCCCACCGCTGGGCATACACACTGAGGACACCAGAATTGAAAGAGACACATGTACCCCGGTGTTCATCGCAGCACTGTTTATAATAGCCAGGACATGGAACAACCCTGATGTCCATCAACAGATAAATGGATCAGCAAGCTGTGGTACATATACACAATGGAGTATTACTCAGCCATTCGAAAGAATATATTGTCTTCCTCTTTCTGACTTCCTAAGTATTCTTTTGAATGCTAGTGTAGATTCAAGTATTTACTCAACAACATTTGTTGCTACACTGTAAAATGTGGTTGACTTTTAAAATATTTGTCTTCTATTCTGCAAGCTATATATTAATTCTAATACTTGTGTTTTCTTCAAGATTTTCTATATACAAAGGTATGTTATCTCCAATATTTTGATTTTTCCTTTCCATTCTGAAAGCGGTTTTTTGTTTTTTCATTGTGTTGTTTTTTTTTTTTAAACTACAGCAACAATTCTCTTTTGTTACCTGATTGCTCTGGTTGTAAAACTGCCAGTATAATGTTGAGCCAAAGTGTGTAATAGACTTCCTTGTGTTGTTCCCAGTCTTAGAGGGAAAGCTTTCAGTTTTTCATTCTTAAGTATGATGTTAGCTGTGGGTCTTTTTACAGGTGCCCTTTGATTGAGAAAGTTCTCTTCTGTTCTTAATTATTAAGTGTTCTTTTAACCCTGGTTATGAAAAGGTGCTAGATTCAAGGAAATGCTTTTTCTTCAGGCAGATGTGTTATTTGTTTTATTGTTTTAAAATGGCATAATGTTGGTTGACTTTCCTATAATGAACCAACTTTGCATACCTCCCTAAATCCCATGTGATCATGGTATACAGTCTTGTTTATATGCTGTTGGATTTTGTTTGCCAGTATTTTGTTGAGGACTCTTTCACCTGTATTCATGAGGGATATCAGGTGTGTGTGTGTTTGTGTGTGTGTGTGTGTGTGTGTGTGAGTGATATCTCTGTCTGATATTGGTATGAGAGAAAGACTGGCATCACTTTGCCTGCTATGTGGTGAAGAGACATGTGGCATAAAGGATGAAGCATTGTTGGATTGAAGTTTAGCCAGGATTAGAGGGAGAAATTTAGGATATAGCAGTGTGGAATTGGGGTGAGATTATCAAAGAGAGCCCATTCTCCTTTTCCTAGGCCTGTGTTAAGTGCTTGACATTGAATTATGCTGTTTGTTAACTAGGTATAGATAGATTATACTTTGAATTTGCTACCTATTTTGTTTGTTAACATTTACGAAATTAGAATTTGTGGATCGGTTGTAATGTGCATTTAAGATACATTTTCTTCCATTTTTACTACAAAACAAGATGCCATTGAATAGCTGATGCCTTTTAAAAAAGCTGTTAACCTTAAGTCTAAGAAATAAGCATGTTTGTCTTTAAGATACAGACACACATTTAAAAGTTACAAATGTGCCCAAGAAGACGCAACTGGTGTGTGCTTAAGTTAGAATTCCAACTTAATCTCCTATGACTCCAAAGTCCATGCTTCGAAACGCTGTAGAACAATGCTTTTGTAAAAATACTCATCCTTTACATGTGATTTCACGTAATGATCAGTGTGGCGTTTTGGTTTTTTTTCCCCTCTTTATTTTTTTAAGTAGAAGAGGTTAAAGTGAACATGCGACAAAGCTATAATTCTAGAGCCATGTAGACTTGTAGTCGTAGATTTTTTAGCTGTCATTGAGTCTGGTTGACACTCAGTGTCTTTGTATGTAAGATAAGGGTGTGTATAAGTACTCTAGAGATTTTGAGATAATCAAATAGCCCATTTTTCTGTACTTAACTAATCTGTAGTATGTTTACACTTAGGTGGCAGTTTGTATAAAGGAAGCACTGGGACTTGTGGCCGCACCCTCTAAGAATAAAAAAGTATTAAAAATATGGAACTCCCATGTATGTTACGTGAAGAAGAACAAGAGCCAGAAGTACAGAAAAGGGAGGGAGAGACGAAACAAGTAGATGATGATGATGATGACGATGAAGTGATCTTGGTTGGAGTGGAACATGTAAATGACGATGCTGACGTGATCTTTGTTGGGATGAGCTCAGCTTCAAAACCAGTCGTTTCAAACATACTGAACAGAGATACCCCAGGTTCTTATTCAAGGAGAACAAGGTATGGTCACTTCAGGAAAGGTAACGCTCACAGATTACAGCCTGTTAGTCATGTGACTCCTACATCAGAAGCAAAGACTGTCTTTCCAGTGTCTGACTCTGACTCAGGATCAACAGGTAGTCCTATTATTATTGAACCTCCGTCTCAAGCTGATTATAAAAGTATTTCACCACAAATAGTGCCTGATTGCTTTTCGAAGGAGTTATGTTCTTCTTTGATTACTTTCACAAGTTCATTGCAGCATTCAGTAGAAACAGCAGTTTCTGCAGGAGATATGAATAAAAGTCCTCATGTATCAAAGCGAGTTTCCCCTTGTGAAACAAATCGCAGAAATCCCAGAAGGCCTAAACTCAGCGATGGCATTGTAGGGGAACATTCTTTAGGTTTTTCCCCGTCAGGTTTTTTTCATACAGAGACCACTCAGCAAAGCACACCAGACCGTGTCCATACCTCACTAAGCCATGTTCAGAATGGAGAACCTTGTCCAACACCTTTTCCAAAGGACAGTGTTCATTGCAAGCCTGTAAGACCTTTAGGGGAAAGTGGACGGACAAAAACTGATTTTCCAAGTTTGGCAAGTCCAAACAAAATTGGTGATCCCACAGAAGGAAATCTGATTGTGTTACTTCGCGACTTCTACTATGGCGAGCATAGAGGAGTTGGGCAGCCAGAAGCGAAGACCCACACGGCGTTTAAATGCCTCAGCTGCTTGAAAGTTCTAAAAAATGTCAAGTTTATGAATCACATGAAGCACCATTTGGAACTTGAGAGGCAGAGAGGTGACAGCTGGAAAACCCACACCACCTGCCAGCACTGCCTCCGCCAGTTTCCGACTCCCTTCCAGCTGCAGTGTCACATTGAAAGTGTCCACACGGCCCAGGAGCCCTCCGCAGTCTGTCACATCTGTGAGTTGTCCTTTGAGACAGATCAGGTTCTCTTAGAGCACATGAAAGACAATCATAAGCCTGGTGAAATGCCCTATGTATGCCAGGTTTGCAGTTACAGATCATCATTTTTTGCAGATGTGGATGCACATTTCAGAGCATACCATGGTAACACCAAGAATTTACTTTGCCCGTTTTGTCTCAAAATTTTTAAAACTGCAACAGCATACAGACGTCATCATCGAGGGCACTGGGAAAAGAGTTTTCACCAGTGTTCCAAATGTCGGCTACAGTTTTTAACTTCCAAAGAGGAAAGGGAGCACAAGACCCAGTGTCATCAAATGTTTAAGAAGCCTAAGCAGATAGAAGGATTGTCTCCTGAAACAAAAATTGTTATTCATGTATCACTGGAACCCCTTCAGCCAGGATTGGTGGAAGTAGCATCCATTACTGTGAACACATCTGATTTTGAATCATCACCCCCCAAATCTAAAAGGAGGAGGTCAAAAAAAGAAAAAAAAAATAGTTAATTCTGCCTTCAGTAAGTCTGAAGCAAGTATTTCAGTCAAAGTTAAAAATCCCATTAAAAACAAAAAGATCAACTTATAGCATTATTCAGTAATATCAAATATAGGGAAACCGATGGGTAATTTATGTGATTTTGTTTTAAATAGAGGAAGTACAGTTTTGTTTGATCTGCATATTGAGATGTTATTTAAAAATCTATGATCTGTTTTTCGTGTAATTGTCTTAACATGTAAAAAGGATGTGTGCATGTGTGTGTGAGAGAGAGAGAATGAGAGAAGTGGAGAAAGGAAAAGTAAGAACCTATTTTGGTATTTGATGTTACTTGTAAGTTCGAAAGCTCTCCTATACATATAATCTGTAGAGTGTTTTAGCAACGTAATTTTGAAGTGTTTTCATGCCTTGCAGATCTCAGTATCAGCTATATAGCCAGATCTGAATGTCACTCTCTGAAGTGCCTCTTGGGCTGATCTAAGATAACCTGGCTGTGAAAGCGTGCAGTGGAGGTTGATGGAGAAGCTACGATGTGAGTTTGGACCAGACACGGGATTTAATCAGTGAAGAGTTGTGGCTTCTTGTCCCAGCTGAGGAAGAGGCATACATTCACTGCAGGCACAGAGCCAAGGGAGAAGGAACACTGTCTCAGAGTGCTTTCACCTAGCCCAGGGACATCTCAAGGATGCCAGCCGCTAAAATGCCTGTGTTTGGTGAGAGATGCTGGCAAGCATGAAGCAGGCCCTGTGTAGCACTGACTGCAGTTGGAGAAGCAGAGATAGTTAATAGAATGAGACCTGGTGCCTGTGGACCTCCTGTTGAGTGATCAAAAGGGGGATTTGATTCATTCTGTCCCATTTCCCATTAAGCTGGCCTGTAGTCACAGTGAGGTCGGCATATCAGTGTCAGACACAGTAGCAAAGCAAGTTAAAATTCCCAAAGGAAAAAGAGCCTTGACGTCCACTTTGATTTGCGCTGGACCCATAGATGTAACTGAAAAGGATCAAACACAGGAAATCTGTTCAGCTTTTGAATTGGGCTAAATTGAGTTCTCTTACCCTTAAGCTACAATAGAGTTGTCCAAGAATCGTAAATATATTGGACAAAAATAGTCCAGGGTGATTAAAGCCTTTTTGGAACTCTTCCTTCCATTTTCCAGTTACATGTGTCTTACCCGAGTTGACCATGTGAAGATTTCGGTTCTGTATCTTATCTTGCCTTGGACACAAATGTAGTACAGTTAACAGCTAATTCTTTGCGTGTGTAATTTCCCATTGTATCAAACTTATTGAGTTTCCATCTTTCTTGACACAGTCTGATGTGCAAGAATTGTCTCATGTATTTCAGTAATTATCAGGTCATAGAGTTACCCTTCCTCTAATGTATCCAACCATCTAATCTGTGATTATACTTGTGGAAACCTTCTTTCTTGCGATCTCCAAGGGCTCTTTCACAGACCTGTGGGGTACCCTCTAAGTATTGGTGCCTGAACCTCAGCGCACTTGGCTGCCTCTGTAGGTTCTTGGAGTTGAGTCTCCTCCTGGAGTTGAATGTCACCCCTTCTCCACTTCTGGCATGGATACCTAGCAATCTCTGTGCACCATTCCAGGAAGCTGGGATCCTGTCTGTAGACCTATGCCAGGAGCAATCTCTCCGTTTCCTCTTCCTTTCTCCTCCTCTTTGTCTCTCCCCACTCTCCCCAGTCCTCAATTTCTTTAAGTCCTCTAAGCTTTCACAAAATGCTGGAAAGAGATCATCACCAAGCGGTTAGCATCCTTCTCAGAACTGAAGAGGAAGGACTACAGATGATGAAGCTGTAATGAATCTGTTGTCTCCATTTTAGGTAATTCGTGAGTATAAATTCAAATTCAAATAAATTGTGTTTATTTATTCAAAGCTTGATTGATTTATTTGCACTTTGAATACTTTACTAGGCCTTTCCGGTTAGTTTACTTGGGCCAAAGCGCTTTGCTAAGTGTCAGCTGAAACCACTTTTAGTTGTATAAAGAGTGTGTGTGTGTTCTGGTCTCAGGTGAAAACTCTGTATAAATAAATATGCAGACTATTGCATTTGTATCTGCTTTCTTCGATTTCTATAGTAAAAAATACGAAATGTTTTAGTTACGTGTTTTTACTGTTGCTTAGTATTATCAACACTGTTGCTGTTAGTTGCTGTGAAGTATGCTCCTAAGGACTACAAGTTGTATTTATTGCCAAATTAAAAGGTTCCCACAATATGGTCCCTGACTGCTTCCTCTCTTCCATTCTCTGTCTTCTACTCTACTATTTTCCCCACTAATGTACTCTTTTTGACAACACAGGCCTTGGTTTTCCTCCATCAAATTCTGTTTCTTCCCGATCCAGACTGCAAGTGCTGTTTTTCTGGAAATACTCTTCCCGTAGGCCTGCATGGCTCCCTTGTTTGAGCTTCACCAATGCTGTTCAAATAACACAATCAAATCTCCAACCCCCTCTCTTTCCTCCTCCTCCTTAAAGGCACTTGTAGTCTCTATCCTCTTCTTCCCTCTCCAGCCTAAATTTCCTAAGTTTTCACAAAAAAAAAAAGAAAAAGAAAAATGAAAAAGAGAAGAGATAATAACATCAGGGCTTTGCTTCTTAGAATTAACTTGAGTCAGTTTCTGTGCCTGCAAATCAAAGATAGTTAATAGTGAGTTGAGTTCTTTCAGGAGCTTCCTCTGTTTTTCTTTTGATACCTCTATATTTTGTTCACACAATGACACTTTGTTTTCTTTACAAATATATTGAAGATGTGTCAAGATTATTATTTTGTTACTGCCCTTTGTGAATTCCCTTGTCTGCCTTGCTTGTTGTTTCAGGAAAAATTTATTATTTTATTAATGTTGCCAAAACATTGTAAGTAAAATTAGTATTTGTAGAAATAATGTTATAAAAATTATTTCTGCTGTCTTTTTACAAATAACATGGCATATTTTTATGTTTTTTAAATAATCGTATTGTGTTGGCCAGTTCTAAACTTCTAAACAGTGATGTGTAAGTGGGCTTTCTTGTTCTGAGTACCATCAAAAGCAGTGAGTATCTGGCTTAGTAAATTTCCGTTTCTGGTTTTAGATCTTGAAGAGAATTGTTTTATTGGATAGTTTACAACATTTGTTGAGACATTTACTGTCCCTTCCTTCTCCTCTCCTTTCTTTTTCTTGCTTTCTTCCCTTGTCTCTCTTCCTCTTTCTTTCCTTCCCTTTCTTTCCCCAGGTTGTTGCTTGACTGGACCTTTCCTGAAACAAAAGGAATTCCACTCAGAGTTGAATGTTATCCTCTCAGAATCCCATTTCGTTCCTCATTTCTAGTATTGGAATTAACCTCCCTGTCCCCTTATTAGATTTGCCACAGTTGTATCAATGTTTCTGATTTTCTTTTTCCAAGAAGCAGCTCTTGTCGTCTTATCCCAACAAGCTTTATTTTTGTTTTTTATTTTTGTTTCAATTCATAGCTACTTTCTACATTCTTTAGGATTTTTTTTTCTTTATAACGTTGTATTTTAGAAGTTTCTTCAGAATTTTTTTCCTGTAAATATATTAGATTTACAATGTTGAATTTCATATGTATATCAGAGTGATTTAGTTATGCAGATACGTATCTATTCTTTTGTAGGTCCTTTTCCATTATAGGTTATACATGATACTGAGGATTTCTTTTTTTTCTTTCCATAGATGATTTAGGGGTAAACCTATCTTTATTTAGCAATTTTGTCTGACTCCCAAATATTTTTATGTATCCATGTTTTTTAATTAAAATTTCATTGTCTAAGATTTTTGGCAAGTTGAATCCAAAGAGTTCACTATTTTCAGGCTGAATGTTTTCATTTATTGTTTACTGAGAATTAAGTTTTCCTTGGAGCTCTGAGGGTATGTGTGTATATACACTGACATGTCTATATACGCATCCTTTTCAGATTACTACATGTTTTAAGATATGTAAATGCATTTTCAAAGATATTTTCTGTTTGTATGGTAAAAACATGAAATGTTTTAATTCTAGAAATTTGTTCCCCCAAATGAATATAGTATAAAGAATAAAGATATAAAACTAGATTCCTTTGAGAGTAATCCTTACTAACAGAACTTGGGAATGTTCAAAAAGTACTCATAACACTTACGAAAGGTGGCAAGAAAAACTTTATTCAAGGTAAGAGTACTACAGTGGCGTATTATAACATGGGAGAGAGATTGAGCTTATGTGTGACTCCAGGAGGGGTGCAGCTGGGATTTATAGCTAAGGAACAGGGTGGGCCCATGGGATTGCAGACAGAGATGGGAGACTGAAAAGCAATGGACAACAATAACAGAATGGGTGTCAGTGGATGGAAACGTATTAAAATGAGGACTATAAGCGTGAGGGTGGACTCTGGCTCAACTGAGAGGATCATTGCTGAGGCTAGGCAAGGCTGATAAGATATTCAGGTGAGTGAAATGATATTTGATCTGATACTGAGGGTGGTCAGATCAAGGGTGGGCTATGTTTTCTAAACTGAAGTAGCAGATTCTGGATTAGATTGGACTAGATGGACAGGCAGCCCTGAATAAAGACATTGCCCAAAGTTGGCAGTGCATTAATGAACTAGTGCTGCATAAGCAGTTAGCCAAAACTAGCAGCTTAAAACAATATTATTCCATACTGCTGCTGAAAGTTGGGAATCCAGGAGTAATTCAGCTGAGTGTTGTGGCTCAGTGTCTCATGAGATTGCCATCCTCTGAAGCCTTGACATGCGCTGGTGGATTTCCTTCCAAGATAGCTTACTTACATAGCTGATGAAACCAGTTTGCTTGCTGGCTGTTGGGAGAAAGCCTCAGTTCTTTCACATGGGCCTCTAAAGGGCTACCTGAGTGTTCTCGAGATATGACTAAGCTGGCTTCTAGAGTGAGTGATCCAAGAGGATGAGCAAGGAGGCTGCAGTGCCTTTTATGACCTAGTCTCAGAGGCTTCATTGTTCGTTTCTACCGTATTCTAACATGAGAAGTGAGCCACTAAGCCCACCACACATGTGAAGGGGCGGAGGAAGGAACCGTGGACATAATTTAAAACCACGTGGTACACACATGGCCAGAAATTGTTCACATGCGTGTATGTCCAAAATGCCTTTTCCTGCCAATGCTTTTAAACAATTTATCTGTTACAGCATTAACTTGAAGTTCAGGACCTTGTCATCTAAGTCAGGTCCAGCTATGGATCAGGGTCCACGTGTACAGTATCTCGTGTTCTGTTGCTCAGTTGTGTCGTATTCTTGGCGACCCCATGGGCTGCAGCGCTGCAGGCTTCCCTGTCCATCAACTCCAGGAGCTTGCTCAAACTCAAGTGCATTGAGTCGATGATGCTATCCAACAATCCCATCCTCTGCTGTCCCCTTCTCCTACCTTTAGCTTTTTCCGCATCACGGTCTTTTCCAAAGAGACGGTTATTCGCATCACATAGCCCAAGTATTGGAGCTTCAGCTTCAGCATGAGTCCTTCGAATGAATATGCAGGAGAGATTTACTTTAGGATTGACTGGTTTGATCTCCTTGCAGTCCAAGAGCCTCTCAAGTCTGCAACACATCAGTTCAAATTATAGAAGTTTAGTTCCTCTAGACTTGAGGATGTGTGAACAAAAGAGATGAGTTAATCTGCTCCCTTTCACAGCCAACATACAGTGGTGGTTCAGGCATAGATAACCTTCATAGACACTCCTGTTCCAGAAAGGGGAGGGGAGATGGGAGTCAATAGTAGCAGTTGTGAAATCCCATGGGTTCTTGCGGGCAGTCCTTTGATTAGTATTTAAGGCCTGGACACTTCCTAGGCTTCAGTCTCTTGATTTTTTCATTCTACCCCCTGACATGATGCCATTGCATGAAAGGTGGCTAGTATATGGTTACATGAAACAGTCTCCCTAGCCTGCTTCCTGCTTGTAGAAGGTAGAAGTCCAGAGCTCCTATTTTGTACTATTGCTGGTCCTTTCAGTCCGAGCTGAACTAAAATTGTTATCTGAAAACCTTGGTGTGTCTCCTGATACTCTTACTGGTGTTCAAGGCAAAGCACCCCACTCCAAAGCCACAATCACACATGTCTTCATAATAAGGCTTACTCTGTCTTGGTTTTCTGCTGAGATAGCTGAGGGATAACACCCTGAACCTTGGTAGAAGTCTTATTGTGTGACTGAAAGGATCTCTGAGTGACACCCCTAAACTCTTTGGAGGGTATTGGCCTGACTAAATAATGCCATGAGGCATCCCCTTCCAGCTTTCTGAGGCTTAACAAAGAATTTTACAGTCACACTCGTCTTTAGAACACCTTTGTTTATAAAAAATAATATGAAGAAGAACTGGCCTATCGGTGGTGTAAAATGTTGTATTTAGACCACCTAATCTCAATGCCCTGGATATGATCTTGCTTGAGAGTCATTAATTTTAACAACTTCTGTCATCTTAAATGACTGGAAAGTTCCCAAATCAGCAAGTTTTGTCCCCTGTTTTAATAATCTTTATATTAAACATTAAAAAAAAAAAAATTCCCTTCATGTTTTACTACAGGCAGCAAGAAAAAACCAGGAAGCACTTTTGGCTGTTTGGATGGAAATCCTCTTAGATAACTCAATTAATTAAGTACAGTTTGTCCTCCCAGCTCATTAGATACATTTTCTACTTTTCATAAACTGCAGATGTAGTGGACTTTCGTCTTCACACTCCCCAGGCTCTCTCCTCCTGCCTCTCCTTTCTGCCAAGCATCCTAGGTGCACGACTGTGATTCCACTTAGAACGTGTTTGCTCAGTGAGCAAACGGGGAGCGATTCCCTGGCTTCAGTGCTTCTGCTGGCCAGAGACTCTGTACCGTTCCCTAAGAACTTCATGGTTTCGCTGTCCAACTTCTATCACCTGGCTAGGTCAGTTGCAGTAGCTCATACTCACAAGCGAACTTGCAGGGATTTCTACACGCACATGTGCAGAAACATACATGTGTACACGGTAACATCGCTGAGGGGAAACCTGTCCATATGCAGAAGTACAGCTTTCTTTTCCAGGAACATGAATTTTGGTAAGCGCTCAAATTTCTACGCACACATGTGCGCAAATATATTGGTGGATACAGTTATATCGCTGAGAGAAAACCTGTCCATATGCAGAAGTAAAGCTTTCTTTTCCAGGAACTTGAATTTTGGTAAGCACTCAAATTTCTGCACGCACATGTGCACAAACATGCACGTGTACTCAGTAACATCCCTGAGAGGAAACTTGTCCATATGCAGAAGTACACGCTTTCTTTTCCAGGAACATGAATTTTGGTAAGCACTCAAATTTCTACGCACACATGTGCGCAAATATATTGGTGAATACAGTTACATCGCTGAGGGGAAACCTGTCCATATGCAGAAGTACAAGCTTTCTTTTCAAGGAACTTGAATTTTGGAAAGCACTAAAATTTCTGCACGCATATGTGCACAAACACGCTCGTGTACACAGTAACATCCCTGAGAGGAAGCTTCTCCATATGCGGAAGTACAAGCTTTCTTTTCAAGGAACATGAATTTTGGTAAGCACTCAAGTTTCTACACACACATGTGCACAAATAGATGGGTGAATACAGTTACATCGCTGAGAGGAAACCTGTCCATATGCAGAAGTACAAGCTTTCTTTTCCAGGAACTTGAATTTTGGTAAGCACTAAAATTTCTGCACGCATATGTGCATAAACACACTCGTGTACACAGTAACATCCCTGAGAGGAAGCTTCTCCGTATGCGGAAGTACAAGCTTTCTTTTCAAGGAACATGAATTTTGGTAAGCACTCAAATTTCTACACACACATGTGCACAAATAGATGGGTGAATACAGTTACATCGCTGATGGGAAACCTGTCCATATGCAGAAGTACAAGCTTTCTTTCCCAAGACCTTGAATTTTGGTAAGCACTAAAATTTCTACGTGCACATGTGCACAAATATATGCGTGTACACAGTAACATCGCTGAGAGGAAACTTGTCTATGTGCTGAAGTACAAGCTTTCTTTTTCAGGAACATGAATGGGACCTGGTGACTAGGACCTCCTGTTGAGTGATCAAAAGGGGAATTTGATTCATTCCGTCCCCTTTCCCATTTGGTGTCCGTGAACAATGGAGAACAACGTGGCAAACGGTGGGGTTTTTCCCTGCTCCCCTAGCATCTGGCCAGCAACAGCCTGTCCTGGTGATGCTGTGCATGGCTGGGACGTTGCAGCCACCAGTGGCCACACCAGGCGAAGATGCCACCCTCTTCAGAGTGGAGGCAGGAGAGGACAGCGAGGCCCAGGTGGACGGAGTGGTGGCAGGGATCAGACGGGGTTTCCAGCTGCTTGCAGAGGACATCACTGAGGATGTGGAGGTTGTGCCAGATGAATAACAGAAACAGGGGTCCTCCCTGGAGCTGGAGGAGAAGACATTGGAGGAGCAGTGCCAGGAAAGGCTTGTAGGCCCGAGTGAGCTCCCGGCACTAGATGTGATGCAGGCACTGGCGACCTTGTAAGTGGAACTTAGCTCTAAGCCTGAGAAAACCTGCAGGGCCTACGTTTGGTTCATGTGCAAGAGTCATGAGAGGAGGAAGCGTGACTTGGCTCAGAAGAGTGCCAACATCCAGGGCATCCCTGGCTTCTGGGCCAACGTGGTATCCTTTCTGCTACTCGTTGTGGTCCAGTGCTCAGGAGGAGGGGGAGGTGCAGAGGCAGGAGCAGGAGGAGGGGTGGAGGCGAGGGGGCAGAATGGTGGACCCTGAAGGAAGTGTGGTACTGGGCAATTGGCAGGCTCCAAAGGCACAGCTGAGTAGAGTCCGGGCAGGGCCACTCCTGTAAGTGTCGCAGCCATGACTCTGTGTGTCTCCTTCAGGCCTGCATCTGAGGAGGATTAGCCTCTAAGTCAGAAATGACCAGAGACAGTACATCAGAGCCACCTTAGCTGACAGTTATTGTTGTAAAGGTGAATGATTCCGAAAATAACTTAGATGTGGGAGTCACACACACGCGTGCGCGCGTGCACACACACACATACACAAACCCACAGAACATATGTAGACATACTTTCTGATCCCCGTTATCTCACTGAGTGAGCAAGTTCTGAGTGGAATCACAATGGTACAGCAAGGATGCCTGGCAGAAAGGAGAGGCAGGAATAAAGTGCCTGGGGGTGACCAGTGAGAGTGCAGAAGATCTGAGACACAGAACAGGTTGCAATCCCAGACACAGAAGCCACGGTGGGTGACCCCACAGCCCTTTGAACACCCTGATACAAGGGCCTTTCCATCCTTCCCAAGTGCCAGGCATACTTTCCCTGACCTTACCATGAGCATGAGCAACCCTTGCCTATTTTGTGTGGTTTCAGTGATGGACCAGAACTGCAGCATAAGCACCTGCTACCTGCAGTCTTCCAGTCTGAATCATCACTCTTTGTACTCTTTGCAGAACACATATATTGGGTATCAGGACTATAGGATGGATGGCTTATCTTGATCCTCTTGCTGCTCCCAGCCCCACAGGCTTGGGTGACCAGGCAGGCTTGAATGTGTTCTCACATGGAGAACAGAACCGCTTAGAAAGGGCCTCGATAGGGTAAATTGGCAGCCATGCATGTTTCTGGCACCAGTGTGTCATGGAACTTAATGGGGAGCTGTCCTTACCATCTCCCTGGCAGGTATTCAAATAATGTTCAGGGAGTTCCCTCAGGCCCCAGGCCATGCCCCATTTCTCCATCTGTGCAAAGTGTGGCCAAGCTACCTGAGGCCTTTGCACTATTCACGTCTGTCCAGCGACGGAGGGAGGGTCACACCGCACCGTCTGCAGTTCAGCAGTGACCGCGCACCGTTGACTTTCAAGTTTGAGAAAGCACTCTCCGAATGTGTGGACTAACAAAGTCTGATCTCCCATGGGTGCAACTCACTAAGGAGGAGCAGGGCTTGCCTTCTCATATAAACTTCTCGTATGAGCACTGGTGTGCAGAGAGTGACAGACAGCAAGAGCACCACTGAGAGAGATGGAGACAAACAGACACCAGCCCTTGGTACACACATGGAAGGGTTGCCCAAAACAGTGCTATGCCAGAAGCAGAGATGAAGAGACACAGAGCCAGCTCTGTACCCTAAGGCTCTGGTGTCCCTGAACAGTGGAGATCAACTGTAGCCAACACTGTGGTTCTTCCCTTCTCCCCTA
Organism: Ovis canadensis; assembly: GCF_042477335.2. Taxonomy (NCBI): domain Eukaryota; kingdom Metazoa; phylum Chordata; class Mammalia; order Artiodactyla; family Bovidae; genus Ovis; species Ovis canadensis. The sequence continues at coordinate 20,026,959 of NC_091271.1, forward strand.
GCATCCGGACAACAGGTTCTGTGTCCCATGGAGAAAAAGTATCCAGCCACGTGGAGTCCCTGTTTATGCTTTGAATCCTCAGGGAAATTTCTCAGTTATTGAGGGTCCTGAGGGACACAGGAGAAAGCTGTTCAGACTGTGAAGCAGGAACCCGTCGTTGGGATTTCCAGAGTCCGGACAATGACAGCGCCTGGAGTATCAGCAGATGCAAAACCCATTACTCCCTGGAGCGGTATATGCCATGTGGGTGCGCTGTAGCCCAGGAACTGTGGAAGATTCCCTACGTTTGAGGGGCGTGTCCAGAAGGGTGCCACCCACCACTCTCTCGGCCATTGGACTAGATTTGGGCCAGCAGCCTACGCGTGGCTCACAGCCTAGGGATCCGCCTATTCGGCTGATTTCCCCAGGGCCTGTTCACCCTGTCCCGTGCTGTCTGCCACCACTTTCTTCAGCCTCAGGCCACGGGACACACACCAGCCCCCGCTTCCCTACCATCCCCCTCACTCCCCGCCCCCAAAGAGCTAGTGGGTCCCACAGGATTACTGAAACCTGAGCCGCATTTGCACACCACTTGTGCTATTATGTCGCATCCCTTGGCATCTGCCCCAGCCTGGGGTCACGACCAGGGCCAAGAGGAGTGTGAAAGGCCGTCAGAGGAATGCAGGAGCATCCTGGGACCCCAGACCTTCCTAGTTGTGAGCTCCGGTTTCAGGGCGCTGGGGTTGGTGGCCAGCCATCCTCAGGCTTTTTGAGGCTGGGACCTTACAGCCACAAGTTGTCATGCCAGGCAAAGGAGCCACGCTATGCAGGGTGGAGGCGGTGGACGACGGTGAGCCCCTGGTGGACGGAGACGTGGTGGGGATTGGGTGGTTGTTCCAGCTGCTTGCGGAAGACGTCATGGAGGAGGTGGAGGTTGTGGCAGATGAGGAGCAGCAATAGGGCTTCTTCCAGGAGCTGAGAAGACGGTGGAGGAGCAGGGCCAGGAAAGGCCCGGGAGCGCTGCTGAGCTTCCAGGGCAAGATGCGCTGCAGGCACTGGCTGCCCTGCTGGTGGAACTGAGCTCTGAGCCTAAGAAGAACTGCAGGGCCTACTTCCAGTTCATGTGCAAGAACCATCAGAGGAGGAAGCCTGACTTGGCTTGGAGGATCGCCATCACCTGGGGCATCCCTTGCTTCTGGGCCGTAGCTGTATCCTTTCTGCTGCTCTTTGAAGTCTGCTGCTCAGGAAGAGGAGGCGGCGCAGGAACCTTTTCCCTGCTCCCTATCCTGACAGGTGCTGTTGCGGAGCCATCCATCGTCCCACTGCAAGTTGATATTTTCCTTTCAGGACCCCCCTACTTCTTGAACACAGTGACCACTAAGTAGAATTACCTTGACATCACTTGTGAAACGTGGTTCCTGGGGTGATGAGTGTGGGTGTGCAAGGTTGTGGAGTGTCCACCTGTGGGATCCACACCCATCTCCCGTCTCTCTGTAGGGCATAGGGCACGTTGTTCCACTCCTGTCCACTGGTTCTGGGACTTTGAACGGGGAGCATCCAGCCGCAGCGTGGACACCAGGAGCCTTAACTTTCTCGGCTGGTTGTCAGGTCACAACTGCTCAGAGTCGAACAGGATTGCTGAGGTGTGGTTGCTTTGGGCCTGAACAAAGTTAGCAATTCACTTTGGGATTCTTGGCTGCTGGCTCACCTTGCTCGTATTGCCAGCGGATTGTTGGCCAAGATGTGTGGGAGGATCGCCTGAAGTAGTACCCTGGGCAGGAAGGTTCTTCCATGAGAGTAACTGACAGAAACATGTGTGGAGATGGGGTCTGAAGGTGGGCCCTGAAGGGACACTCGTGTGATACTACAGGGACACTGTCCTTTCCCAAATGGGGATGCTCAGACTCATGCAAGCTGGCTGTGGAGCTTGAGTTTGGGTCGTGCTTGTAGCAGGTGACCTCCTGAGACTGTTTATTTGGGGACTTGGTGTGTCCGTGAGTGAAGCAAGTCTCCACCAAATCAGCTGAGGTGGCAGGACCAGAGTCCAGGTGATACTACTAGAGGCAGTGTGTATTAAGTATCTTTGTCAGACTCATCCTTTGTGGGTCCTTTCATCACCTGGCCTCCTGCTGCTCACTGAGTTTGAGATTGCCTGGGCACTTCACTCCCGCCCCTTACCCAGGGAAGGCCTATCATTGAAAAGCTGTCCTCTCCGGGGTCCCAGTGCACCTGTGTGCTGACTTTGGGATCTTCTGTGAATTTCCACATTCACCACTCAGTGTCTCACAACCACCAAACATGCTGCGCTGGAAGCGGCTTCAGGCTGCCTTGGGAACATATGGAAGAGTTCGTGGAGAAGGTGAACAGGGAGCCCCAAGGGCAGGACTTGGTGCCTACTGTCGTCACCCCCGACATTGCTGGCCTCGGTCGTCTTCACCTCCTGAAACACCTATGCTCGTTGTTTGCATCTGTGTCCCCGTGCTGAGCATGTGTGGGTATACACACGTGTGCTTATTTATGCTGGCTGTGATTGTGTGTGTGTGTGTGTGTGTGTGTGTGTGTGTGTGTGTGTGTCCGGCCCAGGGCAGAGGCAGAGATGAAGGTGGCAGGAGAGGAGGTGCTGAGCAACCAGAAGAGGAGTCATGAGGCGACCAGGCTGAAGGTGGTTTGTCGCCTCATCTCTGCATTGACCCTGCCCAGGATGGGAACAAGGAAAGGATGGCCAGTGATAACTCCAGACTGTGGCTCCAGATATCTGCAATTAGACCAGATACAAAACACGCTCATCAGTTCTACCGTGTTGTTGTGTGTGCTTGGATCAGGAAGAGGGTTTCATGGTCTAAGGATTCACACAGAGCAAATCACGTGGGGTGGGGCTTTGAAACCACTGCCTGTGGAGCCCTCCGTGTGTGGGGCCATGGGCTGGCCTCTGGAAATGAGGGACGTGGCTATGGCAAGATCTGGGATGGTGAGGCTAAGGTCCTGCCGAGATGGGCAGAGAGCTGAAGGAGAAAGAGTCATAGATTGCCTGCTGCACTGGAGATTGTTCCACACACATGTGAAAAGGAGAACTGGGAAGGTCCTGGACCAGTGCTGCCCCGGATCAGCCCAGCAGCCAGCACACTCCCTCCCTGAGGGTGGCACACACTGGCACGATATGACACAAAACATGAGATGCGCTAAAGTATGCTGTATCTGCCAAAGCACAGGCATCCTAGGAGAGACATGGTCTGTAAGCAAGGCATGCCTCCAGGCACTTCCAGCCTGCCTCCCTGGAAGTGCCCAAAGGCGAGGAATGGGTAAGTGGGTTTCCCTGTGTGACCCTATCTGGGATATGCCTGTGAGGGAGGGAACAGAGAAAAGACAAGGGCGGTGGGTAAACTGCATGTCCTAAGGGACCTCAGGGGAGTGGAGACAGAGAAGCCCCTGGGGCAGTTCAGGGCCTGCTGGTTTTCAGGGTCCAGACTCTAGGCAGTAGCGGTCCTGCCAAAGATACCCCATGGTCTGTGCTGAAAGTTCTGATATGAATTCCTCCTTTTCTTTGGGGTCTTGCCCCTGGCTTTGGGGGCCTGAGTGTCAAAGGTGCACGTCTGCACATGAAGGAGGATTCTGGTAGTCTTGCTGGAGCAGAATCTCTGATTGCGTTGTAGGGGATCTGCACCCAGGTGACACAGAGGGATGCTGCCTTCCAGGTGACCGTCTTGGATATCCCTGGGCCCAACCGCGCACTGGCTTCCTTGGCACGGGTACTGTGTAGGGAAGCAGGGATGCCTGACTGTAGGGAGTCCTACCTGGGCCTAATGAGAGCACCTGAAAGAGAGCCTTGGCATTTAGCAAATCACTGAGGCATGGGTGGTTCAAGCCCTCTTGGTCCATTTGAGATAGTAACGCTGCTTTCTGTCCAACGGAGGCATTAGCTCTGGGCCCAGAACCTGCAGGTTCCCCAGGGCATCATCTGTTGGGGGACTCCCATGTGCATGGGTAGTGTTAAACAGAAAGGAAGACGTGTAGGGATGCCACCTTACTTTTATGGCCTCCGGTTCCATTCTTGGTATCGGAAGAGACCCTGTATCCATGTGTACCTTCTTCACAATCTTGGATCAGAACCAGGCCTGTCACAGTCTCCGGGGGCTTTTGGAGGCTCAGGCGTTTCTGGCCTTTTCCTGCCACTTGGAGAGAGCACATCGGGGCACAGGTAGATGGTGCACACAGAACGCTCCACAGATAGGAAGAACAGGGGGCCTCATTCAGAATGCTGGGGGCTGTAACGGGTGGTAGGCTAGCAAGAGGGGCACAGCATTGACACGGAATGACCTAGACAGGTGCACACCGAGAAAGCAGTTCTTCAAGTCAGCTGAGCTCAGAGGTCCTTGTTTTCTGGTCCCCTGAAGGAATGCACAGGCAATGGATCAGGCCAACGTGACTGGTACTGTGAAGCTGTCCAAGGTGATGGGAGAATGCAGAAGGCAGGCACATGTTATACAGCTGTTCATGGCAAGAACTTCCAATGCTGCCTGCTGCTCTGCAGGCCAGTCCCTATCAATAGCAAATGCCAAGGTTTTGGAACCTTTGAGGATAAGGCACAGAGTTAGAAGTGTATCATGACATAATCGATGAGCAAGTGAAAAAACAAGGACAGAAATGTGGATGCTTACCAAAATTCATGTTCCTGGAAAAGAAAACTTGTACTTCGGAATATGGACAAGTTTCCTCTCAGCGATCTTACTGTGTGCATGCATATATTTGTGCACATGTGCACATAGAAATTTGAGTGCTTACCAAAATTAATGTTCCTGCAAAAGAAAGCTTGTACTTCTGCATATGGACAAGTTTCCTCTCAGGGATGTTACTGAGTACACGTGCATGTTTGTGCACATGTGCGTGCAGAAATTTGAGTGCTTACCAAAATTCAAGTTCCTGGAAAGGAAAGCTTTACTTCTGCATATGGACAGGTTTCCCCTCAGCGATGTTACTGTGTACACATGTAGGTTTCTGCACATGCGCGTGTAGAAATCCCTGCCAGTTCACTTGTGAGTATGAACTACTGCAACTGACCTAGCCAGGTGATAGAAGTTGAACAGCGAAACCATGAAGTTCTTAGGGAACGGTACAGAGTCTCTGGCCAGCAGAAGCACTGAAGCCAGGGAATCGCTCCCCGTTTGCTCACTGAGCAAACACGTTCTAAGTGGAATCACAGTCGTGCACCTAGGATGCTTGGCAGAAAGGAGAGTCAGGAGGAAAGAGCCTGGGGAGTGTGAAGACGAAAGTCCACTACATCTGCAGTTTTAAGAAAAGTAGAAAATGCACCTAATGAGCTGGGAGGACAAACTGTACTTAATTGAGTTATCTAAGAGGATTTCCATCCAAACAGCCAAAAGTGCTTCCTGGTTTTTTCTTGCTGCTTGTAGTAAAACATGAAGGGAATTTTTTTTTTTTAATGTTTAAGATAAAGATTATTAAAACAGGGGACAAAACTTGCTGATTTGGGAAGTTTCCAGGCTTTTAATATGACATTAATAAAATAATAAATTTTACCTGAAAGAACAAGCAAGGCAGACAAGGGAATTCAAAGGGCAGTAACAAAATAGTAATCTTGACACATCTTCAATATATTTGTAAAGAAAACAAAGTTTCATTATGTGAACAAAATATAGAGGTATCAAAAGAAAAACAGAGGAAGCTCCTGAAAGAACTCAACTCACTATTAACTATCTTTGATTTGCAGGCAAGGAAACTGACTCAAGTTAATTCTAAGAAGCAAAGCCCTGATGTTATTATCTCTTCTTTTTTCCTTTTTTCTTTTTTTGTGAAAACTTAGGAAATTTAGGCTGGAGAGGGAAGAAGAGGATAGAGACTTCAAGTGCCTTTAAGGAGGAGGAGGAAAGAGAGGGAGTTGGAGATTTGATTGTGTTATTTGAACAGCATTGGTGAAGCTCAAACAAGGGAGGTAGCAAGCCATGCGGGCCTGCGGGAAGAGCATTTCCAGAAGAACAGCACTTACAGTCTTGGGATCGGGAAGAATTGGAATTTGATGGGGGAAAACCAAGGCCAGTGTTGTCAAAAAGAGTACATTAGTGGGGAAAACAATAGAGTAGAAGACTGAGAATGGAAGAGAGGAGCAGTCAGGGACCATATTGTGGGAACCTTTTAATTTGGCAATAAATACAACTTGTAGTCCTTAGGAGCATACGTCACAGCAACTAACAGCAACAGTGTTGATAATACTAAGCAACAGTAAAAACACGTACCTAAAACATTTCCTATTTTTTACTATAGAAATCGAAGAAAGCAGATACAAATGCAATAGTCTGCATATTTATTTATACAGAGAGTTTTCATCTGAGACCAGAACACACACACACACTCTTTATACAACTAAAAGTGGTTTCAGCTGACACTTAGCAAAATGCTTTGGCCCAAATAAACTAATGAGAAAGGCCTAGTAAAGTATTCGAAGTGCAAATAAACCAATCATGCTGAGTAAATAAACACAATTTATTTGAATTTGAATTTACACTCACGAAATTACCTAAAATGGAGACAACAGATTCACTACAGCTTCATCATCTGTAGTCCTTCCTCTTTAGTTCTGAGAAGGATGCTAACCGCTTGGTGATGATCTCTTTCCAGCATTTTGTGAAAGCTTAGAGGACTTAAAGAAACTGAGGCCTGGGGAGAGTGGCGAGAGACAAAGAGGAGGAGAAAGGAAGAGGAAACGGAGAGATTGCTCCTGGCATAGGTCTACAGACAGGATCCCAGCTTCCTGGAATGGTGCACAGAGATTGCTAAGTATCCGTGCCACAAGTGGAGAAGGGGTGACATTCAACTCCAGGAGGAGACTCAACTCCAAGAACCTACAGAGGCAGCCAAGTGTGCTGATGTTCAGGAACCAATACTTAGAGGGTACCCCACAGGTCTGTGAAAGAGCCATTGGAGACCGCAAGAAAGAAGGTTTCCACAAGTATAATCACAGATTAGATGGTTGGATAGATTAGAGGAAGGATAACTCTATGACCTGATAATTACTGAAATACATGAGACAATTCTTGCACATCAGACTGTGTCAAGAAAGACGGAAACTCAATTAGTTTGATACAATGGGAAATTACACACGCAAAGAATTAGCTGTTAACTGTACTACATTTGTGTGCAAGGCAAGATAAGATACAGAACCGAAATCTTCACATGGTCAACTCGGGTGAGACACATGTAACTGGAAAATGGAAGGAAGAGTTCCAAAAAGGCTTTAATCACCCTGGACTATTTTCATCCACTATATTTACGATTCTTGGACAACTCCATTGTAGCTTAAGGGTAAGAGAACTCAATTTAGCCCAATTCAAAAGCTGAACAGATTTCCTGTGTTTGATCCTTTTCAGCTACAACTATGGGTCCAGCGCAAATCAAAGTGGACGTCAAGGCTCTTTTTCCTTTGGGAATTTTAACTTGCTTTGCTACTGTGTCTGACACAGATATGCCGACCTCACTGTGACTACAGGCCAGCCAAATGGGAAAGGGGACAGAATGAATCAAATCCCCCTTTTGATCACTCAACAGGAGGTCCACAGGCACCAGGTCTCATTAACTATTTCTGCTTCTCCAACTGCAGTCAGTGCTACACAGGGCCTGCTTCATGCTTGCCAGGGTCTCTCACCAAACACAGGCATTTTAACTGCTGGCTTCCTTGAGATGTCCCTGGGCTAGGTAAAAGCACTCTGAGACAGTGTTCCTTCTCCCTTGGCTCTGTACCTGCAGTGAATGTATGCCTCTTCCTCAGCTGGGACAAGAAGCCACAGCTCTTCACTGATTAAATCCCGTGTCTGGTCCAAACTCACATCGTAGCTTCTCCATCAACCTCCACTGCACGCTTTCACAGCCAGGTTATCTTAGATCAGCCCAAGAGGCACTTCAGAGAGTGACATTCAAGTCTGGCTATATAGCTGATACTGAGATCTTCAAGGCATGAAAACACTTCAAAATTACGTTGCTAAAACACTCTACAGATTATATGTATAGTAGAGCTTTCGAACTTACAAGTAACAACAAATACCAAAATAGGTTCTTACTTTTCCTTTCTCAACTTCTCTCATTTTCTCTCTCTCACAGACACATGCACACATCCTTTTTACATGTTAAGACAATTACACGAAAAACAGATCATAGATTTTTAAATAGCAGCTCAATATGAAGATCAAACAAAACTGTACTTCCTCTATTTAAAACAAAATCACATAAATTACCCATCGGTTTCCCTATATTTGATATTATTGAATAATGCTATAAGTTGATCTTTTTGTTTTTATTGGGGTTTTTAACTTTGACTGAAATACTTGCTTCAGACTTACTGAAGGCAGAATTAACTATTTTTTTTCTTTTTTTGACCTCCTCCTTTTAGATTTGGGGGGTGATGATTCAAAATCAGATGTGTTCAGAGTAATGGATGCAACTTCCACCAATCCTGGCTGAAGGGGTTCCAGTGATACCTGAATAACAATTTTTGTTTCAGGAGACAATCCTTCTAGCTGCTTAGGCTTCTTAAACATTTGATGACACTGGGTCTTGTGATCCCTCTCCTCTTTGGAAGTTAAAAACTGTAGCCGACATTTGGAACACTGGTGAAAACTCTTTTCCCAGTGCCCTCGATGATGACGTCTGTATGCTGTTGCAGTTTTAAAAATTTTGAGACAAAACGGGCAAAGTAAATTCTTGGTGTTACCATGGTATGCTCTGAAATGTGCATCCACATCTGCAAAAAATGATGATCTGTAACTGCAAACCTGGCATACATAGGGCATTTCACCAGGCTTATGATTGTCTTTCATGTGCTCTAAAAGAACCTGATCTGTCTCAAAGGACAACTCACAGATGCAACAGACTGCGGAGGGCTCCTGGGCCGTGTGGACACTTTCAATGTGACACTGCAGCTGGAAGGGAGTCGGAAACTGGCGGAGGCAGTGCTGGCAGGTGGTGTGGGTTTTCCAGCTGTCACCTCTCTGCCTCTCAAGTTCCAAATGGTGCTTCATGTGATTCATAAACTTGACATTTTTTAGAACTTTCAAGCAGCTGAGGCATTTAAACGCCGTGTGGGTCTTCGGTTCTGGCTGCCCAACTCCTCCATGCTCGCCATAGTAGAAGTCGCGAAGTAACACAATCAGATTTCCTTCTGTGGGATCACCAATTTTGTTTGGACTTGCCAAACTTGGAAAATCAGTTTTTGTCCGTCCACTTTCCCCTAAAGGTCTTACAGGCTTGCAATGAACACTGTCGTTTGGAAAAGGTGTTGGACAAGGTTCTCCATTCTGAACATGGCTTAGTGAGGTATGGACACGGTCTGGTGTGCTTTGCTGAGTGGTCTCTGTATGAAAAAAACCTGGCGGGGAGAAACCTAAAGAATGTTCCCCTACAATGCCATCACTGAGTTTAGGCCTTCTGGGATTTCTGCGATTTGTTTCACAAGGGGAAACTCGCTTTGATACATGAGGACTTTTATTCATATCTCCTGCAGAAACTGCTGTTTCTACTGGATGCTGCAATGAACCTGTGAAGGTAATCAAAGAAGAACATAACTCCTTCGAAAAGCAATCAGGCACTATTTGTGGTGAAAGATTTTTATAATCAGCTTGAGACGGAGGTTCAATAATAATAGGACTACCTGTTGATCCTGAGTCAGAGTCAGACACTGGCAAGACAGTCTTTGCTTCTGATGTAGGAGTCACATGACTAACAGGCTGTAATCTGTGAGCGTTACCTCTCCTGAAGTGACCATACCTTTTTCTCCTTGAATAAGAACCTGGGGTATCTCTGTTCAGTATGTTTGAAACGACTGGTTTTGAAGCTGAGCTCATCCCAACAAAGATCACGTCAGCATCGTCATTTACATGTTCCAATCCAACCAAGATCACTTCATCATCATCATCATCATCATCTACTTGTTTCGTCTCTCCCTCCCTTTTCCGTACTTCTGGCTCTTGTTCTTCTTCACGTAACATACATGGGAGTTCCATATTTTTAATACTTTTTTATTCTTAGAGGGTGCGGCCACAAGTCCCAGTGCTTCCTTTATACAAACTGCCACCTAAGTGTAAACATACTACAGATTAGTTAAGTACAGAAAAATGGGCTATTTGATTATCTCCAAAACTCTAGAGTACTTATACACACCCTTATCTTACAGACAAAGACACTGAGTGTCAACCAGACTCAATGACAGCTAAAAAATCTACGACTACAAGTCTACATGGCTCTAGAATCATAGCTTTGTCGCATGTTCACTTTAACCTCTTCTACTTAAAAAAATAAAGAGGGGGGAAAAAACGCCACACTGATCATTACGTGAAATCACATGTAAAGGATGAGTATTTTTACAAAAGCACTGTTCTACAGCGTTTCGAAGCATGGACTTTGGAGTCATAGGAGATTAAGTTGGAATTCTAACTTAACCACACACCAGTTGCGTCTTCTTGGGCAAATTTGTAACTTTTAAATGTGTGTCTGTATCTTAAAGACAAACATGCTTATTTCTTAGACTTAAGGTTAACAGCTTTTTTAAAAGGCATCAGCTATTCAATGGCATCTTGTTTTGTAGTAAAAATGGAAGAAAATGTATCTTAAATGCACATTACAACTGATCCATAAATTCTAATTTCGTAAATGTTAACAAAGAAAATAGGTAGCAAATTCAAAGTATAATCTATCTCTACCTAGTTAACAAACAGCATAATACAATGTCAAGCACTTAATTCAGGCCTAGGAAACTGAGAATGAGCTCTCTGATAATCTCACCCCATCCACACTGATATATCCTAAATTTCTCCCTCTAATCCTGGCTAAACTTCAATCCAACAATGCTTCATCTTTATGTCACATGTCTCTTCCGCACATAGCAGGCAAAGTGATGCCAGTCTTTCTCTCATACCAATATTAGAAAGAGACATCACACACACACACACACACACACACAAACACACACACACCTGATATCCCTTATGGATACAGGTGAAAGAGTCCTCAACAAAATACTGGCAAACAAAATCCAACAGCATATAAAAAAGACTGTACACTATGATCACATGCAATTTAGGGAGGTATGCAAAGTTGGTTCATTATAGGAAAGTCAATCAACATTATGCCATTTTAAAACAATAAAACAAATAACACATCTGCCTGAAGAAAAGGCATTTCCCTGAATCTAGCACCTTTTCATAACCGGGGTTAAAAGAACACTTAATAATTAAGAACAGAAGAGAACTTTCTCAATCAAAGGGCACATGTAAAAAGACCCACAGCTAACATCATACTTAAGAATGAAAAACTGAAAGCTTTCCCTCTAAGACTGGGAACAACACAAGGAAGTCTATTACACACTTTGGCTCAACATTATACTGGCAGTTCTATAACCAGAGCAATCAGGTAACAAAAGAGAATTGTTGCTGTAGTTTCAAAAAAAAAAAAAAAAAAGAAAAAAGAAAAAAAAAAAAAAACAACAACGAAAAAACAAACAAAAAAAAAACACAAAAAACAGCCTTCAGAATGGAAAGGAAGAAGTCAAAGTATATTGGAGATAAGATAATTTAGTATAGAAAATGTTGAAGAAACACAAGTATTAGAATTAATATAAAGCTTGCAGAATAGAAGACAAATATTTTAAAAGTCAACCACATTTTATACAGTAGCAACAACTGTTGTTAAGTAAATACTTGAATCTACACTAGCATTCAAAAGAATACTTAGGAAGTCAGAAAGAGAAAGACAATATATTCTTTTGAATGGCTGAGTAAACTCCACTGTGTCTATGTACCACAGCTTTCTGATCCATTTATCTGTTGATGGACATCTAGGTTGTTCCATGTCCTGGCTATTATAAACAGTGTTCTCCATAGTGGCTGTACTAGACTGCATTCCCACCAACAGTGTAAGAGGGTTCCCTTTCTCCACACCCTCTCCAGCATTTATTGCTTGCAGACTTTATAGGAATCAATTCTAATGAGATGGATGAAACTGGAGCCGATTATACACAGTGAATTGAGCCAGAAAAAAAAACACCAACACAGTATACTAACACATATATATGGAATTTAGAAAGTTGGTAATGACAACCCTGTATGAGAGACAGCAGAAGAGACACAGATGTATAGAACAGATTTTGGACTCTGAGGGAGCGGGAGACGGTGGGATAATATGGGAGAATGGCATTGAAATATGTACACTATCATGTAAGATAGTCGCCAGTCTATGTTCGATGCAGGATACAGGATGCTTGGCGCTGGTGCACAGGGATGATCCAGAGAGATGATGTGGGGTGGGCGGTGGGAGGGGGGTGAGGATTGGGAACTCATGTACTCCTGTGGCGGATTCATGTCAATGTATGGCAAAACCAACACAGTGTTGTAAAATAAAATATAGTAAAAATAAAAATTAAAAAAAAGAGAGAGAAAGACAAATATCGTATGGTATCACTTACATGGACTCTAAAACATGACACAAATAAACTGATCTATGAAAGAGAAACAGACTCACAGACATAGAGAGCAGACTATGTGTTTCCCAAGAGGGAAAGGTAAGGCTGGGACAGATTGGGAGCTGGTGATTAGCAGATGCAAAGCATAATATATACAATAGACAAACAAGAGCGTACTGTATAGCACAAGGAACTATATTCATAATTTGAGATAAACAATAATGGAAAAGGGTATGAAAGAAATTGTGTGTGCATATGTGTGTGTTTACATATGAAGGAAAGGAAAGGGCAACTGTTGGCAAGCACGTACAGAAACTGGATCCTTGTGTGTTACGGATAGATTTTAAAATGGTGCAACTGCTACAGAAAACAGTTTAAAGGCTCCTCGAAAAATTAAAGAACTAGAGCTGACACATGATTCAGCAATTCCACTTCACAATATAAAATCAAAAGAAGTTAACATGGGGTCTTGGGATATCTGCAGAGCCGTGCTCACAGCAGCACGAAGCACAACAACTAAGAGGTGGAAGCATCGAAATGGCCATCAAATGTGATATATACACACAATGAAATATTATTTAGCCATATAGAGAAAATTCTGTCACATGCTACAACATGCATGATCATTTCAGACATCAAGCCAAATGCAATAAGCCAGTCCTACAAAAAGACAAATACTGTAAGTTTCTACTTGCATGAAATAGCTAACACAGTCAAGCAATAGAAAGGAAACAAAAAAGAACGATGGAGTCCATGGTCTAGGTCAACGGGCAAGAAAAGAGGAGTTGCTGGTTAATGGGACAGGTGATGGGTACAGAGTTTCGATTTTGCAAGCTGTAAAGGTGTAGAGATCTGCTTCATAACAATGTAATAAGGAATTCCCTGGTAGTTCAGAGGTTAGGACTCCACAGTGTCCTATCAGGGGCCTGGGTATGATCCTCAACCAGGGAACTGTCATTCAAGCTGCACAACACAGCTAAAACAATGACAACAACAACAAATCAACACTGTCACTATGTGTGTGTCTATGTCTTAGTCACTCAGTTGTGCCCAACTTTGCATCCCCCAGGACTAAAGTTCACCACGTTCCCTTCTCCATCAGATTTGCAGTGGGTTGCCATTTCTTTCTCCAAAAGGTTGATGAAAGTATGCAAAATACTTAGCATGCAAAAATGGTTAAAATGGTAAAAATTTAACTTAGATGTTTTCTACAACAATTAAAAACAGAAAAGCATTTAACAACCAGGAAAAGAATTTGAATAGACATTTCCGACTCTTTGCAATCCCATGGACTGTAGCCTACCAGGCTCCTCCGTTCATGGGTTTTCCAGGCAAGAGTGCTGGAGTGGATTACCATTTCCTTCTAAAGGCGATCTTCCCCACCCAGGAATTGATCCCAGGTCTCCTCCCTTGCAGGCAGACATTTGAATATTTGAAATTCACCTGTGGCCTTGACAAGAGTGGCTTTATAGGAAAATGAGAGAACTCGAGATAACAAAGTCTAGGAACATCTCTGCAGAGGTCTGTAACAAGCAAATATGAAATAAAAGCAGCAGAAGCAGGATGTGTCACCAAAAGACGGATTTTTAACGACAGGTCACATTATAGTCAGTCTGTTTGCTGATGGGAACCATCCAGAGAAACAGAAACCTTAATCCAGGGCAAAGAGGAGACTTGCTAGAACATCAAGAAATGAGTAGGTCTAGAACTGAGTAGATCAAAATTGAGTACATCAGGCCAGAGAGCACACAAGCTGGAGAAGGCAATGGAAACCCACACCAGTACTCTTGCCTAGAATATCCCACAGACGGAGAAGCCTGGTAGGCCGCAGTCCATGCGGTTTCGAAGGGTCGGACACGACTGAGCGACTTCACTCTCATGCACTGGAGAAGGAAATGGCAACCCACTGCAGCGTTCTTGCCTGGAGAATCCCAGATAAGGGAGAGCCTTGTGTGTGGCTGTCCATGAGACTGCAGAGCCGGACACGACTGAAGTGGCTTAGCAGCAGTAGCAGCACACAAGAAGGGTACCCAAGCCAAATAATTTGCTTACATTGACAGAGCTGAGATCATAAAAAAAAAAGGCTGGCATAGTGGATTAATGGGTATGGTAACCAGCCTTCAAGTGAATTCAATCTCCTAATATTCCCACCCCTGTGTGGTTCTCTCTCAATCTATCACAGGGTAGACTTGTGAGACTAAGCAAATACACAAGTGAAGATGTGTAACATCTGAAAAAAGACTCTGCACTTTATCATGGGTGCAAGAGCTTTCCTGAATCACTCATTCTGAGAAAAGACAGCAGCCTCCACAAGAGAAGCCCCTTGGAGAGGCCCACAGAAGGAGGAACTGAGGCTTCATGAGTACAGACAAGTGAGAGAGCTTAGATTCAACAAGCTAAGTCTTCAGAGGTTGCCAAGCCAGACAAAAGCTTGACTACTAACTACCTCAGGAGAGATCCTAGGCCAAGAGATAACAAGTGGTAAGTTCTTTCAAACTATTCCATTTTGAGATCATATGTACAACACAAACATTTCAAGTTTTAATACCATTCACATCATACGTACACACAGAACAGTTCTCCTATAAATATAGCTAAAATCAAAACACACACACACACACACACACACACACTCACCCAATCCAAAGCACCGAAACACAGGAGTTGCCTAGCAGTCCAGTGGTTTGGTTAGGACTCAGCCCTCTCACTGCCAGGATCCTGTGTTGGATCCCTGGCTGGGGAACTAATATCCTATGAAGCCACATGTTGTGACCAAAACAAAACATGCTGTGAAGTCAAAGTTGTACCAGCAAGATAAGTATACAACACAGCTGTAGGCACAAGTTGCTGGGCATAGAGCTTCCTATGATCTTGTTTATTCGCATGACATGAACTCAGAGGGTGCCTCACCCCCATCCAGTGGAGCTGACTTACTTAATGAAGAAAAGCCCTTAAGGGTACAGAAATGAGCAAGTAATCTCACGTGAACATGTTAAATCACAGGATATTTTCTCTGAATGAACCACTGGATTCATTCATTCATTTGGCCATGCTGTTTGGCTTGTGGGGTCCCAGTTCCCTGACCAGAGATTAAATCCAGACCACTGCAGTGGAGGCCCAGAATCCTAATCACCAGGCCACCAGGGAACCCCCACACCTGCATTGCTTTGCTTTCCTAGCTAAAACCTTAGGATATGTGCATTGCCCCATTTTAGCCTCACCAAGTGGTAGGAGTCAGCTCTACACAGCTTAAGACCCATGGTGTTCTTACTTTTTTTCTTTCAAGAAGGCAGGGGAAAGCAAGTCACCCTGCCTGTTTTTAAGCTTGCCACTCAGAAAGCTGCAAACGTGAAACCATGATGGCCCTGAAGTCAGCACCCGCAATCAGGGTCAGGTAATCCCCAATCAGGAATACTCTCTCTCAACAGCAACGTGTCAGCCGACGAATGAAAGGAGAAAAACGCAAAGTAAGAAAGCCACACCTTTGTCCCTGTTGTAAAGATGTCTGTCACCTTACCTCAGGGGCCCACTGAAATCCTGAGCGCTTGAGACCTCCCAGGCAGCACAAGGTCACATCCTGGGGACAAGCAGAGGAAACGGCCAGGGTGAGTCCCCTGTTCTGGGAACATTCTATCCCCCAGGCCCTACCTGGTCCTACCCTACGGATGCTGACCAGGCGTCTCACACTCAACCAGACCAAGTGATTGAACTCCTTTGCCCTGAGCTTCTTCCTCCCACCTCCCTTCTCTCAGTAACAAACAAATACCTCATCTGCCAACTTCCCGAACCAAAGGCCTGAATCTCGGGGCCCCCAGGGACGGGGCAGCCCTGGAGTCCGAGGAGAGGCAGAGGAAACGGGAAAACGACTAAAGCACCAGGGCAGTGAAGAGGCTGCTAGATAGATGTTTTGGTTTTGTTTTTGTTTTTTTGCTGCTCCTGCCTGACTGTGCCTGGGTGCAGAACCGGGTTGGGCCGTGAAGATTTGTGCATCTGTGTTTAAATACATTAGGTTGCACAGGAGAGCTAGGTGCCAGAGGCCAGGGGCCTAAGGGGCCCTTTCCGCGAGCTGGCTTGTCCCGCCCCTGGGCAGGAAAGCTGCTGGAGAGCAGAGCCCGCCCAGACTAGAGAGGGGAGAGGGCGAAAGGAGCCTGAAGCCTGTGGATCCTGCCAGAAGCTCTCACGGCCCTCACCAGCCGCCCCGCCCAGCAAGGTCTCGTGCTAGTGGGGACCCGAGAAACCCTCCCTTTAGCCGTCAGGCACCGCTTTGGCTGAACCACGCTCCAGTCCTTACCGGAACCCGTTGACAGAGGAGACAGAACTGCTGGCAGCTCACCTGCCCTAGGCATTTCCAAGATTAACACTGAGGAGTGGAGCCTGAGGGGACTAGGCCTCCTCAGGTCTGGGGCGCCGCCTCAGCTCCCCCTACAGGCCTGCAGGCTGCCTCCGATGATTGGCTGCCAGGTGTCGGCGCCAGCCATCTGATTGGCCGCGAGGCCGAGTTGGGCGCATGCGCGCGCGATGAGCCCTCCCCCCACCCCCTCACCCCGTAAAAGTACCCACTGTAGGCGTGGTCAGGCTGAATCTGAATCTCAAGGATCTTGGGTCAAGATTGCTCAGCTCACCAAACGCGAAGAAAGAAGAAACAGATGGCACAGTCGCCAGGGCTCAGGGCTGAGAACGGCCTCCGAGTCTACCAGGGGAGTCCAGTGATGGTGTCCGGCACTCACAGCCCTCAGGGGTGACCTCCCTTAAGCCAGTTCTTTGCTTAAGGAACTTGACGGTACAGTGGATCTTGGCGCCCCTCCTCTTAGGATTACATTTCTTTTTCTTTTTTTTTTTTCATTTATAGTATATGTATATTCTCTTTTATTTTTATTTTTTATTTTTTTCAGTTTTTTTAAATTAATTAATTTTTTTAATTTTAAAATCTTTAATTCTTACATGCGTTCCCAAACATGACCCCCGCTCCCACCTCCCTCCCCACAACATCTCTCTGGGTCATCCCCATGCACCAGCCCCAAGCATGCTGCACCCTACGTCAGACATGGACTGCCGATTCAATTCTTACATGATAGTATACATGTTAGAATTCCCATTCTCCCAAATCATCCCACCCTCTCCCTCTCCCTTATGTTCATCGCAGCACTGTTTATAATAGCCAGGACATGGAATTACATTTCAATCAAGGCAGGGCAGCCTGCCCCTGTTTCTGCACTGTCTATTGTGAGCTGAGAATGAGCTTTACTTTTTCTTCTTCTTCTTCTTTTTAATTTTAGAGCTTTACACTTTTAATGGCTGAGGAAAACCGAAAAGAATTTTATTTTCTGACGTGAAAATTGTGTGTAATTCAATTTTTGGAGTCCTTAAAGGTGGAACAGGGACTTGCCAGCTTCTTTGGTTATCCTCTATGCCTGAAAACTTAATTAATTGCCAATGGTCATATTCACAAAGCCTAACATATTTCTTTTTTGGCCCTTTACACAGTGTTTTTTAAATGCCCTGTTCTGCTGGAAGTCTCCTGGTAGTCATATGGGAGAATAAAGTTTTGGTTTTGTTACAATATTTCTTTTTTTTTTTTTTTCTACCTTTTCTTTATTTTCCTCAACTCATGTTATTTCCCCCCCTCCCAGTGGTTTTTTTTTTTTTAATTTTAATATCTTTAATTCTTACATGCGTTCCCAAACATGACCCCCCCTCCCACCACCCTCCCCTCAACATCTCTCTGGGTCATCCCCATGCACCAGCCCCAAGCATGCTGCACCCTACGTCAGACATGGACTGGTGATTCAATTCTTACATGATAGTATACATGTTAGAATTCCCATTCTCCCAAATCATCCCACCCTCTCCCTCTCCCTCTGAGTCCAAAAGTCCGTTATACACATCTGTGTCTTTTTTCCTGTCTTGCATACAGGGTCGTCATTGCCATCTTCCTAAATTCCATGTATATGTGTTAGTACACTGTATTGGTGTCTTTCTTTCTGGCTTACTTCACTCTGTATAATTGGCTCCAGTTTCATCCATCTCATCAGAACTGATTCAAATGAATTCTTTTTAACGGCTGAGTAATACTCCATTGTGTATATGTACCACAGCTTTCTTATCCATTCATCTGCTGATGGACATCTAGGTTGTTTCCATGTCCTGGCTATTATAAACAGAGCTGCGATGAACATTGGGGTACATGTGTCTATTTCAATTCTGGTTTCCTCAGTGTGGATGCCCAGCAGTGGGATTGTTGGGTCATAAGGTAGTTCTATTTGCAATTTCTTAAGGAATCTCCACACTGTTCTCCATAGTGGCTGTACTAGTTTGCATTCCCACCAACAGTGGAGGAGGGTTCCCTTTTCTCCACTTCTCCATTATATTCATTTTTCATTCTTTACTAATTTCACTCCTTCATATCACTATAAGTTTCCTTTAATGGAAGCAATGAAATAACATCAAAGAAAATACCTCTGTTGGTAGTTTTAACAGGTAACATGTTAGAAGGTATATGCTCAACTAAAAATATGTTGTATATATACAGTAAATACCACTTTAAGTAGCTTCAGAACTTGTATCTGGTTTCAAGTCACTAGGAAGGTTTGTTGAACATCCAATATTCTAACCTCCAGCTGTTCTCAACTTCAAAAAGATACAACTTTTTCAATAATTTGTTATCCCAAGTTTAAACTCCCTTTTAGCCACATATATGAACATGCTTTCTAGGTCACATGATTGAATCTGACCTATTGCCAAAAAGTGAAAATTTTGGAATACCTTTCTCAAAAGAGAGATGTTGTTTTCTTCTTCCAGAAAGACCGGTAGTGCAGCCGATCTTTGAACAGTTTGTCGGTTTTTGTTAACTCCATAAAGATTAAGCTGTCGAATTAAACTTTTCATGCTCTTGGTTTCAAATTTTCTGAAAGGCTCCTTTCTTTCCAAGACTTCTTTCCTGAAGAGTTCTTCATTGATCACTCTACATGTGCCTGTCTCATCCCACCAAATAGATTCAAACTGATCACTTTCCACTATATTCCAAAGTTTTTGTGGAAATGTGAGTGAAAGAAAATCATTCACATCATCTGTTTCAGAGACAGAATATGTGTAGTGTGGCCTTTTGATCACCAGATCCTCAGACAAAGCCTGAAAAGCATATTCTTCAATCATAGATCTCAAAACTGAGTCCCCAGTTGTATAATCATACCAGTAAGACCTAATGGAGTTTTCTGAACCAGTGGACTCACCTTTAGGAGGTCCATCTTGAATTTCTGAAGAAATATGTGCCATCTCAGGGAAATCTTTCTTCACATAATGTTCCCATTTGTCTGCTTTTACACAATGCAACTTCAAATGATGTTTGGCTGGCCTACAGAGAGAAACTCTCTGGACAATCACAGAGGTCCTCCCAGTCAAACAGCTGTGACATCACAAAATCACTGGTCTCCTAGCAATCGAAGGTTAGTTGTGACATGACCAAGTCACTGGTCTCCTAGCAACTGAAGGGTAATGTTCAACCAAGTGTTTACTTCACTATCAACTTAAAATACAGACTGCTGGCAGAAATACTAACCAAAACCATGAAGCATGCAAAAATCTCATTAGTAAAGTTGACCTTTTTTTTTTGGGTGGGAGGAGGTTTCTGTGTTTGGGATGGTCTTTCTCTTTCTGGCAGTTTGTGGTTCCTCTTTATTGTGGAGGTTCCTCCCTGTGGCTAGGGTTGGACGAGGGGCTTGTCAGGTTTCCTGGTTAGGGAAGCTTGTGTCAGTGTTCCGGTGGGTGGAGCTGCATCTCTTCTCTCTGGAGGGCAATGAAGTGTCCAGTAGTGAGGTTTGAGATGTCTATGGGTTTGCTGTTTGGGCAACCTGTATATTGACGCTCCAGGTTCTGTTCCTGTGTTGCTGGAGAATTTGCATGGTATGTCTTCCTGTGGAACTTGTTGGCTATTCGTGGTGCTTGGTTTCAATGTAGGTATGGAGCTTTTTGGAAGATGTCCTTTTTTTTAAAATAAATTTATTATTTTTTAATTGTAGGGTAATTACTTTACATTATTGTAATGATTTTGCCATACATTAACATATGTCCGCCACAGGTGTACACATGTTCCCTTTCCTGAACCCCTTCCCTTCTGCCAACCCGTACCAACCCTCTGGGTCGTCCCAGTGCACCAGCCCCAAGCATCCAGCATCATGCATTGAACCTGGGCTGGAGACCCATTTCATATATGATATTATACATGTTTCAATGCCATTCTTCCAAAACATCCCACCCTCTCACTCTCCCACAGAGTGCAAAAGACTGTTCTATACATCTGTGTCTCTTTTGCTATCTCGCATACAGGGTTATCGAAAACTCACATCAATAAATCTACTTTATTTCTGAAATAAAAGTGATTTATCATCCTTCTATGCACATATTCTTAATATTCAGTACTGTTACCCTAGCAGACTTGGTTTACTTGTTTCTGTGCAAACAAATTTATGAATTGACTGTGGGTTTCAGTGGGGGGGGGGGCTGAAAGTGCTTATTGTAGGACGAAGTAAGGTGTCTTAGCAGCTGGTGCTTCAAAGATGCAAATCCCCAAATACTTTCAGGGGGAATATTTTAATGGCTGAGTGAGGGTGGAACATGGGGTCTGTGATCAATATTGGGACATTCTACTAATGGCCTATTAGTGAGGATATTGGGAGTCCACATCATTGACCGTCTAGATCCAACTATGCACTTACATTTCAGCCTGGTTTGGGCTTTAGCATCTCTAAAATTGTTCACAGGATATTGCTCCGAATGTCATCGATGGTCCTTGCTGCTGCTGCTGCTAATTCGCTTCAGTCGTGTCCGACTCTGTGCGACCCCAAAGATGGCAGCCCACCAGGCTCCCCCATCCCTGGGATTTTCCGGGCAGAACCCTGGAGTGGGTTGCCATTTCCTTCTCCACGCTGGCCCTTGAGGAGGGACTAGAGACCCTTGAGTTTGATTAGTGGCTAAATCATTATTATTGTCTATCACTTGATTGTTTTCCTTAGTTTCTGTCTTTTCTAGCTTCTCTGATTAAAATTCCTTTTGAACATGAGGTCTACAATCTCCTACCTCTCTCTCTCGATTTCCATGCTTTTCAATCTTAAGAAGGGACTGCTTAGTACAATAAAGGAAAACAAGTCTTGGACTTAGAGCTCGATCATAAATATGACAGAAAATCTCAGTGCAGGTTCCATTTCTTTTTCAGGTTTCCCAGCTCTTGGAGTGATTGAGTCAGCAACAACTTTGGCTCTTTCCTGTTGAGATGGAGCATGGAGTTGGAAATAATTCTAAAATCTAGGCTTGCTATCAACAGTTTATGATATGAAAACATATCTCTATTTTATATATATTATATATATATATGTCTATGTTAGTATTTTGTCATTAAACTGGACAAACATTTGAGAATTGGTCTATATTTATGAAAAGGAGAGAGGTGAGTGATATAAAAGAGTCCTCATATGTTACATGCAGCCAAGGAAACATATTTTGAAGTATTTCAACTTCCATAATATTCAACAATCGAGTAGAATTTGAATCATTCTACATTTGGGTTTTATTGTTTTCCCATTTCTATTACACCTAACATGAATTAAAAGCCATCGCACATTTTTTCATACACACACTCATGCATAGACAGGTGTATATATGTATATATGTCAAAATATAATTTTAGGCAACTTTATTTAGGTGACCACAGTCATTGCTAGCTCCCAAGATCTTAGTAAACTGTTTGGGAAGCCCTACATTACTTAATATCTTTCTGGCTGAAACATTCATCTCGTTGCTGAAAAGCTCTCCTTTCATCTAGCTCATTTTCCACTATTCTTTCTGTAATAAGAGTTAGGGCTCATACTTATGAGGGCACCTTGAACTCAGAAAACTGCAACTCAAGCTTACTTAGTGATATTGTTCCAAACATGCTGTTGTTTTCCTCACGTTGGACACAATTTGACTTGATTTATTTCTAATATAAATTTGTTTATTTTAATAGTAGTCTAATTGCTTTACAATATTGTATTGGTTTTACCATACATTAACATGGATCTGCCACGGGTGTACAGGTGTTCCCTATCCTGAAAACCCCTGCTACCTCCCTCCTCAAACCATTCCTCATGGTTACCCCAGTGCACCAGCCCCGAGGATCCTGTGTCACGCATCGAACTGGTCTGGCGATTCGTTTGACAAATAATATTACACATGCTTCAATGCCATTATCCCAAATCATCCTACCCTCGCCCTCTCTCGCAGAGTCCAAAAGACTGTTCTATACATCTTTGTCTATTTTGCTGTCTCACGTACAGGTTTCTCATGACCATCTTTCTAAATTCCACACATATGCGCTCGTTTACTCTATTGGTATTTTTCTTTCTGGCTAACTTCACTCTGTATAATAGGCTTCAATTTCATCCACCTCACTAGAACGGACTGAAATGTATTCTTTTTAGTAGCTGAGTAATACTCCATCACGTATATGTACCACAGCTTTCTTATTCATTAGTCTACTGATGGATATCTAGGTTGCAGCCATGCCTTGGCTATTAGAAACAGTGCTGTGATGAACAATGGGGTACACGCGTCTCTTTCAATTCTGGTTTCCTTGGTGTGTACGGACAGCGGTGGGATTGCTGCGTCATATGACAGTCCTATTTACAGTTTGTTTGTTTGTTTGTTTGTTTGTTTGTTTAAGGAATCTCCACAGTGTTCTCCATAGTGGCTGTACCAGTTTGCAATTCCACTAACAGTGTCAGAGCGTTCCCTTTTCTCCACACCCTCCCCAGCATTTATTGATTGTAGACTTTTGGATAGCAGTCATTCTGACTGCGTGAAATGGTACCTCATTATCGTTTTGATTAGCATTTTTCTGATAGTGAGTGATGTTGAGAATCTTTTCATGTGTTTGTTAGCCATGTGTATGTCATCTTTGGAGAAATGTTTGTTTACTCCTTTCGCCTATTTTAACATGGGGTCATTTATTTTCCTGGAATTGAGTTTCAGGAGTTGTTCGTATATTTTTGAGCTAAATTCTTTGTCAGTTGCTTCAGTTCAGTTCAGTTCAGTTGAGTTCAGTTCAGTTCTGTTCAGTCGTGTGTGACTTTTTGAACCCCCATAAATTGCAGCACACCAGGACTCCCTGTCCATCACCAGCTCCCTGAGCTCACGCATACTCACGTCCATCGAGTCAGTGATGCCATCCAGCCATCTCATCCGCTCTCATCCCCTTCTCCTGCCTCCAATCCCTCCAAGCTTCAGAGTTTTCCAGTGAGTCACCTCTTCATATGAGGTGACCAAAGTACTGGAGTTTCATCTTTAGCATCATTTCTTCCAAAGAACACCCAGGAATGATCTTCTTTAGAATGGACTGGCTGGACCTCGTTGCAGTCCAAGGGACTCTCAAGAGTCTTTTCCAACACTACAGTTCAAAAGCATCAATTCTGCAGTGCTCAGCTTTCTTCATAGTGCAACTCTCATATCCTACAAGACTACTGGAAAATCCGTAGTCTTGACTAGCTGGATCTTTGTTGGCAAAAATAATGTCTCTTCTTTTGAATATTCTATCTAGGATGGTCATAACTTTCCTGTCATAGGGCAAGCGTCTTTTAATTTCATGGCTGCAATCACCATCTGCAGGGATTTTGGAGCCCCCCAAAATAAAATCTGACACTGTTTCCCCATCTATTTCCCATGAAGTCATGCGACCAGATACCATGAACTTAGTTTTCTGAATTTTGAGCTTTCAGGCAACATTTTCACTCTCCTCTTTCAGTTTCATCAAGAAGCTTTTTAGTTCCCCTTCACTTTCTGCCGTAAGGGTGGTATCATCTGCATATCTCAGGTGATTGATATTTCTCCTGGCAGTCTTTGTTCCAGCTTGTGCTTCTTGCAGCCCAGTATTTCTCATGATATACTCTGCATATAAATTAAACAAGCAGAGTGACAATACATAGCCTTGATGGACTCCTTTTCCTATTTGGAACCAGTCTGTAGTTCCATGTCCTGTTCGAGCTGCTGCTTCCTGACCTGCATATAGGTTTCTCAAGAGGCAGGTCGGGTGGTCTGCTATCCCCATCGCTTTCGGAATTTTCCACAGTTTATTGTGATCCACACAGTCAAAGACTTTGGCATAGTCAATAAGGCAGAAATAGATGTTATTCTGGAACTCTCTTGCTTTGTCAATGATCCAGCTAATGTTGGCATTTTGATCTCTGGTGCCTCAGCCTTTTGTAAAACCAGCTCGAACATCTGGCAGTTCATGGTTCATGTATTACTGAAGCCTGGCTTGGGGAATTTTGAGCAGTACTTTACTAGCGTGTGAGATGGATGCAATTGTGCCGTGATTTGAGCATTCTTTGGTTCTGCCTTTCTTTGGGATTGGAATGAAAACTGACCTTTTCCAGCCCTTTAGCCGCTGGTGAGTTTTCCAAATCTGCTGCCATATTGAGTGACACACTTTCACAGCATCACTAAAAGGGGGCAAAATCCCTAAACAGACGTGTCTTTAAAGAAGACATACAGATGGCTAACAAACACATGAAATATGCTTAAAATCATTCATCATTAGAGAAACAAAACTTAAAATTGAATGTGTCGTCATATCACACGGTTCAGAGTGGCCATCACCAGAAATTCTACAAGCACGAAATCCTGGGGAGGCTGTGGAGAAAAGCTAACCCTAATCCACTGCTAGTGGTAACACAAACTAGTACAACCTCTGTGCAGAACAGTTTGGTGATTCCTTGAGAAACTTGGACTACAACTGTCATATGACTGAACAACCCCCCTTCTTGGCATATACCCAGAGGGGATTACAGTCAAAAGAGACACATGTGCCCCAATGTTTATTACAATTCTCTTTCCGAAAGCTATGACATGCACGTAATCTACATGCACATCAGCAGATGAAAATATAAGGACGTTGTGCTATATATTCGAATAGAATATTACTTAGCTACAGAAAAACACATATTTGTGTCACTTTTGGTAAGGCAGTTCAACCTGCAGCCTATTATTCAGAGTAAAAAAAAAGTTAGAAAGAGAAAGGCAAATATTGTTTATTAATGCGTATAAATGGGATTTAGGAAGACAGTAACAATGATTCTGCATGAAGGCTAGTAAAAAAGATCCACATATAAAGAACAGACTCTGAGACTCAATGGGAGAGTTCAAGGATGGGATGATTTGAGAAAATAGCATTGAAACAGGTACATTACCATACATAAAAGAGATGACCAGTGCAAGTTCAATGCATGAAAGATGCATCCAACTCTTGTGCTGTGGACGAACCCAGAAGCATGGGGTAACAAGGGAGGTTTGAGTTGTGTTCAGGATAGGGGGACACATGTATCCATGCGGCTGATTCATGTTGATGTGTATGTCAAAAACCATCACAGTAATACACAGTAATTCTATTCCAATTAAAATAAATCACTTTTTAAAAGAAATATGAAGAAATACAAAAAATAAATCACTTTTTAAAAGAAATATGAAGAAATACAAAAAGAATGCATTCAGAAATAGCAGGGACATGCTCCAGAATACAACCTCAACAGTTGTTTCATATCTATTCAAGAAAGCGGGCTTAGGAGGGGCAGAACATGTGTGCTGGTATAAAAGCTGAAAGTCGAAGAAGGTAAACTTGAGATTGCAACTATGCAGTTGCAGCATGACCTCAGTATCATAGTCTAAATAGTGAAAGATGCATGTGGCAGAATGAAAGCTTAATAGATTGGCATGACTACTGTGGAGCGTAGGCTCAGTAGGAGTTCAATGCATGCACTTGAGCATCCTTTCAGGAGTGACGGTACATATGTTTCAGAGTGAAGATAAAGAGATGCAGCAAAAGTGCTCTAAAATGGTGGACAAATACTTGTAAGAAGGAAGGTTCAGAGTGGAAGCTCAGCATTTGCTATAGACTTAGACTTAAGTTGAAGACAGTAGGGAAGACCACTCGATGATTCAGGTTTGACCTAAATCAGATCCCTTATGATGGTACAGTGGACATGAGAAAATATTTAAGGGATTAGGCATAATAGAGTGTTTGAAGAACTACATATGGAGGTTCATGACATTGTAGAGGAGGCAGTGATGAAGACCATCCCCAAGAAAATGAATGCAAAAAGGCAAAATGGTGGTCTGAGGAGGCCTTACAAATAACTGAGAAAGGAATAGAAACAAAAGGCAAAGGAGAAAAAGGAAGATATACCCATATGAATACAGTGCACCAAAGAATAGCAAAGAGTGATAAGAAAGCCTTCCTCGGTGATGAGTGCAAAAAATAGACGAAAGCAACAGAATGGGAAAGAGTAGAGATCTCTTCAAGAAAATTAGAGATACCAAGGGTACATTTCATGCAAAGGTGGATACAGTAAAGGACAGAGATTGTATGGACTGAACAGAAGCAGAAGATATTAAGAAGAGGTAGCAAAAATCTATACAGCAAAGATTGAAGAACTATGCAGAGAAGATCTCCATGATCCAGATAATCAACTGATCTAATCACTCACCTAGAGCCAAACATCCTGGAATGTGAGGTCAAGCGGGCCGCAAGAAGCATCAATAGAAACAAAGCTAGTGGAGACAGAGAACTCCACTTGAGTGATTTCAAATCCTAATAGATAGTGCTATGAAAGTGCTGAACTCAATATGCAAGCAAATTTGGAAAACTCAGCAGTGGCTACAAGACTGGAAAAGATCAGTTGTTCCAGTATATGCATTTTAGAGCTTCTTCTCTGTAGTGGTGAAATGTGTTCCAAACAGAGTTAGACAGGACTGAAGCAATCCTGTGCAAAGAGTTGCATGATTTTTTTTAACCTGTAGCAGCTTTTTTCCAATGAGAGTTAACTGTGAAGGTGGAGCAGCTGCTTGGCTTTGAGGGACGCAGGTGGTGTCAAATGGGCAGGGTGCAGGGACACAGACTGACTACACCACAGGAGTTATGGCCCTATCAGAGCCTTTTTTTTTTTTTTGTTTTGTTTTGTTTTGAGCTCTTGTATCCAGTGATCAGAAGGCCTCTTTGGCCAGTCTTCTCTCTAGTTCCACCTATTCAGCCATTCACAAGGCTTCCTTGCCTGGGATCCTTCTCTGTCGTTCAATGGGTCAGCACATAGAGCGAATTTCCAGGCTGGGATCCTCCTGTGTAAATCAGTGCATCTGACACTTAAAGGAGCATCTTGAGTGGGATTCTACTCTAGTATGGTGCATCAGGCACTTAAAGGATGACCCTGCATGGTGTCCTGCTCTGCATTTCAGTGTGTTCAGCATTTGATGGGTCAGCCTCACTATTGTAGTAACTGCTGATGCTAGCATGTGGGGAGAGAGAGGCTATGGTGATTGCTCCACCCCCGACATGTGACTCGGTGTTATTGCCTTGCTTTCATGGCTGCCTGGCTTTCCTCCACAGGCATACCCTACCACAGTGTCCTCCTTCAAACCCCCTCTCTCCATCTCTCCCCAGGAAACAGCAGCCCTCCCCATGAATTGCCGCAAAGTCCCTAAACTGCAGCTGCCAGCCACGGGGCCTTTCAGGGGACGGATGTCCTTGTACGGGGTATGTACGGCTGCAGCAAGGACCCTCTGCTTCTCATTGCACCCAGCTTTCCACAGATCAGCTGTTTCACTCTCAGCTTTAAATGTCTATTCTACACTTCAGACGATTGACCTAATGTGGGATTGGACCTCAGCTTCAGTTCTTTCCCCCACTCAGGGCAGATCCAGTCCTACTAACACTCCTGATTTTTCCCCCAGTTCTTTCGCCCGACTGAGTTTTGCGTGGTTCTATATATTATTTTCCACTTGTCAGGTACTCCTGTCTGCTTTCCGGTAATATTCTGATTTCTCTTCTGTGTCTGAAGGTGTATGCCTGATGTATCCATGGAGAGATGTACTCCACATCCACTTATAGCTCCACCATCTTGTTCTCCTATCTCACGAGAGTTTTAGAGCACAGGATCCACCGTGGTAGTAGGTGTGCTATAAAATGTGAGTTCAGATATACTCTTGCGGGCAAGCTCAGTGATTTGAGCACAGCAAATCCAAAGCGTGGATTTAGTGTTGGCCAGACATATGCTTCAAATGTTAAGAAAATTATGTATGGTGTGCCAATTCTAGAGCACAAGGTCAGTGTGTGTGTACCATTTCCTGTAGAATGCAAGTTCAGTTGTGGAAAGAGGCATGCTCCGCAATGCAACTGAGCAGTTTTAGACATCTTGTGGTAGAGTACATGCTCAATAGTGGCAGGAACTGTGCTCTAGTGTGCATTCAGCAGTGGCTGGACGCATGTTGCCAGTGCCAATGGGATGGCTTCAGACAGCCTGCTCTAAAGTGCAAGCACACTAGTGGCAGAACGTGTGCTCTGGATTGCGAGCTAAGCTGTTTCAGTACTTCCAGGCTAGAGCAGAGACACAGTAGTGAGGCACGCAGGCTCCAAAGTGTCACACCCGCTCTAGAGCACAGATTTAGTAGTGGTGGGGAGAATCCGCAAAAGCACCATCTCAGGAGATGAAGCACGTGTTCTCGAAAGCCAAGATTCAGGATGTGAAGCATGCCTGCTCTAGATCATGGGTCTGTATTAAGAGGGGTATGCCTAAAGTGTGTTTCACTGTTGAGGGGCATGCTGAAGAGCTAAGTTCAGCAGATGCAGCATGCCTGCTCTACATGTGCTTCAGAGTGTTGTCTCAGGAGTTGCAGTGCGCTTGCTCAAGGGTGCAGACTGCAGAGGGACATGCTCTCTTGAAAGCTGGGTTTTTATTTTTGGTTGCATATCCAGAGATCAAATTCAGAAAATGTGATATACCTGCTGTGCCACACAAGCTCAGTAGCGGGAAGACAAGCCCTCAACATTGCAAGCGCAAGGGTTGTGGCATATGTGTATTGTGACGCACGATCAATTGAGGCAGGACATATGAAGTATACACCAGGTCTGTAGTGATGGCACGTCATCCACAGATATACAGGTACGCTACTCACAGCTTGCACAGTCTAGAGTGCTGGGTGACTAGCAGCAAAATGACTGGTATAAAATGTCACGGGGGTAATTGTTGCACACACATTCTCGAGCAATACCTCAAGGAAGTTAATATAACACTTCAGAATTCAAGGTCACTAGTGGTCACACAGTTGATCTAGAATGACGGTTCACTCGTGGAGATGATATGTGTTTTAGAAAGCAGCCTCCTGGAGTAGGTCCTCCAGAGTGCAGGAAGAAGTTGGGGAAAATATGCAACAGAGGGCAAGCCAAGTCATTGGCAATTTTCAGCTGCAGAGTGTAGGCTCACAGGTTTAAGCACCCAGGCCATCGGGCAAGAATAGTAGTAGTGGAACTCATGCTCTGTAACGCAGGCTCAGCAGTGATTAAGGAGTGTACCAGGGTGCAAAACCAGTAGCTGAAACATGAATATTTGGGGGCCTGGGCTTACAAGTGGCAAGACACAGGCTTCCGAGTCTGAAATTAGTAATGGCCACACATGCGCTCTAGACCACATGCTCACTAGCTGTGCCATGCCTGCTTAGTGTAAGGACTCAGAAGTGACAAGTGTGCTGTAGTGCTAGGGTTTATACTGCTGGGATGCATGATTCAGTGTGCAGTTGTGTAGTTCAGGCATTCTTACTCTACAGCACAGTCTCCATAGTGTCAGAACATTGGCTCTTGAAGGCACATGCAGTCACAATGGAAGATATGCTTCTGAGTAAACCTCAGAAGCACAAAACCCATGATGAAATGCGCTCACTCTGTATTCATGAGATCTGTACCCCCAGCTGCACGTTCAGTTACTTTGGCATGTGTGCAACTAGAGCACGTTCTCAGCAGAGCCCGGATGCCTGCGCTTGAGCTCATGCTCAGGAGAGGCGTACCATGTCCTCCAGTGTTTAAAATCACTCTGTCTACAGGAGTGCTGGCTCAGTTGTGTCCAGAAGGAAACTTCAGAGTGCAAGTTCAGTAACTATTTAGGCACACCTGAACTACAGTGCAGGTCGAGTAGTGGCCTGACTTACCTATAAAGCAACAAGCTGATGATTGTGATGTTCATGCTTCAGAGTGAAAGTTCAGCCGGTGATGAACTCTTGTTCTGGAAGGCAATTTCAGTAGTGCAGGGATGCAGAATCCAGAGCGTAATACACCAAAAGTGTATGTGTCTTTACAACAGGCATGTTTTAGGGACAGGCTCAGTAGTGGCAGGCCATATCCTAAAGAACCCGGGTTTAGGAGTGATGGGATGTATGCTCTACTGTGCAGTCTCAGTGACAGCAATGCACTTGTCTGAAGCTTGTTAATAGTCTCAATAGTGGCAGAAAGTGTGATCCAGATTGGAAACTAAGTAGTTTCTGGGAGCGTTCTCTAGATGGCGGCCTCAGTATCCACAAGCGCGTATTCCAGAGGGCAAGCTCAGTGTTTGTAGCATGTGTGGTTTGACATAAGAGAAGGAAATGGCAATCCACCCAAACATTCTTGCCTGGAGAATCCCGTGGACAGAGGGGCGTCGTGGGCTACTGTCCATAGGTTCGCACGGAGTCGGATAAGACTAAAGCGACTTAGCATGCATGCATGCATTGGAGAAGGAAGTGGCAACGCACTCCAGTATTCTTGCCCCAAGAATCCCAGGGACAGGGGAACCTGGTGGGCTGCTATCTATGTGGTCACACAGAGTCAGACACGACTGAAGTGACTTAGCAGCAGCAGCAGTGGTTTCAAATCAGGGGTCAGTAACTGTGAAAAGCTTCTTGCATTTTTCAGTAGTTACCGCATGCCAGGTCCGGACTGCAGACGCACGTGGTTGTGATACTTATGCTCTAGAGTTGTAATGTATGTGCCAGAGTGCAAGCTAAGTAGTGCACCTGTCCTAATTCAATTCTTAGTAAAAGCAGAATGCAAACTCGTGATTTCAACCTCAGTAGTTGCTGCATGCATCATCAGGAGTAGTGGTGCATACACTCATTTGACCTCTGGTTCCTCTGACTTGTCCAAAACCAGCTTGAACATCTGGAAGTTTATGGTTCGTGTATTGCTGAAGCTTGGCTTGGATATTTTTGTGCACTACTCTGCTAGCGTGTGAGATGAGTGCAATTGTGCAGTAGTTTGAGCATTCTTTGGCATTGCCTTTGTTTGGGATTGGAATGAAAACTGACCTTTCCCAGTCCCGAGCCGCTGCTTAGTTTTTTAAATTTGCTGACATATTGAGTGAAGCACTTCGGCAGCATAATCATTTAGGATTTCAAATAGCTCAACTGGAATTCCATCACTTCCACTCACTTTGTTCATAGTGATGCTTCTTAAGGCCCACTTGACTTCACATTCCAAGGTATCTGGATGTAGGTGAGTGATCACATCGTCATGATTATTTGGGTTGTGAAGATCTTTGATGTACAGTTCTTCTGTGTGTTCTTTGCCACCTCGTCTTCATGTCTATTGCTTCTGTTAGGTCCTTACCATTTATGTCCTTAATAGTGCCCATCTTTGCATGAAATGCCCCCTTGGTATCTCCGGTCTTCTTGAAGAAATCTTTAGTCTTCCCCATTCTATTGCTTTGCTTTATTACTTTGCTTTATTTCTTGGCACTGATCACCGAGGAAGGCTTTCTTCTCTCTCCTTGGAACTCTGTGTTCAGATCGGTATCTTTCCTCCTCTCCTTTGGCTTCATTTCTCTTCATTTCACAGCTAATTGTAAGGCCTCCTCCAGCAGCCATTTTGCCTTTTTGCGTGTCTATTTTCTTGGGAATGGTCTTGATCCCTGTCTCCTGTACAATGTCATGAACCTCCGTCCATAGTTCATCAGGCATTCTATCAGTTCTAGTCCCTTACATTTATTTCTCACTTACACTGTGTAATCATAAGGGAGTTGAGATAGGTCATTCCTGAATGGTTTTGTGGTTTTTTCCTCCTTTCTTCAATTTAAGTCTGAATTTGGCAATACAGATTTCATGATCTGAGCTGCAGTCAGCCTCTGGTCTTGTTTTATGCTGTCTAGGAAGAGTAAGCGTTTTTTCATTTCATGGCTGCAGTCACTTTCTTCAGTGATTTTGGAACCTCCACGCCCTCCCCCGAAAAACAGTCTGACACCATTTCCACTGTTTTCCCATCTATTTTTCATGCAGTGATGGGACAGGATGCCATCTCAGGTTTCCTAATGTAGAGCTTTAAGCCTACTTCTTCACTTTCCGCTTTCACTTTCATCAAGAGACTCTTCAGTTCCTCTTTAGTTTCTGTCATAAGGGGGGTGTCATCTACATATCTGAAGTTTTTGACATTTCTCCTGGCAGTCTTGATTCCCGTTTGCATTTCTTCCAGCCACACATTTCTCTGCATAGAAGTTAAATAAGCAGGGTGACAATATATACCCTTGAGGTGCTGCTTTTCCTATTTGGAACCATTCTGTTATTCAATGTCCAGTTCTAACTGTTGCTTCCTGAACTGTATCAGGCTTCTCAAGAGGCAGATCCGGTGGTGTGGTACTACCGTCTCTTTCAGAATTTTCCACAGTTTATTTTGATCCGTACACTCAAAGGCTTTGGCATACTCAGTAAAGCAGAACTAGAGGTTTTTCTGGAACTTGCTTGCTTTTTTGTGAAGATCCAGCAGATGTTGGGAATTTGACCTTTCATTCCTCTGTATTTTCTAAAACAAGATTGAATATCTGGAAGTTCATGGTTCACAGATTGCTGAAGCCTGGCTTGGAGAATTTTGAGCATTTCTTTGTTAGCATGTGAGATGAGTAAAATTGCATGGTAGTTTGAGCATTCGTTGGCGTTGCCTTTTTCGAGACGGGAATGACAACTGACCATTTCCAACTGAGCCACAGCTGAGATTTTCAAATTTCTTGTCTTATTGAGTACATCACTTTCACAGCATCGGGTTTGAGGATTTGAAATAGCTCATCTGGAATCAAAGCCGTAATAGAGCCTGCTAATTCCCTAATGAAAACTGTATGGACTCTCATAACAAGTGAGATCAACAGCCATCTTCTTTAACAACAACAACAAAAAGTTCTCTCAACAAGAAAACTTACACAAGCCACTGGTCCCACCACATTCACTTGGAGGAGACCACCCAATTAATAGCAATGATGGCCCTCTGGTGTGCAGAAAATAGACCTCGAAGAAAGTCATCGAAACAACATGAAAAGGCAGAGACATATCCAGCAGATGAAGGAATACAATGAAAATCAACAAACCAGTGAAAGAGGAGGAGGTAGGAAGTCTACAGGAAGAACAGTTCAGCACAATATTAGTCAATGTCTTGGAAACAAATGGATCTACAGATAAATAGACTTCAGGCATGGATTGAGAAGATGAAAGGGATGTTTTAAATGGACCTGGAAGAAATCATGAGTAGTCAATCATAATGAGCGATGAAATAACTGAGGTAGAAATCACTCTGGACAACAGGAACAGTACTGTAACTGAGGCAGAAGAAAGACTAAGTGAGCTGGAAGATCGGATATGGGAAATAAATGAAGCATACCAGGAAAAAAAAAAAAGAGAGAGAGAAATGAAGACAATCACAGAGACCTATGGGACAATGTCAAATGCCCCCATATTTAAATCATAGGTTTCTCAAAGAAAGAAGACAAAAGGAAAGGGCATGAGAAAATATTTGAGGAGGAAATATTTAGAAACGTCCCTGAAATGGGAAAAAGAACAGACAACTAAAATGAAAAATCCCAGTGTGTCCCATAGGGGGAAAACCCAGACACAACATATCAAAACACACATTAATCAAAATGAAAACAAACAAACAAATAAATATACAATGAACAAATATTCAAGGTAACAAAGGAATCACAACAAATAACATAGAAGGGAATCCCCATAAGGATAACAGATGATCTTAAATTAGAAACTCTTCAGCTTAGAGGGAATGGCAGGATGCACCTAAAGTGCTGAAAGGCAAAAGTCTAACATTGTTGGATAGGGTTAGGGTTAGTGTTAGTGTTAGTGTTAGGGTTAGGGTTAGGGTTAGGGTTAGGGTTAGGGTTACTCTATCCAACAAGGATAGTATTCTCATTCAAAAGACAAAACAAGAGCTTTACAGACAAACAAAAGCAGTTAGTGTTCAGAACCACCAAACCAGCACTTCAGCAAATGCTGAAGGATCTTCTCTAGATAGGAAACAGGAAAGCTTATAAAAACAAAGCCATAAAATATATAGTAAATGGTAAGAAGATCATACTTATCAACAACTACCTTAAACAGAAATGGGCTAAATGCTCCAATGAAAAGGCAAAGACTGGGTGAATGCATACAACAATACACTGTCTGCAAGAAAACCACCTCATACCTAGGGACACATACAGCCTGAAAGTGATGGCCAGGAAAAAGGTATCGATGAAAAAAGAGAAAGGAGGTAAGAAGGGAGCTCCGTCCCAGGAAGGGAATCCCGTTCTGGGAAGGGAATCTTAAGAAGAGAGGTTTCCAAACACCAAGAAACATTCTCCCTGCCGAGTCTGTGGCGAGCTTTGGAAGCACAGAGGGCAACGTAGCAGGAAGGAAACATAAATATATAATTACAACCAACAGATTACAAGCCCAACAGTAACTCCCCAAGCAGAAAAGCAGCACAGACGCCTGCATCCGACACTAGCAAGTGGGGGCAGGGCAGGGAGGCGCAGGAGGCGCGGGCTGCAGTGCTTTTTAAGAATCAGGCAGGAACGCCCCGCACATAACCTCAACGAATGAACCTGCGCTAGCAAACCAGACTGTGGGACAGCTACCACGTGAAAAGCCCGAACATAAGACACCACCAGGACCGCACACAGAACAAAGGACGGAACAGAAATAGCCGGTTACAGACCATCCCCCGCCGGTGACAGGCAGCCAGAACCGTATGGGCTGGAAGGGGGTGATCACAGCCCGGGAGAGACTTTACCTACAAAACTGCAAGCAGGCTTCTTTGCTAAGACTTCTGGGGGTTCTGGACAGTCACCATCCACCTCACAAGGGGCACCAGTGGTACATTCAGAAAACTAGCAGCGTAGACGGGAAAGGCGATAAGTCACAGTGACCGCGCTCACCACACACCTGAGCTACTCGGACGTGGGAAGGACACAAAAGGCAGTCCCAACCGAATCTGCGCCTCTGAGGGCTTTCCTGAGCACCGAACCTGAGTGGCTTAGACCTGGGAGGTGCGTGCAGCCTAGGGCCGGCCTCAGACCCTGGAGCAACTTAGAGCCTGACAGGTGTGCATCGTGAGCAGGGGCAGGCCCAGTGGGCCTGGGACACTGAAAGCAAATGCAGGTGTTATTTGTTTGCAGCATTCCTCCCTCCCCACAGCGCAACTGAACAAGGGAGCCAAAAAATAAAAATAAAAAGTGTCCACCATGGCCCCCTCCCCCTTATTAGGACGGAAATCAGACACTGAAGATACCAGCAAACAGAAGAAATTAAATGGAGGGAACCGCCTTGGAAATAACCCCACACTGCCCACAACACCAGAGAAAGGGCCAGAAATATCTTTACTATTTTTATGACCATTTCTTTTTCTTTTTTTCTTTTTTGCTGATGTTGTTGTGTGGTAGTTTTTTCTTCTTTTCTTTTTCTTCTTCTTCTTTTTTTAACTTTTAGAAATATTTAAGTCCTCCATTTATCCTTTAATTGTTATTGTTATAACCTACTATTACTTAAAAAGAAACATATTTTTAAAAGCAAACACTGTATATAGTCTTTGTGTGGTTGTTGTTGTTGTTTTAATAGTTTTTGTGGCTTTTTTTTTTCTTCATCTTCTTCTTCTTTTCCTTAATATTGCATTTCTTAAAATCCAACCTCTATTCTGGATTTTTAATCTTTGCTTTTTGGTATTTGTTGTCAATTTTGTACATTTAAAACCCCAAACTTCACTACCCAATTTTACCTGAGAGTGAGATTACTGGCTTGACCACTCTCTCCTCCTTTGGACACTCCTTTTTCTCCACCAGGTGGCCTCTGTCTCTTCCCTCCCCCTTCTCTTCTCTACCCAATTCTGTGAATCTCCGTGTTCCAGACGGTGGAGAACACTTCAGGAACTGGTTACTGGCTGGATCTGTCTCTCTGCTTTTCATTTCCCTCTTTTATCCTCCTGGCCACCTCTGTCTACTTCCTCCCTCTCCTCTTCCCTGTATAACTCCATGAATACCTCTGAGTGGTCCACACGGTGGAGCACACATAAGGATGTGATTGCTGGCTAGCTTTCTCTCTCCTCTTTTTTTTCTCTCTCTCCTCTTTTGATCCCACCTCATCTCATTCCAGTCACCTCTAACTACCCCCTCCCTCTTCTCTCCTCCATGTAACTCAGTGAACCTCTCCAGGTGCCCCTCACTGTGGGTAAACCTTTCATCTTTAACCTAGATGTCTTATCATCGGTGCTGTATAGGTGGAGAGGTCTTGAGGCTACTGTAAAAATAAAACTGAAAACCAGAAGCAGGAGGCTTAAGTCCAAATCCTGAGAACATCAGACAAGTCCTGACTCCAGGGAACATTAATTGATAGCAGCTCATCAAATGCCTCCATACCTACACTGAAACCAAGCACCACCCAAGGGCCAACAAGTTCCAGAGTCAGACACATCATGCAAATTCTCCAGCAACACAAGAACACAGCCCTGAGCTTCAATATACAGGCAGCTCAAAGTTACTCCAAAACCATTGGCGTCTCATAACACATTACTGGTCACTCCATTGCACTCCAGAGAGAAGAAATCCAGCCTCGCCCACCAGAACTCCAACACAAGCCTCCTGAACCAAGAAATCTTGACAAGCCACTGATACAACCCCACCCACAGTGGAGAAACTCCATAATGTAGAGAACTCCACAAATTCCCAGAATATAGAAGGCCACCCCAAACGCAGCAATAGAACCAAGATGAAGAGACAGAGGGATACTCAGCAGGTAAAGAACAGGAGAAATGCCCACCAAATCAAACAAAAGAGGAAGAGATAGGGAATCTACCTGAGAAAGGATTCCAGATATTGATACTGAAAGTGATCCAAAATCTTGAAATCAAAATGGAATCACAGATAAATAGCCTGGAGACAAGGATTGAGAAGATGCAAGAAAGGTTTAACAAGGACCTAGAAGAATAAAAACGAGTCAATAGATAATGAATGACTCAATAAATGAGATCAGAAACACTCTGGAGGCAACAAATAGTAGAATAACAGAGGCAGAAGATAGGATTAGTGAAATAGAATGGTAGAAATAAATGAATCAGAGAGGAAACAAGAAAAATGAGTTAAAAGAAATGAGGACAATCTCAGAGACCTCCAGGACAATATGAAAGGCTCCAACATTCGAATTATAGGAGCCCCAGAAGAAGAAGACCAAAAGAAAGACCATGAGAAAATCCTCCAGGAGACAATAGTTGAAAACCTCCCTACAGTGGGCATGGAAAGAATCACCCAGTCCCAAGAAAACCAGAGAGTCCCAAACAGGATAAAC
The DNA here is from genome assembly GCF_042477335.2 of Ovis canadensis. NCBI lineage: Eukaryota > Metazoa > Chordata > Mammalia > Artiodactyla > Bovidae > Ovis > Ovis canadensis. The sequence goes on from NC_091271.1 coordinate 20,064,799, forward strand.
CCAAGGCAAAACACCCCAAGACACATATTAATCAAATTAACAAAGAGCAAACACGAGAACAAATATGAAAAGCAGCATGGGAAAAACAAGAAATAACACATGAGGGGATTCCCATAACGGTAACAGCTGATCTTTCCAAAGAAACTCTTCAGGCCAGGAAGGAATGGCAAGACATACTTAAAGTGAAGAAAGAGAATAACCTACAGCCCAGATTACTGTACCCAGCAAGGATCTCATTCAAACACGAAGGAGAAATCAAAAGCTTTACAGACAAGCAAAAGCTGAGAGAACTCAGCACCAGGAAACCAGCTCTCCAACAAATGCTAAAGGATATTCTGCACACAGGAAACACAAAAAGGGTGTTTAACCCCAAACCCAAAACAATAAAGGAAATGGCAACGGGATCATAATTATCAGTAATTACCTTAAACGTGCTTAGTCACAGCTCCAGAAAGCTATTCTCTTTTCCTTCTAAGGACAGGCTTACCTCTGTGGGGCTTGGTATTTAAGTATTCCCTTTGGTTAGATTCCTTGCCTTCAACCCCAGCTCAGCGCTGACAACCTTCAGGTCTCAAATAGCATACTATGCAACTGGTGCATTTTACATTCTTACCAAAGAAAGTAAGTGTCAGTTGTATCTCCACAGTATTAATTTAGCCACAAGGAATCTTCGGCAAAACTAAACAAAACGTTAGAGAGATGACAGCACTTCTACGAAATATGTTGTCAGCTTTACAAACGACCTATAAACTACAAAGTCATCACGAAATAGACATCTACTTAATACACATTTCATTATTAGATTCTTTCTTTGTATATAACCATTTTATACTTTCAGATTTGCAACTGATACTTTTCCAAATAAAACTGGTGCTTTTTTTTGCTTGTTTTTAAGCCAAGATTTAACTGATGTCTTTAAGATGTTCATTTCAACATTGACATCATTCAAAACTCCAAATACATAAAAGATGATGACAAAAACATCATAAATACAAAAAATAAAAATGTAGTTATATTATTATAGCCTCTGATAAATGATAGTAAAACTGGAACAGAAGCATTTTAAAAACACTTAGTGATGTTTCAACATTTTTCTAATCTTTTTTGATTTCATATTTCTCATGTGCTTTAGAATGCATTACAACATCAGTAGAGTATTGGGCTTCCGTGGTGGCTCAGAGGGTAAAAAGTCTGCTTGAAATGGAGCCCTGGGTTCTAATCCTGGGTTAGGAAGATCCCCTGAAGAAGGAAATGGCAACCCATTCCAGTATTCCTGCCTGAGAATCCTATAGATGGAGGAGCCTGTAAGGCTACAGTCCATGGGGTTGCAAAGGGTCGGTCGGGCACGACTGAACGGCTCCACTTTCACGTTCGTCCAGTATTGTCATATGTTTAAAAATCTATAAAAATATGGTAAATAATACTGGTACAAATTTCATCATTAAACATACATATTCAGCTGTTTTAATGCATGATGAGAGAACTCTGAAACAACTTGCGTTTTCATTGTTATTGGTGAAAATGCCTGACCTGCCTCTTGAGAAATCTATGTGCAGGTCAGGAAGCAACATTTAGAACTGGACATGGAAAAACAGACTGGTTCCAAATAGGAAAAGGAGTACATCAGCTGTAAAATGTCACCCTGCTTATTTAACTTGTATGCAGAGTACATCATGAGAAATGCTAGACTGGACGAAACACAAGCTGGAATCAAGATTGCCGGGAGAAATTTCAAGAACCTCCGATATGCAGATGACAACACCCTTATGGCAGAAAGTGAAGAGGAACTAAAAAGCCTCTTGATGCAAGTGAAAGAGGAGAGTGAAGAAGTTGGCTTAAAGCTCACCTTTCAGAAAATGAAGATCATGGCTTCCGGTCCCATCACTTCATGGGAAATAGATGGGGAAACAGTGGAAACAGTGCCAGACTTTATTTTTTGGGCTCCAAAATCCCTGCAGATGGTGACTGCAGCCATGAAATTAAAAGACACTTACTCCTTGAAAGAAAAGTTATGACTAACCTAGATAGCACGTTCAAAAGGAGAAACATTACTTTGCCGACGAAGGTCCGTCTAGTCCAGGCTATGGTGTTTCCTGCAGTCATGTATGGATGTGAGTTGTACTGTGAAGAAAGCTGAGCACCGAAGAATTGATGCTTTTGAACTATGGTGCTGGAGAAGACTCTTGAGAATGCCTTGGACTGCGAGGAGATCCAACCAGTCCATTCTGAAGGAGATCAGCCCTGGGACTTCTTTGGAAGGAATGATGCTAAAGCGGAAACTCCAGTAGTTTGGCCACCTCATGTGAAGAGTTGACTCATTGGAAAAGAACTCTGATGCTGGGAGTGATTGGGGGCAGGAGGAGAAGGATACGACAGAGGATGAGATGGCTGGATGGCATCACCGACTCGATGGACGTGAGTCTGAGTGAACTTTGGGAGTTGGTGACAGGCAGGGAGGCCTGGCGTGCTGCATTTCATGGGGTCACAAAGAGTCAGACACAACTGAGTGACTGAACGGAACTGAACTGAACAGAACTGAAGCTAGGGACTGTTGGTGGCAGAGGTAGGGGCCCTAGTCTGTGTATCCAATGTTCGAGTATTGGAATACAGTTAAAGTGACTGTAAACATAGGGAATTTAGAAAGATGGTAACGATAACCCTGTATGCGAGACAGCAAAAGAGACACAGATGAATAGAACAGTCTTTTGGACTCTGTGGGAAAGGGAGAGGGTGGGATGATTTGCGAGAATGGCATTGAAACATGTATAATGTCATATAAGAAAAGAATCGCCAGTCTAGCTTCAATGTAGGAGAGGATGCTTGGGACTGTTGCACGGGGTTGACCCAGAGGGATGGTAAGGGGAGGGCGGAGGGAGGGGGTTTAGGATTGGGAACACGTCTACACCCGTGGAGGGTTCATGTTGGTGTCTGACAAAACCAATGCACTATTGTAAAGTACAATATAAATAAATAAAGTGACTGTTACCAAAGAAACAGAAAAGAGTTTCTCTTCAGAAATAAAATGTTCAGAATTGATTTTCATACTGAGGGAAGACCTTTTCACCTACTAAGTATTAGTGAACATTCTAGCTAGATATAGTTTTGCTTGAACTTTATGCTAGGCAGCCTATTTTTGACCTGGGAAACACATATTGTACATCTGCTTTAACCACGGAGGATAGTCACTGGGTATTCACTTGAATGGGAAAGTAAAAATCTGTTGCAGTTGTCTTTCATCAGTGTACCCTCTGGGGAAGTCAGGATATGAAAATGAGATTGTGCATTTCTGTGCTTTGGAGTTATGTGTTCCTAGTTAGTGAAGATAATTAAGAAGTGTAATGATTCCAGATTCTCGCCTAGGAAAACACTAACATCACTCTTGTCAGACCTGTATTTTGTGGTTAACAGGATCCTTTTCCCACGAGATATGTTTCATTCATGTACGTTCAACTTTAAAGAATTTTCTCTGTGTCCTGGCTCTGCCCCTACAGCTTCAGAACACTCCTCTTTAAACTGTACGGAAGACCATTTCCCAGGCTATGGTCCTTGAGTTTATTTTTATTTTTCTCCTAATTTTAGTATATATAATTTATTGGGTATTTTTATCATTATGGCATAATTTTCTTCAAACTTCGTACTGAAAGTTGCCTCCTATTTAATCATGACATATGATCAGTGAGTCCACATACTAAGGAACGACAATTGGCACTTTTTAGCAGAAACCAGGGCTTCCCTGGGAGGTAACCTGCCTAAGAATCTGATGCAATGCAGGAGACCCCAGTTTGATTTCTGGTTTGGGAGGATGCTCTGGAGAAGCAACAGGCCACTCCCTCCAGGGTTCTTTAGGCTTCCCTGGTGGTTTAGATAGCAAACAATCCATCTGCTATGAGAGAGCCACTGGAAGAGTGGCCTATCAACCCAGTCCAGTATTCTTGCCTGAAGAACCCCCATGGACAGAGGAGCTTGATGGGCTATAATCCAGACACTCACAAAGAACCAGACACGACTGTGAGAATGAGCAGACCAGAAACCAAAATATATTTTTAAGAAATCCTTGAAAACCTTGAAATTTGGAAGTGTTCCTTAGAAAGAGCATGTTAACCTTGAAAAAAAAAAAAACCACCATAAAGCAATGAACTTTACTCCTCTCTTTTCCCTATAAGATCAGAAGAGAAATGGAGTGCCATTTCCCTTTTTAGAAGCTAGTTGTTCTTGTAGAAACTATGAAATGATTAAATAAATTATTGAAACCTACTGAAATGCTGCTTTCAAAATAAATAAATAAATAAATAAATAAATAAATAAATAAATAAAACCTAATTCAAGATGGATACCAAAGCAAGAACATAATCGAAATCACTTGCTGTTGTGAGACATTGCTTCAAAAGAGAACCAAATTAATGTATATAATGGCTGGCTAAATTCTCTGGCAATACGTTATAACAATTTACAGTCAACATCGAAAGGGATTTTTACACACAATAAAATAAAAATGCCTTTGACTGATGCATACTTTTAATAATCAAAAGCACTGACTACTTTTCAGACATTCCAGGCCAAGGACATTTAAACAAACTATCTACTTTATCTGCCAAAACAACATGGTGGTGGTGGTCATGATTAGCTGCTAAGTCATTTCCGTCTCTTCATCTCCATGGACCATAGACCACCAGGCTCCTCTGCCCGTGGGATTTCCCAGGCAAGAATACTGAGTCTGGTTTTCATTCTCTCTTCCGGAAGATCTATCTTCCCAACTCAGGGATTTCTCAACCCTGGGTCATCTACATTGGGAAGTGGCCTCTTACCGATGAGCCACCAGGAGAATACCCCAAAGAAAAACAATATCTACTTAAGTCCTTCTTGGCTTTCATATGTACGGTATCAACCTTCCAGCCTATATAGTCTGTGTTGAACTACCCTAGTGATCCATCGATTAATAGTCAGCCTCCCAGTGATTCTTGTCTGGGAAGATCCCACATGCTGAAGTGGAACTAAGCTCATGGGCCACAACTCAGGAGCTCATGTGCCGAAACTAGAGCCAGTGTTCTCCAACAAAAGAAACATCACAATGGGAAGGTGATGCAGCATAGTGAAGTGCACCATACCACTTGCCTCAGCTAGAGAAAGCCCTTGAACATCCATGACTACCTGGCCCCGCCAAAATAAATGCAGTTTTAAAAATAACAAATATTCATGTCAATGTATGGGAAAACCAATAAAGTATTGTAAAGTAAAGTAAAAATTAAAGAAAAAATTAATAAAATGGAAAAATAAATACATAAATAAGATCTTAAGGGAAAAAAACAAACAAACAAAAACAAAACAAAAACAAAAACAAAAAAAAACCCAAAAAACAGTGAGTTTAGCAGAGAAGTTAGTTACATATATTTAGCAACAAGCAAATATAATTTGCATGTTGAAAGTGCAAAAATACTTATTTTTCAAAACGTGATAGAATGATACTGATTAGAAGAAATCTATCACAGAATAAAAATATTCTAGGCAATAGTTCAGCAGGATGAGAGGTAAGGGTATCCCAGCCATCAGAGTTCACATTTGTGGTGTGAATGCCAAAAAGCCTATGAAACATCATGTTGGTCAAATAATTCGAGTATCCATGTATCCACTTAAGCTCTTAGCTATCTCTCCTGCACCTTTATATTTCATTCTGAGGCCATTTGGATTTTCTGAAAGAATGTGTAGATTTGTTTTGTTTTAGTTTCTGAGGAGACTTCTCATTCTGCCCACATGCTAGGAAACTTTTACTATATTTTCCATTAATATAATTCAAGTTTCATCTACTCTAACCTTTCATACCATTAATCCCATATTGATTTCTTTTAGCAGGCTCTAGTGATGTTCTTCAAGCTCTTTTAGCCATTCTTTCACTTGGGTATAATGCTCACTGATTTGAATAGCAAATTAACACTTTTCTAATGTGCTTTTAGAGTGTGGTGAGCTGCTCTGTTTCAGGCTTTTGGTTGGAAAACCCTGCCTTATTGTCAGGGCTGCAGTATCTTCTGATACCAAAGGAAAGACTACAAATATTCCAAACAAATTTGATTATGGTAATTAACATTTTCTAAAGAATTAAAGAGTTCCTCATCAAAATATTTATTCCCATGGAAAAAATACCCCCAGCTCCTTAAGTACATCATGATTTTATTAAGGGAATCTGTGAGAACTGCCATGTCTCTGTGCATCGTGACTTCATCAACACACCTCTCTGAGGTGAAAAAACAAGTTAGAATTCACATACTTCAGGAAAGCCATATTTAAATATGGAAAAACCTTGTTTCAATAAGAGTAAAAATGGCTGCATGAGAAGTGGATTGATATTGTTTCTCTATTTTTCTCTGAGCATCTTCCTGTAAGTTGTGTCTTCACTTCTTACTGAAATGGTTGATTCTGCTGTTGTTCAGTTGCTCAGGCATAGTAACTCTCTGCAACATAATAAGGCATGTTATGCTCCTTATTATGCAGCACACCACGCCTCACTGTCCATCACTAACTCCCAGAGTTTGCTCAAAGTCATGTGCCTCAAATTAGTTGTACCATCCAACCATCTCATCGTCTGCTAGGCCCTTCTCCTTCTGCACTCAAGCTTTCCCAGCATCAGGGTCTTTTCCTATAGTTAGCTCTTTGCATCGGGTGGCAAAAGTACCAGAGTTTCAGCTTCAGCAAAAGTACTTCCAATGAATATTCAGGGCTGATTTCCATCAGGATTGACTGCTTTGATCTCCTTGCAGTCCAAGGGACTCGCAAGAGTCTTCTCCAACACCACAGTTCAAAATCATCAATGATTCCATGCGCAACTCTCTGTATAGTCCAACTCTCCCATCCATACATGAGTAATGGAAACTCCATAGGTATGACCTGATAGACCATTAATTGCAAAGTAATGCCTCTGCTTTTGCATATGCTCTTTAGGTGGTTGCAGCTTTTCTTCATAGGATCTAGCACCTTTTAATTCCGCGGCTGCCCTCACCATCTGCAGTGATTTTGGAGCCCGAGAAAATAAAGTCTATCACTGTTTCCATTTTTCCCCGTGATTTCCCTATTTGATGTGAAGTCACGGGGCCAGATGCCATGATCTTCATGGTTTCAACATTGAGTTTTAAGCAAGGTTCTTCACTCTCTTCTTTCTTTCCATCAATACGCTCTTTATTTATTCTCCACTTTCTGTCATATATGTGGTGTCAACTGCAAATCTGTGGTTATTGATAGTTCTCCAAGCAATCTTGATTCTAGTTGGGCTTCATCCAGCCTGGCATTTCACAGGACGTGCTGAATATAAGTTAAATAAGCCACATGACAATATACAGCCTTGATGTGCTCCTTTCCCAACTTGAAGCTAGCGCATTGTTCTATGTCCAAGTGTTGCTTCTTGACATGCCTACAGATTTCTCAGCAGGCAGCTAAAGAGGTCTGGTATTTGCATCTTTCCAGGAATTTCCCATAGCTTGTTGTCATCCACACAGTCGAAACCTTTGGCATAGTCCAAATCAGATGTCGATGTTTTTCTTGAACTCCTTTGCTTTTGCTCTGATCCAATGGATGCTGGCAATTTGATCTCTGGTTTCTCTGACTTTTCTAAATCCAGCTTTAACATCTGGAAGTTCTCGGTTCATGTACTGCTGAAGCCTAGCTTGAAGAACTTTGAACACGACTGTGCTTACATGTGAGATGTGTGTAATTGTGTGTTAGTTTAAACAATCTTTGGCCTAGCTTTTCTTGAGGATTGGAGTTTAAACTAACCTTTCCAAGTTCTGCGGCCAGTGCCGAGCTTTTCAAATTTGCTGGCATATTGCGTGCAGGATTGTAATGTCATAATCTGGTAGGACTTGAAATTCCACAACTGGAAACACATTACCTCTAGTAACTTTGTTCATAGTTATGTACTAAGGGCTGCTTGACTTCACATTCCAGGATGTATGGTTCTGGGTGAGTAAAGACACCTTCACGGTTATGTGGGTCATTAAGACCTTCTTCTTCTTCCCTTTTTTTTTTTTTCTAAGTTCAGATCTTCTGTGTATTCTTGCCACCACTTCTTAATATATCTGCTTCTGTTAGGTCCATATATTTTGTCTCCTTTATTGTGCCCATCTTTGCATGAAATGTTCCCTTGGTATCTGTATCATTCTTGAGGTAATCTTTGGTCTTTGCCATCCTATTGTGTTTCTCTGTTTCTTTGCATTGATCCCTGAGGAAGGCTTTTCTTATCTCTCCTTGCTATTCTTAAGAAAACTGCATTCAAATGGATTATCTTTCTTTTTCTCCTATGCCTTTAGCTTCTCTTCTTTTCTAAGTTATTTGTAAGGCCTCCTCAGACAAACCTTTTGCCTTTTTGCATTTCTTTTTCTTGGGTAGGTTTTGTTCATTGTCTCATGCAGAATGTCATGACCCTTGGTCCATAGTTCTCCAAGCAGTCTGTCTATAAGATCTAATCCCTCAAATCTATTTGTCACATCCACTGCATAATCATAAGAGATTGATTTTGGCCAACCCAAATGGTCTAGCGGTTTTCCATACTTTCTTCAACTTAAGTCTGAAGTTTTCTTTAAGGCATTCCTGATCTGAGCCATGTCACTGCTCAGTCTTGGGTTTTTTTTTTCTGACTGCATAGAGCTTCTCCATCTTCGGCTACAAAGAACAGAATCAATCTGATTTAAGCATTGACCATCTCAAGAGTCATCTCTTGTGTTGTTGGAAGAGGGTGTTTTCTGTGAATGGTGAGTTCTCTTAGGGAATTCTGTTAGCCTTTGCCATACTTCATATGTACTCCAAGGTCCAACTTGCCTGTTATTCCAGGTATCTCTTGACTTCCTACTTTCTCTAGGAGGCAATGAACGTGGGCAGTATAAGCCCTCATTCCTCTGCCTTTTCTAAATCCATCGCATATATTTGGAAGTTCTTGGTTCAAATACTTTGAAGCCTAGCACAAAGGATTTTGAGCCTTATCTTGCTTAGTATGTGAAATGAGCACAAGAGTGCAGTACTTTGACAAATTTTCAGCATTACCCTTTGATGTGGGGATCAGTACGTTGTCATGTGTACACTAGAGCTTGCTCAGTAGTGGCATAATGTGTATTCCATAGTGCAAACTCAGAAGTTGGAACATGTATGGCATATAATGTTGACTCAGTAGAGGTAGGATGATACTTTCAGAGTGCAAGCTCAGTAGTTGTGCTAAGCCTTCTGTAGAACACTGATTCAGCAAAGGTAAGATGTGTGTTCTAGAATACAGGGTCAATAGTGTTGTCACATTTCCTCCAGAGTTTAGCCACTGCAGAAGTGGCATGTGTGCTTAGAATGGGGTCTTAATAGTGGTGAGATGCATGCTCTACATCTCAGTCTCAGTAGAAGAGAGGTATGTTCTCTAGAGTGCAAGCTAGTAGTTACAAGACACTTGGTGTGCTGACCTGTAGTAGACAAAGAAGCAGTGGAAGTTGTCACAGCACTGAAACACTGACTGGTGAAAAACTCCTCGGTGTGTTTGACCCACAGTAGATAAAGAAGCATTCCAAGAATGTTTTACCTATGAGTTACAGGATGGTGGTAATTATTGAGTGCGTTCCACCTAATGTAGATGGAGATGCGCTTAAGCCATGTCATAAAACTCAACCAGTGATAGTTACAATCTCTTAGTCTTGCCTGAGCTATTTGGATGCAGAAACACTTAAAAAATTCATAGCACTGAAGCACTGGAATTCGACAAATTATTGGCTGTGTCTTCCAAGAATGGATGATGAAGCACTTGAACTGTATCACGTAGCTGAAAGACTGGATGTTGACGAATACTGGGTGTATTTCACCTGGGGTAAGAAGGGGACTCATTTAACCATATGACAGCCCTAAAACACAGGATGGAGAAAAATGTATGCGTGTTTATGAACTGGTACGTACAGAAACAATTGAGACATATCACAGAACTCAACAGTTGATGGTGAACAACTTCTAGGTGTATTTGAACCAGAGTATATGAAACAAGACTTGAAGAATGTAACAGAACTGAAACAACTGATGGTGATAAACTATTGCATGCGTTCAGCATGGCGTAGAAGAAGAAGGACTTGAAACATGGCACAGCACTGAAACACCAATGGTCATAAGCTACTGGGTATGTTTCAGCTCAAGTGGATTAGAGAACCATTTGAAGCATGTTGCACAACTGAAACATTGCATGCTTATGAACGACTGCATGTACTTGATATGGAGTGAATGAAGAAAGCACTTGAAGCATGTGACATCACTGAAGCACTGGTTGAGAATATGGACTATGTTTGAGCCGGAATGGACACAGAGGCTTCAGAATCATTTCATAGTACTGAACACTAGCACTAGATGGGGAAAAAACCACTGAGTTCGTTTGACACAGGAATGGATGAAGAAGCAGTTGACATTATGTCACAGCAGTGAAACAAGATGGTTATAAATGGTGAGTGTATTGACGTTAGTGGGACCAAGAACATATTTAATCTTATCAAAGTCCTGAAACACTGGAGCATGGCGAACTGCTGGCTGTGTATGCCTCAGTGTGCACAGACAACATTTCAAATCATGTCACAGCACTGAAACGCTTGTATGGAGACGACAGACTGACTGTCTAGATCTGGGGTGGATGAGGAAGCTCTTTAAGCATGTCACTTCATGTATACACTAGATGGTGACAAACTATGGAGTTGGTGTATGGGTGAGCATGAAGAAGCCATTGGGTCGTGCTGCAAAGTAAAACACTGGCCGTTTATAACTACTAGAAATTTTACACCAGGATTAATGTAGAAGCATTTGAAGACTGTCAGTGTACTGAAGCAATGGATGGTGATAAAGGACTATGTTAACCTGGAGTGGGTGAGGAAGTACTCGAATCCAGGGGCAGCCATGGAACACTGTGTATTGATAAACTCCGGGATGTTTTATTTAGTCACTTGGTTAAGGAAGAATTGAAATTGGTCATATGTCACAGCACTGGACACTGGTTGGTACCACTTATTGACTATGACTGAGCAGAGTGGGAAGAGAGCCTTTGAATTGTGCCACACCCACTGCACTAAAGAAATAGAGGAAACAATAGAGTGGGAAAGACTAGGGATCTCCTCAAAAACTTAGAGATACCAAGCAAACATTTCTTGCAAAGATAGGCTGAATAAAGGACAGAAGTCGTATGGGCCTAACAGAAGCAGAAGATATTAAGAAGAGGTAGCAAAAATACACAGAAGAACTGTACATAAAAGATAGTCATGACGCAGATAATCACGATGATGTGATCATTCACCTAGAACCAGACATCCAGGAATGTAAACTCAAGTGGGTCTTAGGAAGCATCACTACAAAGAAAGCTAGTGGAGGGGATAGAATTCCAGTTGAGCGAGTTCAAATCCCAAAGGACCATGATATGAAAGGGTTGCACTTAACATGGCACCAAATGTGGAAAATTCAGCACTGGCCACAGGACTGGAAAGGGGCAGTTTTCACTCCCATCCCAAAGAAAGGCAATGCCAAAGAATTCTCCAACTACTACACAGTTGCACTCATCTCATATGCTACTAAATTAATGGGCAAAATTATCCAAGCCATGCTTCAGCAATACAGCAACCAGGAACTTCCAGCTATTCGAGTTGGTTTTCCAAAAGGCAGAGCAACCAAGATCAAATTGCCAACATCTGCTGCATCATTGAAAAACCAGGAGAGTTCCAAAAGAAGATCTACTTCTGTTTTATTGAGACTTTGACTATGTGGATCACAGTAAACTTTGGGAAATTCTGAAAGAGATGGGAATACCAGACAACCTGACTTGCCTCTTGATAAACTTGTATGCAGGTCAGGAAGCAACAATTAGAACTGGAAATAGAACAACAGACTGGCTCCAAAAAGGAAAAGGAGTACCCTGAGGCTGTATAATTACCACCTTGCTTATTTAACTTCTACACAGACTACATAATGAGAAACACTGGGCTGGAGGAATCTCAAGGTGGAAACAAGATTGACAGAGAAATATCAATCATCTGAAATATGCAGATGACACCAGCCTTATGGCAGAAAGTGAAGAACTAAAGAGCCTCTTGATAAAAGTGACACGAGAGAGTGAATAAGTTGGCTTAATGCTCAACATTCAAAAAACAAAGATCATGGCATCGGATGCCGCCACGTCATGGCAAATAGGTGGGGAAACAGTGGAAACAGAAGATGACTTTATACTTCTGGGCTCCAAAATCGCTGCAGATGGTGACTGCAGCCATGAAATTAAAAGACGCTTCGTCCTTAGAAGGAAACTTATGACCAACCTAGATGATTAATTATCATTATTGATTATTGCTGATAATTGATCATTATTGATTATTATATTCATATTGAAAAACAGAGGCTTTACTTTGTCAAGAAAGGTCCATCTAGTCAATGCGACGGTTTTTCCAGAAGTCATGTGTGGATGTAAGTTTTGGAATATAAAGAAGGCTGAGCACTGAAGAATTGATGCTTTTGAACTGGGTGTTTAAGAAGACTCTTGAGAGTCCCTTGGACTGCTAGGAGATCCAACCAGTCCATCCTAAAGGAAATCAGTCCTTAGTGTTCATTGGCAGGACTGATGTTGAAGCTGAAACTCCAATAATTTGGCCCCGTGATGTGAAGTGCTGGCTCATTTGAAAGCATCTTGTTGCTGGAAATGATTGAGGGCAGGAAGAGAAGGGGACGTCAGAAGTTGAGATGGATGGATGGTATCACCGACTCAATGGACATGGGTTTGGGTTACCCATGGGAGTTGATGATGAACAGGGAGGCCTGGCTTGCAGCGGTTCATGGGATAACAAAGAGCTGGACATGAATGAGTGACTGAATTGAACTGATCACCCCTTAAAGAGTGATTTTTTTTCTTTCTTTTCCTTTTTCTTTTACATAATCTTGGGCACATTTGACTGAAGCATGCCATGCAATGAAACGTTAAATGGTCAGTAACTACCAGCTGGGCTTGACATTGGATGGATGGAGAAGCACTGCAGGCATGTCACTGAACTTCAACACTGTATGATGATAGCCTAGTGAATGCTTTTAAACGGGGAGAATGAACACACCATTGAAGTGGATCTTGGCATTGGAACTGGAGGTGGTGAATGTTATGGATGTGTTTGACTTGTGATAATGAGGAAGAATTGAGGAATGTCACACACAGTAAAACATTGGATGGTGTTAATGTTTGAGTGTGTTTGGCCTGGTGAGGATGGAAACGTCCTGGAATCTGCCATAAAATGGAAATACTCAATGGTCATAAGCTACTGCATGTGGCTTCACCTAGAGAGGATGAAGAAGCACATGAAGCATGCTACAGGACTGAAACAATGGATGGTGATAATCCACTGGGTATGTTTTGTCTGGGGTTGTGAAGAAGCACTTGAGGCAAGTCCTCGAACTGAGGCATGGGATGCTGATAAACTGTTGGCTACTTCTGAACAGTGGTGTGTGGCAAAATTCTTGAAATATGTTACAGTACGGAAACATGGATGTTGCTAAACTACTGGTGTGTTTGATCCAGGATAGGCAAGAAGCACTTGATGCATGTCAAAAACCTGAAACAGGTGATAAACAACAGAGTGTGTATGACCCAGAGTGCATGGGGAAGTATCTGAACCTTTTCACCAACATGAAACACTGGATGGTGACAAACTGTTGAGTGTGCTTGATTCAGGGTGGACAGGAAGCACATGATCCATTTCACAGAACTCAAACGTGGACGGGGCAAGAGACTTGGAATGTTTGACCCAGGGAGAAAAAGAAGCTCTGGAAGCATGCTGTAACCCTGAAACACTGGATAGTGAGAAACCACTTGGTGTGATGACCTGAGGGAATGAAGAAACCCAGAAGCATGTTGCAGAACTGAAACATTGGATAACGACACACTACTGGGTGTCTTTGACCCAGTGTACACAAAGGAGCACTTGAAGCATGTCACAGAACTTGAGCACTGGATGGTGAAAAACTCCTGGGAGTGCTTGACTGGGTGGATGAAGACGCTCCTCAAGCATGTCTCTGCACTAAGACACTGGATGATGAGTGTGTTTTAGCGTCAGAAAATGAAGCACTTGACCTGTGTAACAGCACTAAAATAGAGTATGGCACTGATACCACTGGGTGATTAGTCCCAGGTGACAGGGAAACACCGGAAAGTGTCGCATGTTAATGCACTGAATACTCTACGGGGATAAAGTACTGAATGTGTTTGATCAGGGGTTGAGAAGAAGCAGGTAAAGCAGGTCCCTGGGGTGACACAAGGGATTCTGATACACTACTGGGAGTGTAGGAATTCAAGTGGAATAAGAAGCACTGGAAGCATGTCACATCCATGAAACAATAAATGTTGCTAAACTACTGAGTGGGAATGAGAGCCTGGGAAAGACTAGAGATCTCTTCAGGAAAATAAGAGGTATCAAGGGGGTATTTCATGCACATATGTGTATAATAAAGGGCCGAAAATGTGTGAACCTAAAAGAAGTGGACGATATTAAGGAGTGCTGGCATGATTACATAGAAGAACTATCCGAAAAGTTCCCGATGACCTAGATAACCATGATGGGGTGATCACTCGCCTACAGCTAGACATCTTGGAGTGTGAAATCCAGTGGCTCTTAGAAAGCATCACTACCAACAAAGATAGTGGAGGTGATGGAACACCAGCTGAGCTATTTCAAATTTTAAAAGATGATATTGTTGAAGTGCTGCACTCAGTATGCCAGAAAACTTGGGAAACTCAGCAGTGGCTGCAGGACTGGAAAAGGTCAGTTTTTCGTTTGAAATCCAAGGAAGGGCAACACCACATGATGTTCCAAATATCACACAATGGCCATTATTTTACGCACTAACTCCTTTGAAGACAATTTATGAACAACTGAGATAGCTGGATGACGTCACTGACTCGATGGACGTGAGTCTGAGTGAACTAAGAGAGTTGGTGATGGACAGGGAGGCTTGGCTTGTGGCGATTCATGAGGTCGCAAAGAGTCGGACACGGCTGAACTGAATTGAACTGAGACAGCATATTAAAAAGCAGAGATGTTAATGTGCCAACAAAGCTCCACCTAGTTAAGATTATGATTTTTCCAGTAGGCGTGTATGGATGTACCAGTGGAACTGTAAAGAAAGCTGAGCACCAAAGAAGTGATGCTTTTGAACTGTGTTGTTGGAGGAGATTCTTGAGAGTCCCTTGAACTGCAAGGAGATCCAACCAGTCCATCCTAAAGGAGATCAATCACGAGTATTCATTAAAAGGACTGAGGTTAAAGCTGAAACTCCAATACTTTGGCCAACTGATGTGAAGAGCTCACTCATTTGAAAAGACCCTGATGTTTGGCCAGATTGAAAGCAGGAGGAGAAGGAGACGACAGAGGATGAGACAGTTAGATGGTATCACCAACTAAAAGGACATGAATTTCAGTCAACTGCGGGAGTTGGTGATGGACAGGAAGGCCTGATTTGCTGTAGTCCATGGGCTCACAAACAGTCATACACAACTGAGCAGCTGAAGTGAATCGAACAAAGACATGCTCACAATTCTCCTGGCAAGACTTTAACAGCACATTCACCTAGAAGTTGCAAATGTTCAAACTGGATTTAGAAAAGACAGAAACGAGAGGTCAAATTGGCAACATCCATTGGATCATGGAAAAAGCAAGAATATTATTTAAAAAAAAACAAACAAACTATGTCTGCTTTACTGAGTATGATAAAAATCCACTGTGTGGATCACAACAAACTGCAGAAAATTCTTAAAGACATGGAAATACCAGACTACCTACATGCCTCCTGAGACACCTGTATTCAGGTCAAGAAACAACCAGTGAGAACCAGATAAAGAAGAACAGATGGTTTGAAATTGGGAAAAACAAACAAACAAACAAACTACTACATGTGTCATCCTGTTGATTTAACTTATATGCAGAGCACATCTTGGAAAATGCTGGGCTGGAGGAAACACAAGCTGAAATTAAGAGAAAAATAGAAATATCAATAACTTCAGATATGCAGATGACACCACCGATATAGCATCAAGCAAAGAATAACTAAAGAGCTTCTTGATGCAGGTGAAAGAGGAGAGTGAAAAAGCTGGCTTAAGATGCAACATTCAAAACACTAAGATCCTAGCATCTGGTCCTATTATTTCATGGCAAATAGATGGGAAAACAATGGTAACAGTGAGAGACTTCTGTTTCCTTGGACTCCAAAATCATGGCAGGTGATGACTGCAGCTATGAAATTAAATGACACTTGTTTCTTGGAAGAAAAGCAGTGACAAACCTAGACTGCATGTTAAAGAGCAGAGGCATCCCTTTGCCAAGAAGCGTCCATATAGTCAGAGCTATATTTGTGTTTTTTTAAGCAGTCATGTGACGATGTAAGTTAGACCATAAAGGAGGCTGAACATTAAGGAAGTGATACTTTTGAACCACAGTCTTGGAGAAGACTCTTGTGAGTCCCTTGGGCTGCAAGGAAATCAATCCAGTCAACTCTAAAGGACATCAATCCTGAAAATTCACTGGAGGGGCTGATGCTGAGGCAGAAGCTCCAATATTATGGCTATCTGATGTGAAGAGCCAACTCGTTGGCAAAGACTCTGATGCCGCAAAAGATTGGAGCAGAAGAAGGGGACGATGGAGGACCAGATACTTGGATGGCATCACCGACCCAGTGGATTTGAGTTTGAACACGCTCCGGGAGATGGTCAAGGGCAAGAAGGCGTGACATACTGCAGTCCATGGGATTTGAAGAGTTGGAGATGACTGAATGACTGAACAACATATAACAGCCAGCAACAACAAATCTACAGAGTGCCTTTGACCGTGAGTAGTTTCAGGAGCTCTTGAAGCATGTCACAGATCTGAAACCCAAGATAGTGGCAAACCACTGAAGGTGTTTGACTTGGAGTTAGTGAAGCAGCCATTAGTATGTGCTACAACATTGAAACAATGAATGTCGATAACCTGTATGGTGTATTTGTTGTGGAGTAAGTGAAGAACCACTTGAAGTGGGTTTCATGACTGAAACACTGTATGTTCACACTTCAGATGGTCTGTGTTTGATCTTGTATATAGAAAGAAGCACAAGGAGCCTGTCACAACACTGAAACTGGATCATGGTAAATCATTGTGTATGATGAGCTGTGGTAGTTGAAAAATCAATGAAAGTATGTACTAGCCCTGAATCAATGGATGGTGATCAACTAAGAGTGGACAAAGGACCTTTTGAAGCATATGCCAGAATTAACACTCTGGATTGTGATAAATTATTGGTTATGTATTTTCTGCAGAGAATGACGAAGCAGTTGAGCAGGAAACAACCTTGAAACACTGGGTGATGATAAACTACGGGGTTTGTTTGATACATGTTGAATGAGGAGAAACTGAAAGCATGGCACAGAAGAAAACATGGGACCATCATAAACTTCTGAATGCGTTTTATCTAGAATGGCCTAAAGGAGGACTTTAAACTCAGCACAGAACCGAAACAGGAATTGTGATAAGCTACCTACCATATTTTATATGGAGAGGATAAAGAAGTACATGAGGCATGCCACAATACTGGAACACTGGATAGTGGTAAACGACAGGGAGTGTTTGACTAAATGAGACAAAGGGACCCTTCAAGCCGGTAATAGCGCAGCATCAACGAATGATGAAAATGTACAGGGTGTGTTTTACCTGGAGGGGATGGAGGAGGCTCAAAACATGTCACAATACAGAAAAAATGGATGGTGATAGCTGTCACATTAATTTCTTCTGGAGTGGATTAAAAGCCACTTGAAGCATACCTAAACTTACACACTGGATGGGGATATAATATTGTGTGTATTTAATGCCAGTAAGAAATAGAGGGAACAATAAAATAGGAAAGACGAGAAATCTTGCCCAGAAACTGAGAGACTGCAAGGGAATATTTCATGAGACATGGGCACAATCCAGGACAGAAGGGGTATGAACCTAGCAGAAGGAGAAAATGTGATGGAGTGCTGGCAAGAGTATAAGAGAAGAGCTGTACCAAAGCAAGGTCTTAATCACCTGCTGCTGCTGCTGCTGCTGCTGGTGCTATGTCGCTTCTCTCGTGTCCAACTCTTAGTGACCCCATGGACAGCTCACTACCAGGCTCCTCTGTCCATGGGATTTTCCAGGCAAGAATATTGGAGTGGGGTGCCATCACCTTCTCTGCTTAATCACCCACATAACCATAATGGTGTGATCACTCACGTAGAGCAGACAACCTGGGGTGTGAAGTCAAGTGGATCTTAGGCAGAAATACCACAAACAATGCTAGTCAAGATGATAGACTTGAAGCTCAGCTATTTCTAATTGTAAAAGATAATGCTGTTAAAATGCTGCACTCAAGGTGCCAGGACATTTGGAAAACTCCTCAATGACCACAGGACAGGGAAAGGTCAGATTCACTCTGATCCCAAAACGGGGCATTGTGAAGGCATGCTCAAACTGCTGCCCAGTCTTTCTCACTTCATATGCTGGCTGGGTAATGCTCCAAATGCCTCCATCTAGGTTTCAACAGTATGTGAACTGAGAACTTTCAAATGTACAAATTGGATTACGAAAGGCAGAGAAACCAGAGATCAAAGTGCCAACATTCATTGGATCATAGAAAAAGCAGGGAGTTCCAGAAAATGACCTACTTCTGCTTCATTCACTATGCTAAAGCCTTTGACTGTGGGGGTCACAGAAACTGCGGAAAATTCTTAAAGAGGTGGGTATACTAGACCACTTTACCTGGCTCCTGAGAAACCTGTATGCAGGTCACGAAGTAACAGAATCAGGCAGGAACAATGGAGTTGTCAGAATTGGTAACGGAGTAGGTCAAGGCTGTCTTGTTGTCACGCCACTTATTTAACTTACATACACAGTATATCACGCAAAATGTCAGACTGGATGAAGCACAAAGTGGAATCGAAATTGCTGGGAGAAACATAAATAAACTCAGACATGCCCATGACAGAAAGCAGACGAGGGATTAGAGCTCTTTGCTGAGATAAAAGTGGAGATTTAAAACGTTGACTTAAACCTCGACATTCAATAAATTAAAATCATGTCATCCAGTCCCACCTCTTGATAGCAAATAAATCAGGACACAATGGAAACTGTGAAAGAGTTTTATTTTCATGAGTTCCAAAACTACTGTATGTATTTGAAAGAGGATAGTTGAGGAAGCACTTGTGCATTAATCAGCACTGAAAGAACGGATGTGTGTATTAACCCAGAGCAGTTAAGGAAACACTGTAGTATGTCACAGCACTGATAGAATAAATAACGAAAAAACAGTTGTTGAGTTTCACCTCTGGGGATCAAACAAGCGCCTACTAAATGCCACAAGTTACGGGCCTGAAACCTTGGCTAATGATAAAATGCTGGGAATGTTCAACTGATGTGGACTAGTAAGCACTTGAAGCATATCACTGTACTGAATATTGGATGATGATACACTAATGAGTATGTTTTCAGGAGAAGATGAAGCACATGAAGCACATTACAGCACTGAAGCACTGAAGGGTGGTAAACTCCAAGGAGTGACAGGCCAGGATTGACAAAGGAGCATGCGCAGTGATTCACAGTACTGAGATACAGATGTTGGAAAACTATTGAGTATTTGACACCAGGTGGACAAAGAAGCATTCGGAGCATGTCCTCTGTCAAGGCACTGAGCACTGCATGGTGATAAACTACAGAGTGTGTTTTTGCAGAGAGTGGATGAATAGGCACTTGAATCACGTCATAGCACTGAAACACTGACTTTAGTAAAGTACCGGATGTATTTTTCCAGTCTGGATGATACAGCAGTTTGTGTCACAGCTTGGAAGTGCTGGATGGTGATAAACTGCTGGTGTGTTTGATAAAGATGCACTTGAACTTGTGACAGCAGTGAAAAGCAGCAAGGGATAAGCTGGTGAGGCTATTTTACCTGGGGTAGAGAAAGATGTGGCTGAACCTCCTCTCTGAAGTGTGGATAATAAGCGACTTAGTATGTTTGACCTGGGTGGATGGAGAAACACTGAAAGCATGTCACAGCAGTGCAACACTGGATGGAGATACACAACAGGATGTGTTTGACCCAGGGTGCATGAAGAATAACTCGAGGTGTCACTGCACTGAAGCAGTAGACGATGATAATCTATTGGATACGTTCAGCCAGTAATCAATGAAGAAGCACATGGAATGGCACTACATTGTGATAAACACCTGCTTGTATTTGACCAGTGTGGATGAAGAAGTTCCTGAAGCATGTCCAATCTTTGCAACCCTGGATGCTGATATGTTCCCATCAAGTAATGTGTCTCTTTCATATGAGGTGTAAAAGCAGGCACTTAGAGCATGTCACAGGGCCTCTCCTGGTGGTGCAGCGGTTAAGCATCCACCTTGTAGTGTAGGGGATGAAGGTTCAATCCCCGATTGGGAAAGTAACATCCCATATGCTACAGAGTAACTAAACCTGCATAGCTGCAAATACTGAAGTTCTCACACTCCCGAGACTTCATGCTATGGTTAGAGTTGGCTTGTCTCAAGGACTATCTTTCGTGACACAACTAAGACCCAGCACAGCCAACTACATAAATGAAGAAGAATCACGTCTCAGGTGAAACACTGGTGACAAACTGCTGAGTGTGCTTTACCTGGAGGAAATGAAGAAACGCTTGAATCATCTCTCTGCACTGAAACATGGGATAGTGATAAGCTACTGGGTACGTTTGACATGGGGTGCATGAAGAAGACTTGTGGGATGTTCCGCAGTTAAAACATTGGATGATGATAATCTACTGAGTGTGTTAGACCTGGAGTGGATAGAAGCCCGTCACAAAATGAAACACTAAGGGTGGTAACCTACTGTTGTGTTTAACTAGGGGAGGATGAAGAAACACTGAACCTGTCACAGCACTGAATACTAGATATGTTTGTCCCGGAGTGAGTTGAACAAGCACTCGAAACAGGTTACAGAACTGAGAGAAACACTGGATGGTGGTAAGCGACACAGAGTGATGACCAGAGATGAAGAAGCAATGGGAACATGTCATGACAGTGAAACACTAGCTGATGATGAACAGTATTATCAGTGGCAAGATGCCTGCTCCAGAGTTCCGGTTCAAGACGCAGCATGTTTGCACTAGAATGCGGGCTTAGTAAGTTTGTGATGCCCCCCTTAAAGTGCAAATTCAGCAGTTACCACAGCCTACCCTGGATCGTGATGTCAGAAGGGGTAAAACGAGAGCTGGAGGCTGCAAGCTCAGAATGTGCACGACGTGCACTAGAATGAGGGCTCCTTGGTGGCTGATGCATGCATTAGATTGCAAGTTCAGAAGTTGTGACATGGGTATCCCATATCACCCATGTTGTAAAACCTCACACTGGTCTTCTATTTTTTACATATGGTACCGTACCCATTTAAATGCACTTTTCTCAAGGCATCCCACCTTCACCTTCTCCCACTGAGTCAAACGTCTGTTCTTGAGATCCTTGTCTCTTCTCCTTGCCTGCGTAGAGCCCATCTTTCTAAATTCCACATCTGTGCATTAATATACAGTTTTGTCTCTCTCTTTCTTAGTTCCGTCATTCTGTGTAATAGATTTCGTGCTCTTCCCACTCATTAGAACTGACTCAAATGCATGACTTCTTATACCTGAGTAATACTTCATATGTATATGTAGCAAAACTTCCTTAACCATTCATCTGCTGATGGACCTCGTGGTCACTTTCACATCCTTGGTATTGCAAACAGTGCTTCAATAAACATTGGAGTACTGTTTCTTACCATTCTCGTTTCCTTGATGTTCATGCCTAAGAGTGGGATCGCTGGGTCATATGGTATTTCTCTTTCCAACTTTCTAAGGAGTCTCCATAATGGTTGTACCAGTTTGCATTCCCATCCACAGTGTAAAATGTTCCCTTTTCTCCACACCCTCTCCAGCAGTTATATTGTAGATATTTTAATGATGGCCAATCTGACCAGTGTGAAATGATACCTCAATGTGGTTTTGATTTGCATTTCTCTTATAATGAGTGATGCTGAGCAACGTTTCTGTGTCTCTTAGTAATCTGTGTATCTTCTTTGCAGAGGGCTTTTACCTATGTTTTGATTGGTGGTTTGTTTTACTGAGTAGTATTTGTAGCTGAGTATTGAGATGCGTGAGGAGCTTGCATATTTTGGAGACGAATTTTTTGTTAGCTTTTCAGTTGCTATTCACTTCAGTTTAGTTCAGTCGCTCAGTCGTGTCCGTCTCTTTGCGACACCATGAATCGCAGCACGCCAGGCTTCCCTGTCCATCGTCAACTCCCGGAGTTGACTCAGAGTTGCTCTTATTTTCTCCCAATTCTGAAGCTACATAGTCACCTTAATTATAGTTTCCTTCATTGTACAAAAGCTATAGACTTTAATTAGGTTCCTTTTTTTAAAACATTTTTATTTCCTTTAGGCAATGGGCCACAGAGGACCTTGCTGTGACTTATTTTGTGGTGGTTATACCTATATTGTACTCTGAGGGTGGTATATTTTCTGGTCTTACTTTTCCACCTGTAATCCATTTTGAGTTTATTTTTGAACATGATGTTTGATAGCGTTCTAGCTTCTACACAGAGTTGTCCACTTTTCACATAACACTTTTTTGAAGAAAATGTCTTTTTCTGTTGCGCATTTTTGCCTGCATCGTCAAAGATAATGGGGGCAGGAATCTATCATTGGACTTCATATTTTTTTCCCATTGGTCTATATTTCTATATTTGTGCAAGTTTCATACTCTCTTGATATCTTTGTAGTGTAGTCTGAAGCTAGAAAATTTGACTCCTCTCGTTCCATTCTTCTTTCTCAAAACTGCTTTGGCTCTTCGAGGTCTTATGTGTTTCCATGCAAATCGTAAAATAATTTGTTCTAGTTTATGAAAAATACTGTCGGTAGTTTGAGAGGTATTGTATTGAATCTATTGATTGTTTTGGCTGGTATATTGATTTTAACTCTATCAGTTAGTCCAATCCAAGAACATGATATCTGTCTCCATCTATATATGTTTTGATTTCTTTCCTCAGTGCTTTCTTTTATCCTTCTGGGAAAGTGAAAGTTGCTCAGTCACGTCTGACTCTTTGCAATCCCATGGGCTATACAGTGTATGGAATTTGAAATTCTCCACGCCAGAATACTGGAATGGGTAGCTTTCCCTTCTCCAGAGGATCTTCCCAACCCAGTCCTCAAACGCAGGTCTCACACATTGCAGGAGGATTTGTCACCAGCTGGGGCCACAAGGGAAGCCCAAGAACACCATAGTGGCTAGCCTATCCCTTCTTCAGGGGGTCTTTGTGACCCGGGAACCAAACAGGAGTCTCCTGCATTGCAGGCAGCTTCTTTACCAATTGAGCCATCGGGGACGTCCTTTGTCTCTTTATGCAAACTTATTTCTAGTTGTTTTATTCCTTTCATTGCAATGGGGAACAGGATTGTTCCTTAATTTCTCTTTCTGATTTTTCATTGTGAATGTGCAGGACTATAAGGGTTTCTGTGTATTAGTTTTATACCCTGCACGTTTACTGTATTCATTGATAAACTCCAGGAATTTTCTGGTGGCATCTCTTGTGTTTTCTTTGTAAAGGGTAATAGCATGTGCAAATAGACAGTTATACCTCTTCTTTTCAAATGAGGATTCTGTTCATATCTTTTTCTTCTTTGAAAACTGTGGCTAGAATTCCCAGAACGAGTAGTGATGAGTGTGGGCACATTGTCTTCATGCTGACTTTTAAGGAAAATTTTTCAGCTTCTCATTATTGACGATAATGTTTACAATGGTTTTGTCATATTTGGCTTTCATTATGTTGAGGTATGTTCCACCTATGACTACTTTGGCAGAGGTTTGTTTGTTTGTTTGTTTTTTCATAAAAACGCTGGATTTTGTTGAATTCAAATGTGAATTTTGGGCGTTTTAGCCTCCAAATTATTTGTGTTTCCTCTAGTTGTTGTTGTTGTTGTCGTTTTCCTGTGGTTGATATCTGATCAAACAACATTGTGATCAGAAATTATGCTTGCAAATATTACAATATCTTGAAGTTTATTAAGGTTAGATGTGATCTAACCTTGGGTGTTATCTGTCCTAAGATAATGTTCCATTTGCACGTGAGAAAAAGGAGGAAAGAAGGAGAAACAGGTGAAATCTGTTCTTTGGCGGTGGGATGACCTGTAGATATCAATTAGCTCAAACTGGTCTAATGTATCTTCTAAAACCTGAGTTTCCCTTACTTCATTTTCTGTCTGGATGATCTGTTCATGTTATGAGTGAAGTATTAAAATCACCCAATACTATTGGTTAGTGTCTATTTCTGCTCTACTAGTTGTTGGCATTTGCCTCTTGTATTGAGGTGCTCCTACATTGGGTGCATGTAGCTTCTTCTTGGATTGATACCTTGAATGTTCTGTAATGCAACCTTCTTTGTCTCCTATAGTGGTCTTTAGGTAAAGTCCATTTATCTGATATGAATATCGCTCCTCCCACTTTTGCTCTCCATTTTCACAAGATAGCTTTTTCCTGGCCATCACTTTCAGGCTGTATGTGTCCCTAGGTATGAGGTGGTTTTCTTGCAGACAGTACATTCTTGTATGCATTCACCCAGTCTTTGACTTTTCGTTGGAGCATTTAGCCCATTTCTGTTTAAGGTAGTTGTTGATAAGTATGATCTTCTTACCATTTACTATATATTTTGTGGCTTTGTTTTTATAAGCTTTTCTGTTTCCTATCTAGAGAAGACCCTTCAGCGTTTGCTGAAGTGCTGGTTTGGTGGTTCTGAACACTAACTGCTTTTGCTTGTCTGTAAAGCTCTTGTTTTGTCTTTTGAATGAGAATACTATTCTTGTCGGATACAGTAATTTTGGCTTTAGGCTTTTGCCTTTCATCACTTTAGGTGCATCCTGCCATTCCCTTCTAAGCTGAAGAGTTTCTATTGTAAGATCAGCTGTTATCCTTATGGGGATTCCTTCTATGTTATTTGTTGTGATTCCTTTGTTACCTTGAATATTTGTTCATTGTGTATATTTATTTGTTTGTATGTTTTTATTTTGATTAATGTGTGTTTTGACATGTTGTGTCTTGGTTTACCCCTATGGGACACACTGGGATTTTTCATTTTAGTTGTCTGTTCTTTTTCCCATTTCAGGGACGTTTCTAAATATTTCCTCCTCAAATGTTTTCTCATGCCCTTTCCTTTTGTCTTCTTTCTTTGAGAAACCTATGATTTAAATATGGGGGCATTTGACATTGCCCCATAGTTCTCTGTGATTGTCTTCATTTCTCTCTTTCTTTTTTTTTTTTTCTGCTCTGCTTCATTTATTTCCCATATCCGATCTTCCAGCTCACTTAGTCTTTCTTCTGCCTCAGCTACAGTACTGTTCCTGTTGTCCAGAGTGATTTCTATCTCAGTTATTTCATCGCTCATTATTGATTGACTACTCATGATTTCTTCCAGGTCCATTTAAAACATCCCTTTCATCTTCTCAATCCATGCGTGAAGTCTATTTATCTGTAGATTCATTTGTTTCCAAGACATTGACTATTATTGTGCTGAACTGTTTTTCCTGTAGACTTCCTACCTCCTCCTCTTTCATTGGTTTGTTGATTTTCATTGTATTCCTTCATCTGCTGGATATGTCTCTGCCTTTTCATGTTGTTTCGATGACTGTCTTCGAGGTCTAATTTCTGCACACCAGGGGGCCATCATTGCTATTAATTGGGTGGTCTCCTCCAAGTGAATGTGGTGGGACCAGTGGCTTGTGTAAGTTTTCTTGTTGAGAGAACTTTTTGTTGTTGTTGTTATAGAAGATGGCTGTTGATCTCACTTGTTCTGAGAGTCCATGCAGTGTCCATTAGGGAATTAGCGGGCTCTATTACGGCTTTGATTCCAGATGAGCTATTTCAAATCCTCAAACCCGATGCTGTGAAAGTGATGTACTCAATAAGACAAGAAATTTGAAAATCTCAGCTGTGGCTCAGTTGGAAATGGTCAGTTGTCATTCCAGTCTCGAAAAAGGCAATGCCAACGAATGCTCAAACTACCATGCAGTTTTACTCATCTCACATGCTAACAAAGAAATGCTCAAAATTCTCCAAGCCAGGCTTCAGCAATATGTGAACCATGAACTTCCAGATATTCAATCTTGTTTTAGAAAATACAGAGGAATGAAAGGTCAAATTCCCAACATCTGCTGGATCTTCACAAAAAAGCAAGCAAGTTCCAGAAAAACCTCTAGTTCTGCTTTACTGAGTATGCCAAAGCCTTTGAGTGTACGGATCAAAATAAACTGTGGAAAATTCTGAAAGAGACGGTAGTACCACACCACCGGATCTGCCTCTTGAGAAGCCTGATACAGTTCAGGAAGCAA
Source organism: Ovis canadensis (assembly GCF_042477335.2). NCBI lineage: Eukaryota > Metazoa > Chordata > Mammalia > Artiodactyla > Bovidae > Ovis > Ovis canadensis. Next base: position 20,091,175 of record NC_091271.1, read on the forward strand.
CAGTTAGAACTGGACATTGAATAACAGAATGGTTCCAAATAGGAAAAGCAGCACCTCAAGGGTATATATTGTCACCCTGCTTATTTAACTTCTATGCAGAGAAATGTGTGGCTGGAAGAAATGCAAACGGGAATCAAGACTGCCAGGAGAAATGTCAAAAACTTCAGATATGTAGATGACACCCCCCTTATGACAGAAACTAAAGAGGAACTGAAGAGTCTCTTGATGAAAGTGAAAGCGGAAAGTGAAGAAGTAGGCTTAAAGCTCTACATTAGGAAACCTGAGATGGCATCCTGTCCCATCACTGCATGGCAAATAGATGGGAAAACAGTGGAAATGGTGGCAGACTGTTTTTTTCTTTGGGGGGGGGGGCTCCAAAATCACTGAAGATAGTGACTGCAGCCATGAAATGAAAAGATGCTTACTCTTCCTAGACAGCATAAAACAAGACCAGAGGCTGACTGCAGCTCAGATCATGAAATCAGTATTGCCAAATTCAGACTTAAATTGTAGAAAGTAGGAAAAAACCAATAAACCATTCAGGAACGACCTATCTCAAATCCCTTATAATTATACAGTGTAAGTGAGAAATAAATGTAAGGGACTAGATCTGATAGAATGCCTGATGAACTATGGACGGAGGTTCATGACACTGTACAGGAGACAGGGATCAAGACCATTCCCAAGAAAAAAGAAATGCAAAAAGGCAAAATGGCTACCTGAGGAGGCCTTAAAATTAGCTGTGAAATGAAGAGAAATGAAGGCAAAGGAGAGAAGGAAAGATATACCTATTTGAACACAGAGTTCCAAGGAGAGAGAAGAAAGCCTTCCTCGGTGATCAGTGCCAAGAAATAAAGCAAAGCAATAAAGCAAAGCAATAGAATGGGGAAGACTAAAGATTTCTTCAAGAAGACCGGAGATACCAAGGGGGCATTTCATGCAAAGATGGGCACTATTAAGGACATAAATGGTATGGACCTAACAGAAGCAATAGACATGAAGACGAGGTGGCAAAGAACACACAGAAGAACTGTACATCAAAGATCTTCACAACCCAAATAATCATGACGATGTGATCACTCACCTACATCCAGATACGTTGGAATGTGAAGTCAAGTGGGCCTTAAGAAGCATCACTATGAACAAAGTGAGTGGAAGTGATGGAATTCCAGTTGAGCTATTTGAAATCCTAAACGATTATGCTGCAGAAGTGCTTCACTCAATATGTCAGCAAATTTAAAAAACTAAGCAGCAGCTCAGGACTGGGAAAGGTCAGTTTTCATTCCAATCCCAAACAAAGGCAATGCCAAAGAATGCTCAAACTACTGCACAATTGCACTCATCTCACACGCTAGTAGAGTAATGCACAAAAATATCCAAGCCAAGCTTCAGCAATACTTGAACCATAAACTTCCAGATGTTCAAGCTGGTTTTGGACAAGTCAGAGGAACCAGAGATCAAATGAGTGTATGCACCACTACTTCTGATGATGCATGCAGCAACTACTGAGGTTGAAATCACGAGTTTGCATTCTGCTTTTACTAAGAATTGAATTAGGACAGGTGCACCAGTTAGCTTGCACTCTGGCACATACATTACAACTCTAGAGCATAAGTATCACAACCACGTGCGTCTGCACTCCGGACCTGGCATGCGGTAACGACTGAAAATGCAAGAAGCTTTTCACAGTTACTGACCCCTGATTTGAAACCACTGCTGCCGCTGCTGCTGCTAAGTCACTTCAGTCGTGTCCGACTCTGTGTGACCGCATAGATAGCAGCCCACCAGGCTCCCCTGTCCCTGGGATTCTTGGGGCAAGAATACTGGAGTGCGTTGCCACTTCCTTCTCCAATGCATGCATGCATGCTAAGTCGCTTTAGTCTTATCCGACTCCGTGCGAACCTATGGACAGTAGCCCACGACGCGCCTCTGTCCACGGGATTCTCCAGGCAAGAATATTGGGGTGGGTTGCCATTTCCTTCTCTTATGTCAAACCACACATGCTACAAACACTGAGCTTGCCCTCTGGAATACGTGCTTGTCGATACTGAGGCCGCCATCTAAAGGATGCTCGCTGGAACTACTTAGTTTCCAATCTGGATCACCCTTTCTGCCACCATTGAGACTATTAACAAGCTTTAGAACAAGTGCATTGCTGTCACTGAGACTGCACAGTAGAGCATACATCCCATCACTCCTAAACCCGGGTTCTTTAGGATATGGCGTGCCACTACTGAGCCTGTCCTTAAAACATGCCTGTTGTAAGTATACATACACTTTTGGTGTATTACACTCTGGATTCTGCATCCCTGCACTACTGAAATTGCCTTCCAGAATAAGAGTTCATCACCGGCTGAACTTTCACTCTGAAGCATGAACATCACAATCATTAGCTTGCTGCTTTATAGGTAAGTCAGGCCACTACTCGACCTGCACTCTAGTTCAGGTGTGCCTAAATAGTTACTGAACTTGCACTCTGAAGTTTCCTTCTGGACACAACTGAGCCAACACTCCTGTAGACAGAGTGAGTTTAAACACTGGAGGACATGGTACACCTCTCCTGAGCATGAGCTCAAGTGCAGGCATCCGGGCTCTGCTGAGAACATGATCTAGTTGCACACATGCCAAAGTAACTGAACGTGCAGCTGTGGGTACAGATCTCATGAATACAGAGTGAGCGCATTTCATCATGGGTTTTGCACTACTGAGGCTTACTCAGAAGCATATCTTCCATCGTGACTGCGTGTGCCTTCAAGAGCCAATGTTCTGACACTACGGAGACTGTGCTGTAGAGTAAGAATGCCTGAACTACACAACTGCACACTGAATCATGCATCCCAGCAGTATAAATCCTAGCACTACAGCACACTTGTCACTTCTGAGTCCTTACACTAAGCAAGCATGGCACAGCTAGTGAGCACGTGGTCTAGAGTCTATGTGTGGCCATTACTAATTTCAGACTCGGCAGCCTGTGTCTTGCCACTTGTAAGCCCAGGACCCCAAATATTCATGTTTCAGCTACTGGTTTTGCACCCTGGTACACTCCTTTATCACTGCTGAGCCTGCGTTACAGAGCATGAGTTCCACCACTACTAATCTTGCTCGATGGCCTGGGTGCTTAAACCTGTGAGCCTACACTCTGCAGCTGAAAATTGCCAATGACTTGGCTTGCCCTCTGTTGCATATTTTCCCCATGCTTCTTCCTGCACTCTGGAGGACCTACTCCAGGAGGCTGCTTTCTAAAACACATATCATCTCCACGAGTGAACCGTCATTCTAGATCAACTGTGTGACCCTAGTGACCTTAAATTCTGAAGTGTTATATTAACTTCCTTGAGGTATTGCTCGAGAAGGTGTGTGCAACAATTACCCCCGTGACATTTTATACCAGCCATTTTGCTGCTAGTCACCCAGCACTCTAGACTGTGCAAGCTGTGAGTAGCGTACCTGTATATCTGTGGATGACGTGCCATCACTACAGACCTGGTGTATACTTCATATGTCCTGCCTCAATTGATCATGCGTCACAATACACATATGCCACAACCCTTGCTCTTGCAATGTTGAGGGCTTCTCTTCCCGCTACTGAGCTTGTGTGGCACAGCAGGTATATCACATTTTCTGAATTTGATCTCTGGATATGCAACCAAAAATAAAAACCCAGCTTTCAAGAGAACATGTCCCTCTGCAGTCTGCACTCTTGAGCAAGGGCACTGCAACTCCTGAGACAACACTCTGAAGCACATGTAGAGCAGGCATGCTGCATCTGCTGAACTTAGCTCTTCAGCATGCCTCTCAACAGTGAAACACACTTTAGGCATACCCCTCTTAATACAGACCCATGAATTAGAGCAGGCATGCTTCAAATCCTGAATCTTGGCTTTCGAGAATACGTGCTTCATCTCCTGAGATGGTGCTTTTGCGGATTCTCCCCACCGCTACTAAGACTGTGCTCTAGAGTGGGTGTGACACTTCGGAGCCTGCGTGCCTCACTACTGAGTCTCTGCTCTAGCCTGGAAGTACTGAAACAGCTTAGCTCGCAATCCGGAGCACACGTTCTGCCACTAGTGTGCTTGCACTTTAGAGCAGGCTGTCTGAAGCCATCCCATTGGCACTGGCAACATGCGTCCAGCCACTGCTGAATGCACACTAGAGCACAGTTCCTGCCACTATTGAGCATGTACTCTACCACAAGATGTCTAAGCTGCTCAGTTGCATTGCGGAGCATACCTCTTTCCACAAGTGAACTTGCATTCTACAGGAAATGGTACACAAACACTGACCTTGTGCTCTAGACTTGGCACACCATACATAATTTTCTTAACATTTGAAGCATATGTCTGGCCAACACTAAATCCACGCTTTAGATCAGCTGTGCTAAAATCACTGAGCTTGCCCTCAAGAGTATATCTGAACTCACATTTTATAGCACACCTACTACCACGGTGGATTCTGTGCTCTAAAACTCTCGTGAGATGACAGAGCAAGATGGTGGATCTATAAGTGGATGTGGAGTACCTCTCTCCATGGATACATCAGGCATACACCTTCAGACACAGGAGAGTAATCAGAATGTTACCGGAAAGTAGACAGGAGTACCTGACAAGTGGCAAAAATATATAGAACCACGCAAAACTCAGTCGGGGGAAAGAACTGGGGGAAAAATCAGGAGTGTTAGTAGGACTGGATCTGCCCTGAGTGGGGGAAGGAACTGAAGCTGAGGTCCAATCCCACACTGGGTCAATCGTTTGAATTGTAGAATAGACATTTAAAGCTGAGAGTGAAACAGCTGATCTGTGGAAAGCTGGGTGCAATGAGAAGCAGAGGGTCCTTGCTGCAGCCGTACATACCCCATACAAGGACATCCGTCCCCTGAAAGGCCCCGTGGCTGGCAGCTGCAGTTTAGGGACTTTGCGGCAATTCATGGGGAGGGCTGCTGTTTCCTGGAGAGAGATGGAGAGAGGGGGTTTGAAGGAGGACACTGTGGTAGGGTATGCCTGTGGAGGAAAGCCAGGCAGCCATGAAAGCAAGGCAATAACACCGAGTCACATGTCGGGGGTGGAGCAATCACCATAGCCTCTCTCTCCCCACATGCTAGCATCAGCAGTTACTACAATAGTGAGGGTGACCCATCAAATGCTGAACACACTGAAATGCAGAGCAGGACACCATGCAGGGTCCTCCTTTAAGTGCCTGATGCACCATACTAGAGTAGAATCCCACTCAGGATGCTCCTTTAAGTGTCGGATGCACTGATTTACACCGGAGGACCCCAGCCAGGAAATTCGCTCTATGTGCTGACCCATTGAACGACAGAGAAGGATCCCAGGCAAGGAAGCCTTCTGAGTGGCCGAATAGGTGGAACTAGGGAGAAGACTGGCCAAAGAGGCCTTCTGATCACCGGATACAAAGGCTCAAAAAAGAAAAAAAAAGGCTCTGATAGGGCCATAACTCCTGTGGTGTAGTCAGTCTGTGTCCCTGCACCCTGCCCATTTGACACAACCTGCGTCCCTCAAAGCCAAGCAGCTGCTCCACTTTCACAGTTAACTCTCATTGGAAAAAAACTGCTACAGGTTAAAAAAAAAATCGTGCAACTATTTGCACAGGATTGCTTCAGTCCTGTCTAACTATGTGTGGAACACATTTCACCACTACAGAGAAGAAGCTCTAAAATGCATATACTGGAACAACTGATCTTTTCCAGTCTTGTAGCCACTGCTGAGTTTTCCAAATTTGCTTGCATATTGAGTTCAGCAGTTTCATAGCACTCACTATCTATTAGGATTTGAAATCACTCAAGTGGAGTTCTCTATCTCCACTAGCATTGTTTCTATTGATGCTTCTTGCGGCCCGCTTGACCTCACATTCCAGGATGTTTGGCTCTAGGTGAGTGATTAGATCATGATGATTATCTGGATCATGGAGATCTTTTCTGCATAGTTCTTCAATCTTTGCTGTATACATTTTTGCTACCTCTTCTTAATATCTTCTGCTTCTGTTCAGTCCATACAATCTCTGTCCTTTACTGTATCCACCTTTGCATGAAATGTTCCCTTTGTATCTCTAATTTTCTTGAAGAGATCTCTACTCTTTCCCATTCTGTTGCTTTCCTCTATTTTTTGCACTCATCACCGAGGAAGGCTTTCTTATCGCTCTTTGCTATTCTTTGGTACACTGTATTCATATGGGTATATCTTCCTTTTTCTCCTTTGCCTTTTGTTTCTATTCCTTTCTCAGTTATTTGTAAGGCCTCCTCAGACAACCTTTTTGCCTTTTTGCGTTCATTTTCTTGGGGATGGTCTTCATCACTGCCTCCTCTACAATGTCATGAATCTCCATATGTAGTTCATCAAACACTCTATTATACCTAATCCCTTAAACATTTTCTCATGTCCACTGTACCATCATAAGGGATCTGATTTAGGTCAAACCTGAATCATCGAGTGGTCTTCCATACTGTCTTCAACTTAAGTCTAAGTCTATAGCAAATACTGAGCTTCCACTCTGAACCTTCCTTCTTACAAGTATTTGTCCACCATTTTAGAGCACTTTCGCTGCATATCTTTATCTTCACTCTGAAACATACGTACCGTCACTCCTGAAAGGATGCTCAAGTGCATGCACTTAACTCCTACTGAGCCTACGCTCCACAGTAGACATGCCGATCTACTAAGCTTGCATTCTGCCACATGCATCTTTCACTATTTAGACTATGATACTGAGGTCATGCTGCAACTGCATAGTTGCAATCTCAAGCTTATCTTCTTCGACTTTCAGCTTTTATACCAGCACACATGTTCTGCCCCTCCTAACCCCACTTTCTTGAAGAGATATGAAAGAACTGTTGAGGTTGTATTCTGGAGCATGTCCCTGCTATTTCTGAATGCATTCTTTTTGTATTTCTTCATATTTCTTTTAAAAAAATGATTTATTATAATTGGAATAGAATTACTGTGTATTACTGTGATGGTATTTGACATACACATCAACATGAATCAGCCGCATGGATACATGTGTCCCCCTATCCTGAACACAACTCAAACCTCCCTTATTAGCCATGCTTCTGGGTTCGTCCACAGCACAAGAGTTGGATGCATCTTTCATGCATTGAACTTGCACTGGTCATCTCTTTTATGTATGGTAATGTACCTGTTTCAATGCTATTTTCTCAAATCATCCCATCCTTGAACTCTCCCATTGAGTCTCAGAGTCTGCTCTTTATATGTGGATCTTTTTTACTAGCCTTCATGCAGAATCATTGTTGCTGTCTTCCTAAATCCCATTTATATTCATTAATAAACAATATTGCCTTTCTCTTTCTAACTTTTTTTTTACTCTGAATAATAGGCTGCAGGTTGAACTGCCTTACCAAAAGTGACACTAATATGTGTTTTTCTGTAGCTAAGTAATATTCTATTCGAATATATAGCACACCGTCCTTATATTTTCATCTGCTGATGTGCATCTAGATTACGTGCATGTCATAGCTTTCGGAAAGAGAATTGTAATAAACATTGGGTCACATGTGTCTCTTTTGATAGTAATCCCCTCTGGGTATACGCCAAGAAGGGGGGTTGTTCAGTCATATGACAGTTGTAGTCCAAGTTTCTCAAGGAATCACCAAACTGTTCTGCATAGAGGTTGTACCAGTTTGTGTTACCACTAGCAGTGGATTAGGGTTAGCTTTTCTCCACAGCCTCCCCAGGATTTCGTGCTTGTAGAATTTCTGGTGATGGCCACTCTGAACCGTGTGATATGACGACACATTCAATTTTAAGTTTTGTTTCTCTAATGATGAATGATTTTAAGCATATTTCATGTGTTTGTTAGCCATCTGTATGTCTTCTTTAAAGACACGTCTGTTTAGGGATTTTGCCCCCTTTTAGTGATGCTGTGAAAGTGCGTCCCTCAATATGGCAGCACATTTGGAAAACTCACCAGCGGCTAAAGGGCTGGAAAAGGTCAGTTTTCATTCCAATCCCAAAGAAAGGCAGAACCAAAGAATGCTCAAATCACGGCACAATTGCATCCATCTCACACGCTAGTAAAGTACTGCTCAAAATTCCCCAAGCCAGGCTTCAGTAATACATGAACCATGAACTGCCAGATGTTCGAGCTGGTTTTACAAAAGGGTGAGGCACCAGAGATAAAAATGCCAACATTAGCTGGATCATTGACAAAGCAAGAGAGTTCCAGAATAACATCTATTTCTGCCTTATTGACTATGCCAAAGTCTTTGACTGTGTGGATCACAATAAACTGTGGAAAATTCCGAAAGCAATGTGGATAGCAGACCACCCGACCTGCCTCTTGAGAAACCTATATGCAGGTCAGGAAGCAGCAGTTCGAACAGGACATGGAACTACAGACTGGTTCCAAATAGGAAAAGGAGTCCATCAAGGCTATGTATTGTCACTCTGCTTGTTTAACTTATATGCAGAGTATATCATGAGAAATACTGGGCTGGAAGAAGCACAAGCTGGAACAAAGACTGCCAGGAGAAATATCATTCACCTGAGATATGCAGATGATACCACCCTTACGGCAGAAAGTGAAGGGGAACTAAAAAGCTTCTTGATGAAACTGAAAGAGGAGAGTGAAAATGTTGCCTGAAAGCTCAAAATTCAGAAAACTAGGATCCCAGCATCTGGTCGCATGATTTCATGGGAAATAGATGGGGAAACAGTGTCAGATTTTATTTTGGGGGGCTCCAAAATCCCTGCAGATGGTGACTGCAGCCATGAAATTAAGACGCTTGCCCTATGACAGGAAAGTTATGACCATCCTAGATAGAATATTCAAAAGAAGAGACATTATTTTTGTAACAAAGTTCCATCTAGTCAAGACTATGGATTTTCCAGTAGTCTTGTAGGATATGAGAGTTGCACTATGAAGAAAGCTGAGCACTGCAGAATTGATGCTTTTGAACTGTAGTGTTGGAAAAGACTCTTGAGAGTCCCTTGGACTGCAAGGAGGTCCAGCCAGTCCATTCTAAAGAAGATCATTCCTGGGTGTTCTTTGGAAGAAATGATGCTAAAGCTGAAACTCCAGTACTTTGGTCACCTCATATGAAGAGGTGACTCACTGGAAAACTCTGAAGCTTGGAGGGATTGGAGGCAGGAGAAGGGGATGAGAGCAGATGAGATGGCTGGATGGCATCAGTGACTCGATGGACGTGAGTTTGCGTGAGCTCAGGGAGCTGGTGATGGTCAGGGAGTCCTGGTATGCTGCAATTTATGGGGGTTCAAAAAGTCACACACGACTGAACTGAACTGAACCGAACTCAACTGAACTGAACTGAACTGAACTGAAGCAACTGACAAAGAATTTAGCTCAAAAATATACGAACAACTCCTGAACCTCAATTCCAGGAAAATAAATGACCCCATGATAAAATAGGCGAAAGGAGTAAACAAACATTTCTCCAAAGATGACATACAGATGACTAACAAACACATGAAAAGATTCTCAACATCACTCACTATCAGAAAAATGCTAATCAAAACGATAATGAGGTACCATTTCACGCCAGTCAGAATGACTGCTATCCAAAAGTCTACAATCAATAAATGCTGGGGAGGGTGTGGAGAAAAGGGAACGCTCTGACACTGTTAGTGGAATTGCAAACTGGTACAGCCACTATGGAGAACACTGTGGAGATTCCTTAAACAAACAAACAAACAAACAAACTGTAAATAGGACTGTCATATGACGCAGCAATCCCACCGCTGTCCGTACACACCAAGGAAACCAGAATTGAAAGAGACTCGTGTACCCCATTGTTCATCACAGCACTGTTTCTAATAGCCAAGGCATGGATGCAACCTAGATATCCATCAGTAGACTAATGAATAAGAAAGCTGTGGTACATATACGTGATGGAGTATTACTCAGCCACTAAAAAGAATACATTTCAGTCCGTTCTAGTGAGGTGGATGAAATTGAAGCCTATTATACAGAGTGAAGTTAGCCAGAAAGAAAAATAGCAATAGAGTAAACGAGCGCACATGTGTGGAATTTAGAAAGATGGTCATGATAAACCTGTACGTGAGACAGCAAAATAGACACAGATGTATAGAACAGTCTTTTGGACTCTGCGAGAGAGGGCGAGGGTAGGATGATTTGGGATAATGGCATTGAAGCATGTGTAATATTATTTGTCAAACGAATCGCCAGACCAGTTCGATGCGTGACACAGGATCCTCGGGGCTGGTGCACTGGGGTAACCATGAGGAATGGTTTGAGGAGGGAGGTAGCAGGGGTTTTCAGGACAGGGAACACGTGTACACCTGTGGCAGATCCATGTTAATGTATGGCAAAACCAATACAATATTGTAAAGAGATTAGACTACTATGAAAATAAACAAATTTATATTAGAAATAAATCAAGTCAAATTGTGTCCAACGTGAGGAAAACAACAGCATGTTTGGAACAATATCACTAAGTAAGCTAGAGTTGCAGTTTTCTGAGTTCAAAGTGCCCTCATAAGTATGAGCCCTAACTCTTATTACAGAAAGAATAGTGGAAAATGAACTAGATGAAAGGAGAGCTTTTCAGCAATGAGATGAATGTTTCAGCCAGAAAGATATTAAGTAATGTAGGGCTTCCCAAACAGTTTACTAAGATCTTGGGAGCTAGCAATGACTGTGGTCACCTAAATAAAGTTGCCTAAAATTATATTTTGACATATATACATATATACACCTGTCTATGCATGAGTGTGTGTATGAGAAAATGTGCGATGGCTTTTAATTCATGTTAGGTGTAATAGAAATGGGAAAACAATAAAATCCAAATGTAGAATGATTCAAATTCTACTCGATTGTTGAATATTATGGAAGTTGAAATACTTCAAAATATGTTTCCTTGGCTGCATGTAACATATGAGGACTCTTTTATATCACTCACCTCTCTCCTTTTCATAAATATAGACCAATTTTCAAATGTTTGTCCAGTTTAATGACAAAATACTGATATAGACATATATATATATAATATATATGAAATAGAGATATGTTTTCATATCATAAACTGTTGATAGCAAGCCTAGATTTTAGAATTATTTCCAACTCCATGCTCCATCTCAACAGGAAAGAGCCAAAGTTGTTGCTGACTCAATCACTCCAAGAGCTGGGAAACCTGAAAAAGAAACGGAACCTGCACTGAGATTTTCTATCATATTTATGATCAAGCTCTAACACCAAGACTTGTTTTCCTTTATTGTACTAAGCAGTCCCTTCTTAAGATTGAAAAGCATGGAAATCGAGAGAGAGAGGTAGGAGATTGTAGACCTCCTCATGTTCAAAAGGAATTTTAATCAGAGAAGCTAGAAAAGACAGAAACTAAGGAAAACAATCAAGTGATAGACAATAATAAGGATTTAGTCACTAATCAAACTCAAGGGTCTCTAGTCCCTCCTCAAGGGCCAGCGTGGAGAAGGAAATGGCAACCCACTCCAGTGTTCTGCCCGGAAAATCCCAGGGATGGGGGAGCCTGGTGGGCTGCCATCTTTGGGGTCGCACAGAGTCGGACACGACTGAAGTGAATTAGCAGCAGCAGCAGCAAGGACCATCGATGACATTCTGAGCAATATACTGTGAACAATTTTAGAGATGCTAAAGCCCAAACCAGGCTGAAATGTAAGTGCATAGTTGGATCTAGACGGTCAATGATGTGGACTCCCAATATCCTCACTAATAGGCCATTAGTAGAATGTCCCAATTTGATCACAGACCCCATGTTCCACCCTCACTCAGCCATTAAAATATTCCCCTCTGAAAGTATTTGTGGATTTGCATCTTTGAAGCACCAGCTGCTAAGACACCTTACTTCGTCCTACAATAAGCACTTTCCGCACCCCCCCCCCCACTGAAACCCACAGTCAATTCATAAATTTGTTTGCACAGAAGCAAGTAAACCAAGTCTGCTAGGGTAACAGTACTGAATATTAAGAATGTGTGATAGAAGGATGATAAATCACTTTTATTTCAGAAATAAAGTAGATTTATTGATGTGAGTTTTCGATAACACTGTATGCGAGATAGCAAAAGAGACACAGATGTATAGAACAGTCTTTTGCACTCTGTGGGAGAGTGAGAGGGTGGGATGTTTTGGGAGAATGGCATTGAAACATGTATAATATCATATATGAAATGGGTCTCCAGCCCAGGTTCAATGCATGATACTGGATGCTTGGGGCTGGTGCACTGGGATGACCCAGAGGGTTGGTACGGGTTGGCAGAAGGGAAGGGGTTCAGGAAAGGGAACATGTGTACACCTGTGGCAGACATATGTTAATGTATGGCAAAATCATTACAATAATGTAAAGTAATTACCCTACAATTAAAATAATAAATTTATTTTAAAAAAAAGGAAATCTTCCAAAAAGCTCCATACCTACATAGAAACCAAGCACCACGAAGAGCCAACAAGTTCCACAGGAAGACATACCATGCAAATTCTCCAGCAACAGAGGAACAGAACCTGGAGCTTCAATATACAGGTTGCCCAAACACCAAACCCATAGACATCTCAAACCTCACTACTGGACACTTCATTGCCCTACAGAGAGAAGAGATGCAGCTCCACCCACCAGAACACTGACACAAGCTTCCCTAACCAGGAAACCTGACAAGCCCCTGGTCCTACCCCAGCCACAAGGAGGAACCTCCACAATAAAGAGGAACCACAAACTGCCAGAAAGAGAAAGACCATCCCAAACACAGAAATCCCCCCCCCACCCAAAAAAATAAAAGGCCAACTTTACTAATGAGATTTTTGCATGCTTCATGGTTTTGGTTAGTATTTCTGCCAGCAGTCTGTATTTTAAGTTGATGCTGAAGTAAACACTTGGTTGGACATTACCCTTCAGTTGCTAGGAGACCAGTAACTTGGTCATGTCACAACTAACCTTCGATTGCTAGGAGACCAGTGATTTTGTGATGTCACAGCTGTTTGACTGGGAGGACCTCTGTGATTGTCCAGAGAGTTTCTCTCTGTAGGCCAGCCAAACATCATTTGAAGTTGCATTGTGTAAAAGCAGACAAATGAGAACATTATGTGAAGAAAGATTTCCCTGAGATGGCACATATTTCTTCAGAAATTCAAGATGGACCTCCTAAAGGTGAGTCCACTGGTTCAGAAAACTCCATTAGGTCTTACTGGTATGATTATACAACTGGGGACTCAGTTTTGAGATCTATGATTGAAGAATATGCTTTTCAGCCTTTGGCTGAGGATCTGGTGATCAAAAGGCCACACTACACATATTCTGTCTCTGAAACAGATGATGTGAATGATTTTCTTTCACTCACATTTCCACAAAAACTTTGGAATATAGTGGAAAGTAATCAGTTTGAATCTATTTGGTGGGATGAGACAGGCACATGTAGAGTGATCAATGAAGAACTCTTCAGGAAAGAAGTCTTGGAAAGAAAGGAGCCTTTCAGAAAATTTGAAACCAAGAGCATGAAGAGTTTAATTCGACAGCTTAATCTTTATGGAGTTAACAAAAACCGACAAACTGTTCAAAGATCGGCTGCACTACCAGTCTTTCTGGAAGAAGAAAACAACATCTCTCTTTTGAGAAAGGTATTCCAAAATTTTCACTTTTTGGCAATAGGTCAGATTCAATCATGTGACCTAGAAAGCATGTTCATATATGTGGCTAAAAGGGAGTTTAAACTTGAGATAACAAATTATTGAAAAAGTTGTATCTTTTTGAAGTTGAGAACAGCTGGAGGTTAGAATATTGGATGTTCAACAAACCTTCCTAGTGACTTGAAACCAGATACAAGTTCTGAAGCTACTTAAAGTGGTATTTACTGTATATATACAACATATTTTTAGTTGAGCATATACCTTCTAACATGTTACCTGTTAAAACTACCAACAGAGGTATTTTCTTTGATGTTATTTCATTGATTCCATTAAAGGAAACATAGTGATATGAAGGAATGAAATTAGTAAAGAATGAAAAATGAATATAATGGAGAAGTGGAGAAAAGGGAACCCTCCTCCACTGTTGGTGGGAATGCAAACTAGTACAGCCACTATGGAGAACAGTGTGGAGATTCCTTAAGAAATTGCAAATAGAACTACCTTATGACCCAGCAATCCCACTGCTGGGCATCCACACTGAGGAAACCAGAATTGAAATAGACACATGTACCCCAATGTTCATCGCAGCTCTGTTTATAATAGCCAGGACATGGAAACAACCTAGATGTCCATCAGCAGATGAATGGATAAGAAAGCTGTGGTACATATACACAATGGAGTATTACTCAGCCGTTAAAAAGAATTCATTTGAATCAGTTCTGATGAGATGGATGAAACTGGAGCCAATTATACAGAGTGAAGTAAGCCAGAAAGAAAGACACCAATACAGTGTACTAACACATATATATGGAATTTAGGAAGATGGCAATGACGACCCTGTATGCAAGACAGGAAAAAAGACACAGATGTGTATAACGGACTTTTGGACTCAGAGGGAGAGGGAGAGGGTGGGATGATTTGGGAGAATGGGAATTCTAACATGTATACTATCATGTAAGAATTGAATCACCAGTCCATGTCTGAAGTAGGGTGCAGCATGCTTGGGGCTGGTGCATGGGGATGACCCAGAGAGATGTTGAGGGGAGGGTGGTGGGAGGGGGGGTCATGTTTGGGAACGCATGTAAGAATTAAAGATATTAAAATTAAAAAAAAAAAAACCACTGGGAGGGGGGGGAAATAAGATGAGTTGAGGAAAATAAAGAAAAGGTAGAAAAAAAAAAAAAGAAATATTGTAACAAAACCAAAACTTTATTCTCCCATATGACTACCAGGAGACTTCCAGCAGAACAGGGCATTTAAAAAACACTGTGTAAAGGGCCAAAAAAGAAATATGTTAGGCTTTGTGAATATGACCATTGGCAATTAATTAAGTTTTCAGGCATAGAGGATAACCAAAGAAGCTGGCAAGTCCCTGTTCCACCTTTAAGGACTCCAAAAATTGAATTACACACAATTTTCACGTCAGAAAATAAAATTCTTTTCGGTTTACCTCAGCCATTAAAAGTGTAAAGCTCTAAAATTAAAAAGAAGAAGAAGAAGAAAAAGTAAAGCTCATTCTCAGCTCACAATAGACAGTGCAAAAACAGGGGCAGGCTGCCCTGCCTTGATTGAAATGTAATTCCATGTCCTGGCTATTTTAAACAGTGCTGCGATGAACATAGGGAGAGGGAGAGGGTGGGATGATTTGGGAGAATGGGAATTCTAACATGTATACTATCATGTAAGAATTGAATCGCCAGTCCATGTCTGACGTAGGGTGCAGCATGCTTGGGGCTGGTGCATGGGGATGACCCAGAGAGAGGTTGTGGGGAGGGAGGTGGGAGCGGGGGTCATGTTTGGGAACGCATGTAAGAATTAAAGATTTTAAAATTTAAAAAAAGTAATTAATTAATTTAAAAAAAAACTGAAAAAAATAAAAAATAAATATAAAAGAGAATATACATATACTATAAATGAAAAAAAAAAAAGAAAAAGAAATGTAATTCCAAGAGGAGGGGCGCCAAGATCCACTGTACCGTCAAGTTCCTTAAGCAAAGAACTGGCTTAAGGGAGGTCACCCCTGAGGGCTGTGAGTGCCGGACACCATCACTGGACTCCCCTGGTAGACTCGGAGGCCGTTCTCAGCCCTGAGCCCTGGCGACTGTGCCATCTGTTTCTTCTTTCTTCGCGTTTGGTGAGCTGAGCAATCTTGACCCAAGATCCTTGAGATTCAGATGCAGCCTGACCACGCCTACAGTGGGTACTTTTACGGGGTGAGGGGGTGGGGGGAGGGCTCATCGCGCGCGCATGCGCCCAACTCGGCCTCGCGGCCAATCAGATGGCTGGCGCCGACACCTGGCAGCCAATCATCGGAGGCAGCCCGCACGCCTGTAGGGGGAGCTGAGGCGGCGCCCCAGACCTGAGGAGGCCTAGTCCCCTCAGGCTCGACTCCTCAGTGTTAATCTTGGAAATGCCTAGGGCAGGTGAGCTGCCAGCAGTTCTGTCTCCTCTGTCAACGGGTTCTGGTAAGGACTGGAGCGTGGTTCAGCCAAAGCGGTGCCTGACGGCTAAAGGGAGGGTTTCTCGGGTCCCCACTAGCACGAGGCCTTGCTGGGCGGGGCGGCTGGTGAGGGCCGTGAGAGCTTCTGGCAGGATCCACAGGCTTCAGGCTCCTTTCGCCCTCTCCCCTCTCTAGTCTGGGCGGGCTCTGCTCTCCAGCAGCTTTCCTGCCCAGGGGCGGGACAAGCCAGCTCACGGAAAGGGCCACTTAGGCCCCTGGCCTCTGGCACCTAGCTCTCCTGTGCAACCTAATGTATTTAAACACAGATGCACAAATCTTCACGGCCCAACCCGGTTCTGCACCCAGGCACAGTCAGGCAGGAGCAGCAAAAAAACAAAAACAAAACCAAAACATCTATCTAGCAGCCTCTTCACTGCCCTGGTGCTTTAGTCGTTTTCCCGTTTCCTCTGCCTCTCCTCGGACTCCAGGGCTGCCCCGTCCCTGGGGGCCCCGAGATTCAGGCCTTTGGTTCGGGAAGTTGGCAGATGAGGTATTTGTTTGTTACTGAGAGAAGGGAGGTGGGAGGAAGAAGCTCAGGGCAAAGGAGTTCAATCACTTGGTCTGGTTGAGTGTGAGACGCCTGGTCAGCATTCGTAGGGTAGGACCAGGTAGGGCCTGGGGGGATAGAATGTTCCCAGAACAGGGGACTCACCCTGGCCGTTTCCTCTGCTTGTCCCCAGGATGTGACCTTGTGCTGCCTGGGAGGTCTCAAGCGCTCAGGATTTCAGTGGGCCCCTGAGGTAAGGTGACAGACATCTTTACAACAGGGACAAAGGTGTGGCTTTCTTACTTTGCGTTTTTCTCCTTTCTTTCGTCGGCTGACACGTTGCTGTTGAGAGAGAGTATTCCTGATTGGGGATTACCTGACCCTGATTGCGGGTGCTGACTTCAGGGCCATCATGGTTTCAGGTTTGCAGCTTTCTGAGTGGCAAGCTTAAAAACAGGCAGGGTGACTTGCTTTCCCCTGCATTCTTGAAAGAAAAAAAGTAAGAACACCATGGGTCTTAAGCTGTGTAGAGCTGACTCCTACCACTTGGTGAGGCTAAAATGGGGCAATGCACATATCCTAAGGTTTTAGCTAGGAAAGCAAAGCAATGCAGGTGTGGGGGTTCCCTGGTGGCCTGGTGATTAGGATTCTGGGCCTCCACTGCAGTGGTCTGGATTTAATCTCTGGTCAGGGAACTGGGACCCCACAAGCCAAACAGCATGGCCAAATGAATGAATGAATCCAGTGGTTCATTCAGAGAAAATATCCTGTGATTTAACATGTTCACGTGAGATTACTTGCTCATTTCTGTACCCTTAAGGGCTTTTCTTCATTAAGTAAGTCAGCTCCACTGGATGGGGGTGAGGCACCCTCTGAGTTCATGTCATGCGAGTAAACAAGATCATAGGAAGCTCTATGCCCAGCAACTTGTGCCTACAGCTGTGTTGTATACTTATCTTGCTGGTACAACTTTGACTTCACAGCATGTTTTGTTTTGGTCACAACATGTGGCTTCATAGGATATTAGTTCCCCAGCCAGGGATCCAACACAGGATCCTGGCAGTGAGAGGGCTGAGTCCTAACCAAACCACTGGACTGCCAGGCAACTCCTGTGTTTTGGTGCTTTGGATTGGGTGAGTGTGTGTGTGTGTGTGTGTTTTGATTTTAGCTATATTTATAGGAGAACTGTTCTGTGTGTACGTATGATGTGAATGGTATTAAAACTTGAAATGTTTGTGTTGTACATATGATCTCAAAATGGAATAGTTTGAAAGAACTTACCACTTGTTATCTCTTGGCCTAGGATCTCTCCTGAGGTAGTTAGTAGTCAAGCTTTTGTCTGGCTTGGCAACCTCTGAAGACTTAGCTTGTTGAATCTAAGCTCTCTCACTTGTCTGTACTCATGAAGCCTCAGTTCCTCCTTCTGTGGGCCTCTCCAAGGGGCTTCTCTTGTGGAGGCTGCTGTCTTTTCTCAGAATGAGTGATTCAGGAAAGCGCTTGCACCCATGATAAAGTGCAGAGTCTTTTTTCAGATGTTACACATCTTCACTTGTGTATTTGCTTAGTCTCACAGGTCTACCCTGTGATAGATTGAGAGAGAACTACACAGGGGTGGGAATATTAGGAGATTGAATTCACTTGAAGGCTGGTTACCATACCCATTAATCCACTATGCCAGCCTTTTTTTTATATGATCTCAGCTCTGTCAATGTAAGCAAATTATTTGGCTTGTGTACCCTTCTTGTGTGCTGCTACTGCTGCTAAGCCACTTCAGTCGTGTCCGGCTCTGCAGTCTCATGGACAGCCACACACAAGGCTCTCCCTTATCTGGGATTCTCCAGGCAAGAACGCTGGAGTGGGTTGCCATTTCCTTCTCCAGTGCATGAGAGTGAAGTCGCTCAGTCGTGTCCGACCCTTCGAAACCGCATGGACTGCGGCCTACCAGGCTCCTCCGTCTATGGGATATTCCAGGCAAGAGTACTGGTGTGGGTTCCCATTGCCTTCTCCAGCTTGTGTGCTCTCTGGCCTGATGTACTCAATTTTGATCTACTCAGTTCTAGACCTACTCATTTCTTGATGTTCTAGCAAGTCTCCTCTTTGCCCTGGATTAAGGTTTCTGTTTCTCTGGATGGTTCCCATCAGCAAACAGACTGACTATAATGTGACCTGTCGTTAAAAATCCGTCTTTTGGTGACACATCCTGCTTCTGCTGCTTTTATTTCATATTTGCTTGTTACAGACCTCTGCAGAGATGTTCCTAGACTTTGTTATCTCGAGTTCTCTCATTTTCCTATAAAGCCACTCTTGTCAAGGCCACAGGTGAATTTCAAATATTCAAATGTCTGCCTGCAAGGTAGGAGACCTGGGATCAATTCCTGGGTGGGGAAGATCGCCTTGAGAAGGAAATGGTAATCCACTCCAGCACTCTTGCCTGGAAAACCCATGAACGGAGGAGCCTGGTAGGCTACAGTCCATGGGATTGCAAAGAGTCGGAAATGTCTATTCAAATTCTTTTCCTGGTTGTTAAATGCTTTTCTGTTTTTAATTATTGTAGAAAACATCTAAGTTAAATTTTTACCATTTTAACCATTTTTGCATGCTAAGTATTTTGCATACTTTCATCAACCTTTTGGAGAAAGAAATGGCAACCCACTGCAAATCTGATGGAGAAGGGAACGTGGTGAACTTTAGTCCTGGGGGATGCAAAGTTGGGCATAACTGAGTGACTAAGACATAGACACACACATAGTCACAGTGTTGATTTGTTGTTGTTGTCATTGTTTTAGCTGTGTTGTGCAGCTTGAATGACAGTTCCCTGGTTGAGGATCATACCCAGGCCCCTGATAGGACACTGTGGAGTCCTAACCTCTGAACTACCAGGGAATTCCTTATTACATTGTTATGAAGCAGATCTCTACACCTTTACAGCTTGCAAAATCGAAACTCTGTACCCATCACCTGTCCCATTAAACAGCAACTCCTCTTTTCTTGCCCGTTGACCTAGACCATGGACTCCATCGTTCTTTTTTGTTTCCTTTCTATTGCTTGACTGTGTTAGCTATTTCATGCAAGTAGAAACTTACAGTATTTGTCTTTTTGTACGACTGGCTTATTGCATTTGGCTTGATGTCTGAAATGATCATGCATGTTGTAGCATGTGACAGAATTTTCTCTATATGGCTAAATAATATTTCATTGTGTGTATATATCACATTTGATGGCCATTTCGATGCTTCCACCTCTTAGTTGTTGTGCTTCGTGCTGCTGTGAGCACGGCTCTGCAGATATCCCAAGACCCCATGTTAACTTCTTTTGATTTTATATTGTGAAGTGGAATTGCTGAATCATGTGTCAGCTCTAGTTCTTTAATTTTTCGAGGAGCCTTTAAACTGTTTTCTGTAGCAGTTGCACCATTTTAAAATCTATCCGTAACACACAAGGATCCAGTTTCTGTACGTGCTTGCCAACAGTTGCCCTTTCCTTTCCTTCATATGTAAACACACACATATGCACACACAATTTCTTTCATACCCGTTTCCATGATTGTTTATCTCAAATTATGAGTATAGTTCCTTGTGCTATACAGTACGCTCTTGTTTGTCTATTGTATATATTATGCTTTGCATCTGCTAATCACCAGCTCCCAATCTGTCCCTGCCTTACCTTTCCCTCTTGGGAATCACATAGTCTGCTCTCTATGTCTGTGAGTCTGTTTCTCTTTCATAGATCAGTTTATTTGTGGCATATTTTAGAGTCCATGTAAGTGATACCATACGATATTTGTCTTTCTCTCTCTTTTTTTTAATTTTTATTTTTACTATATTTTATTTTACAACACTGTGTTGGTTTTGCCATACATTGACATGAATCCGCCACAGGTGTACATGAGTTCCCAATCCTCACCACCCTCCCACCGCCCACCCCATATCATCTCTCTGGATTATCCCTGTGCACCAGCGCCAAGCGTCCTGTATCCTGCATCGAACATAGACTGGCGACTATCTTACATGATAGTGTACATATTTCAGTGCCATTTTCCCGTATTATCCCACCCTCTCCCGCTCCCTCAGAGTCCAAAAATCTGTTCTATACATCTGTGTCTCTTCTGCTGTCTCTCATACAGGGTTATCATTACCAACTTTCTAAATTCCATATATATGTGTTAGTATACTGTGTTGGTGTTTTTTTTTCTGGCTCACTTCACTGTGTATAATCGGCTCCAGTTTCATCCATCTCATTAGAATTGATTCCTATAAAGTCTGCAAGCAATAAATGCTGGAGAGGGTGTGGAGAAAGGGAACCCTCTTACACTGTTGGTGGGAATGCAGTCTAGTACAGCCACTATGGAGAACACTGTTTATAATAGCCAGGACATGGAACAACCTAGATGTCCATCAACAGATAAATGGATCAGAAAGCTGTGGTACATATACACAGTGGAGTATTACTCAGCCATTCAAAAGAATATATTGTCTTTCTCTTTCTGACTTCCTAAGTATTCTTTTGAATGCTAGTGTAGATTCAAGTATTTACTTAACAACATTTGTTGCTACTGTATAAAATGTGGTTGACTTTTAAAATATTTGTCTTCTATTCTGCAAGCTGTATATTAATTCTAATACTTGTGTTTCTTCAACATTTTCTATACTAAATTATCTTATCTCCAATATACTTTGACTTCTTCCTTTCCATTCTGAAGGCTGTTTTTTGTGTTTTTTTTTTTGTTTGTTTTTTCGTTGTTTTTTTTTCTTTTTTCTTTTTTTTTTTTTTTTGAAACTACAGCAACAATTCTCTTTTGTTACCTGATTGCTCTGGTTATAGAACTGCCAGTATAATGTTGAGCCAAAGTGTGTAATAGACTTCCTTGTGTTGTTCCCAGTCTTAGAGGGAAAGCTTTCAGTTTTTCATTCTTAAGTATGATGTTAGCTGTGGGTCTTTTTACAGGTGCCCTTTGATTGAGAAAGTTCTCTTCTGTTCTTAATTATTAAGTGTTTTTTTAACCCCGGTTATGAAAAGGTGCTAGATTCAGGGAAATGCCTTTTCTTCAGGCAGATGTGTTATTTGTTTTATTGTTTTAAAGTGGCATAATGTTGATTGACTTTCCTATAATGAACCAACTTTGCATACCTCCCTAAATTGCATGTGATCATAGTGTACAGTCTTTTTTATATGCTGTTGGATTTTGTTTGCCAGTATTTTGTTGAGGACTCTTTCACCTGTATCCATAAGGGATATCAGGTGTGTGTGTTTGTGTGTGTGTGTGTGTGCGTGTGTGTGTGTGTGATGTCTCTTTCTGATATTGGTATGAGAGAAAGACTGGCATCACTTTGCCTGCTATGTGCGGAAGAGACATGTGACATAAAGATGAAGCATTGTTGGATTGAAGTTTAGCCAGGATTAGAGGGAGAAATTTAGGATATATCAGTGTGGAATTGGGGTGAGATTATCAGAGAGCTCATTCTCAGTTTCCTAGGCCTGAATTAAGTGCTTGACATTGTATTATGCTGTTTGTTAACTAGGTATAGATAGATTATACTTTGAATTTGCTACCTATTTTGTTTGTTAACATTTACGAAATTAGAATTTGTGGATCAGTTGTAATGTGCATTTAAGATACATTTTCTTCCATTTTTACTACAAAACAAGATGCCATTGAATAGCTGATGCCTTTTTAAAAAGCTGTTAACCTTAAGTCTAAGAAATAAGCATGTTTGTCTTTAAGATACAGAGACACATTTAAAAGTTACAAATTTGCCCAAGAAGACGCAACTGGTGTGTGGTTAAGTTAGAATTCCAACTTAATCTCCTATGACTCCAAAGTCCATGCTTCGAAACGCTGTAGAACAATGCTTTTGTAAAAATACTCATCCTTTACATGTGATTTCACGTAATGATCAGTGTGGCGTTTTTTTCCCCCTCTTTATTTTTTTAAGTAGAAGAGGTTAAAGTGAACATGCGACAAAGCTATGATTCTAGAGCCATGTAGACTTGTAGTCGTAGATTTTTTAGCTGTCATTGAGTCTGGTTGACACTCAGTGTCTTTGTCTGTAAGATAAGGGTGTGTATAAGTACTCTAGAGATTTGGAGATAATCAAATAGCCCATTTTTCTGTACTTAACTAATCTGTAGTATGTTTACACTTAGGTGGCAGTTTGTATAAAGGAAGCACTGGGACTTGTGGCCGCACCCTCTAAGAATAAAAAAGTATTAAAAATATGGAACTCCCATGTATGTTACGTGAAGAAGAACAAGAGCCAGAAGTACGGAAAAGGGAGGGAGAGACGAAACAAGTAGATGATGATGATGATGATGATGAAGTGATCTTGGTTGGAGTGGAACATGTAAATGAAGATGCTGACGTGATCTTTGTTGGGATGAGCTCAGCTTCAAAACCAGTCGTTTCAAACATACTGAACAGAGATACCCCAGGTTCTTATTCAAGGAGGAAAAGGCATGGTCACTTCAGGAGAGGTAACGCTCACAGATTACAGCCTGTTAGTCATGTGACTCCTACATCAGAATCAAAGGCTGTCTTTCCAGTGTCTGACTCTGACTCAAGATCAACAGGTAGTCCTATTATTATTGAACCTCCGTCTCAAGCTGATTATAAAAATATTTCACCACAAATAGTGCCTGATTGCTTTTCGAAGGAGTTATGTTCTTCTTTGATTACCTTCACAAGTTCATTGCAGCACCCAGTAGAAACAGCAGTTTGTGCAGGAGATATGAATAAAAGTCCTCATGTATCAAAGCGAGTTTCCCCTTGTGAAACAAATCGCAGAAATCCCAGAAGGCCTAAACTCAGCGATGGCATTGTAGGGGAACATTCTTTAGGTTTCTCCCCGCCAGGTTTTTTTCATACAGAGACCACTCAGCAAAGCACACCAGACCGTGTCCATACCTCACTAAGCCATGTTCAGAATGGAGAACCTTGTCCAACACCTTTTCCAAACGACAGTGTTCATTGCAAGCCTGTAAGACCTTTAGGGGAAAGTGGACGGACAAAAACTGATTTTCCAGGTTTGGCAAGTTCTGACAAAATTGGTGATCCCACAGAAGGAAATCTGATTGTGTTACTTCGCGACTTCTACTATGGCGAGCATGGAGGAGTTGGGCAGCCAGAACCGAAGACCCACACGGCGTTTAAATGCCTCAGCTGCTTGAAAGTTCTAAAAAATGTCAAGTTTATGAATCACATGAAGCACCATTTGGAACTTGAGAGGCAGAGAGGTGACAGCTGGAAAACCCACACCACCTGCCAGCACTGCCTCCGCCAGTTTCCGACTCCCTTCCAGCTGCAGTGTCACATTGAAAGTGTCCACACGGCCCAGGAGCCCTCCGCAGTCTGTCACATCTGTGAGTTGTCCTTTGAGACAGATCAGGTTCTCTTAGAGCACATGAAAGACAATCATAAGCCTGGTGAAATGCCCTATGTATGCCAGGTTTGCAGTTACAGATCATCATTTTTTGCAGATGTGGATGCACATTTCAGAGCATACCATGGTAACACCAAGAATTTACTTTGCCCGTTTTGTCTCAAAATTTTTAAAACTGCAACAGCATACAGACGTCATCATCGAGGGCACTGGGAAAAGAGTTTTCACCAGTGTTCCAAATGTCGGCTACAGTTTTTAACTTCCAAAGAGGAGAGGGATCACAAGACCCAGTGTCATCAAATGTTTAAGAAGCCTAAGCAGCTAGAAGGATTGTCTCCTGAAACAAAAATTGTTACTCAGGTATCACTGGGACCCCTTCAGCCAGGATTGGTGGAAGTTGCATCCATTACTGTGAACACATCTGATTTTGAATCATCACCCCCCAAATCTAAAAGGAGGAGGAGTTTTCTTTCTAAAAAGAAAAAAAATAGTTAATTCTGCCTTCAGTAAGTCTGAAGCAAGTATTTCAGTCAAAGTTAAAAACCCCAATAAAAACAAAAAGATCAACTTATAGCATTATTCAATAATATCAAATATAGGGAAACCGATGGGTAATTTATGTGATTTTGTTTTAAATAGAGGAAGTACAGTTTTGTTTGATCTTCATATTGAGCTGCTATTTAAAAATCTATGATCTGTTTTTCGTGTAATTGTCTTAACATGTAAAAAGGATGTGTGCATGTGTCTGTGAGAGAGAGAGAATGAGAGAAGTTGAGAAAGGAAAAGTAAGAACCTATTTTGGTATTTGATGTTACTTGTAAGTTCGAAAGCTCTCCTATACATATAATCTGTAGAGTGTTTTAGCAACGTAATTTTGAAGTGTTTTCATGCCTTGAAGATCTCAGTATCAGCTATATAGCCAGACTTGAATGTCACTCTCTGAAGTGCCTCTTGGGCTGATCTAAGATAACCTGGCTCTGAAAGCGTGCAGTGGAGGTTGATGGAGAAGCTACGATGTGAGTTTGGACCAGACACGGGATTTAATCAGTGAAGAGCTGTGGCTTCTTGTCCCAGCTGAGGAAGAGGCATACATTCACTGCAGGTACAGAGCCAAGGGAGAAGGAACACTGTCTCAGAGTGCTTTTACCTAGCCCAGGGACATCTCAAGGAAGCCAGCCGTTAAAATGCCTGTGTTTGGTGAGAGACCCTGGCAAGCATGAAGCAGGCCCTGTGTAGCACTGACTGCAGTTGGAGAAGCAGAGATAGTTAATGAGATCTGGTGCCTGTGGACCTCCTGTTGAGTGATCAAAAGGGGGATTTGATTCATTCTGTCCCCTTTCCCATTTGGCTGGCCTGTAGTCACAGTGAGGTCGGCATATCTGTGTCAGACACAGTAGCAAAGCAAGTTAAAATTCCCAAAGGAAAAAGAGCCTTGACGTCCACTTTGATTTGCGCTGGACCCATAGTTGTAGCTGAAAAGGATCAAACACAGGAAATCTGTTCAGCTTTTGAATTGGGCTAAATTGAGTTCTCTTACCCTTAAGCTACAATGGAGTTGTCCAAGAATCGTAAATATAGTGGATGAAAATAGTCCAGGGTGATTAAAGCCTTTTTGGAACTCTTCCTTCCATTTTCCAGTTACATGTGTCTTACCCGAGTTGACCATGTGAAGATTTCTGTTCTGTATCTTATCTTGCCTTGCACACAAATGTAGTACAGTTAACAGCTAATTCTTTGCGTGTGTAATTTCCCATTGTATCAAACTAATTGAGTTTCCGTCTTTCTTGACACAGTCTGATGTGCAAGAATTGTCTCATGTATTTCAGTAATTATCAGGTCATAGAGTTATCCTTCCTCTAATCTATCCAACCATCTAATCTGTGATTATACTTGTGGAAACCTTCTTTCTTGCGGTCTCCAATGGCTCTTTCACAGACCTGTGGGGTACCCTCTAAGTATTGGTTCCTGAACATCAGCACACTTGGCTGCCTCTGTAGGTTCTTGGAGTTGAGTCTCCTCCTGGAGTTGAATGTCACCCCTTCTCCACTTCTGGCACGGATACTTAGCAATCTCTGTGCACCATTCCAGGAAGCTGGGATCCTGTCTGTAGACCTATGCCAGGAGCAATCTCTCCGTTTCCTCTTCCTTTCTCCTCCTCTTTGTCTCTCGCCACTCTCCCCAGGCCTCAGTTTCTTTAAGTCCTCTAAGCTTTCACAAAATGCTGGAAAGAGATCATCACCAAGCGGTTAGCATCCTTCTCAGAACTGAAGAGGAAGGACTACAGATGATGAAGCTGTTGTGAATCTGTTGTCTCCATTTTAGGTAATTTCGTGAGTGTAAATTCAAATTCAAATAAATTGTGTTTATTTACTCAGAGCATGATTGATTTATTTGCACTTCGAATACTTTACTAGGCCTTTCTCGTTAGTTTATTTGGGCCAAAGCACTTTGCTAAGTGTCAGCTGAAACCACTTTTAGGTGTATAAAGAGTGTGTGTGTGTTCTGGTCTCAGGTGAAAACTCTCTGTATAAATAAATATGCAGACTATTGCATTTGTATCTGCTTTCTTCGATTTCTATAGTAAAAGATACGAAATGCTTTAGTTACGTGCTTTTATTGTTGCTTAGTATTATCAACACTGTTGCTGTTAGTTGCTGTGAAGTATGCTCCTAAGGACTACAAGTTGTATTTATTGCCAAATTAAAAGGTTCCCGCAATATGGTCCCTGACTGCTCCTCTCTTCCATTCTCTGTCTTCTACTCTATTGTTTTCCCCACTAATGTACTCTTTTTGACAACACTGGTCTTGGTTTTCCCCCATCAAATTCCAATTCTTCCCGATCCCAAGACTGTAAGTGCTGTTCTTCTGGAAATGCTCTTCCCGCAGGCCCGCATGGCTTGCTACCTCCCTTGTTTGAGCTTCACCAATGCTGTTCAAATAACACAATCAAATCTCCAACCCCCTCTCTTTCCTCCTCCTCCTTAAAGGCACTTGAAGTCTCTATCCTCTTCTTCCCTCTCCAGCCTAAATTTCCTAAGTTTTCACAAAAAAAGAAAAAGAAAAAAGGAAAAAAGAAGAGATAATAACATCAGGGCTTTGCTTCTTAGAATTAACTTGAGTCAGTTTCCGTGCCTGCAAATCAAAGATAGTTAATAGTGAGTTGAGTTCTTTCAGGAGCTTCCTCTGTTTTTCTTTTGATACCTCTATATTTTGTTCACATAATGACACTTTGTTTTCTTTACAAATATATTGAAGATGTGTCAAGATTACTATTTTGTTACTGTCCTTTGTGAATTCCCTTGTCTGCCTTGCTTGTTCTTTCAGGTAAAATTTATTATTTAATTAATGTCATATTAAAAGCCTGGAAACTTCCCAAATCAGCAAGTTTTGTCCCCTGTTTTAATAATCTTTATCTTAAACATTAAAAAAAAATTCCCTTCATGTTTTACTACAAGCAGCAAGAAAAAACCAGGAAGCACTTTTGGCTGTTTGGATGGAAATCCTCTTAGATAACTCAATTAAGTACAGTTTGTCCTCCCAGCTCATTAGGTGCATTTTCTACTTTTCATAAAACTGCAGATGTAGTGGACTTTCGTCTTCACACTCCCCAGGCTCTTTCCTCCTGCCTCTCTTTCTGCCAAGCATCCTAGGTGCACGACTGTGATTCCACTTAGAACGTGTCTGCTCAGTGAGCAAATGGGGAGCGATTCCCTGGCTTCAGTGCTTCTGCTGGCCAGAGACTCTGTACCGTTCCCTAAGAACTTCATGGTTTCGCTGTTCAACTTCTATCACCTGGCTAGGTCAGTTGCAGTAGTTCATACTCACAAGTGAACTGGCAGGGATTTCTACACGCGCATGTGCAGAAACCTACATGTGTACACAGTAACATCGCTGAGGGGAAACCTGTCCATATGCAGAAGTAAAGCTTTCCTTTCCAGGAACTTGAATTTTGGTAAGCACTCAAATTTCTGCACGCACATGTGCACATACATGCACGTGTACTCAGTAACATCCCTGAGAGGAAACTTGTCCATATGCAGAAGTACAAGCTTTCTTTTCCAGGAACATTAATTTTGGTAAGCACTCAAATTTCTATGTGCACATGTGCACAAATATATGCATGCACACAGTAAGATCGCTGAGAGGAAACTTGTCCATATTCCGAAGTACAAGTTTTCTTTTCCAGGAACATGAATTTTGGTAAGCATCCACATTTCTGTCCTTGTTTTTTCACTTGCTCATCGATTATGTCATGTTACACTTCTAACTCTGTGCCTTATCCTCAAAGGTTCCAAAACCTTGGCATTTGCTATTGATAGGGACTGGCCTGCAGAGCAGCAGGCAGCATTGGAAGTCCTTGCCATGAACAGCTGTATAACATGTGCCTGCCTTCGGCATTCTCCCATCACCTTGGACAGCTTCACAGTACCAGTCACGTTGGCCTGATCCATTGCCTGTGCATTCCTTCAGGGGACCAGAAAACAAGGACCTCTGAGCTCAGCTGACTTGAAGAACTGCTTTCTCGGTGTGCACCTGTCTAGGTCATTCCGTGTCAATGCTGTGCCCCTCTTGCTAGCCTACCACCCGTTACAGCCCCCAGCATTCTGAATGAGGCCCCCTGTTCTTCCTATCTGTGGAGCGTTCTGTGTGCACCATCTACCTGTGCCCCGATGTGCTCTCTCCAAGTGGCAGGAAAAAGCCAGAAACGCCTGAGCCTCCAAAAGCCCCCGGAGACTGTGACAGGCCTGGTTCTGATCCAAGATTGTGAAGAAGGTACACATGGATACAGGGTCTCTTCCGATACCAAGAATGGAACCGGAGGCCATAAAAGTAAGGTGGCATCCCTACACGTCTTCCTTTCTGTTTAACACTACCCATGCACATGGGAGTCCCCCAGCAGATGATGCCCTGGGGAACCTGCAGGTTCTGGGCCCAGAGCTAATGCCTCCGTTGGACAGAAAGCAGCGTTACTATCTCAAATGGACCAAGAGGGCTTGAACCACCCATGCCTCAGTGATTTGCTAAATGCCAAGGCTCTCTTTCAGTTGCTCTCATTAGGCCCAGGTAGGACTCCCTACAGTCAGGCATCCCTGCTTCCCTACACAGTACCCGTGCCAAGGAAGCCAGTGCGCGGTTGGGCCCAGGGATATCCAAGACGGTCACCTGGAAGGCAGCATCCCTCTGTGTCACCTGGGTGCAGATCCCCTACAACGCAATCAGAGATTCTGCTCCAGCAAGACTACCAGAATCCTCCTTCAGGTACAGACGTGCACCTTTGACACTCAGGCCCCCAAAGCCAGGGGCAAGACCCAAAGAAAAGGAGGAATTCATATCAGAACTTTCAGCACAGACCATGGGGTATCTTTGGCAGGACCGCTACTGCCTAGAGTCTGGACCCTGAAAACCAGCAGGCCCTGAACTGCCCCAGGGGCTTCTCTGTCTCCACTCCCCTGAGGTCCCTTAGGACATGCAGTTTACCCACCGCCCTTGTCTTTTCTCTGTTCCCTCCCTCACAGGCATATCCCGGATAGGGTCACACAGGGAAACCCACTTACCCATTCCTCGCCTTTGGGCACTTCCAGGGATGCAGGCTGGAAGTGCCTGGAGGCATGCCTTGCTTACAGACCATGTCTCCTAGGATGCCTGTGGTTTGGCAGATACAGCATACTTTAGCGCATCTCATGTTTTGTGTCATATCGTGCCAGTGTGTGCCACCCTCAGGGAGGGCGTGTGCTGGCTGCTGGGCTGATCCGGGGCAGCACTGGTCCAGGACCTTCCCAGTTCTCCTTTTCACATGTGTGTGGAACAATCTCCAGTGCAGCAGGCAATCTATGACTCTTTCTCCTTCAGCTCTCTGCCCATCTCGGCAGGACCTTAGCCTCACCATCCCAGATCTTGCCATAGCCACGTCCCTCATTTCCAGAGGCCAGCCCATGGCCCCACACACGGAGGGCTCCACAGGCAGTGGTTTCAAAGCCCCACCCCACGTGATTTGCTCTGTGTGAATCCTTAGACCATGAAACCCTCTTCCTGATCCAAGCACACACAACAACACGGTAGAACTGATGAGCGTGTTTTGTATCTGGTCTAATTGCAGATATCTGGAGCCACAGTCTGGAGTTATCACTGGCCATCCTTTCCTTGTTCCCATCCTGGGCAGGGTCAATGCAGAGATGAGGCGACAAACCACCTTCAGCCTGGTCGCCTCATGACTCCTCTTCTGTTTGCTCAGCACCTCCTCTCCTGCCACCTTCATCTCTGCCTCTGCCCTGGGCCGGACACACACACACACACACACACACACACACACAATCACAGCCAGCATAAATAAGCACACGTGTGTATACACACACATGCTCAGCACGGGGACACAGATGCAAACAACGAGCATAGGTGTTTAAGGAGGTGAAGACGACCGAGGCCAGCAATGTCGGGGGTGGCGACAGTAGGCACCAAGTCCTGCCTTTGGGCCCCCTGTTCACCTTCTCCACGAACTCTTCCATATGTTCCCAAGGCAGCCTGAAGCCGCTTCCAGCGCAGCATGTTTGGTGGTTTTGAGACACTGATTGCTGAATGTGGAAATTCACAGAAGATCCCAAAGTCAGCACACAGGTGCACTGGGACCCTGGAGAGAACAGCTTTTCAATGATAGGCCTTCCCTGGGTAAGGGGCGGGAGTGAAGTGCCCAGGCAATCTCAAACTCAGTGAGCAGCAGGAGGCCAGGGGATGAAAAGACCCACAAAGGATGATTCTGACAAAGATACTTAATACACACTGCCTCTAGTAGTATCACCTGGACTCTGGTGCTGCCACCTCAGCTGATTTGGTGGAGACTTGCTTCACTCACGGACACACCAAGTCCCCAAATAAACAGTCTCAGGAGGTCACCTGATACAAGCACGACCCAAACTCAAGCTCCAGAGCCAGCTTGCATGAGTCTGAGCATCCCCATTTGGGAAAGGACAGTGTCCCTGTAGTATCACACGAGTGTCCCTTCAGGGCCCACCTTCAGACCCCATCTCCACACATGTTTCTGTCAGTTACTCTCATGGAAGAACCTTCCTGCCCAGGGTACTACTTCAGGCGATCCTCCCACACATCTTGGCCAACAATCCGCTGGCAATACGAGCAAGGTGAGCCAGCAGCCAAGAATCCCAAAGTGAATTGCTAACTGTGTTCAGGCCCAAAGCAACCACACCTCAGCAATCCTGTTCGACTCTGAGCAGTTGTGACCTGACAACCAGCCGAGAAAGTTAAGGCTCCTGGTGTCCACGCTGTGGCTGGATGCTCCCCGTTCAAAGTCCCAGAACCAGTGGACAGGAGTGGAACAACGTGCCCTATGCCCTACAGAGAGACGGGAGATGGGTGTGGATCCCACAGGTGGACACTCCACAACCTTGCACACCCACACTCATCACCCCAGGAACCACGTTTCACAAGTGATGTCAAGGTAATTCTACTTAGTGGTCACTGTGTTCAAGAAGTAGGGGGGTCCTGAAAGGAAAATATCAACTTGCAGTGGGACGATGGATGGCTCCGCAACAGCACCTGTCAGGATAGGGAGCAGGGAAAAGGTTCCTGCGCCGCCTCCTCTTCCTGAGCAGCAGACTTCAAAGAGCAGCAGAAAGGATACAGCTACGGCCCAGAAGCAAGGGATGCCCCAGGTGATGGCGATCCTCCAAGCCAAGTCAGGCTTCCTCCTCTGATGGTTCTTGCACATGAACTGGAAGTAGGCCCTGCAGTTCTTCTTAGGCTCAGAGCTCAGTTCCACCAGCAGGGCAGCCAGTGCCTGCAGCGCATCTTGCCCTGGAAGCTCAGTAGCGCTCCCGGGCCTTTCCTGGCCCTGCTCCTCCACCGTCTTCTCAGCTCCTGGAAGAACCCCTATTGCTGCTCCTCATCTGCCACAACCTCCACCTCCTCCATGACGTCTTCCGCAAGCAGCTGGAACAACCACCCAATCCCCACCACGTCTCCATCCACCAGGGGCTCACCGTCGTCCACCGCCTCCACCCTGCATAGCGTGGCTCCTTTGCCTGGCATGACAACTTGTGGCTGTAAGGTCCCAGCCTCAAAAAGCCTGAGGATGGCTGGCCACCAACCCCAGCGCCCTGAAACCGGAGCTCACAACTAGGAAGGTCTGGGGTCCCAGGATGCTCCTGCATTCCTCTGACGGCCTTTCACACTCCTCTTGGCCCTGGTCGTGACCCCAGGCTGGGGCAGATGCCAAGGGATGCGACATAATAGCACAAGTGGTGTGCAAATGCGGCTCAGGTTTCAGTAATCCTGTGGGACCCACTAGCTCTTTGGGGGCGGGGAGTGAGGGGGATGGTAGGGAAGCAGGGGCTGGTGTGTGTCCGGTGGCCTGAGGCTGAAGAAAGTGGTGGCTGACAGCACGGGACAGGGTGAACAGGCCCTGGGGAAATCAGCCGAATAGGCGGATCCCTAGGCTGTGAGACACACATAGGCTGCTGGCCCAAATCTAGTCCAATGGCCGAGAGAGTGGTGGGTGGCACCCTTCTGGACACGCCCCTCAAACGTAGGGAATCTTCCACAGTTCCTTGGCTACAGTGCTCCCACATGGCATATACCGCTCCAGGGAGTAATGGGTTTTGCATCTGCTGATACTCCAGGCGCTGTCATTGTCCAGACTCTGGAAATCCCAATGACGGGTTTCTGCTTCACAGTCTGAACAGCTTACTCCTGTGTCCCTCAGGACCCTCAATAACTGAGAAATTTCCCTGAGGATTCAAAGGATAAACAGGGACTCCACGTGGCTGGATACTTTTTCTCCATGGGACACAGAACCTGTTGTCCGGATGCTAGGGGAGAAGGGAAAAACCACACTGTTGGCTACAGTTGATCTCCACTGTTCAGGGACACCAGAGCCTTAGGGTACAGAGCTGGCTCTGTGTCTCTTCATCTCTGCTTCTGGCATAGCACTGTTTTGGGCAATCCTTCCATGTGTGTACCAAGGGCTGGTGTCTGTTTGTCTCCATCTCTCTCAGTGGTGCTCTTGCTGTCTGTCACTCTCTGCACACCAGTGCTCATACGAGAAGTTTATATGAGAAGGCAAGCCCTGCTCCTCCTTAGTGAGTTGCACCCATGGGAGATCAGACTTTGTTAGTCCACACATTCGGAGAGTGCTTTCTCAAACTTGAAAGTCCACAGTGTGCGGTCACTGCTGAACTGCAGAAGGTGCGGTGTGACCCTCCCTCCGTCGCTGGACTGACGTGAATAGTGCAAAGGCCTCAGGTAGCGCGCGATGAGCCCCCCCTCCCACCCCCTCACCCCATAAAAGCACCCACTGTAGGCGTGGTCAGGCTGAATCTGAAGCTCAAGGATCTTGGGTCAAGATTCCTCAGCTCACCAAACGCGAAGAAAGAAAAAACAGATGGCACAGTCGCCAGGGCTCAGGGCTGAGAACGGCCTCCGAGTCTACCACGGGAGTCCAGTGATGGTGTCCGGCACTCACAGCCCTCAGGGGTGACCTCCCTTAAGCCAGTTCTTTGCTTAAGGAACTTGACCTTACAGTGGATCTTGGCACCCCTCCTGTTGGAATTACATTTCAATCAAGGCAGGGCAGCCTGCCCCTGTTTTTGCACTGTCTATTGTGAGCTGAGAATGAGCTTTACTTCTTCTTCTTCTTCTTTTTAATTTTAGAGCTTTACACCTTTAATGGCTGAGGAAAACCAAAAAGAATTTTATTTTATGACGTCAAAATTGTGTGTAATTCAGTTTTCGGAGTTCTTAAAGGTGGAACAGGGACTTGCCAGCTTCTTTGGTTACCCTCTATGCCTGAAAACTTAATTAATTGCCAATGATCATATTCACAAAGCCTAACATATTTCTTTTTTGGCCCTTTACAGAGTGTTTTTTAAATGCCCTGTTCTGCTGGACGTCTCCTAGTAGTCATATGGGAGAATAAAGTTTTGGTTTTGTTACAATATTTCTTCTCCATTATATTCATTTTTCATTCTTTACTAATTTCATTCCTTCGTATCACTATAAGTTTCCTTTAATGGAAGCAATGAAATAACATCAAAGAAAATACCTGTGTTGGTAGTTTTAACAGGTAACATGTTAGGAGGTATATGCTCAACTAAAAATATGTCGTATATATACAGTAAATACCACTTTAAGTGGCTTCAGAACTTGTATCTGGTTTCAAGTCCCTAGGAAAGTTTGTTGAACATCCAATATTGTAACCTCCAGCTGTTCTCAACTTCAAAAAGATACAACTTTTTCAATAATTTGTTATCTCAAGTTTAAACTCCGTTTTAGCCACATATATGAACATGCTTTCTAGGTCACATGATTGAATCTGACCTATTGCCAAAAAGTGAAAATTTTGGAATACCTTTCTCAAAAGAGAGATGTTGTTTTCTTCTTCCAGAAAGACTGGTAGTGCAGCCGATCTTTGAACAGTTTGTCGGTTTTTGTTAACTCCATAAAGATTAAGCTGTCGAATTAAACTTTTCATGCTCTTGGTTTCAAATTTTCTGAAAGGCTCCTTTCTTTCCAAGACTTCTTTCCTGAAGAGTTCTTCATTGATCACTCTACATGTGCCTGTCTCATCCCACCAAATAGATTCAAACTGATCACTTTCCACTATATTCCAAAGTTTTGTGGAAATGTGAGTGAAAGAAAATCATTCACATCATCTGTTTCAGAGACAGAATATGTGTAGTATGGCCTTTTGATCACCAGATCCTCAGACAAAGCCTGAAAAGCATATTCTTCAATCATAGATCTCAAAACTGAGTCCCCAGTTGTATAATCATACCAATAAGATCTAATGGAGGTTTCTGAACCAGTGGACTCACCTTTAGGAGGTCCATCTTGAATTTCTGAAGAAATATGTGCCATCTCAGGGAAATCTTTCTTCAGATAATGTTCTCATTTGTCTGCTTTTACACAGTGCAACTTCAAATGATGTTTGGCTGGCCTACAGAGAGAAACTCTCTGGACGATCACAGAGGTCCTCCCAGTGAAACAGCTGTGACATCACAAAATCACTGGTCTCCTAGCAATCGAAGGTTAGTTGTGACATGACAAAGTCACTGGTCTCCTAGCAACTGAAGGGTAATGTTCAACCAAGTGTTTACTTCAGCATCAACTTAAAATACAGACTGCTGGCAGAAATACTAACCAAAACCATGAAGCATGCTAAATCTCATTAGGAAAGTTGGCCTTTTTTCTGGGGGGGGGGGGGTTGGGGGGGTTTCCCGTGTTTGGGATGGTCTTTCTCTTTCTGGCAGTTTGTGGTTCCTCTTTATTGTGGAGGTTCCTCCCTGTGGCTGGGGTTGGACGAATGGCTTGTCAGGTTTCCTGGTTAGGGAAGCTTGTGTCAGTGTTCCGGTGGGTGGAGCTGCATGTCTTCTCGCTGGAGGGCAATGAAGTGTCCAGTAGTGAGGTTTGAGATGTCTATGGGTTTGGTGTTTGGGCAACCTGTATATTGAAGCTCCGGGCTCTGTTCCTGTGTTGCTGGAGAATTTGCATGGTATGTCTTCCTCTGGAACTTGTTGGCTCTTGGTGGTGCTTGGTTTCAATGTAGGTATGCAGCTTTTTGGAAGATTTCCTTTTTTTAAAATAAATTCATTATTTTAATTGTAGGTTAATTACTTTTCATTATTGTAATGATTTTGCCATACATTAACATATGTCCACCACAGGTGTACACATGTTCCCTTTCCTGAACCCCTTCCCTTCTACCAACCCGTACCATCCCTCTGGGTTGTCCTAGTGCACCAGCCCCAAGCATCCAGTATCATGCATTCAACCTGGTCTGGAGACCCATTTCATATATGATATTATACATGTTTCAATGCCATTCTCCCAAAACATCCCACCCTCTCACTCTCCCACAGAGTGCAAAAGACTGTTCTATACATCTGTGTCTCATTTGCTATCTCGCATACAGTGTTATCGAAAACACACATCAATAAATCCACTTTATTTCTGAAATAAAAGTGATTTATCATCCTTCTATGCACACATTCTTAATATTCAGTACTGTTACCCTAGCAGACTTGGTCTACTTGCTTCTGTGCAAACAAATTTATGAATTGACTGTGGGTTTCAGTGTGGGAGGCGGGGCAGGAAGTGCTTATTGTCGGACCAAGCAAGGTGTCTTAGCAGCTGGTGCTTCAAAGACGCAAGTCCCCAAATACTTTCAGGGGAAATATTTTAATGGCTGAGTGAGGGTGGAACATGGGGTCTGTGGTCAATATTGGGACATTCTACTAATGGCCTATTACGGAGGATATTGGGAGTCCACATCATTGACCGTCTAGTTCCAACTATGCACTTACATTTCAGCCTGGTTTGGGCTTTAGCATCTCTAAAATTGTTCACAGGATATTGCTCAGAATGTCATCGATGGTCCTTGCTGCTGCTGCTGCTAATTCGCTTCAGTCATGCCCGACTCTGTGCGACCCCAAAGGTGGCAGCCCACCAGGCTCCCCCATCCCTGGGATTCTCCAGGCAGAACACTGGAGTGGGTTGCCATTTCCTTCGCCACGCTGGCCCTTGAGGAGGGACTAAAGACCCTTGAGTTTGATTAGTGACTAAATCATTATTATTGTCAATCACTTGATTGTTTTCCTTAGTTTCTGTCTTTTCTAGCTTCTCTGATTAAAATTCCTTTTGAACATGAGGAGGTCTACAATCTCCTACCTCTCTCTCTCGATTTCCATGCTTTTCAATCTTAAGAAGGAACTGCTTAGTACAATAAAGGAAAACAAGTCTTGGACTTAGAGCTCGATCATAAATATGATAGAAAATCTCAGTGCAGGTTCCGTTTCTTTTTCAGGTTTCCCAGCTCTTGGAGTGATTGAGTCAGCAACAACTTTGGCTCTTTCCTGTTGAGATGGAGCATGGAGTTGGAAATAATTCTAAAATCTAGGCTTGCTATCAACAGTTTATGATATGAAAACATATCTCTATTTTATATATATTATATATATATATGTCTATGTCAGTATTTTGTCATTAAACTGGACAAACATTTGAAAATTGATCTATATTTATGAAAAGGAGAGAGGTGAGTGATATAAAAGAGTTCTCATATGTTACATACAGCCAACGAAACATATTTTGAAGTATTTCAACTTACATAATATTCGACAATCGAGTAGAATTTGAATCATTCTACATTTGGGTTTTATTGTTTTCCCATTTCTATTACACCTAACATGAATTAAAAGCCATTGCACTTTTTTTTCATACACACACTCATGCATAGACAGGTGTATATATGTCAAAATATAATTTTAGGCAACTTTATTTAGGTGACCACACTCATTGCTAGCTCCCCAGATCTTAATAAACTGTTTGGGAAGCCCTACATTACTTAATATCTTTCTGGCTGAAACATTCATCTCGTTGCTGAAAAGCTCTCCTTTCATCTAGCTCATTTTCCACTATTCTTTCTGTAATAAGAGTTAGGGCTCATACTTATGAGGGCACCTTGAACCCAGAACATTGCAACTCAAGCTTACTTAGTGATATTGTTCCAAACATGCTGTTGTTTTCCTCACGTTGGACGCAATTTGACTTGATTTATTTCTAATATAAATTTGTTTATTTTCATAGTAGTCTAATTGCTTTACAATATTGTATTGGTTTTGCCATATATTAACATGGATCTGCCACGGGTGTACACGTGTTCCCTATCCTGAAAACCCCTGCTACCTCCCTCCTCAAACCTTTCCTCATGGTTACCCCAGTGCACCAGCCCCGAGGATCCTGTATCACGCATCGAACTGGTCTGGCGATTCGTCTGACAAATAATATTACACATGCTTCAATGCCATTATCCCAAATCATCCCACCCTCGCCCTCTCTCACAGAGTCCAAAAGACTGTTCTATACATCTGTGTCTATTTTGCTGTCTCACATACAGGTTTATCATGACCATCTTTCTAAATTCCACACATATGTGCTCATTTACTCTATTGCTATTTTTCTTTCTGGCTAACTTCACTCTGTATAATAGGCTTCAATTTCATCCACCTC
This sequence comes from Ovis canadensis, assembly GCF_042477335.2. NCBI lineage: Eukaryota > Metazoa > Chordata > Mammalia > Artiodactyla > Bovidae > Ovis > Ovis canadensis. Next base: position 20,129,154 of record NC_091271.1, read on the forward strand.
ACTAGAACGGACTGAAATGTATTCTTGTTAGTGGCTGAGTAATACTCCATCTCGTATATGTACCACTGCTTTCTTATCCATTAGTCAACTGATGGACATCTAGGTTGCATCCGTGCCTTGGCTATTAGAAACAGTGCTGTGATGAACAATGGGGTACACGTGTCTCTTTCACTTCTGGTTTCCTTGGTGTGTATGGCCAGCGGTGGGATTACTGCATCATATGACAGTCCTATTTACAGTTTGTTTGTTTGTTTGTTTAAGGAATCTCCACAGTGTTCTCCATAGCGGCTGTACCAGTTTGCAATTCCACTAACAGTGTCAGAGCATTCCCTTGTCTCCACACCCTCCCCAGCATTTATTGCTTGTAGACTTTTGGATAGCAGTCATCTGACTGGCGTGAAATGGTACCTCATTATCCTTTTGATTAGCATTTTTCTGATAGTGAGTGATGTTGAGAATCTTTGCATGTGTTTGTTACCCATGTGTATGTCGTCTTTGGAGAAATGTTTGTTTACTCCCTTCGCCTATTTATCATGGGGTCGTTTATTTTCCTAGAATTGAGGTTCAGGAGTTGTTCGTATATTTTTGAGCTAAATTCTTTGTCAGTTGCTTCAGTTCAGTTCAGTCGTGTGTGACTTTTTGAACCCCCATAAATTGCAGCACACCAGGACTCCCAGTCCATCACCAGCTCCCTGAGCTCACGCAAACTCACGTCCATCGAGTCAGTGATGCCATCCAGCCATCTCATCCTCTGTCGTCCCCTTCTCCTGCCTCCAATCCCTCCAAGCTTCAGAGTTTTCCAGTGAGTCACCTCTTCATATGAGGTGACCAAAGTACTGGAGTTTCAGCTTTAGCATCATTTCTTCCAAAGAACACCCAGGAATGATCTTCTTTAGAATGGACTGGCTGGACCTCGTTGCAGTCCAAGGGACTCTCAAGAGTCTTTTCCAACACTACAGTTCAAAAGCATCAATTCTGCAGTGCTCAGCTTTCTTCATAGTGCAACTCTCATATTCTAACAAGACTACTGGAAAAACCATAGTCTTCACTAGATGAAACTTTGTTGGCAAAATAATGTCTCTGCTTTTGAATATGCTATCTAGGATGGTCATAACTTTCCTGTCATAGGGCAAGCGTCTTTTAATTTCATGGCTGCAGTCACCATCTGCAGGGATTTTGGAGCCCCCCCCCCAAATGAAATCTGACACTGTTTCCCCATCTATTTCCCATGAAGTCATGCGACCAGATACCATGATCTTACTTTTCTGGTATTTTGAGCTTTCAGGCAACATTTTCACTCTCCTCTTTCAATTCATCAAGAAGCTTTTTAGTTCCCCTTCACTTTCTGCCGTAAGGGTGGTATCATCTGCATATCTCAGGTGATTGATATTTCTCCTGGCAGTCTTTGTTCCAGCTTGTGCTTCTTCCAGCCCAGTATTTCCAGTATTTCTCGTGATATACTCTGCATATATATTAAACAAGCAGAGTGACAATACATAGCCGTGACGGACTTGTTTTCCTATTTATAACCAGTCTGTAGTTCCATGTCCTGTTCTAACTGCTGCTTCCTGACATGCATATAGGTTTCTCAAGAGGCAGGTCAGGTGGTCTGCTATCCCCATCGCTTTCGGAATTTTCCACAGTTTATTGTGATCCACACACTCAAAGACTTTGGCATAGTCAATAAGGCAGTAATAGATGTTATTCTGGAACTCTCTTGCTTTGTCAATGATCCAGCTAATGTTGGCATTTTGATCTCTGGTGCCTCAGCCTTTTGTAAAACCAGCTCGAACATCTGGCAGTTCATGGTTCATGTATTACTGAAGCCTGGCTTGGGGAATTTTGAGCAGTACTTTACTAGCGTGTGAGATGGATGCAATTGTGCCGTGATTTGAGCATTCTTTAGCTCTGCCTTTCTTTGGGATTGGAATGAAAACTGACCTTTTCCAGCCGTTTAGCCGCTGGTGAGTTTTCCAAATGTGCTGCCATATTGAGGGACGCACTTTCACAGCATCACTAAAAGGGGGCAAAATCCCTAAACAGACGTGTCTTTAAAGAAGACATACAGATGGCTAACAAACACATGAAATATGCTTAAAATCATTCATCATTAGAGAAACAAAAATTAAAATTGAATGTGTAGTCATATCACATGGTTCAGAGTGGCCATCACCAGAAATTCTACAAGCACGAAATCCTGGGGAGGCTGTGGAGAAAAGCTAACCCTAATACACTGCTAGTGGTAACACAAACTGGTACAACCTGTATGCAGAACAGTTTGGTGATTCCTTGAGAAAGTTGGACTACAACTGTCATATGACTGAACAACCCCCCTTCTTGGCATATACCCAGAGGGGATTACAATCAAAAGAGACACAGGTGCCCCAATGTTTATTACAATTCTGTTTCCGAAAGCTATGACATGCACGTAATCTAGATGCACATCAGCAGATGAAAATATAAGGAAGTTGTGCGATATATTCAAATAGAATATTACTTAGCTACAGAAAAACATATATTTGTGTCTCTTTTAGTGGGGCAGTTCAACCTGCGGCCTATTATTCAGAGTAAAAAAAAAAAAAGTTAGAAAGAGAAAGGCAAATATTGTTTATTAATGCGTATAAACGGGATTTAGGAAGACAGTAACAATGATTCTGCATGAAGGCTAGTAAAAAAGATCCACATATAAAGAACAGCCTCTGAGACTCAATGGGAGAGTTCAAGGATGGGATGATTTGAGAAAACAGTATTGAAACAGGTACATTACCATACATAAAAGAGATGACCAGTGCAAGTTCAATGCATGAAAGATGCATCCATCTCTTGTGCTGTGGACGAACCCAGAAGCATGGGGTAACAAGGGAGGTTTGAGTTGTGTTCGGGATAGGGGGACACATGTATCCATGCGGCTGATTCATGTTGATGTGTATGTCAAAAACCATCACAGTAATACACAGTAATTCTATTCCAATTAAAATACATCGTTTTTTAAAAGAAATATGAAGAAATACAAAAAGAATGCATTCAGAAATAGCAAGGACATGCTCCAGAATACAACCTCAACAGTTGTTTCATATCCATTCAAGAAAGCGGGCTTAGAAGCGGCAGAACATGTGTGCTGGTATAAAAGCTGAAAGTCGAAGAAGGTAAGCTTGAGACTGCAACTATGCAGTTGCAGCATGACCTCAGTATCATAGTCTAAATAGTGAAAGACGCATGCAGCAGAATGCAAGCTTAGTAGATCGGCATGACTACTGTGGAGCGTAGGCTGAGTTGGAGTTAAATGCATGCGCTTGAGCATCCTTTCAGGAGTGACGGTACGTATGTTTCAGAGTGAAGATAAAGATATGCAGCGAAAGTGCTCTAAAATGGTGGACAAATACTTGTAAGAAGGAAGGTTCAGAGTGGAAGCTCAGTATTTGCTATAGACTTAGACTTAAGTTGAAGACAGTAGGGAAGACCACTCGATGATTCAGGTTTGACCTAAATCAGATCCCTTATGATTGGACAGTGGACATGAGAAAATATTTAAGGGATTAGGTATAATAGAGTGTTTGAAGAACTACATATGGAGGTTCATGACATTGTAGAGGAGGCAGTGATGAAGACCATCCCCAAGAAAATGAATGCAAAAAGGCAAAATGGTTGTCTGAGGAGGCCTTACAAATCACTGAGAAAGGAATAGAAGCAAAAGGCAAAGGAGGAAAGGGAAGATATACCCATATGAATACAGTGTACCAAAGAATAGCAAAGAGCGATAAGAAAGCCTTCCTCGGTGATGAGTGCAAAAATTAGAGGAAAGCAACAGAATGGGAAAGAGTAGAGATCTCTTCAAGAAAATTAGAGATACCAAGGGAACATTTCATGCATAGGTGGACACAATAAAGGACAGAGATTGTATGGACTGAACAGAAGCAGAAGATATTAAGAAGAGGTAGCAAAAATCTATACCACAAAGATTGAAGAACTATGCAGAAAAGATTTCCATGATCCAGATAATCATCACGATCTAATCACTCACCTAGAGCCAAACATCCTGGAATGTGAGGTCAAACGGGCTGAAAGAATGATCAATAGAAACAAAGCTAGTGGAGATAGAGAACTCCACTTGAGTGATTTCAAATCCTGATAGTGCTATGAAAGTGCTGATCTCAATATGCAAGGAAATTTGGAAAACTCAGCAGTGTCTACAAGACTGGAAAAGATCAGTTGTTCCAGTATATGCATTTTAGAGCTTCCTCTCTCTAGTGGTGAAATGTGTTCCACACAGAGTTAGACAGGACTGAAGCAATCCTGTGCAAATAGTTGCACGATTTTTTTTTTTAACCTGCAGCAGCTTTTTTCCAATGAGAGTTAACTGTGAAAGTGGAGCAGCTGCTTGGCTTTGAGGGGCGCAGGTGGTGTCAAATGGGAAGGGTGCAGGGACACAGACTGACTACACCACAGGTGTTATGGCCCTATCAGAGCATTTTTTTTTTTTTGAGCCCTTGTACCCGGTGATAAGAAGGCGTCTTTGGCCAGTCTTCTCCCTAGTTCCACCTATTCGGCCACTCAGAAGGCTTCCTTGCCTGGGATCTTTCTCTGTCATTCAATGGGTCAGCACATAGAGCGAATTTCCTGGCTGGGGTCCTCCTGTGTAAATCAGTGCATCCGACACTTAAAGGAGCATCCTGAGTGGGATTCTACTCTAGTATGGTGCATCAGGCACTTAAAGGAGGACCCTGCGTGGTGTCCTGCTCTGCATTTCAGTGTGTTCAGCATTTGATGGGTCAGCCTCACTATTGTAGTAACTGCTGATGCTAGCATGTGGGGAGAGAGAGGCTATGGTGATTGCTCGACCCCCGACATGTGACTCGGTGTTATTGCCTTGCTTTCATGGCTGCCTGGCTTTCCTCCACAGGCATACCCTACCACAGTGTCCTCCTTCAAACCCCCTCTCTCCATCTCTCCCCAGGAAACAGCAGCCCTCCCCATGAATTGCCGCAAAGTCCCTAAACTGCAGCTGCCAGCCACGGGGCCTTTCAGGGGACGGATGTCCTTTTACGGGGTATGTATGGCTGCAGCAAGGACCCTCTGCTTCTCATTGCACCCAGGTTTCCACAGATCAGCTGTTTCACTCTCAGCTTTAAATGTCTAGTCTACAATTCAGACGATTGACCCAATGTGGGATTGGACCTCAGCTTCAGTTCCTTCCCCCACTCAGGGCAGATCCAGTCCTACTAACACTCCTGATTTTTCCCCCAGTTCTTTCGCCCAACTGAGTTTTGCGTGGTTCTATATATTATTTTCCACTTGTCAGGTACTCCTGTCTACTTTCCGGTAATGTTCTGATTTCTCTTCTGTGTCTGAAGGTGTATGCCTGATGTATCCATGGAGAGATGTACTCCACACCCACTTATAGCTCCACCATCTTGTTCTCTCATCTCACGAGAGTTTTAGAGCACAGGATCCACCGTGGTAGTAGGTGTGCTATAAAATGTGAGTTCAGATATACTCTTGAGGGCGAGCTCAGTGGTTTTAGCACAGCTGATCTAAAGCGTGGATTTAGTGTTGGCCAGACATATGCTTCAAATGTTAAGAAAATTATGTATGGTGTGCCAAGTCTAGAGCACAAGGTCAGTGTTTGTGTACCATTTCCTGTAGAATGCAAGTTCAGTTGTGGAAAGAGGTATGCTCCGCAATGCAACTGAGCAGTTTTAGACATCTTGTGGTAGAGTACATGCTCAATAGTGGCAGGAACTGTGCTCTAGTATGCATTCAGCAGTGGCTGGACGCATGTTGCCAGTGCCAATGGGATGGCTTCAGACAGCCTGCTCTAAAGTGCAAGCACACTAGTGGCAGAATGTGTGCTCCGGATTGCGAGCTAAGCTGTTTCAGTACTTCCAGGCTAGAGCAGAGACGCAGTAGTGAGGCATGCAGGCTCCAAAGTGTCACACCCGCTCTAGAGCACAGTCTTAGTAGCGGTGGGGAGAATCCGCAAAAGCACCATCTCAGGAGATGAAGCACGTGTTCTCGAAAGCCAAGATTCAGGATGTGAAGCATGCCTGCTCTAGATCATGGGTCTGTATTAAGAGGGGTATGCCTAAAGTGTGTTTCACTGTTGAGAGGCATGCTGAAGAGCTAAGTTCAGCAGATGCAGCATGCCTGATCTACATGTGCTTCAGAGTGATGTCTCAGGAGTTGCAGTGCCCTTGCTCAAGAGTGCAGACTGCAGAGGGACATGTTCTCTTGAAAGCTGGGTTTTTATTTTTGGTTGCATATCCAGAGATCAAATTCAGAAAATGTGATATACCTGCTGTGCCACACAAGCTCAGTAGCGGGAAGACAAGCCCTCAATAGTGCAAGTGCAAGGGTTGTGGCATATGTGTATGGTGACGCACAATCAATTGAGGCAGGACCTATGAAGTATACACCAGGTCTGTTGTGGTGGCACCTCATCCACAGATATACAGGTACACTGGTATAAAATGTCACTGGGGTAATTGTTGCACACACCTTCTCGAGCAATACCTCAAGGAAGGTAATATAACACTTCAGAATTCAAGGTCACTAGTGGTCACACAGTTGATCTAGAATGACGGTTCACTCGTGGAGATGATATGTGTTTTAGAAAGCAGCCTCCTGGAGTAGGTGCTCCAGAGTGCAGGAAGAAGCGTGGGGAAATTATGCAACAGAAGGCACGCCAAGTCATTGGCAATTTTCAGCTGCAGAGTGTAGGCTCACAGGTTTAAGCACCCAGGCCATCGAGCAAGATTAGTAGTAGTGGAACTCATACTCTGTAACGCAGGCTCAGCAGTGATAAAGGAGTGTACCAGGGTGCAATATCAGTAGCTGAAACATGAATATTTGGGGGCCTGGGCTTACAAGTGGCAAGACACAGGCTTCCCAGTCTGAAATTAGTAATGGCCACACATATGCTCTAGACCACATGTTCACTAGCTGTGCCATGCCTGCTTAGTGTAAGGACTCAGAAGTGACAACTGTGCTGTAGTGCTAGGGTTTATACTGCTGGGATGCATGATTCAGTGTGCAGTTGTGTAGTTCAGGCATTCTTACTGTACAGCACAGTCTCCGTAGTGTCAGAACATTGGATCTTGAAGGCACACGCAGTCACGATGGAAGATATGCTTCTGAGTAAACCTCAGAAGAGCAAAACCCATGATGAAATTCGCTCACTCTGTATTCATGAGATCTTTACACCCAGCTGCACGTTCAGTTACTTTGGCATGTGTGAAACTAGAGCATGTTCTCAGCAGAGCCCGGATGCCTGCACTTGAGCTCATGCTCAGGAGAGGCGTACCATGTCCTCCAGTGTTTAAACTCACTCTGTCTACAGGAGTGCTGGCTCAGTTGTGTCCAGAAGGAAACTTCAGAGTGCAAGTTCAGTAACTATTTAGGCACACCTGAACTACAGTGCAGGTCGAGTAGTGGCCTGACTTACCTATAAAGCAACAAGCTGATGATTGTGATGTTCATGCTTCAGAGTGAAAGTTCAGCCGGTGATGAACTCTTGTTCTGGAAGGCAATTTCAGTAGTGCAGGGATGCAGAATCCAGAGCGTAATACACCAAAAGTGTATGTGTCTTTACAACAGGCATGTTTTAGGGACAGGCTCAGTAGTGGCAGGCCATATCCTAAAGAACCCGGGTTTAGGAGTGATGGGATGTATGCTCTACTGTGCAGTCTCAGTGACAGCAATGCACTTGTTCTGAAGCTTGTTAATAGTCTCAATAGTGGCAGAAAGGGTGATCCAGATTGGAAACTAAGTAGTTCCTGCGAGCGTTCTCTAGATGGTGGCCTCAGTATCCACAAGCACGTATTCCAGAGGGCAAGCTCAGTGTTTGTAGCATGTGTGGTTTGACATAAGAGAAGGAAATGGCAATCCACCCAAACATTCTTGCCTGGAGAATCCCGTGGACAGAGGGGCGTCGTGGGCTACTGTCCATAGGTTCGCACGGAGTCGGATAAGACTAAAGCGACATAGCATGCATGCATGCATTGGAGAAGGAAGTGGCAACGCACTCCAGTATTCTTGCCCCAAGAATCCCAGGGACAGGGGAGCCTGGTGGGCTGGTAATCTATGCGGTCACACAGAGTCGGACACGACTGAAGTGACTTAGCAGCAGCAGCAGCAGCCGTGGCTTCACATCAGGGGTCAGTAACTGTGAAAAGCTTCTTGCATTTTCAGTCGTTACCGCATGCCAGGTCCGGAGTGCAGACGCATTTGGTTGTGATAATTATGCTCTAGAGTTGTAATGTATGTGCCAGAGTGCAAGCTAACTAGTGCACCTGTCCTAATTCAATTCTTAGTAAAAGCAGAATGCAAACTCGTGATTTCAACCTCAGAAGTTGCTGCATGCATCATCAGAAGTAGTGGTGCATACACTCATTTGACCTCTGGTTCCTCTGACTTGTCCAAAACCAGCTTGAACATCTGGAAGTTTATGGTTCGTGTATTGCTGAAGATTGGCTTGGATATTTTTGTGCACTACTCTACTAGCGTGTGAGATGAGTGCAATTGTGCAGTAGTTTGAGCATTCTTTGGCATTGCCTTTGTTTGGGATTGGAATGAAAACTGACCTTTCCCAGTCCTGAGCTGCTGCTTAGTTTTTTAAATTTGCTGACATATTGAATGAAGCACTTCTGCAGCATAATCGTTTAGGATTTCAAATAGCTCAACTGGAATTCTATCACTTCCACTCACTTTGTTCATAGTGATGCTTCTTAAGGCCCACTTGACTTCACATCCCAAGGTATCTGGATGTAGGTGAGTGATCACATCGTCATGATTATTTGGGTTGTGAAGATCTTTGATGTACAGTTCTTCTGTGTGTTCTTTGCCACCTCATCTTCATGTCTATTGCTTCTGTTAGGTCCATACCATTTATGTCCTTAATAGTGCCCATCTTTGCATGAAATGCCCCCTTGGTATCTCTGGTCTTCTTGAAGAAATCTTTAGTCTTCCCCATTCTATTGCTTTGCTTTATTGCTTTGTTTCATTTCTTGGCACTGATCACCGAGGAAGGCGTTCTTCTCTCTCCTTGGAACTCTGTGTTCAGATGGGTATATCTTTCCTCCTCTCCTTTGGCTTCGTTTCTCTTCATTTCACAGCTAATTGTAAGGCCTCCTCCGGCAGCCATTTTGCCTTTTTGCGTGTCTTTTTTCTTGGCAATGGTCTTGATCCCTGTCTCCTGTACAGTGTCATGAACCTCCGTCCATAGTTCATCAGGCATTCTATCAGATCTAGTCCCTTACATTTATTTCTCACTTACACTGTGTAATCATAAGGGATTTGAGATAGGTCATTCCTGAATGGTTTAGTGGTTTTTTCCTCCTTTCTTCAATTTAAGTCTGAATTTGGCAATACAGATTTCATGATCTGAGTTGCAGTCAGCCTCTGGTCTTGTTTTATGCTGTCTAGGAAGAGTAAGTGTTTTTCCATTTCATGGCTGCAGTCACTATCTTCAGTGATTTTAAAGCCTCCCCCCACTCAAGAAAAAAAAAAAACAGTCTGCAACCATTTCCACTGTTTTCCCATCTATTTGTCATGAAGTGATGGGACAGGATGCCATCTCAGGTTTCCTAATGTAGAGCTTTAAGCCTTCTTCTTCACTTTCCTCTTTCACTTTCATCAAGAGACTCTTCAGTTCCTCTTTAGTTTCTGCCATGAGGGGGGTGTCATCTACATATCTGAAGTTTTTGACATTTCTCCTGGCAGTCTTGATTCCCATTTGCATTTCTTCCAGCCACACATTTCTCTGCATAGAAGTTAAATAAGCAGGGTGACAATATGTACCCTTGAGGTGCTGCTTTTCCTATTTGGAACCAGTCTGTTATTCAATGTCCAGTTCTGTTGCTTCCTGAACTGCATACAGGCTTCTCAAGAGGCAGATCCGGTGGTGTGGTACTACCGTCTCTTTCAGAATTTTCCACAGTTTATTTTGATCCGTACACTCACAGGCTTTGGTTACTCAGTAAAGCAGAACTAGATGTTTTTCTGGAACGTGCTTGCTTTTTTGTGGAGATCCAGCAGATGTTGGGAATTTGATCTTTGGTTCCTCTGTATTTTCTAAAACAAGATTGAATATCTGGAAGTTCATGGTTCACATATTGCTGAAGCCTGGCTTGGAGAATTTTGAGCATTTCCTTGTTAGCATGTGAGATGAGTAAAATTGCATGGTAGTTTGAGCATTCGTTGGCATTGCCTTTTTCGAGACTGGAATGACAACTGACCATTTCCAACTGAGCCACAGCTGAGATTTTCAAATTTCTTGTCTTGTTGAGTACATCACTTTCACAGCATCGTCTTCGAGGATTTGAAATAGCTCATCTGGAATCGAAGCCATAATAGAGCTCCTAATTCCCTAATGGACACTGCATGGACTCTCAGGAAAAGTGAGATCAACAGCCATCTTCTTTAACAACAACAACAAAAAGTTCACTCAACAAGAAAACTTACACAAGCCACTGGTCCCACCACATTCACTTGGAGGAGACCACCCAATTAATAGCAATGATGGCCCTGCGGTGTGCAGAAAATATACCTCGAAGACAGTCTTCGAAACAACATGAAAAGGCAGAGACATATCCAGCAGATGAAGGAATACAATGAAAATCAACAAACCAGTGAAAGAGGAGGAGGTAGGAAGTCTACAGGAAAAACAGTTCAGCACAATAATAGTCAATGTCTTGGAAACAAATGGATCTACAGATAAATAGACTTCAGGCATGGATTGAGAAGATGAAAGGGGTGTTTTAAATGGACCTGGAAGAAATCATGAGTAGTCAATCAATAATGAGCGATGAAATAACTGAGATAGAAATCACTCTGGACAACAGGAACAGTACTGCAACTGAGGCAGAAGAAAGACTAAGTGAGCTGGAAGATCAGATATGGGAAATAAATGAAGCAGAGCAGGAAAAAAAAAAAGAAAGAGAGAAATGAAGACAATCACAGAGAACTATGGGACAATGTTAAATCCCCCCATATATAAATCATAGGTTTCTCAGAGAAAGAAGACAAAAGGAAAGGGCATGAGAAAATATTTGAGGAGGAAATAGTTAAAAACATCCCTGAAATGGGAAAAAAAAAAAAAAACAAACAGACACCTAAGATGAAAAATCCGAGTGTGTCCCATAGGGGTAAAACCAAGACACAACATATCAAAACACACATTAATCAAAATGAAAACATACAAACAAATAAATATACACAATGAACAAATATTCAAGATAACAAAGGAATCACAACAAATAACATTGAAGGGAATCCCCATAAGGATAACAGCTGATCTTACAATAGAAACTCTTCAGCTTAGAAGGGAATGGCAGGATGCACCTAAAGTGCTGAAAGGCAAAAGCCTAAAGCCAAAATTACTCTATCCAACAAGGATAGTATTCTCATTCAAAAGACAAAACAAGAGCTTTACAGACAAACAAAAGCAGTTAGTGTTCAGAACCACCAAACCAGCACTTCAGCAAACGCTGAAGGGTCTTCTCTAGATAGGAAACAGAAAAGCTTATAAAAACATAGCCACAAAATATATAGTAAATGGTAAGAAGATCATACTTATCAACCACTACCTTAAACAGAAATGGGCTAAATGCTCCAACGAAAAGGCAAAGACTGGGTGAATGCATACAAGAATGTACTGTCTGCAAGAAAACCACCTCATACCTAGGGACACATACAGCCTGAAAGTGATGGCCAGGAAAAAGCTATCTTGTGAAAATGGAGAGCAAAAGTGGGAGGAGCGATATTCATATCAGATAAATGGACTTTACCTAAAGACCACTATAGGAGACAAAGAAGGTTGCATTACAGAACATTCAAGGCATCAATCCAAGAAGAAGCTACATGCACCCAATGTAGGAGCACCTCAATACAAGAGGCAAATGCCAACAACTAGTAGAGCAGAAATAGACACTAACCAATAGTATTGGGTGATTTTAATACTTCACTCATAACATGAACAGATCATCCAGACAGAAAATGAAATAAGGGAAACTCAGCTTTTAGAAGATACATTAGACCAGTTTGAGCTAATTGATATCTACAGGTCATCCCACCGCCAAAGAACAGATTTCACCTGTTTCTCCTTTTTTTCTCCTTTTTCTCACGTGCAAATGGAACATTATCTTAGGAAAGATCACACCCAAGGTTAGATCACATCTAACCTTAATAAACTTCAAGATATTGTAATATTTGCAAGCATAATTTCTGATCACAATGTTGTTCGATCAGATATCAACCACAGGAAAACGACAACAACAACAACAACTAGAGGAAACACAAATAATTTGGAGGCTAAAACCCCAAAATTCACATTTGATTTCAACAAAATCCAGAGTTTTTATGAAAAAACAAACAAACAAACAAACCTCTGCCAAAGTAGTCATAGGTGGAACATACCTCAACATAATGAAAGCCAAATATGACAAAACCATTGTAAACATTATTGTCAATAATGGAAAGCTGAAAAAATTTCCTTTAAAGTCAGCATGAAGACAATGTGCCCACACTCATCAGTACTCGTTCTGGGAATTCTAGCCACAGTTTTCAAAGAAGAAAAAGATATGAACAGAATCCTCATTTGAAAAGAAGAGGTATAACTGTCTATTTGCACATGCTATTACCCTTTACAAAGAAAACCCAAGAGATGCCACCAGAAAATTCCTGGAGTTTATCAATGAATACAGTAAACGTGCAGGGTATAAAACTAATACCCAGAAACCCTTATAGTCCTGCACATTCACAATGAAAAATCAGAAAGAGAAATTAAGGAACAATCCTGTTCCCCATTGCAATGAAAGGAATAAAACAACTAGAAATAAGTTTGCATAAAGAGACAAAGGACGTCCCCGATGGCTCAATTGGTAAAGAAGCTGCCTGCAATGCAGGAGACTCCTGTTTGGTTCCTGGGTCACGAAGACCCCCTGAAGAAGGGATAGGCTAGCCACTATGGTGTTCTTGGGCTTCCCTTGTGGCCCCAGCTGGTGACAAATCCTCCTGCAATGTGTGAGACCTGCGTTTGAGGACTGGGTTGGGAAGATCCTCTGGAGAAGGGAAAGCTACCCATTCCAGTATTCTGGCGTGGAGAATTTCAAATTCCATACACTGTATAGCCCATGGGATTGCAAAGAGTCAGACGTGACTGAGCAACTTTCACTTTCCCAGAAGGATAAAAGAAAGCACTGAGGAAAGAAATCAAAACATATATAGATGGAGACAGATATCATGTTCTTGGATTGGACTAACTGATAGAGTTAAAATCAATATACCAGCCAAAACAATCAATAGATTCAATACAATACCTCTCAAACTACCGACAGTATTTTTCATAAACTAGAACGAATTATTTTACGATCTGCATGGAAACACATAAGACCTCGAAGAGCCAAAGCAGTTTTGAGAAAGAAGAATGGAACGAGAGGAGTCAAATTTTCTAGCTTCAGACTACACTACAAAGATATCAAGAGACTATGAAACTTGCACAAATATAGAAATATGGACCAATGGAAAAAAAATATGAAGTCCAATGATAGATTCCTGCCCCCATTATCTTTGACGATGCAGGCAAAAATGTGCAACAGAAAAAGACATTTTCTTCAAAAAAGTGTTATGGGAAAAGTGGACAGCTCTGTGTAGAAGCTAGAACGCTATCTAACATCATGTTCAAAAATAAACTCAAAATGAATTACAGGTGGAAAAGTAAGACCAGAAAATATACCACCCTCAGAGTACAATATAGGTATAATCACCACAAAATAAGTCACAGCAAGGTCCTCTGTGGCCCATTGCCTAAAGGAAATAAAAATGTTTTTAAAAAAGGAACCTAATTAAAGTCTATAGCTTTTGTACAATGAAGGAAACTATAATTAAGGTGACTATGTAGCTTCAGAATTGGGTGAAAATAAGAGCAACTCTGAGTGAACTCCGGGAGTTGGCGATGGACAGGGAGGCCTGGGCTGCTGCGATTCACGGCGTCGCAAAGTGACGGACACGACTGAGCGACTGAACTGAACTGAACTGAATAGCAACTGAAAAGCTAACAAAAAATTCGTCTCCAAAATGTGCAAGCTGCTCACGCATCTCAATACTCAGCTACAAATACTACTCAGTAAAACAAACCACCAATCAAAACACAGGTAAAAGCCCTCTGCAAAGAAGATACACAGATTACTAAGAGACACAGAAACGTTGCTCAGCATCACTCATTATAAGAGAAATGCAAATCAAAACCACATTGAGGTATCATTTCACACTGGTCAGATTGGCCATCATTAAAATGTCTACAATATAACTGCTGGAGAGGGTGTGGAGAAAAGGGAACCTTTTTACACTGTGGATGGGAATGCAAACTGGTACAGCCATTATGGAGACTCCTTAGAAAGTTGGAAAGAGAAATACCATATGACCCAGCGATCCCGCTCTTAGGCATGAACTTCAAGGAAACGAGAATGGTAAGAAACAGTACTCCAATGTTTATTGAAGCACTGTTTGCAATACCAAGGATGTGAAAGTGACCACGAGGTCCATCAGCAGATGAATGGTTAAGGAAGTTTTGCTACATATACATATGAAGTATTACTCAGGTATAAGAAGTCATGCATTTGAGTCAGTTCTAATGAGTGGGAAGAGCATGAAATCTATTACACAGAATGAAGGAACTAAGAAAGAGAGAGACAAAACTGTATATTAATGCACAGATGTGGAATTTAGAAAGATGGGCTCTACGCAGGCAAGGAGAAGAGACAAGGATCTCAAGAACAGACGTTTGACTCAGTGGGAGAAGGTGAAGGTGGGATGCCTTGAGAAAAGCGCATTTAAATGGGTACGGTACCATATGTAAAAAATAGAAGACCAGTGTGAGGTTTTACAACATGGGTGATATGGGATACCCATGTCACAACTTCTGAACTTGCAATCTAATGCATGTATCAGCCACCAAGGAGCCCTCATTCTAGTGCACGTCGTGCACATTCTGAGCTTGCAGCCTCCAGCTCTCCTTTTACCCCTTCTGACATCACGATCCAGGGTAGGCTGTGGTAAATGCTGAACTTGCACTTTAGGGGAGGCATCACAAACTTACTAAGCCCGCATTCTAGTGCAAACATGCTGCGTCTTGAACCGGAACTCTGGAGCAGGCATCTTGCCACTGATAATACTGTTCATCATCAGCTAGTGTTTCACTGTCATGACATGTTCCCATTGCTTCTTCATCTCTGGTCATCACTCTGTGTCGCTTACCACCATCCAGTGTTTCTCTCAGTTCTGTAACCTGTTTCGAGTGCTTCTTCAACTCACTCTGGGACAAACATATCTAGCATTCAGTGCTGTGACAGGTTCAGTGTTTCTTCATCCCTAGTTAAACACAACAATAGGTTACCACCCTTAGTGTTTCATTTTGTGACGGGCTTCTATCCACTCCAGGTCTAACACACTCAGTAGATTATCATCATCCAATGTCTTAACTGCAGAACATCCCACACGTCTTCTTCATGCACCCCATGTCAAACGTACCCAGTAGCTTATCACTATCCCATGTTTCAGTGCAGAGAGATGATTCAAGCGTTTCTTCATTTCCTCCAGGTAAAGCACACTCAGCAGTTTGTCACCACTGCTTCACCTGAGACGTGATTCTTCTTCATTTATGTAGTTGGCTGTGCTGGGTCTTAGTTGCGTCACGTAAGATGGTCCTTGAGACAAGCCAACTCTAACCATGGCATGAAGTCTCGGGAGTGTGAGAACTTCAGTATTTGCAGCTATGCAGGTTTAGTTACTCTGTAGCATATGGGATGTTACTTTCCCAATCGGGGATTGAACCTTCATCCCCTACACTACAAGGTGGATGCTTAACCGCTGCACCACCAGGAGAGGCCCTGTGACATGCTCTAAGTGCCTGCTTTTACACCTCATATGAAAGAGACACATTACTTGATGGGAACATATCAGCATCCAGGGTTGCAAAGATTGGACATGCTTCAGGAACGTCTTCATCCACACTGGTCAAATACAAGCAGGTGTTTATCACAATGTAGTGCCATTCCATGTGCTTCTTCATTGATTACTGGCTGAACGTATCCAGTAGATTATCATCGTCTACTGCTTCAGTGCAGTGACACCTCGAGTTATTCTTCATGCACCCTGGGTCAAACACATCCTGTTGTGTATCTCCATCCAGTGTTGCACTGCTGTGACATGCTTTCAGTGTTTCTCCATCCACCCAGGTCAAACATACTAAGTCGCTTATTATCCACACTTCAGAGAGGAGGTTCAGCCACATCTTTCTCTACCCCAGGTAAAATAGCCTCACCAGCTTATCCCTTGCTGCTTTTCACTGCTGTCACAAGTTCAAGTGCATCTTTATCAAACACACCAGCAGTTTATCACCATCCAGCACTTCCAAGCTGTGACACAAACTGCTGTATCATCCAGACTGGAAAAATACATCCGGTACTTTACTAAAGTCAGTGTTTCAGTGCTATGACGTGATTCAAGTGCCTATTCAGCCACTCTCTGCAAAAACACACTCTGTAGTTTATCACCATGCAGTGCTCAGTGCCTTGACAGAGGACATGCTCCGAATGCTTCTTTGTCCACCTGGTGTCAAATACTCAATAGTTTTCCAACATCTGTATCTCAGTACTGTGAATCACTGCGTATGCTCCTTTGTCAATCCTGGCCTGTCACTCCTTGGAGTTTACCACCCTTCAGTGCTTCAGTGTTGTTATGTGCTTCATGTGCTTCATCTTCTCCTGAAAAACATACTCATTAGTGTATCATCATCCAATATTCAGTACAGTGATATGCTTCAAGTGCTTACGAGTCCACATCAGTTGAACATTCCCAGCATTTTATCATTAGCCAAGGTTTCAGGCCCGTAACTTGTGGCATTTAGTAGGCGCTTGTTTGATCCCCAGAGGTGAACTCAACAACTGTTTTTTCGCCATTTATTCTATCAGTGCTGTGACATACTACAGTGCTTCCTTAACTGCTCTGGGTTAATACACACATCCGTTCTTTCAGTGCTGATTAAGGCACAAGTGCTTCCTCAACTATCCTCTTTCAAATACATACAGTAGTTTTGGAACTCATGAAAATAAAACTCTTTCACAGTTTCCATTGTGTCCTGATTTATTTGCTATCAAGAGGTGGGACTGGATGACATGATTTTAATTTATTGAATGTCGAGGTTTAAGTCAACGTTTTAAATCTCCACTTTCATCTCAGCAAAGGGCTCTAATCCCTCGTCTGCTTTCTGTCATGGGCATGTCTGAGTTTATTTATGTTTCTCCCAGCAATTTCGATTCCACTTTGCGCTTCATCCAGTCTGACATTTTGCGTGATATACTGTGCATCTAAGTTAAATAAGTGGCATGACAACAGGACAGCCTTGACCTACTCCGTTACCAATTCTGACAACTCCATTGTTCCTGTCTGATTCTGTTACTTCGTGACCTGCATACAGGTTTCTCAGGAGCCAGGTAAAGTGGTCTAGTATACCCACCTCTTTAAGAATTTTCCGCAGTTTCTGTGACCCCCACAGTCAAAGGCTTTAGCGTAGTGAATGAAGCAGAAGTAGGTCATTTTCTGGGACTCCCTGCTTTTTCTATGATCCAATGAATGTTGGCAATTTGATCTCTGGTTTCTCTGCCTTTCGTAATCCAATTTGTACATTTGAAAGTTCTCAGTTCACATACTGCTGAAACCTAGATGGAGGCATTTGGAGCATTATCCAGCCAGCATATGAAGTGAGAACGACTGTGCAGCAGTTTGAGCATGCCTTCACAATGCCCTGTTTTGGGATCAGAGTGAATCTGACCTTTCCCTGTCCTGTGGTCATTGAGGAGTTTTCCAAATGTCCTGGCACATAGAGTGCAGCATTTTAACAGCATTATCTTTTACAATTTGAAATAGCTGAGCTTCAAGTCTATCATCTTGACTAGCATTGTTTGTGGTATTTCTGCCTAAGATCCACTTGACTTCACACCCCAGGTTGTCTGCTCTACGTGAGTGATCACACCATTATGGTTATGTGGGTGATTAAGCAGAGAAGGTGATGGCACCCCACTCCAATATTCTTGCCTGGAAAATCCGATGGACAGAGGAGCCTGGTAGTGAGCTGTCCATGGGGTCACGAAGAGCTGGACACGAGAGAAGCAACATAGCAGCAGCAGCAGCAGCAGCAGCAGCAGCAGCAGCAGCAGCAGCGGCAGCAGGTGATTAAGACCTTGCTTTGGTACAGCTCTTCTCTTATACTCTTGCCAGCACTCCATCACATTTTCTCCTTCTGCTAGGTTCATACCCCTTCTGTCCTGGATTGCGCCCATGTCTCATGAAATATTCCCTTACAGTCTCTCAGTTTCTGGGCAAGATTTCTCGTCTTTCCTATTCTATTGTTCCCTCTATTTCTTACTGGCATTAAATACACACAATATTATATCCCCATCCAGTGTGTAAGTTTAGATATGCTTCAAGTGGTTTTTAATCCACTCCAGAAGAAACTAATGTGACAGCTATCACCATCCATTTTTTCTGTACTGTGACATGTTTTGAGCCTCCTCTATCCCCTCCAGGTAAAACACACCCTGTACATTTTCATCATTCGTTGATGCTGCGCTATTACCGGCTTGAAGGGTCCCTTTGTCTCATTTAGTCAAACACTCCCTGTCGTTTACCACTATCCAGTGTTCCAGTACTGTGGCATGCCTCATGTACTTCTTTATCCTCTCCAAATAAAATATGGTAGGTAGCTTATCACAATTCCTGTTTCGGTTCTGTGCTGAGTTTAAAGTCCTTCTTTAGGCCATTCTAGATAAAACGCATTCAGAAGTTTATGATGGTCCCATGTTTTCTTCTGTGCCATGCTTTCAGTTTCTCCTCATTCAACATGTATCAAACAAACCCCGAAGTTTATCATCATCCAGTGTTTCAAGGCTGTTTCCTGCTCAACTGCTTCGTCATTCTCTGCAGAAAATACATAACCAATAATTTATCACAATCCAGAGTGTTAATTCTGGCATATGCTTCAAAAGGTCCTTTGTCCACTCAATGTTGAGCACACTCTTAGTTGATCACCATCCATTGATTCAGGGCTAGTACATACTTTCATTGATTTTTCAACTACCACAGCTCATCATACACAATGATTTACCATGATCCAGTTTCAGTGTTGTGACAGGCTCCTTGTGCTTCTTTAAATATACAAGATCAAACACAGACCATCTGAAGTGTGAACATACAGTGTTTCAGTCATGAAACCCACTTCAAGTGGTTCTTCACTTACTCCACAACAAATACACCATATAGGTTATCGACATTCATTGTTTCAATGTTGTAGCACATACTAATGGCTGCTTCACTAACTCCAAGTCAAACACCTTCAGTGGTTTGCCACTATCTTGGGTTTCAGATCTGCGACATGCTTCAAGAGCTCCTGAAACTACTCACGGTCAAAGGCACTCTGTAGATTTGTTGTTGCTGGCTGTTATAGGTTGTTCAGTCATTCAGTCATCTCCAACTCTTCAAATCCCATGGACTGCAGTATGTCACGCCTTCTTGCCCTTGACCATCTCCCGGAGCTTGTTCAAACTCAAATCCACTGGGTCGGTGATGCCATCCAAGTATCTGGTCCTCCATCGTCCCCTTCTTCTGCTCCAATCTTTTGCGGCATCAGAGTCTTTGCCAACGAGTTGGCTCTTCACATCAGATAGCCATAATATTGGACCTTCTGCCTCAGCATCAGCCCCTCCAGTGAATTTTCAGGATTGAGGTCTTTACAGTTGACTGGATTGATTTCCTTGCAGCCCAAGGGACTCACAAGAGTCTTCTCCAAGACTGTGGTTCAAAAGTATCAATTCCTTAACGTTCAGCCTCCTTTATGGTCTAACTTACATCGTCACATGACTGCTTAAAAAAACACAAATATAGCTCTGACTATATGGACGCTTCTTGGCAAAGGGATGCCTCTGCTCTTTAACATGCAGTCTAGGTTTGTCACTGCTTTTCTTCCAAGAAACAAGTGTCATTTAATTTCATAGCTGCAGTCATCACCTGCCATGATTTTGGAGTCCAAGGAAACAGAAGTCTCTCACTGTTACCATTGTTTTCCCATCTATTTGCCATGAAATAATAGGACCAGATGCTAGGATCTTAGTGTTTTGAATGTTGCGTCTTAAGCCAGCTTTTTCACTCTCCTCTTTCACCTACATCAAGAGGCCCTTTAGTTATTCTTTGCTTGATGCTATATCGGTGGTGTCATCTGCATATCTGAAGTTATTGATATTTCTATTTTTCTCTTAATTTCAGCTTGTGTTTCCTCCAGCCCAGCATTTTCCAAGATGTGCTCTGCATATAAGTTAAATCAACAGGGTGACACATGTAGTAGTTTGTTTGTTTGTTTGTTTGTTTCCAATTTCAAACCGTCTGTTCTTCTTTATCTGGTTCTCACTGGTTGTTTCTTGACCTGGATACAGGTCTCTCAGGAGGCATGTAGGTAGTCTGGTATTTCCATGTCTTTAAGAATTTTCTGCAGTTTGTTGTGATCCACACAGTGGATTTTTATCATACTCAATAAAGCAGACATAGTTTGTTTGTTTTTTTCAATAATATTCTTGCTTTTTCCATGATCCAATGGATGTTGCCAATTTGACCTCTGGTTTCTGTCTTTTCTAAATCCAGTTTGAACATTTGCAACTTCTAGGTGAATGTGCTGTTAAAGTCTTGCCAGGAGAATTGTGAGCATGTCTTTGTTCGATTCACTTCAGCTGCTCAGTTGTGTATGACTGTTTGTGAGCCCATGGACTACAGCAAATCAGGCCTTCCTGTCCATCACCAACTCCCGCAGTTTACTGAAATTCATGTCCTTTGAGTCGGTGATACCATCTAACTGTCTCATCCTCTGTCGTCTCCTTCTCCTCCTGCTTTCAATCTGGCCAAACATCAGGGTCTTTTCAAATGAGTCAGCTCTTCACATCAGACTGTTCTATTCATCTGTGTCTCTTTTGCTGTCTCGCATACAGGGTTATTGTTACCATCTTTCTAAATTCCCTATGTTTACAGTAACTTTAAACTGTATTCCATCACTCCAACTTTGGATACACAGACTAGGGCCTCTACCTCTGCCACCAACAGTCTGGACTGTTCTGCACTCTCACTGGTCACCCCCAGGCACTTTATTCCTGCCTCTCCTTTCTGCCAGGCATCCTGCTGTACCACTGTGATTCCACTCAGAACTTGCTCACTCAGTGAGATAACGGGGATCAGAAAGTATGTCTACATATGTTCTGTGGGTTTGTGTATGTGTGTGTGTGCACGCGCGCACGCGTGTGTGTGACTCCCACATCTCAGTTATTTTCGGAATCATTCACCTTTACAACAATAACTGTCAGCTAAGGTGGCTCTGATGTACTGTCTCTGGTCATTTCTGACTTAGAGGCTTATCCTCCTCAGATGCAGGCCTGAAGGAGACACACAGAGTCATGGCTGCGACACTTACAGGAGTGGCCCTGCCCGGACTCTACTCAGCTGTGCCTTTGGAGCCTGCCAATTGCCCAGTACCACACTTCCTTCAGGGTCCACCATTCTGCCCCCTCGCCTCCACCCCTCCTCCTGCTCCTGCCTCTGCACCTCCCCCTCCTCCTGAGCACTGGACCACAACGAGTAGCAGAAAGGATACCACGTTGGCCCAGAAGCCAGGGATGCCCTGGATGTTGGCACTCTTCTGAGCCAAGTCACGCTTCCTCCTCTCATGACTCTTGCACATGAACCAAACGTAGGCCCTGCAGGTTTTCTCAGGCTTAGAGCTAAGTTCCACTTACAAGGTCGCCAGTGCCTGCATCACATCTAGTGCCGGGAGCTCACTCGGGCCTCCAGGCCTTTCCTGGCACTGCTCCTCCAATGTCTTCTCCTCCAGCTCCAGGGAGGACCCCTGTTTCTGTTATTCATCTGGCACAACCTCCACATCCTCAGTGATGTCCTCTGCAAGCAGCTGGAAACCCTGTCTGATCCCTGCCACCACTCCGTCCACCTGGGCCTCGCTGTCCTCTCCTGCCTCCACTCTGAAGAGGGTGGCATCTTCGCCTGGTGTGGCCACTGGTGGCTGCAACGTCCCAGCCATTCACAGCATCACCAGGACAGGCTGTTGCTGGCCAGATGCTAGGGGAGCAGGGAAAAACCCCACCGTTTGCCACGTTGTTCTCCATTGTTCACGGACACCAAATGGGAAAGGGGACGGAATGAATCAAATTCCCCTTTTGATCACTCAACAGGAGGTCCTAGTCACCAGGTCCCATTCATGTTCCTGAAAAAGAAAGCTTGTACTTCAGCATATAGACAAGTTTCCTCTCAGCGGTGTTACTGTGTACACGCATATATTTGTGTACATGTGCACGTAGAAATTTTAGTGCTTACCAAAATTCAAGGTCCTGGGAAAGAAAGCTTGTACTTCTGCATATGGACAGGTTTCCTCTCAGCGATGTAACTGTATTCACCCATCTATTTGTGCACATGTGTGTGTAGAAACTTGAGTGCTTACCAAAATTCATGTTCCTTGAAAAGAAAGCTTGTACTTCCGCATATGGAGAAGCTTCCTCTCAGGGATGTTACTGTGTACACGAGCGTGTTTGTGCACATATGCGTGCAGAAATTTTAGTGCTTCCAAAATTCAAGTTCCTTGAAAAGAAAGCTTGTACTTCTGCATATGGACAGGTTTCCCCTCAGCGATGTAACTGTATTCACCAATATATTTGCGCACATGTGTGCGTAGAAATTTGAGTGCTTACCAAAATTCATGTTCCTGGAAAAGAAAGCGTGTACTTCTGCATATGGACAAGTTTCCTCTCAGGGATGTTACTGAGTACACGTGCATGTTTGTGCACATGTGCGTGCAGAAATTTGAGTGCTTACCAAAATTCAAGTTCCTGGAAAAGAAAGCTTTACTTCTGCATATGGACAGGTTTTTTCTCAGCGATGTAACTGTATCCACCAATATATTTGCGCACATGTGTGCGTAGAAATTTGAGCGCTTACCAAAATTCATGTTCCTGGAAAAGAAAGCTGTACTTCTGCATATGGACAGGTTTCCCCTCAGCGATGTTACCGTGTACACATGTATGTTTCTGCACATGTGCGTGTAGAAATCCCTGCCAGTTCGCTTGTGAGTATGAGCTACTGCAACTGACCTAGCCAGGTGATAGAAGTTGGACAGCGAAACCATGAAGTTCTTAGGGAACGGTACAGAGTCTCTGGCCAGCAGAAGCACTGAAGCCAGGGAATCGCTCCCCGTTTGCTCACTGAGCAAACACGTTCTAGGCGGAATCACAGTCGTGCACCTAGGATGCTTGGCAGAAAGGAGAGGCAGGAGGAGAGAGCCTGGGGAGTGTGAAGACGCAAGTCCACTACATCTGCAGTTTATGAAAAGTAGAAAATGTATCTAATGAGCTGGGAGGACAACTGTACTTAATTAATTGAGTTATCTAAGAGGATTTCCATCCAAACAGCCAAAAGTGCTTCCTGGTTTTTTCTTGCTGCCTGTAGTAAAACATGAAGGGAATTTTTTTTTTAATGTTTAATATAAAGATTATTAAAACAGGGGACAAAAATTGCTGATTTGGGAACTTTCCAGTCATTTAAGATGACAGAAGTTGTTAAAATTAATGACTCTCAAGCAAGATCATATCCAGGGCATTGAGATTAGGTGGTCTAAATACAACATTTTACACCACCGATAGGCCAGTTCTTCTTCATATTATTTTTATAAACAAAGGTGTTCTAAAGACGAGTGTGACTGTAAAATTCTTTGTTAAGCCTCAGAAAGCTGGAAAGGGGGATGCCTCATGGCATTATTTAGTCAGGCCAATACCCTCCAAAGAGTTTAGGGGTGTCACTCAGAGATCCTTTCAGTCACACAATAAGACTTCTACCAAGGTTCAGGGTGTTATCCCTCAGCTATCTCAGCAGAAAACCAAGACAGAGTAAGCCTTATTATGAAGACATGTGTGATTGTGGCTTTGGAGTGGGGTGCTTTGCCTTGAACACCAGTAAGAGTATCAGGAGACACACCAAGGTTTTCAGATAACATATTTTAGTTCACCTCGGACTGAAAGGACCAGCAATAGTACAAAATAGGAGCTCTGGACTTCTACCTTCTACAAGCAGGAAGCAGGCTAGGGAGACTGTTTCATGTAACCATATACTAGCCACCTTTCATGCAATGGCATCATGTCAGGGGGTAGAATGAAAAAATCAGAGACTGAAGCCTAGGAAGTGTCCAGGCCTTAAATACTAATCAAAGGACTGCCCGCAAGAACCCATGGGATTTCAGAACTGCTACTATTGACTCCCATCTCCCCTCCCCTTTCTGGAACAGGAGTGTCTATGAAGGTTATCTATGCCTGAACCACCACTGTATGTTGGCTGTGAAAGGGAGCAGGTTAACTCATCTCTTTTGTTCACACATCCTCAAGTCTAGAGGAACTAAACTTCTATAATTTGAACTGATGTGTTGCAGACTTGAGAGGCTCTTGGACTGCAAGGAGATCAAACCAGTCAATCCTAAAGTAAATCTCTCCTGCATATTCATTCGAAGGACTGATGCTGAAGCTGAAGCTCCAATACTTGGGCTATGTGATGCGAATAACCGTCTCTTTGGAAAAGACCGTGATGCGGAAAAAGCTAAAGGTAGGAGAAGGGGACAGCAGAGGATGGGATTGTTGGATAGCATCATCGAATCAATGGACTTGAGTTTGAGCAAGCTCCTGGAGTTGATGGACAGGGAAGCCTGCAGCGCTGCAGCCCATGGGGTCGCCAAGAATAAGACACAACTGAGCAACATAACACGAGATACTGTACACGTGGACCCTGATCCATAGCTGGACCTGACTTAGATGACAAGGTCCTGAACTTCAAGTTAATGCTGTAACAGATAAATTGTTTAAAAGCATTGGCAGGAAAAGGCATTTTGGACATACACGCATGTGAACAATTTCTGGCCATGTGTGTACCACGTGGTTTTAAATTATGTCCACGGTTCCTTCCTCCGCCCCTTCACATGTGTGGTGGGCTTAGTGGCTCACTTCTCATGTTAGAATACGGTAGAAACGAACAATGAAGCGTCTGAGACTAGGTCATAAAAGGCACTGCAGCCTCCTTGCTCATCCTCTTGGATCACTCACTCTAGAAGCCAGCTTAGTCATATCTCGAGAACACTCAGGTAGCCCTTTAGAGGCCCATGTGAAAGAACTGAGGCTTTCTCCCAACAGCCAGCAAGCAAACTGGTTTCATCAGCTATGTAAGTAAGCCATCTTGGAAGGAAATCCACCAGCGCATGTCAAGGCTTCAGAGGATGGCAATCTCATGAGACACTGAGCCACAACACTCAGCTGAATTACTCCTGGATTCCCAACTTTCAGCAGCAGTATGGAATAATATTGTTTTAAGCTGCTAGTTTTGGCTAACTGCTTATGCAGCACTAGTTCATTAATGCACTGCCAACTTTGGGCAATGTCTTTATTCAGGGCTGCCTGTCCATCTAGTCCAATCTAATCCAGAATCTGCTACTTCAGTTTAGAAAACATAGCCCACCCTTGATCTGACCACCCTCAGTATCAGATCAAATATCATTTCACTCACCTGAATATCTTATCAGCCTTGCCTAGCCTCAGCAATGATCCTCTCAGTTGAGCCAGAGTCCACCCTCACCCTTATAGTCCTCATTTTAATACGTTTCCATCCACTGACACCCATTCTGTTATTGTTGTCCATTGCTTTTCAGTCTCCCATCTCTGTCTGCAATCCCATGGGCCCACCCTGTTCCTTAGCTATAAATCCCAGCTGCACCCCTCCTGGAGTCACACATAAGCTCAATCTCTCTCCCATGTTATAATACGCCACTGTAGTACTCTTACCTTGAATAAAGTTTTTCTTGCCACCTTTCGTAAGTGTTATGAGTACTTTTTGAACATTCCCAGGTTCTGTTAGTAAGGATTACTCTCAAAGGAATCTAGTTTTATATCTTTATTCTTTATACTATATTCATTTGGGGGAACAAATTTCTAGAATTAAAA
Source organism: Ovis canadensis (assembly GCF_042477335.2). Taxonomy (NCBI): domain Eukaryota; kingdom Metazoa; phylum Chordata; class Mammalia; order Artiodactyla; family Bovidae; genus Ovis; species Ovis canadensis. The sequence continues at coordinate 20,155,220 of NC_091271.1, forward strand.
CATTTCATGTTTTTACCATACAAACAGAAAATATCTTTGAAAATACATTTACATATCTTAAAACATGTAGTAATCTGAAAAGGATGCGTATATAGACATGTCAGTGTATATACACACATACCCTCAGAGCTCCAAGGAAAACTTAATTCTCAGTAAACAATAAATGAAAACATTCAGCCTGAAAATAGTGAACTCTTTGGATTCAACTTGCCAAAAATCTTAGACAATGAAATTTTAATTAAAAAACATGGATACATAAAAATACTTGGGATTCAGACAAAATTGCTAAATAAAGATAGGTTAACCCCTAAATCATCTATGGAAAAAAAAAGAAAAGAAATCCTCAGTATCATGTATAACCTATAATGGAAAAGGACCTACAAAAGAATAGATACGTATCTGCATAACTAAATCACTCTGATATACATATGAAATTCAACATTGTAAATCTAATATATTTACAGGAAAAAATTCTGAAGAAACTTCTAAAATACAACGTTATAAAGAAAAAAAAATCCTAAAGAATGTAGAAAGTAGCTATGAATTGAAACAAAAATAGAAAACAAAAATAAAGCTTGTTGGGATAAGACGACAAGAGCTGCTTCTTGGAAAAAGAAAATCAGAAACATTGATATAACTGTGGCAAATCTAATAAGGGGACAGGGAGGTTAATTCCAATACTAGAAATGAGGAACGAAATGGGATTCTGAGAGGATAACATTCAACTCTGAGTGGAATTCCTTTTGTTTCAGGAAAGGTCCAGTCAAGCAACAACCTCGGGAAAGAAAGGGAAGGAAAGAAAGAGGAAGAGAGACAAGGGAAGAAAGCAAGAAAAAGAAAGGAGAGGAGAAGGGACAGTAAATGTCTCAACAAATGTTGTAAACTATCCAATAAAACAATTCTCTTCAAGATCTAAAAGCAGAAACGGAAATTTATTAAGCCAGATACTCATTGCTTTTGATGGTACTCAGAACAAGAGAGCCCACTTACACATCACTGTTTAGAAGTTTAGAACTGGCCAACAAAATACGATTATTTAAAAAAAATAAAAATATGCCATGTTATTTGTAAAAAGACAGCAGAAATAATTTTTAAAACATTATTTCTACAAATACTAATTTTACTTACAATGTTTTGGCAACATTAATAAAATAATAAATTTTACCTGAAACAACAAGCAAGGCAGACAAGGGAATTCACAAAGGGCAGTAACAAAATAATAATCTTGACACATCTTCAATAATTTGTAAAGAAAACAAAGTGTCATTGTGTGAACAAAATATAGAGGTATCAAAAGAAAAACAGAGGAAGCTCCTGAAAGAACTCAACTCACTATTAACTATCTTTGATTTGCAGGCACAGAAACTGACTCAAGTTAATTCTAAGAAGCAAAGCCCTGATGTTATTATCTCTTCTCTTTTTCATTTTTCTTTTTCTTTTTTTTTTTCTTTTGTGAAAACTTAGGAAATTTAGGCTGGAGAGGGAAGAAGAGGATAGAGACTTCAAGTGCCTTTAAGGAGGAGGAGGAAAGAGAGGGGGTTGGAGATTTGATTGTGTTATTTGAACAGCATTGGTGAAGCTCAAACAAGGGAGCCATGCAGGCCTACGGGAAGAGTATTTCCAGAAGAACAGCACTTGCAGTCTGGATCGGGAAGAAACAGAATTTGATGGAGGAAAACCAAGGCCTGTGTTGTCAAAAAGAGTACATTAGTGGGGAAAATAGTAGAGTAGAAGACAGAGAATGGAAGAGAGGAAGCAGTCAGGGACCATATTGTGGGAACCTTTTAATTTGGCAATAAATACAACTTGTAGTCCTTAGGAGCATACTTCACAGCAACTAACAGCAACAGTGTTGATAATACTAAGCAACAGTAAAAACACGTAACTAAAACATTTCGTATTTTTTACTATAGAAATCGAAGAAAGGAGATATGAATGCAATAGTCTGCATATTTATTTATACAGAGAGTTTTCACCTGAGACCAGAACACACACACACTCTTTATACAACGAAAAGTGGTTTCAGCTGACACTTAGCAAAGCGCTTTGGCCCAAGTAAACTAACCAGAAAGGCCTAGTAAAATATTCAAAGTGCAAATAAATCAATCAAGCTTTGAATAAATAAACACAATTTATTTGAATTTGAATTTATACTCACGAATTACCTAAAATGGAGACAACAGATTCACTACAGCTTCATCATCTGTAGTCCTTCCTCTTCAGTTCTGAGAAGGATGCTAACCGCTTGGTGATGATCTCTTTCCAGCATTTTGTGAAAGCTTAGAGGACTTAAAGAAATTGAGGACTGGGGAGAGTGGGGAGAGACAAAGAGGAGGAGAAAGGAAGAGGAAACGGAGAGACTGCTCCTGGCATAGGTCTACAGACAGGATCCCAGCTGCCTGGAATGGTGCACAGAGATTGCTAGGTATCCATGCCAGAAGGGGAGAAGGGGTGACATTCAACTCCAGGAGGAGACTCAACTCCAAGAACCTACAGAGGCAGCCAAGTGTGCTGATGTTCAGGAACCAATACTTAGAGGGTACCCCACAGGTCTGTGAAAGAGCCATTGGAGACCGCAAGAAAGAAGGTTTCCACAAGTATAATCACAGATTAGATGGTTGGATAGATTAGAGGAAGGATAACTCTATGACCTGATAATTACTGAAATACATGAGACAATTCTTGCACATCAGACTGTGTCAAGAAAGACGGAAACTCAATTAGTTTGATACAATGGGAAATTACACACGCAAAGAATTAGCTGTTAACTGTACTACATTTGTGTGCAAGGCAAGATAAGATACAGAACCGAAATCTTCACATGGTCAACTCGGGTAAGACACATGTAACTGGAAAATGGAAGGAAGAGTTCCAAAAAGGCTTTAATCACCCTGGACTATTTTTGTCCAATATATTTACAATTCTTGGACAACTCTATTGTAGCTTAAGGGTAAGAGAACTCAATTTAGCCCAATTCAAAAGCTGAACAGATTTCCTGTGTTTGATCCTTTTCAGTTACATCTATGGGTCCAGCGCAAATCAAAGTGGACGTCAAGGCTCTTTTTCCTTTGGGAATTTTAACTTGCTTTGCTACTGTGTCTGACACTGATATGCCGACCTCACTGTGACTACAGGCCAGCCAAATGGGAAATGGGACAGAATGAATCAAATCCCCCTTTTGATCACTCAACAGGAGGTCCACAGGCACCAGGTCTCATTCTATTAACTATCTCTGCTTCTCCAACTGCAGTCAGTGCTACACAGGGCCTGCTTCATGCTTGCCAGCGTCTCTCACCAAACACAGGCATTTTAGCGGCTGGCATCCTTGAGATGTCCCTGGGCTAGGTGAAAGCACTCTGAGACAGTGTTCCTTCTCCCTTGGCTCTGTGCCTGCAGTGAATGTATGCCTCTTCCTCAGCTGGGACAAGAAGCCACAGCTCTTCACTGATTAAATCCCGTGTCTGGTCCAAACTCACATCGTAGCTTCTCCATCAACCTCCACTGCACGCTTTCACAGCCAGGTTGTCTTAGATCAGCCCAAGAGGCACTTCAGAGAGTGACATTCAGATCTGGCTATATAGCTGATACTGAGATCTGCAAGGCATGAAAACACTTCAAAATTACGTTGCTAAAACACTCTACAGATTATATGTATAGGAGAGCTTTCGAACTTACAAGTAACATCAAATACCAAAATAGGTTCTTACTTTTCCTTTCTCCTCTTCTCTCATTCTCTCTCTCTCACACACACATGCACACATCCTTTTTACATGTTAAGACAATTACACGAAAAACAGATCATAGATTTTTAAATAACATCTCAATATGCAGATCAAACAAAACTGTACTTCCTCTATTTAAAACAAAATCACATAAATTACCCATCGGTTTCCCTATATTTGATATTACTGAATAATGCTATAAGTTGATCTTTTTGTTTTTAATGGGATTTTTAACTTTGACTGAAATACTTGCTTCAGACTTACTGAAGGCAGAATTAACCATTTTTTTTTCTTTTTTTGACCTCCTCCTTTTAGATTTGGGGGGTGATGATTCAAAATCAGATGTGTTCACAGTAATGGATGCTACTTCCACCAATCCTGGCTGAAGGGGTTCCAGTGATACCTGAATAACAATTTTTGTTTCAGGAGACAATCCTTCTATCTGCTTAGGCTTCTTAAACATTTGATGACACTGGGTCTTGTGCTCCCTCTCCTCTTTGGAAGTTAAAAACTGTAGCCGACATTTGGAACACTGGTGAAAACTCTTTTCCCAGTGCCCTCGATGATGACGTCTGTATGCTGTTGCAGTTTTAAAAATTTTGAGACAAAACGGGCAAAGTAAATTCTTAGTGTTACCATGGTATGCTCTGAAATGTGCATCCACATCTGCAAAAAATGATGATCTGTAACTGCAAACCTGGCATACATAGGGCATTTCACCAGGCTTATGATTGTCTTTCATGTGCTCTAAGAGAACCTGATCTGTCTCAAAGGACAACTCACAGATGTGACAGACTGCGGAGGGTTCCTGGGCCGTGTGGACACTTTCAATGTGAAACTGCAGCTGGAAGGGAGTCGGAAACTGGCGGAGGCAGTGCTGGCAGGTGGTGTGGGTTTTCCAGCTGTCACCTCTCTGCCTCTCAAGTTCCAAATGGTGCTTCATGTGATTCATAAACTTGACATTTTTTAGAACTTTCAAGCAGCTGAGGCATTTAAACGCCGTGTGGGTCTTCGCTTCTGGCTGCCCAACTCCTCGATGCTCGCCATAGTAGAAGTCGCGAAGTAACACAATCAGATTTCCTTCTGTGGGATCATCAATTTTCTTTGGACTTGCCAAACTTGGAAAATCAGTTTTTGTCCGTCCACTTTCCCCTAAAGGTCTTACAGGCTTGCAATGAACACTGTCCTTTGGAAGAGGTGTTGGACAAGGTTCTCCATTCTGAACATGGCTTAGTGAGGTATGGACACGGTCTGGTGTGCTTTGCTGAGTGGTCTCTGTATGAAAAAAACCTGACGGGGAAAAACCTAAAGAATGTTCCCCTACAATGCCATCGCTGAGTTTAGGCCTTCTGGGATTTCTGCGATTTGTTTCACAAGGGGAAACTCGCTTTGATACATGAGGACTTTTATTCATATCTCCTGCACAAACTGCTGTTTCTACTGGATGCTGCAATGAACCTGTGAAGGTAATCAAAGAAGAACATAACTCCTTCGAAAAGCAATCAGGCACTATTTGTGGTGAAAGATTTTTATAATCAGCTTGAGACGGAGGTTCAATAATAATAGGACTACCTGTTGATCTTGAGTCAGAGTCAGACACTGGCAAGACAGTCTTTGATTCTGATGTAGGAGTCACATGACTAACAGGCTGTAATCTGTGAGCGTTACCTCTCCTGAAGTGACCATACCTTTTTCTCCTTGAATAAGAACCTGGGGTATCTCTGTTCAGTATGTTTGAAACGACTGGTTTTGAAGCTGAGCTCATCCCAACAAAGATCACGTCAGCATCTTCATTTACATGTTCCACTCCAACCAAGATCACTTCATCGTCATCATCATCATCATCTACTTGTTTCGTCTCTCCCTCCCTTTTCCGTACTTCTGGCTCTTGTTCTTCTTCACGTAACATACATGGGAGTTCCATATTTTTAATACTTTTTTATTCTTAGAGGGTGCGGCCACAAGTCCCAGTGCTTCCTTTATACAAACTGCCACCTAAGTGTAAACATACTACAGATTAGTTAAGTACAGAAAAATGGGCTATTTGATTATCTCAAAATCTCTAGAGTACTTATACACACCCTTATCTTACAGACAAAGACACTGAGTGTCAACCAGACTCAATGACAGCTAAAAAATCTACGACTACAAGTCTACATGGCTCTAGAATCATAGCTTTGTCGCATGTTCACTTTAACCTCTTCTACTTAAAAAAATAAAGAGGGGGAAAAAAAAACAAAACGCCACACTGATCATTACGTGAAATCACATGTAAAGGATGAGTATTTTTACAAAAGCATTGTTCTACAGCGTTTCGAAGCATGGACTTTGGAGTCATAGGAGATTAAGTTGGAATTCTAACTTAACCACACACCAGTTGCGTCTTCTTGGGCAAATTTGTAACTTTTAAATGTGTTTCTGTATCTTAAAGACAAACATGCTTATTTGTTAGACTTAAGGTTAACAGCTTTTTTAAAAGGCATCAGCTATTCAATGGCATCTTGTTTTGTAGTAAAAATGGAAGAAAATGTATCTTAAATGCACATTACAACCGATCCACAAATTCTAATTTCGTAAATGTTAACAAACAAAATAGGTAGCAAATTCAAAGTATAATCTATCTCTACCTAGTTAACAAACAGCATAATTCAATGTCAAGCACTTAACACAGGCCTAGGAAAAGGAGAATGGGCTCTCTTTGATAATCTCACCCCAATTCCACACTGATATATCCTAAATTTCTCCCTCTAATCCTGGCTAAACTTCAATCCAACAATGCTTCATCCTTTATGCCACATGTCTCTTCCGCACATAGCAGGCAAAGTGATGCCAGTCTTTCTCTCATACCAATATCAGACAGAGATATCACTCACACACACACACACACACACACACAAACACACACACACCTGATATACCTCATGAATACAGGTGAAAGAGTCCTCAACAAAATACTGGCAAACAAAATTCAACAGCATATAAACAAGACTGTATACCATGATCACATGGGATTTAGGGAGGTATGCAAAGTTGGTTCATTATAGGAAAGTCAACCAACATTATGCCATTTTAAAACAATAAAACAAATAACACATCTGCCTGAAGAAAAAGCATTTCCTTGAATCTAGCACCTTTTCATAACCAGGGTTAAAAGAACACTTAATAATTAAGAAGAGAAGAGAACTTTCTCAATCAAAGGGCACCTGTAAAAAGACCCACAGCTAACATCATACTTAAGAATGAAAAACTGAAAGCTTTCCCTCTAAGACTGGGAACAACACAAGGAAGTCTATTACACACTTTGGCTCAACATTATACTGGCAGTTTTACAACCAGAGCAATCAGGTAACAAAAGAGAATTGTTGCTGTAGTTTAAAAAAAAAAACAACACAATGAAAAAACAAAAAAACGCTTTCAGAATGGAAAGGAAAAATCAAAATATTGGAGATAACATACCTTTGTATATAGAAAATCTTGAAGAAAACACAAGTATTAGAATTAATATATAGCTTGCAGAATAGAAGACAAATATTTTAAAAGTCAACCACATTTTACAGTGTAGCAACAAATGTTGTTGAGTAAATACTTGAATCTACACTAGCATTCAAAAGAATATTTAGGAAGTCAGAAAGAGGAAGACAATATATTCTTTCGAATGGCTGAGTAATACTCCATTGTGTATATGTACCACAGCTTTCTGATCCATTTATCTGTTGATGGACATCAGGGTTGTTCCATGTCCTGGCTATTATAAACAGTGCTGCGATGAACACCGGGGTACATGTGTCTCTTTCAATTCTGGTGTCCTCAGTGTGTATGCCCAGCGGTGGGATTGCTGGGTCATATGGCAGTTCTATTTGCCATTTTTTAAGGAATCTCCACACTGTTCTACATAGTGGCTGCACTAGATTGCATTCCCACCAACAGTGTAAGAGGGTTCCCTTTTCTCCACACCCTCTCCAGCATTTATTGCTTCCAGACTTTATAGGAATCAATTCTAATGAGACGGAGGAAACTGGAGCCGATTATAAACAGTGAAGTAAGCCAGAAAGAAAAACACCAATACAGTATACTAACACATATATATGGAATTTAGAGAGATGGTAATGATAACCCTGCATGAGAGACAGCAGAAGAGACACAGATGTATAGAACAGATTTTTGGACTCTGAGGGAGCGGGAGAGGGTGGGATAATTTGGGAGAATAGCACCGAAACATGTACACTATCATGTAAGGTAGTCGCCAGTCTATGTTTGATGCAGGATACAGGATGTTTGGGGCGGTGCACAGGGATGATCCAGAGAGATGATATGGGGTGGGAGGTGGGAGGGGGGTCAGGATTGGGAACTGATGTACACCTGTGGTGGATTCATGTCAATGTATGGCAAAACCAACACAGTGTTGTAAAATAAAATAAAGTAAAAATAAAAATAATAAAAAGGAGAGAAAGACAAATATCATATGGTATCACTTACATGGACTCTAAAATATGACACAAATGAACTTATCTATGAAACAGAAACAGACTCACAGACATAGAGAGCACACTATGTGATTCCCAAGAGGGGAAAGTTGGGGTAGGCACAGATTGGGAGCTGGTGATTAGCAGATGCAAACTATAATATATACAAGAGAGAAATAAGAGCGTACTGTATAGCACAAGGAACTATATTCATACTTTGTGATAAACAATTATGGAACAGGGTATGAAAAAATTGTATGTGCATATGTGTGTGTTTACATATGAAGGAAAGGAAAGGACAACTGTTGGCAAGCACATACAGAAATTGGATCCTTGTGTGTTATAGATAGATTTTAAAATGGTGCAACTGCTACAGAAAACAGTTTAAAGGCTTCTCAAAAAACTAAAAAACTAGACCCGATACATGATTTAGCAGTTCCACTTCCGGATATAAAATCAAAAGAAGTTAACATGGGGCCTTGGGATATCTGCAGAGCCGTGCTCACAGCAGCACGAAGCACAACAACTAAGAGGTGGAAGCATCGAAATGTCCATCAAATGTGATATATACACACAATGAAATATTATTTAGCCATATAGAGAAAATTCTGTCACATGCTACAACACGCATGATCATTTCAGACATCAAGCCAAATGCAATAAGCCAGTCGTACAAAAAGACAAATACTGTAAGTTTCTACTTGCAAGAAATAGCTAACACAGTCAAGCAATAGAAAGGAAACAAAAAAGAACGATGGAGTCCATGGTAGGTCAACGGGCAAGAAAAGAGGAGTTGCTGTTTAATGGGACAGGTGATGGGTACAGAGTTTCGATTTTGCAAGCTGTAAACGTGTAGAGATCTGTTTCATAACAATGTGATAAGGAATTCCCTCGTAGTTCAGAGGTTAGGACTCCACAGTGTCCTATCAGGGGCCTGGGTATGATCCTCAACCAGGGAACTGTCATTCAAGCTGCACAACACAGCTAAAACAATGACAACAACAACAAATCAACACTGTGACTACGTGTGTGTATATGTCTTAGTCAGTCAGTTGTGCCCAACTTTGCATCCCCAGGGACTAAAGCTCACCACGTTCCCTTCTCCATCAGATTTGCAGTGGGTTGCCATTTCTTTCTCCAAAAGGCTGATGAAAGTGTGCAAAATACTTAGCATGCAAAAATGGTTAAAATGGTAACAATTTAACTTAGATGTTTTCTACAACAATTAAAAACAGAAAAGCATTTAATAACCAGGAAAAGAATTTGAATAGACATTTCCGACTCTTTGCAACCCCATGGACTGTAGTCTACCAGGCTCCTCCGTTCATGGGATTTTCCAGGCAAGAGTGCTGGAGTGGATTACCATTTCCTTCTCAAGGCGATCTTCCCCACCCATGAATTGATGCCAGGTCTCCTACCTTGCAGGCAGACACTTTCTCTTCTGAGCCACCAGGGAAGCCCTGAGCAAAATGTCAATCAGTCTCACTGAGATACTACTTCACACCCATACTACTTCACACCCAATCAAAAGGACGAATAGTAACAAGTGCTGCAGAGGATGTGGAGAAAAGGAATCTTCATGATATTGTTGAGGTAATTGCTGTAAAATGGCACAACCACTCTTGCAAAAGTGGTTGGACAGTACCTCAAAAATTAAATGTAGAGTAGAGATATGATCCAGGAATTTCCCTCTTTTGTATATATGCACCAACACTGAAAATGTTCAGTCCATGCAAAATCAGTGTTCACAGCAACATTACTCGCAATAGTCACAAAGAGTACACCATCCACGTATTATCCATTCATTGACGAATGGATAAACAAACTGTGGTATATGCTCAAAATGGACTGCATGGAAGCCATTTACCATATTCATATACCATATTCAGCCATAAAAATAAAACAAAAACATTCACTGCTATACAAGCACGAACACGATGAATCTTGAAAGTACACCAACGAGGGGACTTTCCTGGAGATCCAGGGTTTAAGACTCTCCACAGGGGCCATCCCTGGGCTGGGAACTAAGATCCCACATGCCACATAGCTAAATAAATAAATATTTAAAAAGAAAATACAACATCTGAATAAAGCCGGACACAAAGGTCACACATTGTATGTGGGAGAACTGTAGGTGGAAGACAAGCAGGAAAGAGAAGCACTCTGTAATCCAAGTGAAACATTTTTTTTCAGGGAGGAGGAAATGAACCACTCTGGTAAAGGCTGCCAATAAATTAAATAAAATAACAACTAAAAATTGACCCCTGAGTTATTCATTTGAAATTCACTAGTGGCCTTGCCAAGAGTGGCTTTATAGGAAAATGAGAGAACTCGAGATAACAAAGTCTAGGAACAACTCTGCAGAGGTCTATCATAAGCAAATATGAAATAAAAGCAGCAGAAGCAGGAGGTGTCACCAAAAGATGGATTTTTAACGACAGGTCACATTATGGTCAGTCTGTTTGCTGATGGGAACCATCCAGAGAAACAGAAACCTTAATCCAGGAGGACAAAAAGGAGACTTGCTAGAATATCAAGAAATGAGTAAGTCTAGAAATGAGCAGATCTAGAATTGAGTACATCAAACCACAAGAGCACACAAGCTGGAGAAGGCAATGGAAACCCAAACCAGTACTCTTGCCTGGAATATCCCACAGACGGAGGAGCCTGGTAGGCCGCAGTCCATGGGGTTTCGAAGGGTTGGACATGACTGGGCGACTTCACTCTCATGCACTGGAGAAGGAAATGGCAACCCACTCCAGCGTTCTCGCCTGGAGAATTCCAGAAAAGGGGGAACCTTGTGGGTGGCTGTCCATGAGACTGCAGAGTCAGACTCGACTGAAGCGGCTTAGCAGCAGTAGCAGCACACAAGAAGGGTACACAAGCCACATAATTTGCTCACATTGACAGAGCTGAGATCATGTGAAAAAAAGGCTGGCATAGTGGATTAATGGGTATGGTAACCAGCCTTCAAGCGAATTCAATCTCCTGATATTCCCACCCCTGTGTAGTTCTCTCTCAATCTATCACAGGGTAGACCTGTGAGACTAAGCAAATACACAAGTGAAGATGTGTAACATCTGAAACAAACTCTGCACTTTATCATGGGTGCAAGCGCTTTCCTGAATCACTCATTCTGAGTAAAGACAGCAGCCTCCACAAGAGAAGCCCCTTGGAGAGGCCCACAGAAGGAGGAACTGAGGCTTCAAGAGTACAAACAAGTGAGAGAGCTAAGATTCAACAAGCTAAGTCTTCAGAGGTTGCCAAGCCAGACAAAAGCTTGACTACTACCTCAGGAGAGATGCTAGGCCAAGAGATAACAAGTGGTAAGTTCTTTCAAACTATTCCATTTTGAGATCATATGTACAACACAAACATTTCAAGTTCTAATACCATTCACATCATACTTACACACAGAACAGTTCTCCTATAAATATAGCAAAAATCAAAACACACACAGACACACACACACACAGACACACACACACACACCCCTATCCACAGCACCGAAACACAGGAGTTGCCTGGCGGTACAGTGGTTTGGTTAGGACTCAGCCCTCTCACTGCCAGGATCCTGTGTTTGATCCCTGGCTGGGGAACTAATATCCTATGACGCCACATGTTGTGACCAAAACAAAACATGCGGTGAAGTTCAAAGCTGTACCAGCAAGATAAGTATACAACACAGCTGTAGGCACAAGTTGCTGGGCATAGAGCTCCTATGATCTTGTTTACGCTCATGAAATGAACTCAGACGGTGCCTCACCCCCATCCAGTGGAGTTCACTTACTTAATGAAGAAAAGCCCTTAAGGGTACAGAAATGAGCAAGTAATCTCACGTGAACATGTTAAATCACAGGATAATTTCTCTGAATGAACCACCGAATTCATTCCTTCATTTGGCCATGCTGTTTGGCTTGTGGGGTCACAGTTCCCTGACCAGAGACTGAATCCAGACCACTGCAGTGAAAGCCCAAAATCCTAATCACCAGGCCACCAGGGAACTCCACACCTGCATTGCTTTGCTTTCCTAGCTAAAACCTTAGGATATGTGCATTGCCCCATTTTAGCCTCACCAAGTGGTAGGAGTCAGCTCTACACAGTTTAAGACCCATGGTGCTCTTACTTTTTTTCTTTCAAGAAGGCAGGAGAAAGCAAGTCACCCTGCCTGTTTTTAAGCTTGCCACTCAGAAAGCTGCAAACGTGAAACCATGATGGCCCTGAAGTCAGCACCCGCAATCAGGGTCAGGTAATCCCCAATCAGGAATACTCTCTCTCAACAGCACCGTGTTAGCCGACGAATGAAAGGAGAAAAACACAAAGTAAGAAAGCCACAACTTTGTCCCTTGTTGTAAAGATGTCTGTCACCTTACCTCAGGGGCCCACTGAAATCCTGAGCGCTTGAGACCTCCCAGGCAGCACACGGTCACATCCTGGGGACAAGCAGAGGAAACGGCCAGGGTGAGTCCCCTGTTCCGGGAACATTTTATCCCCCCAGGCCCTACCTGGTCCTACCCTACGGATGCTGACCAGGCGTCTCACACTCAACCAGACCAAGTGATTGAACTCCTTTGCCCTGAGCTTCTTCCTCACACCTCCCTTCTCTCAGTAACAAACAAATACCTCATCTGCCAACTTCCCGAACCAAAGGCCTGAATCTCAGGGCCCCCAGGGATGGGGCAGCCCTGGAGTCTGAGGAGAGGCCGAGGAAACAGGAAAACGACCAAAGCACCAGGGCAGTGATGAGGCCACTAGATCGATTTTTTTTCTTTTTTTTTGCTGCGCTCGCCTGACTATGCCTGGGTGCAGGATGGGGTTGGGCCGTGAAGATTTGTGTTTGTGTGTGTTTAAATCATTAGGTTCCACAGGAGAGCTGGGGGTGGTGCCCGGAGCCAGGGGCCTAAGAGGCCCTTTCCTGGAGCTGGCTTGTCCCACCCGCCTCCCGGGCCGGAAAGCTGCTGGAGAGCTGAGCCCGCCCAGACTAGAGAGGAGAGAGGGCGAAAGGCACCTGAGGTCTGTGGGTCCTGCCGCACGCTCCCTCTTGAGGGCCCGCGGGCCGTCACCAGCCGCCCCACCGAGCAAGGCCTCGTGAGAGTGGGGACCCGAGAAACCCTCCCTTTAGCCGTCAGGCACCTCTTTGGCTGAACCATGCTCCAGTCCTTACCAGCCCCCGTTGACGGAGGAGACAGAACTGCTGCGGCTCACCTGCCTTAGGCAGTTCCCGGATCAAGCCTGAGGAGGCGAGCCCGAGGGGATGAGGCCTCCTCAGGTCAGGGGCGCCGCCTCAGCTCCCCCTATAGGCGAGAGGGCTGCCTCCGATGATTGGCTGCCAGGTGTCGGCTCCTGCAATCTGATTGGCCGCGAGGCCGAGTTGGGCGCATGCGCCCGCGATAGACACCCCACCCCCTCCCCCCACCCCATAAAAGCACCCCCTGTGGGCGTGGTCAGGCTGAATCTGAATCTCAAGAGTATTGGGTCAAGATTGCTCAGCTCACCAAACGCGAAGAAAGAAAAAACAGATGGCACAGTCGCCAGGGCTCAGGGCTGAGAACGGCCTCCGAGTCTACCAGGGGAGTCCAGTGATGGTGTCCGGCACTCACAGCCCTCAGGGGTGACCTCCCTTAAGCCAGTTCTTTGCTTAAGGAGCTTGACCTTACAGTGCATCTTGGCGCCCCTCCTCTTGGAATTACATTTCAATCAAGGCAGGGCAGCCTGCCCCTGTTTTTGCACTGTCTATTGTGAGCTGAGAATGAGCTTTACTTTTTCTTCTTCTTCTTCTTCTTTTTAATTTTAGAGCTTTACGCTTTTAATGGCTGAGGAAAACCAAAAAGAATTTTATTTTATGACGTGAAAATTGTGTGTAATTCAGTTTTCGGAGTTCTTAAAGGTGGAACAGGGACTTGCCAGCTTCTTTGGTTACCCTCTATGCCTGAAAACTTAATTAATTGCCAATGATCATATTCACAAAGCCTAACATATTTCTTTTTTGGCCCTTTACAGAGTGTTTTTTAAATGCCCTGTTCTGCTGGACGTCTCCTAGTAGTCATATGGGAGAATAAAGTTTTGGTTTTGTTACAATATTTCTTCTCCATTATATTCATTTTTCATTCTTTACTAATTTCATTCCTTCGTATCACTATAAGTTTCCTTTAATGGAATCAATGAAATAACATCAAAGAAAATACCTCTGTTGGTAGTTTTAACAGGTAACATGTTAGGAGGTATATGCTCAACTAAAAATATGTCTATATATACAGTAAATACCACTTTAAGTGGCTTCAGAACTTGTATCTGGTTTCAAGTCCCTAGGAATGTTTGTTGAACATCCAATATTGTAACCTCCAGCTGTTCTCAAATTCAGAAAGATACAACTTTTTCAATAATTTGTTATCTCAAGTTTAAACTCCGTTTTAGCCACATATATGAACATGCTTTCTAGGTCACATGATTGAATCTGACCTATTGCCAAAAAGTGAAAATTTTGGAATACCTTTCTCAAAAGAGAGATGTTGTTTTCTTCTTCCAGAAAGACTGGTAGTGCAGCCGATCTTTGAACAGTTTGTCGGTTTTTGTTAACTCCATAAAGATTAAGCTGTCAAATTAAACTTTTCATGCTCTTGGTTTCAAATTTTCTGAAAGGCTCCTTTCTTTCCAAGACTTCTTTCCTGAAGAGTTCTTCATTGATCACTCTACATGTGCCTGTCTCATCCCACCAAATAGATTCAAACTGATCACTTTCCACTATATTCCAAAGTTATTGTGGAAATGTGAGTGAAAGAAAATCACTCTGTGATTTTCAGTGAAACATCATCTGTTTCAGAGACAGAATATGTGTAGTGTGGCCTTTTGATCACCAGATCCTCAGACAAAGCCTGAAAAGCATATTCTTCAATCATAGATCTCAAAACTGAGTCCCCAGTTGTATAATCATCCCAATAAGATCTAATGGAGGTTTCTGAACCAGTGGACTCACCTTTAGGAGGTCCATCTTGATTTTCTGAAGAAATATGTGCCATCTCAGGGAAATCTTTCTTCAGATAATGTTCTCATTTGTCTGCTTTTACACAATGCAACTTCAAATGATGTTTGGCTGGCCTACAGAGAGAAACTCTCTGGACGATCACAGAGGTCCTCGCAGTCAAACAGCTGTGACATCACAAAATCACTGGTCTCCTAGCAATCGAAGGTTAGTTGTGACATGACAAAGTCACTGGTCTCCTAGCAACTGAAGGGTAATGTTCAACCAAGTGTTTACTTCAGCATCAACTTAAAATACAGACTGCTGGCAGAAATACTAACCAAAACCATGAAGCATGCTAAATCTCATTAGGAAAGTTGGCCTTTTTTCTGGGGGGGGGGGGGGGGTTGGGGGGGTTTCCCGTGTTTGGGATGGTCTTTCTCTTTCTGGCAGTTTGTGGTTCCTCTTTATTGTGGAGGTTCCTCCCTGTGGCTGGGGTTGGACGAATGGCTTGTCAGGTTTCCTGGTTAGGGAAGCTTGTGTCAGTGTTCCGGTGGGTGGAGCTGCATCTCTTCTCGCTGGAGGGCAATGAAGTGTCCGGTAGTGAGGTTTGAGATGTCTATGGGTTTGGTGTTTGGGCAACCTGTATATTGAAGCTCCGGGCTCTGTTCCTGTGTTGCTGGAGAATTTGCATGGTATGTCTTCCTCTGGAACTTGTTGGCTCTTGGTGGTGCTTGGTTTCAATGTAGGTATGCAGCTTTTTGGAAGATTTCCTTTTTTTAAAATAAATTCATTATTTTAATTGTAGGTTAATTACTTTTCATTATTGTAATGATTTTGCCATACATTAACATATGTCCACCACAGGTGTACACATGTTCCCTTTCCTGAACCCCTTCCCTTCTACCAACCCGTACCATCCCTCTGGGTTGTCCTAGTGCACCAGCCCCAAGCATCCAGTATCATGCATTCAACCTGGGCTGGAGACCCATTTCATATATGATATTATACATGTTTCAATGCCATTCTTCCAAAACATCCCACCCTCTCACTCTCCCACAGAGTGCAAAAGACTGTTCTATACATCTGTGTCTCATTTGCTATCTCGCATACAGTGTTATCGAAAACTCACATCAATAAATCCACTTTCTTTCTGAAATAAAAGTGATTTATCATCCTTCTATGCACACATTCTTAATATTCAGTACTGTTACCCTAGCAGACTTGGTCTACTTGCTTCTGTGCAAACAAATTTATGAATTGACTGTGGGTTTCAGTGTGGGAGGCGGGGCAGGAAGTGCTTATTGTCGGACCAAGCAAGGTGTCTTAGCAGCTGGTGCTTCAAAGACGCAAGTCCCCAAATACTTTCAGGGGAAATATTTTAATGGCTGAGTGAGGGTGGAACATGGGGTCTGTGGTCAATATTGGGACATTCTACTAATGGCCTATTACGGAGGATATTGGGAGTCCACATCATTGACCGTCTAGTTCCAACTATGCACTTACATTTCAGCCTGGTTTGGGCTTTAGCATCTCTAAAATTGTTCACAGGATATTGCTCAGAATGTCATCGATGGTCCTTGCTGCTGCTGCTGCTAATTCGCTTCAGTCAGGCCCGACTCTGTGCGACCCCAAAGGTGGCAGCCCACCAGGCTCCCCCATCCCTGGGATTCTCCAGGCAGAACACTGGAGTGGGTTGCCATTTCCTTCGCCATGCTGGCCCTTGAGGAGGGACTAAAGACCCTTGAGTTTGATTAGTGACTAAATCATTATTATTGTCAATCACTTGATTGTTTTCCTTAGTTTCTGTCTTTTCTAGCTTCTCTGATTAAACTTCCTTTTGAACATGAGGAGGTCTACAATCTCCTACCTCTCTCTCTCGATTTCCATGCTTTTCAATCTTAAGAAGGAACTGCTTAGTACAATAAAGGAAAACAAGTCTTGGACTTAGAGCTCGATCATAAATATGACAGAAAATCTCAGTGCAGGTTCCGTTTCTTTTTCAGGTTTCCCAGCTCTTGGAGTGATTGAGTCAGCAACAACTTTGGCTCTTTCCTGTTGAGATGGAGCATGGAGTTGGAAATAATTCTAAAATCTAGGCTTGCTATCAACAGTTTATGATATGAAAACATATCTCTATTTTATATATATTATATATATATATGTCTATGTCAGTATTTTGTCATTAAACTGGACAAACATTTGAAAATTGATCTATATTTATGAAAAGGAGAGAGGTGAGTGATATAAAAGAGTTCTCATATGTTACATGCAGCCAACGAAACATATTTTGAAGTATTTCAACTTACATAATATTCGACAATCGAGTAGAATTTGAATCATTCTACATTTGGGTTTTATTGTTTTCCCATTTCTATTACACCTAACATGAATTAAAAGCCATTGCACTTTTTTTTTCATACACACACTCATGCATAGACAGGTGTATATATGTCAAAATATAATTTTAGGCAACTTTATTTAGGTGACCACACTCATTGCTAGCTCCCCAGATCTTAATAAACTGTTTGGGAAGCCCTACATTACTTAATATCTTTCTGGCTGAAACATTCATCTCGTTGCTGAAAAGCTCTCCTTTCATCTAGCTCATTTTCCACTATTCTTTCTGTAATAAGAGTTAGGGCTCATACTTATGAGCGCACCTTGAACCCAGAACATTGCAACTCAAGCTTACTTAGTGATATTGTTCCAAACATGCTGTTGTTTTCCTCACGTTGGACGCAATTTGACTTGATTTATTTCTAATATAAATTTGTTTATTTTCATAGTAGTCTAATTGCTTTACAATATTGTATTGGTTTTGCCATATATTAACATGGATCTGCCACGGGTGTACACGTGTTCCCTATCCTGAAAACCCCTGCTACCTCCCTCCTCAAACCATTCCTCATGGTTACCCCAGTGCACCAGCCCCGAGGATCCTGTATCACGCATCGAACTGGTCTGGCGATTCGTCTGACAAATAATATTACACATGCTTCAATGCCATTATCCCAAATCATCCCACCCTCGCCCTCTCTCACAGAGTCCAAAAGACTGTTCTATACATCTGTGTCTATTTTGCTGTCTCACGTACAGGTTTATCATGACCATCTTTCTAAATTCCACACATATGTGCTCATTTACTCTATTGCTATTTTTCTTTCTGGCTAACTTCACTCTGTATAATAGGCTTCAATTTCATCCACCTCACTAGAACGGAAGGAAATGTATTCTTGTTAGTGGCTGAGTAATACTCCATCTCGTATATGTACCACTGCTTTCTTATCCATTAGTCAACTGATGGACATCTAGGTTGCATCCGTGCCTTGGCTATTAGAAACAGTGCTGTGATGAACAATGGGGTACACGTGTCTCTTTCACTTCTGGTTTCCTTGGTGTGTATGGCCAGCGGTGGGATTACTGCATCATATGACAGTCCTATTTACAGTTTGTTTGTTTGTTTGTTTGTTTGTTTAAGGAATCTCCACAGTGTTCTCCATAGCGGCTGTACCAGTTTGCAATTCCACTAACAGTGTCAGAGCATTCCCTTGTCTCCACACCCTCCCCAGCATTTATTGCTTGTAGACTTTTGGATAGCAGTCATCTGACTGGCGTGAAATGGTACCTCATTATCCTTTTGATTAGCATTTTTCTGATAGTGAGTGATGTTGAGAAACTTTGCATGTGTTTGTTACCCATGTGTATGTCGTCTTTGGAGAAATGTTTGTTTACTCCCTTCGCCTATTTTATCATGGGGTCGTTTATTTTCCTAGAATTGAGGTTCAGGAGTTGTTCGTATATTTTTGAGCTAAATTCTTTGTCAGTTGCTTCAGTTCAGTTCAGTCGTGTGTGACTTTTTGAACCCCCATAAATTGCAGCACACCAGGACTCCCAGTCCATCACCAGCTCCCTGAGCTCACGCAAACTCACGTCCATCGAGTCAGTGATGCCATCCAGCCATCTCATCCTCTGTCGTCCCCTTCTCCTGCCTCCAATCCCTCCAAGCTTCAGAGTTTTCCAGTGAGTCACCTCTTCATATGAGGTGACCAAAGTACTGGAGTTTCAGCTTTAGCATCATTTCTTCCAAAGAACACCCAGGAATGATCTTCTTTAGAATGGACTGGCTGGACCTCGTTGCAGTCCAAGGGACTCTCAAGAGTCTTTTCCAACACTACAGTTCAAAAGCATCAATTCTGCAGTGCTCAGCTTTCTTCATAGTGCAACTCTCATATTCTAACAAGACTACTTGAAAAACCATAGTCTTGACTAGATGGAACCTTGGTGGAAAAAATAATGTCTCTGCTTTTGAATATGCTATCTAGGATGGTCATAACTTTCCTGTCATAGGGCAAGCGTCTTTTAATTTCATGGCTGCAGTCAGCATCTGCAGGGATTTTGGAGCCCCCCCCCCCCCCAAATAAAATCTGACACTGTTTCCCCATCTATTTCCCATGAAGTCATGCGACCAGATACCATGATCTTACTTTTCTGGTATTTTGAGCTTTCAGGCAACATTTTCACTCTCCTCTTTCAATTCATCAAGAAGCTTTTTAGTTCCTCTTCACTTTCTGCCGTAAGGGTGGTGTCATCTGCATATCTCAGGTGATTGATATTTCTCCTGGCAGTCTTTGTTCCAGCTTGTGCTTCTTCCAGCCCAGTATTTCCAGTATTTCTCGTGATATACTCTGCATATATATTAAACAAGCAGAGTGACAATACATAGCCGTGACGGACTTGTTTTCCTATTTATAACCAGTCTGTAGTTCCATGTCCTGTTCTAACTGCTGCTTCCTGACATGCATATAGGTTTCTCAAGAGGCAGGTCAGGTGGTCTGCTATCCCCATCGCTTTCGGAATTTTCCACAGTTTATTGTGATCCACACACTCAAAAACTTTGGCATAGTCAATAAGGCAGTAATAGATGTTATTCTGGAACTCTCTTGCTTTGTCAATGATCCAGCTAATGTTGGCATTTTGATCTCTGGTGCCTCAGCCTTTTGTAAAACCAGCTCGAACATCTGGCAGTTCATGGTTCATGTATTACTGAAGCCTGGCTTGGGGAATTTTGAGCAGTACTTTACTAGCGTGTGAGATGGATGCAATTGTGCCGTGATTTGAGCATTCTTTGGTTCTGCCTTTCTTTGGGATTGGAATGAAAACTGACCTTTTCCAGCCCTTTAGCCGCTGGTGAGTTTTCCAAATGTGCTGCCATATTGAGGGACGCACTTTCACAGCATCACTAAAAGGGGGCAAAATCCCTAAACAGACGTGTCTTTAAAGAAGACATACAGATGGCTAACAAACACATGAAATATGCTTAAAATCATTCATCATTAGAGAAACAAAAATTAAAATTGAATGAGTAGTCATATCACATGGTTCAGAGTGGCCATCACCAGAAATTCTACAAGCACGAAATCCTGGGGAGGCTGTGGAGAAAAGCTAACCCTAATACACTGCTAGTGGTAACACAAACTGGTACAACCTGTATGCAGAACAGTTTGGTGATTCCTTGAGAAAGTTGGACTACAACTGTCATATGACTGAACAACCCCCCTTCTTGGCATATACCCAGAGGGGATTACAATCAAAAGAGACACAGGTGCCCCAATGTTTATTACAATTCTCTTTTCGAAAGCTATGACATGCACGTAATCTAGATGCACATCAGCAGATGAAAATATAAGGAAGTTGTGCGATATATTCAAATAGAATATTACTTAGCTACAGAAAAACATATATTTGTGTCTCTTTTAGTGGGGCAGTTCAACCTGCAGCCTATTATTCAGAGTAAAAAAAAAAGTTAGAAAGAGAAAGGCAAATATTGTTTATTAATGCGTATAAACGGGATTTAGGAAGACAGTAACAATGATTCTGCATGAAGGCTAGTAAAAAAGATCCACATATAAAGAACAGCCTCTGAGACTCAATGGGAGAGTTCAAGGATGGGATGATTTGAGAAAACAGTATTGAAACAGGTACATTACCATACATAAAAGAGATGACCAGTGCAAGTTCAATGCATGAAAGATGCATCCATCTCTTGTGCTGTGGACGAACCCAGAAGCATGGGGTAACAAGGGAGGTTTGAGTTGTGTTCGGGATAGGGGGACACATGTATCCATGCGGCTGATTCATGTTGATGTGTATGTCAAAAACCATCACAGTAATACACAGTAATTCTATTCCAATTAAAATACATCGTTTTTTAAAAGAAATATGAAGAAATACAAAAAGAATGCATTCAGAAATAGCAGGGACATGCTCCAGAATACAACCTCAACAGTTGTTTCATATCTCTTCAAGAAAGCGGGCTTAGAAGCGGCAGAACATGTGTGCTGGTATAAAAGCTGAAAGTCGAAGAAGGTAAGCTTGAGACTGCAACTATGCATTTGCAGCATGACCTCAGTATCATAGTCTAAATAGTGAAAGACGCATGCGGCAGAATGCAAGCTTAGTAGATCGGCATGACTACTGTGGAGCGTAGGCTGAGTTGGAGTTAAATGCATGCGCTTGAGCATCCTTTCAGGAGTGACGGTACGTATGTTTCAGAGTGAAGATAAAGATATGCAGCGAAAGTGCTCTAAAATGGTGGACAAATACTTGTAAGAAGGAAGGTTCAGAGTGGAAGCTCAGTATTTGCTATAGACTTAGACTTAAGTTGAAGACAGTAGGGAAGACCACTCGATGATTCAGGTTTGACCTAAATCAGATCCCTTATGATTGGACAGTGGACATGAGAAAATATTTAAGGGATTAGGTATAATAGAGTGTTTGAAGAACTACATATGGAGGTTCATGACATTGTAGAGGAGGCAGTGATGAAGACCATCCCCAAGAAAATGAATGCAAAAAGGCAAAATGGTTGTCTGAGGAGGCCTTACAAATCACTGAGAAAGGAATAGAAGCAAAAGGCAAAGGAGGAAAGGGAAGATATACCCATATGAATACAGTGTACCAAAGAATAGCAAAGAGTGATAAGAAAGCCTTCCTCGGTGATGAGTGCAAAAATTAGAGGAAAGCAACAGAATGGGAAAGAGTAGAGATCTCTTGAAGAAAATTAGAGATACCAAGGGAACATTTCATCGAAAGGTGGACACAATAAAGGACAGCGATTGTATGGACTGAACAGAAGCAGAAGATATTAAGAAGAGGTAGCAAAAATCTATACCACAAAGATTGAAGAACTATGCAGAAAAGATTTCCATGATCCAGATAATCATCATGATCTAATCACTCACCTAGAGCCAAACATCCTGGAATGTGAGGTCAAAAGGGCTGAAAGAATGATCAATAGAAACAAACCTAGTGGAGATAGAGAACTCCACTTGAGTGATTTCAAATCCTAATATAGTGCTATGAAAGTGCTGATCTCAATATGCAAGGAAATTTGGAAAACTCAGCAGTGTCTACAAGACTGGAAAAGATCAGTTGTTCCAGTATATGCATTTTAGAGCTTCCTCTCTCTAGTGGTGAAATGTGTTCCACACAGAGTTAGACAGGACTGAAGCAATCCTGTGCAAATAGTTGCATGATTTTTTTTTTTTAACCAGTAGCAGCTTTTTTCCAATGAGAGTTAACTGTGAAAATGGAGCAGCTGCTTGGCTTTGAGGGGCGCAGGTGGTGTCAAATGGGAAGGGTGCAGGGACACAGACTGACTACACCACAGGAGTTATGGCCCTATCAGAGCCTTCTTTTTTTTTTTGAGCCCTTGTACCCGGTGATAAGAAGGCGTCTTTGGCCAGTCTTCTCCCTAGTTCCACCTATTCGGCCACTCAGAAGGCTTCCTTGCCTGGGATCCTTCTCTGCCATTCAATGGGTCAGCACATAGAGCGAATTTCCTGGCTGGGGTCCTCCTGAGTAAATCAGTGCATCCGACACTTAAAGGAGCATCCTGAGTGGGATTCTACTCTAGTATGGTGCATCAGGCACTTAAAGGAGGACCCTGCGTGGTGTCCTGCTCTGCATTTCAGTGTGTTCAGCATTTGATGGGTCAGCCTCACTATTGTAGTAACTGCTGATGCTAGCATGTGGGGAGAGAGAGGCTATGGTGATTGCTCCACCCCCGACATGTGACTCGGTGTTATTGCCTTGCTTTCATGGCTGCCTGGCTTTCCTCCACAGGCATACCCTACCACAGTGTCCTCCTTCAAACCCCCTCTCTCCATCTCTCCCCAGGAAACAGCAGCCCTCCCCATGAATTGCCGCAAAGTCCCTAAACTGCAGCTGCCAGCCACGGGGCCTTTCAGGGGACGGATGTCCTTGTACGGGGTATGTACGGCTGCAGCAAGGACCCTCTGCTTCTCATTGCACCCAGCTTTCCACAGATCAGCTGTTTCACTCTCAGCTTTAAATGTCTAGTCTACAATTCAGACGATTGACCCAATGTGGGATTGGACCTCAGCTTCAGTTCCTTCCCCCACTCAGGGCAGATCCAGTCCTACTAACACTCCTGATTTTTCCCCCAGTTCTTTCCCCCGACTGAGTTTTGCGTGGTTCTATATATTATTTTCCACTTGTCAGGTACTCCTGTCTACTTTCTGGTAATGTTCTGATTTCTCTTCTGTGTCTGAAGGTGTATGCCTGATGTATCCATGGAGAGATGTACTCCACACCCACTTATAGCTCCACCATCTTGTTCTCTCATCTCACGAGAGTTTTAGAGCACAGGATCCACCGTGGTAGTAGGTGTGCTATAAAATGTGAGTTCAGATATACTCTTGAGGGCGAGCTCAGTGGTTTTAGCACAGCTGATCTAAAGCGTGGATTTAGTGTTGGCCAGACATATGCTTCAAATGTTAAGAAAATTATGTATGGTGTGCCAATACTAGAGCACAAGGTCAGTGTTTGTGTACCATTTCCTGTAGAATGCAAGTTCAGTTGTGGAAAGAGGTATGCTCCGCAATGCAACTGAGCAGTTTTAGACATCTTGTGGTAGAGTACATGCTCAATAGTGGCAGGAACTGTGCTCTAGTATGCATTCAGCAGTGGCTGGACGCATGTTGCCAGTGCCAATGGGATGGCTTCAGACAGCCTGCTCTAAAGTGCAAGCACACTAGTGGCAGAATGTGTGCTCCGGATTGCGAGCTAAGCTGTTTCAGTACTTCCAGGCTAGAGCAGAGACGCAGTAGTGAGGCATGCAGGCTCCAAAGTGTCACACCCTCTCTAGAGCACAGTCTTAGTAGTGGTGGGGAGAATCGGCAAAAGCACCATCTCAGGAGATGAAGCACGTGTTCTCGAAAACCAAGATTCAGGATGTGAAGCATGCCTGCTCTAGATCATGGGTCTGTATTAAGAGGGGTATGCCTAAAGTGTGTTTCACTATTGAGAGGCATGCTGAAGAGCTAAGTTCAGCAGATGCAGCATGCCTGATCTACATGTGCTTCAGAGTGTTGTCTCAGGAGTTGCAGTGCCCTTGCTCAAGAGTGCAGACTGCAGAGGGACATGTTCTCTTGAAAGCTGGGTTTTTATTTTTGGTTGCATATCCAGAGATCAAATTCAGAAAATGTGATATACCTGCTGTGCCACACAAGCTCAGTAGCGGGAAGACAAGCCCTCAATAGTGCAAGTGCAAGGGTTGTGGCATATGTGTATGGTGACGCACAATCAATTGAGGCAGGACCTATGAAGTATACACCAGGTCTGTTGTGGTGGCACCTCATCCACAGATATACAGGTACACTGGTATAAAATGTCACTGGGGTAATTGTTGCACACACCTTCTCGAGCAATACCTCAAGGAAGGTAATATAACACTTCAGAATTCAAGGTCACTAGTGGTCACACAGTTGATCTAGAATGACGGTTCACTCGTGGAGATGATATGTGTTTTAGAAAGCAGCCTCCTGGAGTAGGTGCTCCAGAGTGCAGGAAGAAGCGTGGGGAAATTATGCAACAGAAGGCACGCCAAGTCATTGGCAATTTTCAGCTGCAGAGTGTAGGCTCACAGGTTTAAGCACCCAGGCCATCGAGCAAGATTAGTAGTAGTGGAACTCATACTCTGTAACGCAGGCTCAGCAGTGATAAAGGAGTGTACCAGGGTGCAATATCAGTAGCTGAAACATGAATATTTGGGGGCCTGGGCTTACAAGTGGCAAGACACAGGCTTCCCAGTCTGAAATTAGTAATGGCCACACATATGCTCTAGACCACATGCTCACTAGCTGTGCCATGCCTGCTTAGTATAAGGACTCAGAAGTGACAACTGTGCTGTAGTGCTAGGGTTTATACTGCTGGGATGCATGATTCAGTGTGCAGTTGTGTAGTTCAGGCATTCTTACTGTACAGCACAGTCTCCGTAGTGTCAGAACATTGGATCTTGAAGGCACACGCAGTCACGATGGAAGATATGCTTCTGAGTAAACCTCAGAAGCACAAAACCCATGATGAAATGCGCTCACTCTGTATTCATGAGATCTTTACCCCCAGCTGCACGTTCAGTTACTTTGGCATGTGTGCAACTAGAGCATGTTCTCAGCAGAGCCCGGATGCCTGCACTTGAGCTCATGCTCACGAGAGGCGTACCATGTCCTCCAGTGTTTAAACTCACTCTGTCTACAGGAGTGCTGGCTCAGTTGTGTCCAGAAGGAAACTTCAGAGTGCAAGTTCAGTAACTATTTAGGCACACCTGAACTCCAGTGCAGGTCGAGTAGTGGCCTGACTTACCTATAAAGCAACAAGCTGATGATTGTGATGTTCATGCTTCAGAGTGAAAGTTCAGCCGGTGATGAACTCTTGTTCTGGAAGGCAATTTCAGTAGTGCAGGGATGCAGAATCCAGAGCGTAATACACCAAAAGTGTATGTGAGTTTACAACAGGCATGTTTTAGTGACAGGCTCAGTAGTGGCAGGCCATATCCTAAAGAACCCGGGTTTAGGAGTGATGGGATGTATGCTCTACTGTGCAGTCTCAGTGACAGCAATGCCCTTGTTCTGAAGCTTGTTAATAGTCTCAATAGTGGCAGAAAGAGTGATCCAGATTGGAAACTAAGTAGTTCCTGCGAGCGTTCTCTAGATGGCGGCCTCAGTATCCACAAGCACGTATTCCAGAGGGCAAGCTCAGTGTTTGTAGCATGTGTGGTTTGACATAAGAGAAGGAAATGGCAATCCACCCAAACATTCTTGCCTGGAGAATCCCGTGGACAGAGGGGCGTCGTGGGCTACTGTCCATAGGTTCGCACGGAGTCGGATAAGACTAAAGCGACATAGCATGCATGCATGCATTGGAGAAGGAAGTGGCAACGCACTCCAGTATTCTTGCCTCAAGAATCCCAGGGACAGGGGAGCCTGGTGGGCTGGTAATCTATGCGGTCACACAGAGTCGGACACGACTGAAGTGACTTAGTAGCAGCAGCAGCAGCAGTGGCTTCACATCAGGGGTCAGTAACTGTGAAAAGCTTCTTGCATTTTCAGTCGTTACCGCATGCCAGGTCCGGAGTGCAGACGCACTTGGTTGTGATACTTATGCTCTAGAGTTGTAATGTATGTGCCAGAGTGCAAGCTAAGTAGTGCACCTGTCCTAATTCAATTCTTAGTAAAAGCAAAATGCAAACTCGTGATTTCAACCTCAGTAGTTGCTGCATGCATCATCAGAAGTAGTGGTGCATACACTCATTTGACCTCTGGTTCCTCTGACTTGTCCAAAACCAGCTTGAACATCTGGAAGTTTATGGTTCGTGTATTGCTGAAGCTTGGCTTGGATATTTTTGTGCACTACTCTACTAGCGTGTGAGATGAGTGCAATTGTGCAGTAGTTTGAGCATTCTTTGGCATTGCCTTTGTTTGGGATTGGAATGAAAACTGACCTTTCCCAGTCCTGAGCTGCTGCTTAGTTTTTTAAATTTGCTGACATATTGAGTGAAGCACTTCCGCAGCATAATCGTTTAGGATTTCAAATAGCTCAACTGGAATTCTATCACTTCCACTCACTTTGTTCATAGTGATGCTTCTTAAGGCCCACTTGACTTCACATCCCAAGGTATCTGGATGTAGGTGAGTGATCACATCGTCATGATTATTTGGGTTGTGAAGATCTTTGATGTACAGTTCTTCTGTGTGTTCTTTGCCACTTCGTCTTCATGTCTATTGCTTCTGTTAGGTCCATTCCTTTTATGTCCTTAATAGTGCCCATCTTTGCATGAAATGCCCCCTTGGTATCTCTGGTCTTCTTGAAGAAATCTTTAGTCTTCCCCATTCTATTGCTTTGCTTTATTGCTTTGTTTCATTTCTTGGCACTGATCACCGAGGAAGGCTTTCTTCTCTCTCCTTGGAACTCTGTGTTCAGATGGGTATATCTTTCCTCCTCTCCTTTGGCTTCGTTTCTCTTCATTTCACAGCTAATTGTAAGGCCTCCTCCGGCAGCCATTTTGCCTTTTTGCGTGTCTTTTTTCTTGGGAATGGTCTTGATCCCTGTCTCCTGTACAGTGTCATGAACCTCCGTCCATAGTTCATCAGGCATTCTATCAGATCTAGTCCCTTACATTTATTTCTCACTTACACTGTGTAATCATAAGGGATTTGAGATAGGTCATTCCTGAATGGTTTAGTGGTTTTTTCCTCCTTTCTTCAATTTAAGTCTGAATTTGGCAATACAGATTTCATGATCTGAGCTGCAGTCAGCCTCTGGTCTTGTTTTATGCTGTCTAGGAAGAGTAAGTGTTTTTCCATTTCATGGCTGCAGTCACTATCTTCAGTGATTTTGAAGCCTCCTACCCCCCCCCCAAAAAAAAAAACAGTCTGCAACCATCTCCACTGTTTTCCCGTCTATTTGTCATGAAGTGATGGGACAGGATGCCATCTCAGGTTTCCTAATGTAGAGCTTTAAGCCTTCTTCTTCACTTTCCTCTTTCACTTTCATCAAGAGACTCTTCAGTTCCTCTTTAGTTTCTGCCATGAGGGGGGTGTCATCTACATATCTGAAGTTTTTGACATTTCTCCTGGCAGTCTTGATTCCCATTTGCATTTCTTCCAGCCACACATTTCTCTGCATAGAAGTTAAATAAGCAGGGTGACAATATGTACCCTTGAGGTGCTGCTTTTCCTATTTGGAACCAGTCTGTTATTCAATGTCCAGTTCTGTTGCTTCCTGAACTGCATACAGGCTTCTCAAGAGGCAGATCCGGTGGTGTGGTACTACCGTCTCTTTCAGAATTTTCCACAGTTTATTTTGATCCGTACACTCAAAGGCTTTGGTTACTCAGTAAAGCAGAACTAGATGTTTTTCTGGAACGTGCTTGCTTTTTTGTGAAGATCCAGCGGATGTTGGGAATTTGCTCTTTGGTTCCTCTGTATTTTCTAAAACAAGATTGAATATCTGGAAGTTCATGGTTCACATATTGCGGAAGCCTGGCTTGGAGAATTTTGAGCATTTCTTTGTTAGCATGTGAGATGAGTAAAATTGCATGGTAGTTTGAGCATTCGTTGGCATTGCCTTTTTCGAGACTGGAATGACAACTGACCATTTCCAACTGAGCCACAGCTAGAATTTTCAAATTTCTTGTCTTGTTGAGTACATCACTTTCACAGCATCGTCTTCGAGGATTTGAAATAGCTCATCTGGAATCGAAGCCATAATAGAGCTCCTAATTCCCTAATGGACACTGCATGGACTCTCAGAACAAGTGAGATCAACAGCCATCTTCTTTAACAACAACAACAAAAAGTTCTCTCAACAAGAAAACTTACACAAGCCACTGGTCCCACAACATTCACTTGGAGGAGACCACCCAATTAATAGCAATGATGGCCCTGCGGTGTGCAGAAAATATACCTCGAAGACAGTCTTCGAAACAACATGAAAAGGCAGAGACATATCCAGCAGATGAAGGAATACAATGAAAATCAACAAACCAGTGAAAGAGGAGGAGGTAGGAAGTCTACAGGAAAAACAGTTCAGCACAATAATAGTCAATGTCTTGGAAACAAATGGATCTACAGATAAATAGACTTCAGGCATGGATTGAGAAGATGAAAGGGGTGTTTTAAATGGACCTGGAAGAAATCATGAGTAGTCAATCAATAATGAGCGATGAAATAACTGAGATAGAAATCACTCTGGACAACAGGAACAGTACTGCAACTGAGGCAGAAGAAAGACTAAGTGAGCTGGAAGATCAGATATGGGAAATAAATGTAGCAGAGCAGGAAAAAAAAAGAAAGAGAGAAATGAAGACAATCACAGAGAACTATGGGACAATGTTAAATCCCCCCATATATAAATCATAGGTTTCTCAGAGAAAGAAGGCAAAAGGAAAGGGCATGAGAAAATATTTGAGGAGGAAATAGTTAAAAACATCCCTGAAATGGGGAAAAAAAAAAAAAAAACAAAAAAACCAGACACCTAAGATGAAAAATCCGAGTGTGTCCCATAGGGGGAAAACCAAGACACAACATGTCAAAACACACATTAATCAAAATGAAAACATACAAACAAATAAATATACACAATGAACAAATATTCAAGGTAACAAAGGAATCACAACAAATAACATAGAAGGGAATCCCCATAAGGATAACAGCTGATCTTACAATAGAAACTCTTCAGCTTAGAAGGGAATGGCAGGATGCACCTAAAGTGCTGAAAGGCAAAAGCCTAAAGCCAAAATTACTCTATCCAACAAGGATAGTATTCTCATTCAAAAGACAAAACAAGAGCTTTACAGACAAACAAAAGCAGTTAGTGTTCAGAACCACCAAACCAGCACTTCAGCAAACGCTGAAGGGTCTTCTCTAGATAGGAAACAGAAAAGCTTATAAAAACATAGCCACAAAATATATAGTAAATGGTAAGAAGATCATACTTATCAACCACTACCTTAAACAGAAATGGGCTAAATGCTCCAACGAAAAGGCAAAGACTGGGTGAATGCATACAAGAATGTACTGTCTGCAAGAAAACCACCTCATACCTAGGGACACATACAGCCTGAAAGTGATGGCCAGGGAAAAGCTATCTTGTGAAAATGGAGAGCAAAAGTGGGAGGAGCGATATTCATGTCAGATAAATGGACTTTACCTAAAGACCACTATAGGAGACAAAGAAGGTTGCATTACAGAACATTCAAGGCATCAATCCAAGAAGAAGCTACATGCACCCAATGTAGGAGCACCTCAATACAAGAGGCAAATGCCAACAACTAGTAGAGCAGAAATAGACACTAACCAATAGTATTGGGTGATTTTAATACTTCACTCATAACAGGAACAGATCATCCAGACAGAAAATGAAATAAGGGAAACTCAGCTTTTAGAAGATACATTAGACCAGTTTGAGCTAATTGATATCTACAGGTCATCCCACCGCCAAAGAACAGATTTCACCTGTTTCTCCTTTTTTTCTCCTTTTTCTCACGTGCAAATGGAACATTATCTTAGGACAGATCACACCCAAGGTTAGATCACATCTAACCTTAATAAACTTCAAGATATTGTAATATTTGCAAGCATAATTTCTGATCACAATGTTGTTCGATCAGATATCAACCACAGGAAAACGACAACAACAACAACAACTAGAGGAAACACAAATAATTTGGAGGCTAAAACCCCCAAAATTCACATTTGATTTCAACAAAATCCAGAGTTTTTATGAAAAAACAAACAAACAAACCTCTGCCAAAGTAGTCATAGGTGGAACATACCTCAACATAATGAAAGCCAAATATGACAAAACCATTGTAAACATTATTGTCAATAATGGAAAGCTGAAAAAATTTCCTTTAAAGTCAGCATGAAGACAATGTGCCCACACTCATCAGTACTCGTTCTGGGAATTCTAGCCACAGTTTTCAAAGAAGAAAAAGACATGAACAGAATCCTCATTTGAAAAGAAGAGATATAACTGTCTATTTGCACATGCTATTACCCTTTACAAAGAAAACCCAAGAGATGCCACCAGAAAATTCCTGGAGTTTATCAATGAATACAGTAAACGTGCAGGGTATAAAACTAATACCCAGAAACCCTTATAGTCCTGCACATTCACAATGAAAAATCAGAAAGAGAAATTAAGGAACAATCCTGTTCCCCATTGCAATGAAAGGAATAAAACAACTAGAAATAAGTTTGCATAAAGAGACAAAGGACGTCCCCGATGGCTCAATTGGTAAAGAAGCTGCCTGCAATGCAGGAGACTCCTGTTTGGTTCCTGGGTCACGAAGACCCCCTGAAGAAGGGATAGGCTAGCCACTATGGTGTTCTTGGGCTTCCCTTGTGGCCCCAGCTGGTGACAAATCCTCCTGCAATGTGTGAGACCTGCGTTTGAGGACTGGGTTGGGAAGATCCTCTGGAGAAGGGAAAGCTACCCATTCCAGTATTCTGGCGTGGAGAATTTCAAATTCCATACACTGTATAGCCCATGGGATTGCAAAGAGTCAGACGTGACTGAGCAACTTTCACTTTCCCAGAAGGATAAAAGAAAGCACTGAGGAAAGAAATCAAAACATATATAGATGGAGACAGATATCATGTTCTTGGATTGGACTAACTGATAGAGTTAAAATCAATATACCAGCCAAAACAATCAATAGATTCAATACAATACCTCTCAAACTACCGACAGTATTTTTCATAAACTAGAACAAATTATTTTACGATCTGCATGGAAACACATAAGACCTCGAAGAGCCAAAGCAGTTTTGAGAAAGAAGAATGGAACGAGAGGAGTCAAATTTTCTAGCTTCAGACTACACTACAAAGATATCAAGAGAGTATGAAACTTGCACAAATATAGAAATATAGACCAATGGGAAAAAAAATATGAAGTCCAATGATAGATTCCTGCCCCCATTATCTTTGCCGATGCAGGCAAAAATGCGCAACAGAAAAAGACATTTTCTTCAAAAAAGTGTTATGGGAAAAGTGGACAGCTCTGTGTAGAAGCTAGAACGCTATCTAACATCATGTTCAAAAATAAACTCAAAATGAATTACAGGTGGAAAAGTAAGACCAGAAAATATACCACCCTCAGAGTACAATATAGGTATAACCACCACAAAATAAGTCACAGCAAGGTCCTCTGTGGCCCATTGCCTAAAGGAAATAAAAATGTTTTTAAAAAAGGAACCTAATTAAAGTCTATAGCTTTTGTACAATGAAGGAAACTATAATTAAGGTGACTATGTAGCTTCAGAATTGGGAGAAAATAAGAGCAACTCTGAGTGAACTCCGGGAGTTGGCGATGGACAGGGAGGCCTGGGCTGCTGCGATTCACGGCGTCGCAAAGTGACGGACACGACTGAGCGACTGAACTAAACTGAACTGAATAGCAACTGAAAAGCTAACAAAAAATTCGTCTCCAAAATATGCAAGCTCCTCACGCATCTCAATACTCAGCTACAAATACTACTCAGTAAAACAAACCACCAATCAAAACATAGGTAAAAGCCCTCTGCAAAGAAGATACACAGATTACTAAGAGACACAGAAACGTTGCTCAGCATCACTCATTATAAGAGAAATGCAAATCAAAACCACATTGAGGTATCATTTCACACTGGTCAGATTGGCCATCATTAAAATGTCTACAATATAACTGCTGGAGAGGGTGTGGAGAAAAGGAAACCTTTTTACACTGTGGATGGGAATGCAAACTGGTACAGCCATTATGGAGACTCCTTAGAAAGTTGGAAAGAGAAATACCATATGACCCAGCGATCCCGCTCTTAGGCATGAACTTCAAGAAAATGAGAACGGTAACAAACAGTACTCCAATGTTTATTGAAGCACTGTTTGCAATACCACGGATGTGAAAGTGACCACGAGGTCCATCAGCAGATGAATGGTTAAGGAAGTTTTGCTACATATACATATGAAGTATTACTCAGGTATAAGAAGTCATGCATTTGAGTCAGTTCTAATGAGTGGGAAGAGCATGAAATCTATTACACAGAAAGAAGGAACTAAGAAAGAGAGAGACAAAACTGTATATTAATGCACAGATGTGGAATTTAGAAAGATGGGCTCTACGCAGGCAAGGAGAAGAGACAAGGATCTCAAGAACAGACGTTTGACTCAGTGGGAGAAGGTGAAGGTGGGATGCCTTGAGAAAAGCGCATTTAAATGGGTACGGTACCATATGTAAAAAATAGAAGACCAGTGTGAGGTTTTACAACATGGGTGATATGGGATACCCATGTCACAACTTCTGAACTTGCAATCTAATGCATATATCAGCCACCAAGGAGCCCTCATTCTAGTGCACGTCGTGCACATTCTGAGCTTGCAGCCTCCAGCTCTCCTTTTACCCTTTCTGACATCACGATCCAGGGTAGGCTGTGGTAAATGCTGAACTTGCACTTTAGGGGAGGCATCACAAACTTACTAAGCCCGCATTCTAGTGCAAACATGCTGCGTCTTGAACCGGAACTCTGGAGCAGGCATCTTGCCACTGATAATACTGTTCATCATCAGCTAGTGTTTCACTGTCATGACATGTTCCCATTGCTTCTTCATCTCTGGTCATCACTCTGTGTCGCTTACCACCATCCAGTGTTTCTCTCAGTTCTGTAACCTGTTTTGAGTGCTTGTTCAACTCACTCTGGGACAAACATATCTAGCATTCAGTGCTGTGACAGGTTCAGTGTTTCTTCATCCTCCCCTAGTTAAACACAACAGTAGGTTACCACCCTTAGTGTTTCATTTTGTGACGGGCTTCTATCCACTCCAGGTCTAACACACTCAGTAGATTATCATCATCCAATGTCTTAACTGCGGAACATCCCACAAGTCTTCTTCATGCACCGCATGTCAAACGTACCCAGTAGCTTATCACTATCCCATGTTTCAGTGCAGAGAGATGATTCAAGCGTTTCTTCATTTCCTCCAGGTAAAGCACACTCAGCAGTTTGTCACCACTGCTTCACCTGAGACGTGATTCTTCTTCATTTATGTAGTTGGCTGTGCTGGGTCTTAGTTGCGTCACGTAAGATGGTCCTTGAGACAAGCCAACTCTAACCATGGCATGAAGTCTCGGGAGTGTGAGAACTTCAGTATTTGCAGCTATGCAGGTTTAGTTACTCTGTAGCATATGGGATGTTACTTTCCCAATCGGGGATTGAACCTTCATCCCCTACACTACAAGGTGGATGCTTAACCGCTGGACCACCAGGAGAGGCCCTGTGACATGCTCTAAGTGCCTGCTTTTACACCTCATATGAAAGAGACACATTACTTGATGGGAACATATCAGCATCCAGGGTTGCAAAGATTGGACATGCTTCAGGAACGTCTTCATCCACACTGGTCAAATACAAGCAGGTGTTTATCACAATGTAGTGCCATTCCATGTGCTTCTTCATTGATTACTGGCTGAACGTATCCAGTAGATTATCATCGTCTACTGCTTCAGTGCAGTGACACCTCGAGTTATTCTTCATGCACCCTGGGTCAAACACATCCTGTTGTGTATCTCCATCCAGTGTTGCACTGCTGTGACATGCTTTCAGTGCTTCTCCATCCACCCAGGTCAAACACACTAAGTCGCTTATTATCCACACTTCAGAGAGGAGGTTCAGCCACATCTTTCTCCACCCCAGGTAAAATAGCCTCACCAGCTTATCCCTTGCTGCTTTTCACTGCTGTCACAAGTTCAAGTGCATCTTTATCAAACACACCAGCAGTTTATCACCATCCAGCACTTCCAAGCTGTGACACAAACTGCTGTATCATCCAGACTGGAAAAATACATCCGGTACTTTACTAAAGTCAGTGTTTCAGTGCTATGACGTGATTCAAGTGCCTATTCAGCCACTCTCTGCAAAAACACACTCTGTAGTTTATCACCATGCAGTGCTCAGTGCCTTGACAGAGGACATGCTCCGAATGCTTCTTTGTCCACCTGGTGTCAAATACTCAATAGTTTTCCAACATCTGTATCTCAGTACTGTGAATCACTGCGTATGCTCCTTTGTCAATCCTGGCCTGTCACTCCTTGGAGTTTACCACCCTTCAGTGCTTCAGTGCTGTAATGTGCTTCATGTGCTTCATCTTCTCCTGAAAAACATACTCATTAGTGTATCATCATCCAATATTCAGTACAGTGATATGCTTCAAGTGCTTACGAGTCCACATCAGTTGAACATTCCCAGCATTTTATCATTAGCCAAGGTTTCAGGCCCGTAACTTGTGGCATTTAGTAGGCGCTTGTTTGATCCCCAGAGGTGAAACTCAACAACTGTTTTTTCGTTATTTATTCTATCAGTGCTGTGACATACTACAGTGTTTCCTTAACTGCTCTGGGTTAATACACACATCCGTTCTTTCAGTGCTGATTAATGCACAAGTGCTTCCTCAACTATCCTCTTTCAAATACATACAGTAGTTTTGGAACTCATGAAAATAAAACTCTTTCACAGTTTCCATTGTGTCCTGATTTATTTCCTATCAAGAGGTGGGACTGGATGACATGATCTTAATTTATTGAATGTCGAGGTTCAAGTCAATGTTTTAAATCTCCACTTACATCTCAGCAAAGAGCTCTAATCCCTCGTCTGCTTTCTGTCATGGGCATGTCTGAGTTTATTTATGTTTCTCCCAGCAATTTCGATTCCACTTTGCGCTTCATCCAGTCTGACATTTTGCGTGATATACTGTGCATCTAAGTTAAATAAGTGCCGTGACAACAGGACAGCCTTGACCTACTCCGTTACCAATTCTGAACAACTCCATTGTTCCTGTCTGATTCTGTTACTTCGTGACCTGCATACAGGTTTCTCAGGAGCCAGGTAAAGTGGTCTAGTATACCCACCTCTTTAAGAATTTTCCGCAGTTTCTGTGACCCCCACAGTCAAAGGCTTTAGCATAGTGAATGAAGCAGAAGTAGGTCATTTTCTGGAACTCCCTGCTTTTTCTATGATCCAATGAATGTTGGCAATTTGATCTCTGGTTTCTCTGCCTTTCGTAATCCAATTTGTACATTTGAAAGTTCTCAGTTCACATACTGTTGAAACCTAGATGGAGGCATTTGGAGCATTACCCAGCCAGCATATGAAGTGAGAACGACTGTGCAGCAGTTTGAGCATGGCTTCACAATGCCCCTTTTTGGGATCAGAGTGAATCTGACCTTTCCCTATCCTGTGGTCATTGATGAGTTTTCCAAATGTCCTGGCGCCTTGAGTGCAGCATTTTAACAGCATTATCTTTTACAATTTGAAATAGCTGAGCTTCAAGTCTATCATCTTGACTAGCATTGTTTGTGGTATTTCTGCCTAAGATCCACTTGACTTCACACCCCAGGTTGTCTGCTCTACGTGAGTGATCACACCATTATGGTTATGTGGGTGATTAAGCAGAGAAGGTGATGGCACCCCACTCCAATATTCTTGCCTGGAAAATCCGATGGACAGAGGAGCCTGGTAGTGAGCTGTCCATGGGGTCACGAAGAGCTGGACACGAGAGAAGCAACATAGCAGCAGCAGCAGCAGCAGCAGCAGCGGCAGCAGGTGATTAAGACCTTGCTTTGGTACAGCTCTTCTCGTGTACTCTTGCCAGCACTCCATCACATTTTCTCCTTCTGCTAGGTTCATACCCCTTCTGTCCTGGATTGTGACCATGTCTCATGAAATATTCCCTTACAGTCTCTCAGTTTCTGGGCAAGATTTCTCGTCTTTCCTATTCTATTGTTCCCTCTATTTCTTACTGGCATTAAATACACACAATATTATATCCCCATCCAGTGTGTAAGTTTAGATATGCTTCAAGTGGTTTTTAATCCACTCCAGAAGAAACTAATGTGACAGCTATCACCATCCATTTTTTCTGTACTGTGACGTGTTTTGAGCCTCCTCCATCCCCTCCAGGTAAAACACACCCTGTACATTTTCATCATTCGTTGATGCTGCGCTATTACCGGCTTGAAGGGTCCCTTTGTCTCATTTAGTCAAACACTCCCTGTCGTTTACCACTATCCAGTGTTCCAGTACTGTGGCATGCCTCATGTACTTCTTTATCCTCTCCAAATAAAATATGGTAGGTAGCTTATCACAATTCCTGTTTCGGTTCTGTGCTGAGTTTAAAGTCCTTCTTTAGGCCATTCTAGATAAAACGCATTCAGAAGTTTATGATGGTCCCATGTTTTCTTCTGTGCCATGCTTTCAGTTTCTCCTCATTCAACATGTATCAAACAAACCCCGAAGTTTATCATCATCCAGTGTTTCAAGGCTGTTTCCTGCTCAACTGCTTCGTCATTCTCTGCAGAAAATACATAACCAATAATTTATCACAATCCAGTGTGTTAATTCTGGCATATGCTTCAAAAGGTCCTTTGTCCACTCAAGGTTGAGCACACTCTTAGTTTATCACCATCCATTGATTCAGGGCTAGTACATACTTTCATTGATTTTTCAACTACCACAGCTCATCATACACAATGATTTACCATGATCCAGTTTCAGTGTTGTGACAGGCTCCTTGTGCTTCTTTCTATATACAAGATCAAACACAGACCATCTGAAGTGTGAACATACAGTGTTTCAGTCATGAAACCCACTTCAAGTGGTTCTTCACTTACTCCACAACAAATACACCATATAGGTTATCGACATTCATTGTTTCAATGTTGTAGCACATACTAATGGCTGCTTCACTAACTCCAAGTCAAACACCTTCAGTGGTTTGCCACTATCTTGGGTTTCAGATCTGTGACATGCTTCAAGAGCTCCTGAAACTACTCACGGTCAAAGGCACTCTGTAGATTTGTTGTTGCTGGCTGTTATATGTTGTTCATTCATTCAGTCATCTCCAACTCTTCGAATCCCATGGACTGCAGTATGTCACGCCTTCTTGCCCTTGACCATCTCCCGGAGCTTGTTCAAACTCAAATCCACTGGGTCGGTGATGCCATCCAAGTATCTGGTCCTCCATCGTCCCCTTCTTCTGCTCCAATCTTTTGCGGCATCAGAGTCTTTGCCAACGAGTTGGCTCTTCACATCAGATAGCCATAATATTGGAGCTTCTGCCTCAGCATCAGCCCCTCCAGTGAATGTTCAGGATTGATGTCCTTTACAGTTGACTGGATTGATTTCCTTGCAGCCCAAGGGACTCACAAGAGTCTTCTCCAAGACTGTGGTTCAAAAGTATCAATTCCTTAACGTTCAGCCTCCTTTATGGTCTAACTTACATCGTCACATGACTGCTTAAAAAAACACAAATATAGCTCTGACTATATGGACGCTTCTTGGCAAAGGGATGCCTCTGCTCTTTAACATGCAGTCTAGGTTTGTCACTGCTTTTCTTCCAAGAAACAAGTGTCATTTAATTTCATAGCTGCAGTCATCACCTGCCATGATTTTGGAGTCCAAGGAAACAGAAGTCTCTCACTGTTACCATTGTTTTCCCATCTATTTGCCATGAAATAATAGGACCAGATGCTAGGATCTTAGTGTTTTGAATGTTGCGTCTTAAGCCAGCTTTTTCACTCTCCTCTTTCACCTACATCAAGAGGCTCTTTAGTTATTCTTTGCTTGATGCTATATCGGTGGTGTCATCTGCATATCTGAAGTTATTGATATTTCTATTTTTCTCTTAATTTCAGCTTGTGTTTCCTCCAGCCCAGCATTTTCCAAGATGTGCTCTGCATATAAGTTAAATCAACAGGATGACACATGTAGTAGTTTGTTTGTTTGTTTGTTTGTTTCCAATTTCAAACCGTCTGTTCTTCTTTATCTGGTTCTCACTGGTTGTTTCTTGACCTGGATACAGGTCTCTCAGGAGGCATGTAGGTAGTCTGGTATTTCCATGTCTTTAAGAATTTTCTGCAGTTTGTTGTGATCCACACAGTGGATTTTTATCATACTCAATAAAGCAGACATAGTTTGTTTGTTTTTTTCAATAATATTCTTGCTTTTTCCATGATCCAATGGATGTTGCCAATTTGACCTCTGGTTTCTGTCTTTTCTAAATCCAGTTTGAACATTTGCAACTTCTAGGTGAATGTGCTGTTAAAGTCTTGCCAGGAGAATTGTGAGCATGTCTTTGTTTGATTCACTTCAGCTGCTCAGTTGTGTATGACTGTTTGTGAGCCCATGGACTACAGCAAATCAGGCCTTCCTGTCCATCACCAACTCCCGCAGTTTACTGAAATTCATGTCCTTTGAGTCGGTGATACCATCTAACTGTCTCATCCTCTGTCGTCTCCTTCTCCTCCTGCTTTCAATCTTGCCAAACATCAGGGTCTTTTCAAATGAGTCAGCTCTTCACATCAGACTGTTCTACTCATCTGTGTCTCTTTTGCTGTCTCGCATACAGGGTTATCGTTACCATCTTTCTAAATTCCCTATGTTTACAGTAACTTTAAACTGTATTCCATCACTCCAACTTTGGATACACAGACTAGGGCCTCTACCTCTGCCACCAACAGTCCCTAGCTTCAGTTCCGTTCAGTTCAGTTCCGTTCAGTCACTCAGTTGTGTCTGACTCTTCGTGACCCCATGAAATGAAGCACGCCAGGCCTCCATGTACGTCACCAACTCCCGAAGTTCACTCAGACTCACGTCCATCGAATCAGCGATGCCATCCAGCCGTCTCATCCTCTGTCGTCTCCTTCTCCGCCTGCCCCCAATCCCTCCCAGCATCAGAGTTCTTTTCCAATGAGTCAACTCTTCACATGAGGTGGCCAAACTACTGGAGTTTCCGCTTTAGCATCATTCCTTCCAAAGAAGTCCCAGGGCTGATCTCCTTCAGAATGGACTGGTTGGATCTCCTCGCAGTCCAAGGCACTCTCAAGAGTCTTCTCCAGCACCATAGTTCAAAAGCATCAATTCTTCGGTGCTCAGCTTTCTTCACAGTACAACTCACATCCATACATGACCGCAGGAAACACCATAGCCTTGACTAGACGGACCTTAGTCGGCAAAGTAATGTTTCTGCTTTTGAACGTGCTATCTAGGTTAGTCATAACTTTTCTTTCAAAGAGTAAGCATCTTTTAATTTCATGGCTGCAGTCACCATCTGCAGGGATTTTGGAGCCCAAAAAATAAACTCTGACACTGTTTCCACTGTTTCCCCATCTATTTCCCATGAAGTGATGGGACCGGAAGCCATGATCTTCATTTTCTGAAAGGTGAGCTTTAAGCCAACTTTTTCACTCTCTTTCACTTGCATCAAGAGGATTCTTAGTTCCTCTTCACTTTCTGCCATAAGGGTGGTGTCATCTGCATATCAGAGGTTCTTGAAATTTCTCCCGGCAAACTTGATTCCAGCTTGTGTTTCGTCCAGTCTAGCATTTCTCATGATGTACTACGCATAGACGTTAAATAAGCAGGGTGACATTTTACAGCCTGATGTACTCCTTTTCCTATTTGGAACCAGTCTGTTTTTCCATGTCCAGTTCTAAATGTTGCTTCCTGACCTGCACATAGATTTCTCAAGAGGCAGGTCAGGCATGGTCGCCAATAACAATGAAAACGCAAGTTGTTTCAGAGTTCTCTCATCATGCATTAAAACAGCTGAATATGTATGTTTAATGATGAAATTTGTACCGGTATTATTTACCATATTTTTATAGATTTTTAAACATATGACAATACTCGACTAAAGTGAAAGTGGAGCCATTCAGTCGTGTCTGACCCTTTGCGACCCCATGGACTGTAGCCTTACAGGCTCCTCCATCTATAGGATTCTCAGGCAGGAATACTGGAATGGGTTGCCATTTCCTTCTTCAGGGGATCTTCCTAACCCAGGATTAGAACCCAGGGCTCCATTTCAAGCAGACTTTTTACCCTCTGAGCCACCACGGAAGCCCAATACTCTACTGATGTTGTAATGCATTCTAAAGCACATGAGAAATATGAAATCAAAAAAGATTAGAAAAATGTTGAAACATCACTAAGTGTTTTTAAAATGCTTCTGTTCCAGTTTTGCTATCATTTATCAGAGGCGATAGTAATATTGCTACATTTTTATTTTTTGTATTTATGATGTTTTTGTCATCATCTTTTATGTATTTGGAGTTATGAATGATGTCAATGTTGAAATGAACATCTTAAAGACATCAGTTAAATCTTGGCTTAAAAACAAGCAAAAAAAAAGCACCAGTTTTATTTGGAAAAGTATCAGTTGCAAATCTGAAAGTATAAAATGGTTATATACAAAGAAAGAATCTAATAATGAAATGTGTATTAAGTAGATGTCTATTTCGTGATGACTTTGTAGTTTATAGGTCGTTTGTAAAGCTGACAACATATTTCGTAGAAGTGCTGTCATCTCTCTAACGTTTTGTTTAGTTTTGCCGAAGATTCCTTGTGGCTAAATTAATACTGTGGAGATACAACTGACACTTACTTTCTTTGGTAAGAATGTAAAATGCACCAGTTGCATAGTATGCTATTTGAGACCTGAAGGTTGTCAGCGCTGAGCTGGGGTTGAAGGCAAGGAATCTAACCAAAGGGAATACTTAAATACCAAGCCCCACAGAGGTAAGCCTGTCCTTAGAAGGAAAAGAGAATAGCTTTCTGGAGCTGTGACTAAGCACGTTTAAGGTAATTACTGATAATTATGATCCCGTTGCCATTTCCTTTATTGTTTTGGGTTTGGCTTTAAACACCCTTTTTGTGTTTCCTGTGTGCAGAATATCCTTTAGCATTTGTTGGAGAGCTGGTTTCGTGGTGCTGAGTTCTCTCAGCTTTTGCTTGTCTGTAAAGCTTTTGATTTCTCCTTCGTGTTTGAATGAGATCCTTGCTGGGTACAGTAATCTGGGCTGTAGGTTATTCTCTTTCTTCACTTTAAGTATGTCTTGCCATTCCTTCCTGGCCTGAAGAGTTTCTTTGGAAAGATCAGCTGTTACCGTTATGGGAATCCCCTCATGTGTTATTTCTTGTTTTTCCCATGCTGCTTTTCATATTTGTTCTCGTGTTTGCTCTTTGTTAATTTGATTAATATGTGTCTTGGGGTGTTTTGCCTTGGGTTTATCCTGTTTGGGACTCTCTGGTTTTCTTGGGACTGGGTGATTCTTTCCATGCCCACTGTAGGGAGGTTTTCAACTATTGTCTCCTGGAGGATTTTCTCATGGTCTTTCTTTTGGTCTTCTTCTTCTGGGACTCCTATAATTCGAATGTTGGAGCGTTTCATATTGTCCTGGAGGTCTCTGAGATTGTCCTCATTTCTTTTAATTCGTTTTTCTTGTTTCCTCTCTGATTCATTTATTTCTACCATTCTATTTCACTAATCCTATCTTCTGCCTCTGTTATTCTACTATTTGTTGCCTCCAGAGTGTTTCTGATCTCATTTATTGAGTCATTCATTATCTATTGACTCGTTTTTATTCTTCTAGGTCCTTGTTAAACCTTTCTTGCATCTTCTCAATCCTTGTCTCCAGGCTATTTATCTGTGATTCCATTTTGATTTCAAGATTTTTGGATCACTTTCAGTATCAATATCTGGAATCCTTTCTCAGGTAGATTCCGTATGTCTTCCTCTTTTGTTTGATTTGGTGGGCATTTCTCCTGTTCTTTACCTGCTGAGTATCCCTCTGTCTCTTCATCTTGGTTATATTGCTGCGTTTGGGGTGGCCTTTCTATATTCTGGGAATTTGTGGAGTTCTCTTCATTATGGAGTTTCTCCACTGTGGGTGGGGTTGTATCAGTGGCTTGTCAAGATTTCTTGGTTCGGGAGGCTTGTGTTGGAGTTCTGGTGGGCGAGGCTGGATTTCTTCTCTCTGGAGTGCAATGGAGTGACCAGTAATGTGTTATGAGACGCCAATGGTTTTGGAGTAACTTTGAGCTGCCTGTATATTGAAGCTCAGGGCTGTGTTCGTGTGTTGCTGGAGAATTTGCATGATGTGTCTGACTCTGGAACTTGTTGGCCCTTGGGTGGTGCTTGGTTTCAGTGTAGGTATGGAGGCATTTGATGAGCTGCTATCAATTAATGTTCCATGGAGTCAGGACTTCTCTGATGTTCTCAGGATTTGGACTTAAGCCTCCTGCTTCTGGTTTTCAGTTTTATTTTTACAGTAGCCTCAAGACCTCTCCACCTATACAGCACCGATGATAAGACATCTAGGTTAAAGATGAAAGGTTTACCCACAGTGAGGGGCACCCGGAGAGGTTCACTGTGTTACATGGAGGAGAGAAGAGGGAGGGGTT
Organism: Ovis canadensis; assembly: GCF_042477335.2. Classification (NCBI taxonomy): domain Eukaryota; kingdom Metazoa; phylum Chordata; class Mammalia; order Artiodactyla; family Bovidae; genus Ovis; species Ovis canadensis. Next base: position 20,198,438 of record NC_091271.1, read on the forward strand.
AGTTAGAAGTGACTGGAATAAGATGAGGTGGGGTCAAAAGAGGAGAGAGAGAGAAAAAAAAAAAAAAAAGAGGAGAGAGCAAGCTAACCAGCAATCACATCCTTATGTGTGCTCCACCGTCTGGACCACTCAGAGGTATTCACGGAGTTATACAGGGAAGAGGAGAGGGAGGAAGTAGACAGAGGTGGCCAGGAGGATAAAAGAGGGAAATGAAAAGCGGAGAGACAGATCCAGCCAGTAACCAGTTCCTGAAGTGTTCTCCACCGTCTGGAACACGGAGATTCACAGAATTGGGTAGAGAAGAGAAGGGGGAGGGAAGAGACAGAGGCCACCTGGTGGAGAAAAAGGAGTGTCCAAAGGAGGAGAGAGTGGTCAAGCCAGTAATCTCGCTCTCAGGTAAAATTGGGTAGTGAAGTTTGGGTTTTTAAATGTACAAAATTGACAACAAATACCAAAAAGCAAAGATTAGAAATCTAGAATAGAGGTTGGATTTTAAAAAATGCAATATTAAGGAAAAGAAGAAGAAGAAAAAAAAACCACAAGAACTATTAAAACAACAACAACAACCACACAAAGACTATATACAGTGTTTGCTTTTAAAAATAGGTTTCTTTTTAAGTAATAGTAGGATATAAGAATAAAAATTAAAGGATACATAGAGGACTTAAATATTTCTAAAAGTTAAAAAAAGAAGAAGAAGAAAAAGAAAAGGAGAAAAACTACCACACAACAACATCAGCGAAAAAGAAAAAAAGAAAAAGAAATGGTCATAAAAATAGTAAAGATATTTCTGGCCCTTTCTCTGGTGTTGTGGGGTTATTTCCAAGGCGGTTCCCTCCATTTAATTTCTTCTGTTTGCTGGTATCTTCAGTGTCTGATTTCCGTCCTAATAAGGGGCGGGGGGAGGGCATGGTGGACACTTTTTAGTTTTTATTTTTTTGGCTCTCTTGTTCAGTTGCACTGTGGGGAGGGAGGGATGCTGCAAAGAACTAACACCTGTGTGTGCTTTCAGTGTCTCAGTCGCACTGGGCCTGCCCCTGCTCATGGTGCACACCGCTCAGGCTCTACGTTGCTCCAGGGTCTGAGGCCGGCCTTAGGCTGCACGCACCTCCCAGGTCTAAGCCGACCTCAGGTTCGGTGCTCAGGTAAGCCCTCAGAGGCGCAGGTTCGGTTGGGACTGCCTTTTGTGTCCTTCCCACGTCCGAGTAGCTCAGGTGTGTGGTGAGCGCGGTCACTGTGACTTATCCATTGAACTGAATGGTAGTAACATTTGTAGAAGAGACACAGAGTGTAAGGTATGTCTTTTTATTAAGTGGCATAACAGCACCCATTGCGTGAGTTATTGGTTGGAGTTTAGAGACAGACTGTGTGGACTAACCTCCTTATTCCTGTTTTCAGCCCTTGAGTAATAATCAGAAGCTTTCTCTGAAGAAAGTGGGGCCAGCTGTCAGGCTCCTAAGTATCTACTGGCCAGCAGGGCTAGGATTAAATGCAGCAACTGGTAGATACGGGTTGGGGCAAGAGGTCACCTTGTCCCTTTTTTTTTTTTTTTTTTTTTTTTTTTTGCTGCCTGGAGAGATGCTTGTCCGGGTACAAGTGTGGCCAAAACTGTGTCTTTGTGGCCAGAGGATGTCTCTGAGCCTGCCTTGGGTTCTGCTAGGGTGGAGGGACAGCAAGTTCTCCCCGGTTCCTTGGCCAGAGAAGACCATGCCCCCACTTGCTCTCTGACATCCCCCCATGACTCACTCTGTATTAGGTTCTTCAGAACGGGTGTCCAGGACCCACCCCAACTCCTGGGCCTGGCTGACCAGAGCCTGCTGTGGAATGAGGCCTTGGCCATGGTGGCCCTGGAGGAGCTGCCCCTAGAGCTCTTCCCGCCACTGTTTATGGTGGCCTTTGCCGGGAGGCACACCCAGGCCCTGAAAGTGGTGGTGCAGTCCAGGCCCTTCCCCTGCCTCTGCTGGGGACCCTGATGAAGGAACACCAGCCTCATCTGGAGACATTCCAGGCTCCACTCGATGACCTGGGCGTCGTGCTTGCTCAGAGGGTCCAACCCAGGTAAGGTCAACCTGGCAGACTGGTGGGGCCTGGGGGTGTGAGCAAGATGCAGCCAGAGCAGGAGGATGAGGGGTTCACTTGGACAGGCGTCCAGATGTACAGGACTGGTTGAGGGGCAGAAGGGACGAAAGGCGTGTGCTCCCCACCAGTGTCCCTTAAGGTAGGGACCAAGGGGGTTCCTGAAGCCAGGGGGGGCAGTGGTATATGGAGTGCAGAGCCCTCGCGTGGTCCTGGTGCCAGTCAGCCTCTGCACAGCTCAGCGTGTCTCCTGTGGCCCTGCAGGCAGTGGAAGCTGCAGCTGCTGAACTTGCACTGGAAAGCCCACCAGGACATCTGGACCATGTGATCCAGCCACACGGACAGTGTTTGCTCGTTGCTGGAGCCCGAGCCAGCCCAGTCCATGCAGAAGAGGTGCAGGGTGGAGGTGCAGGTGGGCTATAGCCGGCACAGGCCCCTGTGCAGGTGCTGCTCGACCTGTGCCTCAAGGAGGACACCCGGAACCAGACCCTCAGCTACCTGCTGAAGAAGGCCAAACAGGAGGAGCCTGCTGCACCTGAGCTGCCAGAAGCTCAGCATCTCCACCATGCCCACGCGGAGCATCAGGAGGATCCTGAAGGTGGTGCAGCTGGACTGTGTCGAGGAGGTGAATTGCACCTGGAATCGGGCCACTTTGGGCAGGTTTGTGCTCCACCTGGGCCAGATGGGCAACCTGCCCCGGCTGCCGCTCTGGCGCATCCATGTGTTGCCGCACACAGCCCCCAAACAGGAGGAGCACTGCATCACCCAGCTCATGGCCCAGTTCCTGAACCTGCCCCACCTGTAGGAGCTCTACCTGAACTCCATCTCCTTCCTCGATAGCCGCCTGCACCGGGTGCTCAGGTAAGGCATGGCGCCAGCTCCGTAGACCAGAATGGGCCTCTCTCTTTCGTTGCCGTCAGGACGTGTACTCTGTGCCTGCTGTGGACATTGCCAGGGTGCCCGGGTCACTCGAAAGTCCTCACGATGCTGCCGCTCTGTCCCCGGGCTTCTTGTCAGTCACCTTCCTGACTAGGGTCAGAGGTGTGGCCTAGGTTAGATGCTGTCAAAGCGGACTTCTTTCTGGGAGTCCGCACGGTGGCGGTCAGGTGTGATGCCCTTGGGAATTCTTTCCAAGAGAATGATGTCTTAGCTGAGGCGATCACAAATAATTAAGCAAGGAGGACATTGGTCCATCAGGCGTGAGGTTTGAAGTCCGAAACTCTGTTTCTCCCTCCCACCTGCCACATTTGTCCTGAGCTGTTTTAGGCTCCAGGTGAGCTGTGGAAAGTAGGTGATTCTCGAGATGACAAGGAGGGACCGTGAGGGGAAATTGCAGCTCCTAAGCAGTCCAGAGAAGATAAAAAGTTACATAAGCATCATTGCTGAAGTGGCTCCAATCTAAGTCCAAATTACAATTCTTGTTTTCCTCTAAGACTTCTGACTACATAGGAAATTCTCAATAGCAGGTTGTCGCTCTGCCTTGAACACAGTGATAAAAGCTGAGAGGATGCGGCCTAGTCTGTCTGTCTGAATGTGTTGCATTGATTCCCTCTTTGGTAGCTGAACTAAGTGTCCAGGAGTGAGCATCACTAGAGGAACCTTCTTCCAAGGGACCCTCACCCAGGCCCTGGACTGGAGCATTTTCCCCAGTGGATTCAGCAGATGCAAATCCTCCATCTCGTACCCTGGCGGTGCCAAAATGGGTTCACTGTGCAAAATCAGCCCCAGAGTCCTGGGTGATATTCACCCGCAGTCCACCTGGAGCCTCTGGGACCCACAGGCCATGCCAGTTTTCCCACTGCTCAGCCGTGTCTGACTCTTTGGGACTCCATGGATTGTAAGCTGCCAGGCTTCTCTGCCTATGGAATTCTTCAGCTGAGAATACTACAGTGGGTAACAGATCTCTTTTCCGGGAGACCTTCTCAACCCAGGGATTGAACTTGGGTCTCCTGCATTGCATGCACGACTGAGCAGCCAGGCAAGCCTCCAGTTGCTAAGAGACAACCCAACATCCCCGAATCCATTGTCCAAATGTGCGTTTATGTCACTCATATCCCCACACGTTTTATTCTGTTTTTACATGAATAAACACTTTCACACACAAATATTTACTCAAAGGCTGCTGGAAATCTATTCCCGATCGTCCAAAAATGTCACTGATGAGTTCAGTATTTCAGTGTTGAGTGTAACTTGGCATTTTTCTTCTTGGTGTCATTCATCTGTAACTTTTTTTTTTTAATAAAACCTTATTCCTGAGGTATTTAGCTTAAGCCAAATGGTAAAGATAAAATTTCCTCCAAATCCTAGTTCTCTGCCAACCTGGCCGTACTAAGGCTTTTAAACTAATTCTCTTTTCCCACCAGAGCTCTTTACTGAGACCAAGTCCTCTAAGAGTCAGAGGAGATTTAGCAGCTAAACCAAACAACAGCACCCCTTCAGAGTGGTGGGCTCCAACTATACCACTTTTTGTGACCGAGAAGCTGCGACCGGCATGGACCACCAAAATTTTGCTATAGTAATGTCCTGGAAATTAGCACTGCCTTAGTTTCTGCCATGAGGGGGGTGTCATCTACATATCTGAAGTTTTTGACATTTCTCCTGGCAGTCTTGATTCCCGTTTGCATTTCTTCCAGCCACACATTTCTCTGCATAGAAGTTAAATAAGCAGGGTGACAATATATACCCTTGAGGTGCTGCTTTTCCTATTTGGAACCAGTCTGTTATTCAATGTCCAGTTCTAACTGTTGCTTCCTGAACTGTATACAGGCTTCTCAAGAGGCAGATCCGGTGGTGTGGTACTACCGTCTCTTTCAGAATTTTCCACAGTTTATTTTGATCCGTACACTCAAAGGCTTTGGCATACTCAGTAAAGCAGAACTAGAGGTTTTTCTGGAACTTGCTTGCTTATTTGTGAAGATCCAGCAGATGTTGGAAACTTGATCTTTCATTCCTCTGTATTTTCTAAAACAAGATTGAATATCTGGAAGTTCATGGTTCACATATTGCTGAAGCCTGGCTTGGAGAATTTTGAGCATTTCTTTGTTAGCATGTGAGATGAGTAAAACTGCATGGTAGTTTGAGCATTCGTTGGCATTGCCTTTTTCGAGACTGGAATGACAACTGACCATTTCCAACTGAGCCACAGCTGAGATTTTCAAATTTCTTGTCTTATTGAGTACATCACGTTCACAGCATCGTCTTTGAGGATTTGAAATAGCTCATCTGGAATCAAAGCCGTAATAGAGCCCACTAATTCCCTAATGGACACTGCATGGACTCTCAGAACAAGTGAGATCAACAGCCATCTTCTTTAACAACAACAACAAAAAGTTCTCTCAACAAGAAAACTTACACAAGCCACTGGTCCCACCACATTCACTTGGAGGAGACCACCCAATTAATAGCAATGATGGCCCTCTGGTGTGCAGAAAATAGACCTCGAAGACAGTCATCGAAACAACATGAAAAGGCAGAGACATATCCAGCAGATGAAGGAATACAATGAAAATCAACAAACCAGTGAAAGAGGAGGAGGTAGGAAGTCTACAGGAAAAACAGTTCAGCACAATAATAGTCAATGTCTTGGAAACAAATGAAACTACAGATAAATAGACTTCAGGCATGGATTGAGAAGATGAAAGGGATGTTTTAAATGGACCTGGAAGAAATCATGAGTAGTCAATCAATAATGAGCGATGAAATAACTGAGATAGAAATCACTCTGGACAACAGGAACAGTACTGTAGCTGAGGCAGAAGAAAGAATAAGTGAGCTGGAAGATCGGATATGGGAAATAAATGAAGCAGAGCAGAAAAAAAAAAAAAAAGAAAGAGAGAAATGAAGACAATCACAGAGACCTATGGGACAATGTCAAATGCCCCCATATTTAAATCATAGGTTTCTCAAAGAAAGAAGACAAAAGGAAAGGGCATGAGAAAATATTTGAGGAGGAAATATTTAGAAACGTCCCTGAAATGGGAAAAAGAACAGACAACTAAAATGAAAAATCCCAGTGTGTCCCATAGGGGGAAAACCAAGACACAACATGTCAAAACACACATTAATCAAAATGAAAACAAACAAACAAATAAATATACACAATGAACAAATATTCAAGGTAACAAAGGAATCACAACAAATAACATAGAAGGGAATCCCCATAAGGATAACAGCTGATCTTACAATAGAAACTCTTCAGCTTAGAAGGGAATGGCAGGATGCACCTAAAGTGCTGAAAGGCAAAAGCCTAAAGCCAAAATTACTCTATCCAACAAGGATAGTATTCTCATTCAAAAGACAATACAAGAGCTTTACAGACAAACAAAAGCAGTTAGTGTTCAGAACCACCAAACCAGCACTTCAGCAAATGCTGAAGGATCTTTTCTAGATAGGAAGCAGAAAAGCTTATAAAAACAAAGCCACAAAATATATAGTAAGTGGTAAGAAGATCATACTTATCAACAACTACCTTAAACAGAAATGGGCTAAATGCTCCAATGAAAAGGCAAAGACTGGGTGAATGCATACAAGAATATACTGTCTGCAAGAAAACCACCTCATAACTAGGGACACATACAGACTGAAAGTGATGGCCAGGAAAAAGCTATCGATGAAAAAAGAGACTAAGGAGGTAGGAAGGGAGCTCCGTCCTGGAAAGGGAATCCCGTTCCGGGAAGGGAATCTTAAGAAGAGAGGTTTCCAAACACCAAGAAACATTCTCCCTGCCGAGTCTGTGGTGAGCTTTGGAAGCACAGAGTGCAACGTAGCAGGAAGGAAACATAAATATATAATTAAAACCTACAGATTACAAGCACAACAGTAACTCCCCCAGCAGAAAAGCAGCACAGACGCCTGCATCCGACACTAGCAAGTGGGGGCAGGGCAGGGAGGCTCAGGAGGCGCGGGCTGCATTGCTTTTTAAGAATCAGGCAGGAACGCCCCGCACATAACCACAAAGAACAAACCTGCACTGGCAAATCAGACTGTGGGACAGCTACCACGTGAAAAGCCCGAACATAAGACACCACCAGGACCGCACACAGAACAAAGGATGGAACAGAAATAGCCGGTTACAGACCATCCCCCGCCGGTGACAGGCAGCCAGAACCGTATTCGCTGGAAGGGGGCGATCGCAGCCCCGGAGAGATTTTACCTACAAAACTGCAAGCAGGCTTCTTTGCTAAGACTTCTGGGGGTTATGGACAGTCACCATCCACCTCACAAGGGGCACCAGTGGTACATCCAGAAAACTAGCAGCGTAGACAGGAAAGGCGATAAGTCACAGTGACTGCGCTCACCACACACCTGAGCTACTCGGCCGTCAGAAGGACACAAAAGTCAGTCCCAACCGAATCTGTGCCTCTGAGGGCTTACCTGAGCACCGAAGCTGAGTTCGGCTTAGACCTGGGAGGTGCGTGCAGCCTAGGGCCGGCCTCAGACCCTGGAGCAACGTAGAGCATGAGCGGTGTGCATCGTGAGCAGGGGCAGGCCCAGTGGGCCTGAAACGCTGAAAGCACACGCAGGTGTTATTTGTTTGCAGCATCCCTCCCTCCCCACAGCACAACTGAACAAGGGAGCCAAAAAAATAAAAATAAAAAGTGTCCACCATGCTCCCCCCCCCCCCCTTATTAGGACGGAAATCAGACACTGAAGAGACCAGCAAACAGAAGAAATTTAATGGAGGGAACCGCCTTGGAAATAACCCCACACTGCCCACAACACCAGAGAAAGGGCCAGAAATATCTTTACTATTTTTATGACCATTTATTTTTCTTTTTTTCTTTTTTGCTAATGTTGTTGTGTGGTAGTTTATTCTTCTTTTCTTTTTCTTCTTCTTCTTTTTTTAACTTTTAGAAATATTTAAGTCCTCTATTTATCCTTTAATTTTTATTCTTATAACCTACTGTTACTTAAAAAGAAACCTATTTTTAAAAGCAAACACTGTATATAGTCTTTGTGTGGTTGTTGTTGTTGTTTTAATAGTTCTTGTGGCTTTTTTTTTTCTCTTCTTATTCTTCTTTTCCTTAATATTGCGTTTTTTAAAATCCAACCTCTATTCTAGATTTTTAATCTTTGCTTTTTGGTATTTGTTGTCAATTTTGTACATTTAAAAACCCAAACTTCACTACCCAATTTTACCTGAGACCGAGATTACTGGCTTGACCACTCTCTCCTCCTTTGGACACTCCTTTTTCTCCACCAGGTGGCCTCTGTCTCTTCCTTCCCCCTTCTCTTCTCTACCCAATTCTGTGAATCTCCGTGTTCCAGACGGTGGAGAACACTTCAGGAACTGGTTACTGGCTGGATCTGTCTCTCTGCTTTTCATTTCCCTCTTTTATCCTCCTGGCCACCTCTGTCTACTTCCTCCCTCTCCTCTTCCCTGTATAACTCTGTGAATACCTCTGAGTGGTCCAGACGGTGGAGCACACATAAGGATGTGACTGCTGGCTAGCTTTCTCTCTCCTCTTTTTTTTTCTCTCTCTCCTCTTTTGATCCCACCTCATCTCATTCCAGTCACCTCTAACTACCCCCTCCCTCTTCTTTCCTCCATGTAACTCAGTGAACCTCTCCGGGTGCCCCTCACTGTGGGTAAACCGTTCATCTTTAACCTAGATGTCTTATGATCGATGCTGTATAGGTGGAGAACTGAATTGAACTGAGACAGCATATTAAAAAGCAGAGATGATAATGTGCCAACAAAACTCCACCTAGTTAAGATTATGATTTTTCCAGTAGGCGTGTATGGATGTACCAGTGGAACTATAAAGAAAGCTGAGCACCAAAGAAGTGATGCTTTTGAACTGTGTTGTTGGAGGAGATTCTTGAGAGTCCCTTGAACCGCAAGGAGATCCAACCAGTCCATCCTAAAGGAGATCAATCACGAATATTCATTAGAAGGACTGTGGTTAAAGCTGAAACTCCAATACTTTGGCCAACTGACGTGAAGAGCTGACTCATTTGAAAAGACCCTGATGTTTGGCAAGATTGAAAGCAGGAGGAGAAGGAGACGACAGAGGATGAGACAGTTAGATGGTATCACCGACTCAAAGGACATGAATTTCAGTAAGCTGCGGGAGTTCGTGATGGACAGGAAGGCCTGATTTGCTGTAGTCCATGGGCCCACAAACAGTCATACACAACTGAACAGCTGAAGTGAATCGAACAAAGACATGCTCACAATTCTCCTGGCAAGACTTTAATAGCACATTCACCTAGAAGTTGCAAATGTTCAAATTGGATTTAGAAAAGACAGAAACCAGAGGTCAAATTGGCAACATCCATTGGATCATGGAAAAAGCAAGAATATTATTAAAAAAAAAAAAAACTATTTCTGCTTTATTGAGTATGATAAAAATCCACTGTGTGGATCACAACAAACTGCAGAAAATTCTTAAAGACATGGAAATACCAGACTACCTACATGCCTCCTGAGAGACCTGTATCCAGGTCAAGAAACAACCAGTGAGAACCAGAAAAGGAGAACAGATGGTTTGAAATTGGGAAAAACAAACAAACAAACAAACTACTACATGTGTCACCCTGTTGATTTAACTTATATGCAGAGCACATCTTGGAAAATGCTGGGCTGGAGGAAACACAAGCTGAAATTAAGAGAAAAATAGAAATATCAATAACTTCAGATATGCAGATGACACCACCGATATAGCATCAAGCAAAGAATAACTAAAGAGCCTCTTGATGCAGGTGAAAGAGGAGAGTGAAAAAGCTGGCTTAAGACGCAACATTCAAAACACTAAAGATCCTAGCATCTGGTCCTATTATTTCATGGCAAATAGATGGGAAAACAATGGTAACAGTGAGAGACTTCTGTTTCCTTGGACTCCAAAATCATGGCAGGTGATGACTGCAGCTATGAAATTAAATGACACTTGTTTCTTGGAAGAAAAGCAGTGACAAACCTAGACTGCATGTTAAAGAGCAGAGGCATCCCTTTGCCAAGAAGCGTCCATATAGTCAGAGCTATATTTGTGTTTTTTTAAGCAGTCATGTGACGATGTAAGTTAGACCATAAAGGAGGCTGAACATTAAGGAAGTGATACTTTTGAACCACAGTCTTGGAGAAGACTCTTGTGAGTCCCTTGGGCTGCAAGGAAATCAGTCCAGTCAACTGTAAAGGACATCAATCCTGAAAATTCACTGGAGGGGCTGATGCTGAGGCAGAAGCTCCAATATTATGGCTATCTGATGTGAAGAGCCAACTCGTTGGCAAAGACTCTGATGCCGCAAAAGATTGGAGCAGAAGAAGGGGACGATGGAGGACCAGATACTTGGATGGCATCACCGACCCAGTGGATTTGAGTTTGAACAAGCTCCGGGAGATGGTCAAGGGCAAGAAGGCGTGACATACTGCAGTCCATGGGATTCGAAGAGTTGGAGATGACTGAATGACTGAACAACATATAACAGCCAGCAACAACAAATCTACAGAGTGCCTTTGACCGTGAGTAGTTTCAGGAGCTCTTGAAGCATGTCACAGATCTGAAACCCAAGATAGTGGCAAACCACTGGATGTGTTTGACTTGGAGTTAGTGAAGCAGCCATTAGTATGTGCTACAACATTGAAACAATGAATGTCGATAACCTATATGGTGTATTTGTTGTGGAGTAAGTGAAGAACCACTTGAAGTGGGTTTCATGACTGAAACACTGTATGTTCACACTTCAGATGGCCTGTGTTTGATCTTGTATATAGAAAGAAGCACAAGGAGCCTGTCAAAACACTGAAACTGGATCATGGTAAATCATTGTGTATGATGAGCTGTGGTAGTTGAAAAATCAATGAAAGTATGTACTAGCCCTGAATCAACGGATGGTGATCAACTAAGAGTGTGCTCAACCTTGAGTGGACAAAGGACCTTTTGAAGCATATGCCAGAATTAACACTCTGGATTGTGATAAATTATTGGTTATGTATTTTCTGCAGAGAATGACGAAGCAGTTGAGCAGGAAACAGCCTTGAAACACTGGATGATGATAAACTTCGGGGTTTGTTTGATACATGTTGAATGAGGAGAAACTGAAAGCATGGCACAGACGAAAACATGGGACCATCATAAACTTCTGAATGCGTTTTATCTAGAATGGCCTAAAGAAGGACTTTAAACTCAGCACAGAACCGAAACAGTGTTTAGCTGCACTGAGTCAACTGGACTTCAGGAGCTGTTTAGCCATGGGGTTTGGAATGCTTCCTTTTGTTCTCTGCAGCCATGAGTCTGCAAAATTTCTCTGTTAAGGTCTAGAGAGTAACCAGGCATTAAGGGCCATTGAGGTCTCTCCCATTAGCAGGGTGAAATAGCCTCAGGCAGAGGCAAATGATCACGTCTATGTTCCAATAAAACTTTCTTTGTGACACTGAAATTTAGATATCATATAATGTTCACACGTCACAAACCTTTCCTTTGTTTTTCCCAAAATTAAACCTCAATGTAAAAAATATTAAACGTTTTTAAAAATTAAAAGAAAAAACAAACAAAAAAAAACCAATCGGGAAGCAAGCCGATTTGTCAATCCCTGTCTAAACCACTTGCCTATATAATGCAGCTAGCATGCCATTAGTGACTTGTGACATGAATGTAGTAGGCTGGATTCTGCTTATGAAAAATAGAAATCTTCAATAAATCTAAGATAACATCAGCTGTAAGATACATTATTCCATTTACCTTGGCCACACCCAGTGGCATGTGGGATCACAGGTCCCTGACCAGGGATTGAAGCTGTGTCCCTGGCCTGGAAGTGAGAAGTCTTAAATACTGGAATACCAGGGAGGTCCCACAGCACTATTTTTCATACCACTATAAAATATATATTTATATACATATGTCTGCGTGTGTGTTCAGTTGCTTCAGTCATGCTTGACTTTCTGCAACCCTATGGACTGTCGCCCACGATTCTTCTCTGTCCATACGATTCTTCAGGCAGGAATACTGCAGTGGGTGGCCATGCCCTCCTCCAGGGGGTCTTCCTGACCCAGAGATGGAACCTGCATCTCTTAGGTCCTCTGCATTGGCAGGAGGGACCTTTACCGCTAGGGACATCATTTACACACAAGCAAACAAACTATGATATGCTACTGATGAAATGTGATCTGGTATCACAAATGGCCAAATGTAAACTTTAGAATGTCCTTTAATGTCTATGAAACGTGTTAATGGCATGGAAGCTATCAACAAATGTATTATATGGAGAGAAACTGTGTTACAAACCTTTAATTTCAAGGAGCACCACTGCCCCTGTCAGCATCCAGCTACATACTGGCTGACTTTCTCTCTTGCCTGATAGTTTTAATCCATTCAGATTTGGAAGTCATCAAATGCTTGGAGAAATTGCTTCTCAGCCTTTTGGCTAAGATCAAGTGTAAGTACCTGGGGAGCCAGGAATGAGTGGGCCGAGCTTGAGGTACAGGTAAATGATTGTTTAATAACAGTTACTGTTTATTTCTGCAGCAGGCATGTAGCACTGACAGACACCCCATGTTGTTCTAGAAACCAAAATACAGCAGCCCAATAGCTCTGGAGGGGAAAATGGCATGTGAGTTGGGGGAGGCTGTGATTTCTGACATCATGGTCAGGAAAGCCTGGCAGAGAAACTGTGGACCGAGGCAGCTCAGGAGTTGGGTGCTGGTAATTGAGACAGCATCCAAGGCAGGGGGAGCAGTAGAAGTCTTGAGAAGTCCCGTCCCTCCCTCCTCGGTACCCATGGGAGATTGGGTCTGGGAACCCTGCACCTGGAGACACCAAAATTAATGGGTGATCAAGTCCATTACGTAAAATGGTGCAGTCTTTGCATGTAACGTAAGGGGATACTCCCACATGTTTTAAATCATCTCCACATTCCGTATAATACCTAATACAATGTTGATGCTGTGGTAGTAGTTTCAAGCACAGAGTAAATGCTCTCCCTCTCTGAGAGAGAGAGAGAGAGAGAGAGAAATAGAGAGGGGGGGGGGAGAGAGAGAGAGAGAGAGAGGGAGGAAGGGAGAGAGAGAAGGAGGGAGGGAGGGAGGGAGAGAGAGAGAGAGAATTGCCAGCATGAGGCAGGTTCAAGTCCTGCTATTAGAAATGGCTGGGATTTTAAAACAAATATTTTGGATCCATGTATAGACTATGGTGCCTTCTGGACTCGGAGAGTGGAGGGAGTGAGAGGCACCCCCAAGGGACAGCTGGGGGCTCTTTTGGACATTTTCTGTCGGTCAGCATTTCTGAGTGAGATTGTAGATCTGTAAGCAAAATGGTGCCTACCAGCTCTCCTGCAGAGTTTAACAGGAGCACGGGGGCCACCATGGGGAGTCAAGGCAAAAGTGGTGGCTGGAGAAGGAAGTTTAAAAGGGTCATGTCATTTCACTGAGTTTGAGATGTTTCCTTATGTCTAAGGGTGCTAATAGTTATCTCAATGTTTCAGCCAGTGATTAAACCAGGTACTAATTTTGTCTTTTGAAAGAAATATAATCATCACCACTTATCGGCAGAGAGTAAGTTTCAAGACCCCCAGGGGACATCGGTAACCTCACACAGTATCAAACTCTATATACACAATGGTTCTTCTATACAAACACACCTGTGATGCAGTCTACTGTATAGAGGCACAGTAAGAGATAGCTACTGCCTAAAAATAACAGGAAAGTGAAAGTGAAGTCGCTCAGTCGTGTGCAACTCTTTGCGACCCCATGGACTGCCGCTTATTACGCTCCTCTGTCCATGGGATTTCCCAGGCAAGAATTCTGGGCTGGATTGCCATTTCCTTCTTCACAGGATCTTCCTGACCCAGGCATTGAACCTGGCTCTCCCGAATTGTAGGCAGACACTTTACCATCTGAGCCACCAGGGAAGGTGTAATAATAACATAGAACAATTATAGCAATATACTTTTATAAAAGTGTTGTGAGTCTAGTCGCTATGTAAAATATACTACTGTACTAATTGAGCGATTTTTTTCACCCTAACTAAGCACTTACTACGCTCTGTGTCCATACCTTTTGCAGTTGGAGGTTTGACAGCAAAACTAACCCAGATTTATTTTCTCTTCTTCACATTCACCACAGATATTAGCAACCTCAGCATACATTGTTTCTTTCTCTTTTATATCAAATTGAGAACTTCGATCTTTTCACTGAAAGGTAGCACTTAATGGATTTTCTCTGGCATATGTCAATGGACAGCATCCCTCCACTTACGGTTTGGGGCCATTATTGAGTAAAGTAAGGATAACTTGGTCACAAGCCCCGTGGCATCTCAACAGTCATTGTGGTAACCGAGTGACAGACGCGTGGGATGTTCAGGACTAAGGAACGATTCACATTCTGGGCAGGAGGAAGCAGGATGGTGTGAGATTCCAATCACTCTCCTCAGAATTACCTGCAGATTAAAATGCATAAGTTGTATATTTCTGGAGTTTTCCATTTAATATTCTCGGTGACCAACTGAGGGTGACCTGAAACCACAGAGACTGACACCTGAGATCAGAGGGGATGACCTTGCCTGGTGATTGCTTTTAGGGGGAGAAAAACACTAGAAGGGGCCACTTGAAGCCACAAGTGGTTGCAAAATGGCCCATCTCTTCCCGTGTGAGGAAGCACAAGCACCACCACAACCCGAGAAAAAGACCGCCGTGTCCAAATCCAGAGGTGAGGACAATGACGATGCTGAGGTCATCTTTGTTGGAGTGGAGCACGTCAAGGAGGATGCTGAAACCTTCTTTGTCAGAGTGATTTCAACTTCAAAGCCAGTCATTTCTAATGTTTTGAACAGAGTGACCAGGGACTCATCTTCAAGAAGAATGAAGGACCACGTGAATCCGGATCCCTCCTGCAGGTGGCAACCTGCAAATCTGAGGACCCCAGCATCAGAGCCAGCTGCCGTATCACCAGTTTCTCAGTGTGTATGGGGAGGAAGAGGCTGTTCTATTATTTCGGAGCCTTCATCTAAACCTGATTGGAAAACGAGCTCGCCGGAAACTGTCCTTCACAATTCAGAATTGTTCTCTCTGCGGCCACCCTGTCTCTCTGGAGCCGTTTTCTCATTAGGAGGCAAGGATGAAAGCCCTCTTAATTCAAAGCGGTGTCCCACTTCAGATGTGAATTTTAACAGTGGGAATCCCAAAAGACCCAAACTCAGCGATGGAATCCCAGGGGGACCTGCCTCCACCATGGCCCCTCCAGGTATCTCTCCTGGAAAAACACGGTTATGACCTTGGAAGATTCCCCGACCTCACCGAGCCATGTGCATGGTGGGGCATCATTTTCACGGACTCGCACCAATGGCCAGGCATGCTTCCGTCTTATGGATCCAGAAGGAACATGTAGTTTGTCAGGCCTGGAGAAAATGGACTTTCTGACTCTTGCACGTCAGAGCAAGACTGTTGATCCCATGAAAGTAAATCTGGGATCAAATTCACTGATGAGAGTAAATGTTATTTGATGGCTTTTACTTTGGAGCATACAAGAGACGGCACCAGAACAGAAGACTCACACAGCCTTCAAATGCCTCAGCTGCTTGAGTCTTCTAAAATATGTCAAGTTTATGACCCACCTGAGGAACCATCTGGAGCTTGAGAGGCAGAAGGGTGACAGCTGGGAAACCCACACTACCTGCCAGCACTGCCACCGCCAGTTTCCCACCTCGTTCCAGCTGCAGTGTCGCATGGAAAGTGTCCCTGCTTCCTGGGAGCCCTCCACGGTCTGTAATATCTGTGAATTGTCCTTCAAAACAGATCAGGTTCTCTTACAGTACCTGAAGGACAGTCACAAACCTGGCAAAATGCCCTATGTCTGCCGTGTTTGCAGTTACAGATTGTCAGCTTTTGCCAATGTAGAGGCGTATTTTAGAACATGGCATGGAAACATGAACAATTTGTTTGTCTGGTTTGCCTCAAAATGTTCAAATAGGTGACATCCTTTGTAAATCACGCTCAGAGGAACTGCAACAGGAGGGTCTTTCCATGTTGCAAGTGCTGGCTACAAAGTTTGAACGTGAAGGAAAAGACCGAGCACCAAACCAAGAATCATCAGTCATTCAAACAGCCAGAGAACTTACCAGGGTTGCCTCCTGATACAGAGGTCATGATCCAAAGTTCAGTTCAGCTGGGACTGAGAGAGACAGCATCCATCATTGTGAGGAACACTGACTCCCAAGTGCCACCCAGAAAACACACAAAAAAGATTGACTACGAGCACAAAATATTCCAGACATGCTGCAGCATGGGATCTGGCTAAAAAATTATGTTCTACCCACCTCCAGAAATTCAGAAAAGCCCCATTGAGGTTCAGCCAGCTGTACATAAAGACCCTGCCTGGCTTTTGTTGTTCAGTTGCTCAGTCGTGTCTGACTCCCTGCGACCCCATGAACTTCTGTATGCCAGGCTTCCATGTCCATCATCATCCCCTGAAGCTTGCTCAAACTCATTCCGTTGGGTTGCTGATGCCACCCAATCATCTCATCCTCTGTCATGCCGTCTGCTGCTGCCTTCAATAGTTCCCAGGATCAAGGGTTTTGTTTTGTTTTGTTTTGTTTTCCCAATGAGTTGACTCTTCCCTTCAGGAGGCCAAAGTATTGGAGCTTCAGCATCAGTTTTTCCACTGAAGATTCAGGGTTGATTTCCCTTCGGATTGACTGGTTGGATCTCCTTGCAGTCCAAGGGACTCTCAAGAGTCTTCTCCATTCTCCAGCACCACAGTTTGAAAGGATCCATTCTTCAGCACTCAGCCTTCTTTATGGTGCAGCTCCTCCATCTGTACCTGACTCCTGGAAAAACCATAGCTTTGACTTTATGGACGTTTGTTGGGAAAGTAATGTCTCTTTCTTTTAAAACACTGCCTAGCTTTGTCACAACTTTTCTTCCAAGCAGTGAGCATCTTTTAATTTCGTGGCTGCAGTCACCATCTGCAGTGATTTTGGAGCTCAAGAAAATAAATTCTGTCACTGTTTCCATTGTTTCTTCATCTATTTTCCATGAAGTGATGAGACCTTTGCCTGTGTGAACCACAACAAACTCTGGAAAATTCTTAAAGAGATGGGAATACCAGACCATCTGACCTGCCTCCTGAGAAATCTGTATGCAGGGCAAGAAGCAACACTTAGAACTGGACATGGAACAAGCGACTGGTTCCAAATAGGGAAAGGAGCACGTCAGGATTATATACTGTTGCCCTGCTTATTTAACTTAAACGCAGAGTACATCATGAAAAACACTGGGCTGGATGAAGCAAAATCTGGAATCAAGATTGCTGGAGAAACAGCGACAACCTCAGATATGCAGATGATGTCACCCTAAGGGCAGAAAGTGAAGAGCCTCTTGATGGTGGCAAAAGAGGAGAGTGAAAGGCTGGCTTAAAACTCAAATTTCAAAAGACGAAGATCACAACGTCTGGTCCCATCACTTTATGGCAAAGAAATGGTGAACAACTGAAAATAACAGCACGTTTGATTGTCTTGGACTCCAAAATCACTGTGGATGGTGAATGTAGCCACAAAATCAAAGGAAGCTAGCTCCTTGGAAGAAAGCTATGGCAAATATAGACAGCATTAAAAAAGAAAAAAAAAAAAGCTAAGGCATCACTCTGCTGACCAAAATTCTTATAGTCAAAGCTATGGTGGTTCAGACAGTAAGGAATTCACTTGCAATGTGGGAGACCTGGGTTCATTCATGGGAAGGACATCCCTGTAGTCCGGTGGAATTACTCGGTGCTCCCAGATTAGGGCGTCCAAGTTCATTCCTTGGTCAGGGCATTAGATCCCACATACTGCAACTAAAAATACCACATGTGACAATTAAAATCCCTGCTCCCACATGCTACAATGAAGATTGAAGGGTCCTTGTGCTGGAACTAAAAACAAGCACAGCCAAGTAAATGAACAAATATTTGAAAGAAAGAAAGAAAGAGGTATGAGAATTCCCTGTTGCTTCAGTGGTTCGGACTTGATGCTTTCACTGTCAATGGCCAGGTTCAACACCTGGTTGTGGAACTAAGATCCCACAGCTTCTGTGGCATGACCAAACAAAACCCCAGAAAGATAACTGAGGAGTACAGAACTCCCAAAGTTTGAAAATGAAGCAATGACACTGCACACAGGCTGAGGATAGAGTAAGGATTGCCAGGAACCCAAAGTGCAAAAGCGGCACCTCTGCAATTCACAAGCCTCTTTAATGTTGTGGTTTAGGCTTCTCCTTCTCCTGCTTCTGAACCTAAATAACTTATTGCTCCTAAGAGAAATTGTTATGGGAAAAACATTATTTGAACTGAATGATAGTGAAAATAGCAAATTTTTGAGACAGAGCTAAAGCAGTTTCATGTGTTAATATGCATCACATTTGAAAAGAAGAAAGGTTGGAAAAACAATGACCTAAGTCAGTGCTATTCACAGACCTTTCTGCAGCAGTAGAAAACATTTTCATAATTGTTACATGTATTCCCTCATAAGGGCGATCAGCTTTTCACATATATAAATGCTTATGTTTCTTTTCTTTTCTGTGAGGTGTTCTGTTTATATCCTTTATCTGTATATTCAATGGAGTGTTCATCAGGCAGGGTTTGTTTTTTTTTTTTTTTTTTTTTTGCCTTGCTGTAAGGATTAAGGGATCTTAGATCTTCAACCAGGGATTGACTCTCTGCCCCCTGCAGTGGAAGCGCAAATCTCTAATAACCCGATCACTAAGGAATTCTCAATAAAATATATTTTCTATGTCCGTGTCTAATATGCCACTAGCACCAACTGGGAAACCTATTATCTTTACCTTAATTAATTTAACATTAAAAGATATGGCTAGAAGGACCAGATCTTCCTTACAAAGGAGTTTCAATTAACTTGTATACTCAGGAATTTGTGCATATCTTCGATAGTTTCCTCAAGATGAGATTCCATGCCCCTCCCTAAATGTAGGCTGTGTTTAGCGGCTTGTTTCCAAGAACAGAATATGTCAGCAGGAAGGAGACAACTTTATAGCAGACGAACTAGTGGTAGGTCATATTGATAGTATGAATCCTTGATGGGAGATGATGAGAAAGATATTTTGCCTTGGAGGTACAGTTCTAAAATTATATAAACCCCAGGGCAATCAGGAGAAACATCCCAAACCCATATAGAGAGTCATTCTGCAAAATGCCTGTCCCTGAAGGACTCCTGAAAACTGTCAAAAGTCTTGAAAAACAAGGAAAGTTTAAGAAACTGCTATAGACCAGAGTAAGCTAAGGGAGGTATCTGTAGCTTTTTGCTCTATATTCTCATGCAGTTCAGTATCCTATATGGGACTATGAAACTAGGAAAGAACATTTGTGGAAAAACTGGTAAAATTTGAGAAAACCCTGGAACTTAGTTAAAGGTACCCTACTGAAAGTTGCTGGAATAATTGTGAAGCATAAAGGAAGTCATTTCACATACATACATTTCAGACATTGCAAGTGTTTTCTCTACACAACACCCACTTCATTTTGACTTCACGGAGATGGAAATCTGAAGTACGGCATACTTAACGGAAATCTTCGAATACAAAGGATCAATAATATTTAGACTGTGTCATCTGACTATAATGCAATAATGAGAAATTGACCAAGAAACATCTTTGAAAATGCCATTCACTTGGAAAATAGAAATAACTATCTTAACACATAACATATATCTCTATGGAATTTTCATGCAAGAATCCTGGAGCAGATTGCCATTATTTTCTCCAGGGGATCCTCCTGACCCGGGATCGAACCCAGGCCTTTTGTGTCTCCTGCATTGGCTGGAAAGCGATTTACCAGTTGAGTGACCAGGGAAGCCCATGCAACATTTAGGCTTATCTTTAGAAGAGAATATTAGGATATACTCGGACGTGAATGATAATGAACAGTCTATTCACAAAAATTGTGGGACACAGTTAAAGTTGTACGGAGAAACAATGGAAAGAGTAACAGACTTTATTTTCTTGGGGTCCAAAATGATTGTGGATGGTGAATGCAGCCATGAGCTTAAAAGATATGTGGCCCTTGGAAGAAAAGCTATGACAAGCCTAGACAGCCTATTAAAAAGCAGAGACATTTCTTTGCTGACAAAGTCCATCTAGTCACAGCTATGGTTTTTCCTACAGTCATGTATAGATGTGACAGCTGGACCGTAAAGAAGGTGGAGTGCCGAAGAACTGATGCTTTTGAACTGTGGTGTTGAAGACTCTCGAGAGTCCCTTGGACAGCAAGATTCAACCAGTCAATCCTAAGGGAAATCAACTCTGAATATTCACTGGAAGGACTGATGCTGAATCTGACGATCCAATAGTTTGGCCACCTGATGGGTAAAGCCAACTCATTGGAAACCACCTTGATGCTGGGAACGACTGAGGGCAGGAGAAGAAGTGGGTGGCGATGGATGAGATGTTCGGATGGTATCACCAACTCAATGGACATGAGTTTGAGTAAACTCCAGGAGACAGTGAAGGACAGGAAAGCCTGGTGTGATGCATGCAGTCCATGGCATTGCAAAGAGTCCAACATGACTGAGGGATTGAACAACAACAACAAATTAAGGTAACTTTATAGCATTAGATACAAGAGAAATGAGAGTTATAAACAGTTATCTCAAAAAGTTGTAAAGATGAGCAACAGAACAAACTTATAGCGATGTGAAGGAATGAAATTAGGAAAGAATGAAAAATGAATATAATAGAGAAGAAAATAATGTAACAAAACCAAAACTTTATCCTCCCATAGGAGATCTCAACGGTCTACTAGGAGACTTCCAGCAGCACAGGGCATTTAAAAAAGACTCTGTGAAGGGCCAAAAAAGAAATATTTTAGGCTTTGCGAATATGATCATTGGCGATTAAGTTTTCAGCCATAGACAACAACGAAAGAAACTGGCAAGTCCCTGTTCCAAATTTAAGGACTCCGAAAACTGAATTTCACACAATTTCCACGTCAGAAAATAAAAGTCTTTTCGGTTTTCCTCAGCCATTAAAAGTGTAAAGCTCTAAAATTAAAAAGAAGAAGAAGAAGAAAAAGTAAAGCTCATTCTCAGCTCACAATAGACAGTGCAAAAACAGGGGCAGGCTGCCCTGCCTTGATTGAAATGTAATTCCAAGAGGAGGGGAGCCAAGATGCACTGTAAGGTCAAGTTCCTTAAGCAAAGAACTGGCTTAAGGGAGGTCACACCTGAGGGCTGTGAGTGCCGGACACCATCACTGGACTCCCCTGGTAGACTCGGAGGCCGTTCTCAGCCCTGTGCCCAGGCGACTGTGCCATCTGTTTTTTCTTTCTTCGCGTTTGGTGAGCTGAGCAATCTTGACCCAACACTCTTGAGATTCAGATTCAGCCTGACCACGCCCACAGAGGGTGCTTTTACGGGGTGGGGGGAGGGGGTGGGTGTCCATCGCACGCGCATGCGCCCAACTCGGCCTGGCGGCCAATCAGATTGCAGGAGCCGACACCTGGCAGCCAATCATCGGAGGCAGCCCGCTCGCCTGTAGGAGGAGCTGAGGCGGCGCCCCTGACCTGAGGAGGCCTCATCCCCTCAGGCTCGCCTCCTCAGGCTTGATCCGGGAACTGCATAAGGCAGGTGAGCAGCAGGCAGTTCTGTCTCCTCCGTCAACGGGGGCTGGTAAGGACTGGAGCGTGGTTCAGCCAAAGCGGTGCCTGACGGCTAAAGGGAGGGTTTCTCGGGTCCCCACTCTCACGAAGCCTTGCTCGGTGGGGCGGCTGGTGAGGGCCCGCGGGCCCTCAAGAGGGAGCGTGCGGCAGGACCCACAGGCCTCAGGCTCCTTTCGCCCTCTCTCCTCTCTAGTCTGGGTGGGCTCAGCTCTCCAGCAGCTTTCCGGCCCGGGGGTTGGGTGGGACAAGCCAGCTCCAGGAAAGGGCCTCTTAGGCCCCTGGCCCCGGGCACCACCCCCAGCTCTCCTGTGGAACCTAATGATTTAAACACACACACACACACAAATCTTCACGGCCCAACCTGGTCCTGCACCCAGGCTTAGTCAGGCGAGCACAGCAAAAAAAAAAAAAGGAAAAAAATCGATCTAGTGGCCTCTTCACTGCCCTGGTGCTTTGGTCGTTTTCCTGTTTCCTCGGCCTCTCCTCAGACTCCAGGGCTGCCCCGTCCCTGGGGGCCCCGAGATTCAGGCCTTTGGTTCGGAAGTTGGCAGATGAGGTATTTGTTTGTTTGTTACTGAGAGAAGGGAGGTGGGAGGAAGAAGCTCAGGGCAAAGGAGTTCAATCACTTGGTCTGGTTGAGTGTGAGACGCCTGGTCAGCATCCATAGGGTAGGACCAGGTAGGGCCTGGGGGGATAGAATGTTCCCAGAACAGGGGACTCACCCTGGCTTTTTCCTGTGCTTGTCCCCAGGATGTGACCGTGTGCTGCCTGGGAGGTCTCAAGCGCTCAGGATTTCAGTGGGCCCCTGAGGTAAGGTGACAGACATCTTTACAACAAGGGACAAAGTTGTGGCTTTCTTACATTGTGTTTTTCTCCTTTCATTCGTCGGCTGACACGTTGCTGTTGAGAGAGAGTATTCCTGATTGGGGATTACCTGACCCTGATTGCGGGTGCTGACTTCAGGGCCATCATGGTTTCAGGTTTGCAGCTTTCTGAGTGGCAAGCTTAAAAACAGGCAGGGTGACTTGCTTTCTCCTGCCTTCTTGAAAGAAAAAAAGTAAGAGCACCATGGATCTTAAGCTGTGTAGAGCTGACTCCTACCACTTGGTGAGGCTAAAGTGGGGCAATGCACATATCCTAAGGTTTTAGCTAGCAAAGCAAAGCAATGCAGGTGTGGGGGTTCCCTGGTGGCCTGGTGATTAGGATTTTGGGCTTTCACTGCAGTGGTCTGGATTCAGTCTCTCGTCAGGGAGCTGGGACCCCACAAGCCAAACAGCATGGCCAAATGAATGAATGAATCCAGTGGTTCATTCAGAGAAAATATCCTGTGATTTAACATGTTCACGTGAGATTACTTGCTCATTTCTGTACCCTTAAGGGCTTTTCTTCATTAAGTAAGTGAACTCCATTGGATGGGGGTGAGGCACCATCTGAGTTCGTTTCATGCGAGTAAACAAGATCATAGGAAGCTCTATGCCCAGCCACTTGTGCCTACAGCTGTGTTGTATACTTATCTTGCTGGTACAGCTTTGAACTTCAGAGCATGTTTTGTTTTGGTCACAACATGTGGCTTCATAGGATATTAGTTCCCCAGCCAGGGATCGAACACAGGATCCTGGCAGTGAGAGGGCTGAGTCCTAACCAAACCACTGTACTGCCAGGCAACTCCTGTGTTTCAGTGCTTTGGATAGGGGTGTGTGTGTGTGTTTGTGTGTGTGTGTGTGTGTGTGTTTTGATTTTTGCTATATTTATAGGAGAACTGTTCTGTGTGTAAGTATGATGGGAATGGTATTAGAACTTGAAATGTTAGTGTTGTACATATGATCTCAAAATGGAATAGTTTGAAAGAACTTACCACTTGTTATCTCTTGGCCTAGGATCTCTCCTGAGGTAGTAGTCAAGCTTTTGTCTGGCTTGGCAACCTCTGAAGACTTAGCTTGTTGAATCTTAGCTCTCTCACTTGTCTGTACTCTTGAAGCCTCAGTTCCTCCTTCTGTGGGCCTCTCCAAGGGGCTTATCGTGTGGAGGCTGCTGTCTTTACTCAGAATGAGTGATTCAGGAAAGTGCTTGCACCCATGATAAAGTGCAGGGTTTTTTTGAGATGTTACACATCTGCGCTTGTGTATTTGCTTAGTCTAACAGGTCTACCCTGTGATAGATTGAGAGAGAACTGCGCAGGGGTGGGAATATCAGGAGATTGAATTCGCTTGAAGGCTGGTTACCATACCCTTTAATCCACTATGCCAGCCTTTTTTTCACATGATCTCAGCTCTGTCAATGTGAGCAAATTATGTGGCTTGTGTACCCTTCTTGTGTGCTGCTACTGCTGCTAAGCCGCTTCAGTCGAGTCTGACTCTGCAGTCTCATGGACAGCCACCCACAAGGCTACCCCTTTTCTGGGATTCTCCAGGTGAGAATGCTGGAGTGGGTTGCCATTTCCTTCTCCAGTGCATGAGAGTGAAGTCGCCCAGTCGTGTCCAACCCTTCGAAACCCCATGGACTGCAGCCTACCGGGCTCCTCCGTCTGTGGGATATTCCAGGCAAGAGTACTGGTGTGGGTTTCCATTGCCTTTTCCAGCTTGTGTGCTCTTGTGGTTTGATGTACTCAATTCTTAATCTGCTCATTTCTGGACCTACTCATTTCTTGATATTCTAGCAAGTCTCCTCTTTGTCCTCCTGGATTAAGGTTTCTGTTTCTCTGGATGGTTCCCATCAGCAAACAGACTGACCATAATGTGACCTGTCGTTAAAAATCCATCTTTTGGTGACACCTCCTGCTTCTGCTGCTTTTATTTCATATTTGCTTATGATAGACCTCTGCAGAGTTGTTCCTAGACTTTGTTATCTCGAGTTCTCTCATTTTCCTATAAAGCCACTCTTGGCAAGGCCACTAGTGAATTTCAAATGAATAACTCAGGGGTCAATTTTTAGTTGTTATTTTATTTAATTTATTGGCAGCCTTTACCAGAGTGGTTCATTTCCTCCTCCCTGAAAAAAAATGTTTCACTTGGATTACAGAGTGCTTCTCTTTCATGCTTGTCTTCCACCTACAGTTCTCCCACATACATTATGTGACCTTTGTGTCCGGATTTATTCAGATGTCATATTTTCTTTTTAAATATTTATTTATTTAGCTATGTGGCATGTGGGATCTTAGTTCCCAGCCCAGGGATGGCCCCTGTGGAGAGTCTTAAACCCTGGATCTCCAGGAAAGTCCCCTCGTTGGTGTACTTTCAAGATTCATCTTTTTCATGCTTGTATAGCAGTGAATGTTTTTGTTTTATTTTTATGGCTGAATATGGTATATGAATATGGTAAATGGCTTCCGTGCAGTCCATTTTGAGCATATACCACAGTTTGTTTATCCATTCGTCAATGAATGGATAATACGTGGATGGTGTACTCTTTGTGACTATTGCGAGTAATGTTGCTGTGAACACTGATTTTGCATGGACTGAACATTTTCAGTGTTGGTGCATATATACAAAAGAGGGAAATTCCTGGATCATATCTCTACTCTACATTTAATTTTTGAGGTACTGTCCAACCACTTTTGCAAGAGTGGTTGTACCATTTTACAGCAATTACCTCAACAATATCATGAAGATTCCTTTTCTCCACATCCTCTGCAGCACTTGTTATTATTCGTCCTTTTGATTGGGTGTGAAGTAGTATGGGTGTGAAGTAGTATCTCGGTGAAACTGATTGACATTTTGCTCGGGTCTTCCCTGGTGGCTCAGAAGAGAAAGTGTCTGCCTGCAAGGTAGGAGACCTGGCATCAATTCCTGGGTGGGGAAGATCGCCTTGAGAAGGAAATGGTAATCCACTGCAGCACTCTTGCCTGGAAAATCCCATGAACGGAGGAGCCTGGTAGACTACAGTCCATGGGGTTGCAAAGAGTCGGAAATGTCTGTTCAAATTCTTTTCCTGGTTGTTAAATGCTTTTCTGTTTTTAATCGTTGTAGAAAACATCTAACTTAAACTTTTACCATTTTAACCATTTTTGCATGCTAAGTATTTTGCACACTTTCATCAGCCTTTTGGAGAAAGAAATGGCAACCCACTGCAAATCTGATGGAGAAGGGAACGTGGTGAGCTTTAGTCCATGGGGATGCAAAGTTGGGCACAACTGAGTGACTAAGACATATACACACACGTAGTCACAGTGTTGATTTGTTTTTGTTGCATTGTTTAGCTGTGTTGTGCAGCTTGTATGACAGTTCCCTGGTTGAGGATCATACCCAGGCCCCTGATAGGACACTGTGGAGTCCTAACCTCTGAACTACCAGGGAATTCCTTATCACATTGTTATGAAACAGATCTCTACACCTTTACAGCTTGCAAAATCGAAACTCTGTACCCATCACCTGTCCCATTAAACAGCAACTCTTCTTTTCTTGCCCGTTGACCTAGACCATGGACTCCATCGTTCTTTTTTGTTTCCTTTCTATTGCTTGACTGTGTTAGCTATTTCATGCAAGTAGAAACTTACAGTATTTGTCTTTTTGTAGGACTGGTTTATTGCATTTGGCTTGATGTCTGAAATGATCATGCATGTTGTAGCATGTGACAGAATTTTCTCTATATGGCTAAATAATATTTCATTATGTGTATATATCACATTTGATGGCCATTTCGATGCTTCCACCTCTTAGTTGTTGTGCTTCGTGCTGCTGTGAGCACGGCTCTGCAGATATCCCAAGACCCCATGTTAACTTCTTTTGATTTTATATCCTGAAGTGGAATTGCTGAATCATGTATCAGGTCTAGTTTTTTAGTATTTTGAGGAGCCTTTAAACTGTTTTCTGTAGCAGTTGCACCATTTTAAAATGCATCTATAACACACAAGGATCCAATTTCTGTATGTGCTTGCCAACAGTTGTCCTTTCCTTTCCTTCATATGTAAACACACACATATGCACATACAATTTTTTCATACCCTGTTCCATGATTGTTTATCACAAATTATGAATATAGTTCCTTGTGCTATACAGTACGCTCTTATTTCTCTCTTGTATATATTATAGTTTGCATCTGCTAATCACCAGCTCCCAATCTGTGCCTACCCCTACTTTCCCCTCTTGGGAATCACATAGTGTGCTCTCTATGTCTGTGAGTCTGTTTCTGTTTCATAGATAAGTTCATTTGTGTCATATTTTAGAGTCCATGGAAGTGATGCCATATGATATTTGTCTTTCTCTCCTTTTTATTATTTTTATTTTTACTTTATTTTATTTTACAACACTGTGTTGGTTTTGCCATCCATTGACATGAATCCACCACAGGTGTACAGAAGTTCCCAATCCTGACCCCCCTCCCACCTCCCACCCCATATCATCTCTCTGGATCATCCCTGTGCACCAGCCCCAAACATCCTGTATCCTGCATCAAACATAGACTGGCGACTACCTTACATGATAGTGTACATGTTTCAGTGCTATTCTCCCAAATTATCCCACCCTCTCCCGCTCCCTCAGAGTCCAAAAATCTGTTCTATACATCTGTGTCTCTTCTGCTGACTGTCATGCACGGTTATCATTACCATCCTTCCAAATTCCATATATATGTGTTAGTATACTGTATTGGTGTTTTTCTTTCTGGCTTACTTCACTGTGTATAATCGGCTCCAGTTTCATCCGTCTCATTAGAATTGATTCCTATAAAGTGTGCAAGCAATAAATGCTGGAGAGGGTGTGGAGAAAAGGGAACCCTCTTACACTGTTTGTGGGAATGCAATCTAGTGCAGCCACTATGGAGAACATTGTGGAGATTCCTTAAAAAATGGCAAATAGAACTGCCATATGACCCAGCAATCCCACCGCTGGGCATACACACTGAGGACACCAGAATTGAAAGAGACACATGTACCCCGGTGTTCATCGCAGCACTGTTTATAATAGCCAGGACATGGAACAACCTAGATGTCCACCAATAGATAAATGGATCAGAAAGCTGTGGTACATATACACAATGGAGTATTACTCAGCCATTCAAAAGAATATATTGTCTTCCTCTTTCTGACTTCCTAAGTATTCTTTTGAATGCTAGTGTAGATTCAAGTATTTACTCAACAACATTTGTTGCTACAGTGTAAAATGTGGTTGACTTTTAAAATATTTGTCTTCTATTCTGCAAGCTTTATATTAATTCTAATACTTGTGTTTTCTTCAAGATTTTCTATATACAAAGATATGTTATCTCCAATATTTTGATTTTTCCTTTCCATTCTGAAAGCGGTTTTTTGTTTTTTCATTGTGTTGTTTTTTTTTTTTTTAAACTAGAGCAACAATTCTCTTTTGTTACCTGATTGCTCTGGTTGTAAAACTGCCAGTATAATGTTGAGCCAAAGTGTGTAATAGACTTCCTTGTGTTGTTCCCAGTCTTAGAGGGAAAGCTTTCAGTTTTTCATTCTTAAGTATGATGTTAGCTGTGGGTCTTTTTACAGGTGCCCTTTGATTGAGAAAGTTCTCTTCTCTTCTTAATTATTAAGTGTTCTTTTAACCCTGGTTATGAAAAGGTGCTAGATTCAAGGAAATGCTTTTTCTTCAGGCAGATGTGTTATTGGTTTTATTGTTTTAAAATGGCATAATGTTGATTGACTTTCCTATAATGAACCAACTTTGCATACCTCCCTAAATCCCACGTGATCATGGTATACAGTCTTTTTTATATGCTGTTGAATTTTGTTTGCCAGTATTTTGTTGAGGACTCTTTCACCTGTATTCATGAGGGATATCAGGTGTGTGTGTGTGTGTGTGTGTGTGTGTGTGTGTGTGTGAGTGATAGCTCTGTCTGATATTGGTATGAGAGAAAATCTGGCATCACTTTGCCTGCTATGTGGGGAAGAGACATGTGGCATAAAGGATGAAGCATTGTTGGATTGAAGTTTAGCCAGGATTAGAGGGAGAAATTTAGGATATATCAGTGTGGAATTGGGGTGAGATTATCAAAGAGAGCACATTCTCCTTTTCCTAGGCCTGAGTTAAGTGCTTGACATTGAATTATGCTGTTTGTTAACTAGGTATAGATAGATTATGCTTTGAATTTGCTACCTATTTTGTTTGTTAACATTTATGAAATTAGAATTTGTGGATCGGTTGTAATGTGCATTTAAGATACATTTTCTTCCATTTTTACTACAAAACAAGATGCCGTTGAATAGCTGATGCCTTTTAAAAAAGCTGTTAACCTTAAGTCTAAGAAATAAGCATGTTTGTCTTTAAGATACAGAAACACATTTAAAAGTTACAAATTTGCTCAAGAAGATGCAACTGGTGTGTGGTTAAGTTAGAATTCCAACTTAATGTCCTTTGACTCCAAAGTCCATGCTTCTAAACGCTGTAGAACAGTGCTTTTGTAAAAATACTCTCCTTTACATGTGATTTCACCTAATGATGAGTATGGCGGTTTTTTTTTTTATTTTTCCTCTTTATTTTTTGAAATAGAAGAGGTTAAAGTGAACATGCGACAAAGCTATGACTCTAGAGCCATGTAGACTTGTAGTCGTAGTTTTTTCAGCTGTCATTGAGTCTGGTTGACACTCAGTGTCTTTGTCTGTAAGATAAGGGTGTGTATAAGTACTCTAGAGTTTTGGAGATAATCAAATAGCCCATTTTTCTGTACTTAACTAATCTGTAGTATGTTTACACTTAGGTGGCAGTTTGTATAAAGGAAGCACTGGGACTTGTGGCCGCACCCTCTAAGAATAAAAAAGTATTAAAAATATGGAACTCCCATCTATGTTACGTGAAGAAGAACAAGAGCCAGAAGTACGGAAAAGGGAGGGAGACACGAAACAAGTGGATGATGATGATGATGATGATGAAGTGATCTTGGTTGGAGTGGAACATGTAAATGACGATGCTGACGAGATCTTTGTTGGGATGAGCTCAGCTTCAAAACCAGTCGATTCAAACATACTGAACAGAGATACCCCAGGTTCTTATTCAAGGAGAAAAAGGTATGGTCACTTCAGGAAAGGTAACACTCACAGATTACAGCCTGTGAGTCATGTGACTCCTACATCAGAAGCAAAGACTGTCTTGCCAGTGTCTGACTCTGACTCAAGATCAACAGGTAGTCCTATTATTATTGAACCTCCGTCTCAAGCTGATTATAAAAGTATTTCACCACAAATAGTGCCTGATTGCTTTTCGAAGGAGTTATGTTCTTCTTTGATTACTTTCACAAGTTCATTGTAGCATTCAGTAGAAACAGCAGTTTCTGCAGGAGATATGAATAAAAGTCCTCATGTATCAAAGCGAGTTTCCCCTTGTGAAACAAATCGCAGAAATCCCAGAAGGCCTAAACTCAGTGATGGCATTGTAGGGGAACATTCTTTAGGTTTTTCCCCGTCAGGTTTTTTTCATACAGAGACCACTCAGCAAAGCACACCAGACCGTGTCCATACCTCACTAAGCCATGTTCAGAATGGAGAACCTTGTCCAACACCTTTTCCAAAGGACAGTGTTCATTGCAAGCCTGTAAGACCTTTAGGGGAAAGTGGACGGACAAAAACTGATTTTCCAAGTTTGGCAAGTCCAAACAAAATTGATGATCCCACAGAAGGAAATCTGATTGTGTTACTTCGTGACTTCTACTATGGCGAGCATCAAGGAGTTGGGCAGCCAGAACCGAAGACCCACACGGCGTTTAAATGCCTCAGCTGCTTGAAAGTTCTAAAAAATGTCAAGTTTATGAATCACATGAAGCACCATTTGGAACTTGAGAGGTAGAGAGGTGACAGCTGGAAAACCCACACCACCTGCCAGCACTGCCTCCGCCAGCTTCCTACTCCCTTCCAGCTGCAGTGTCACATTGAAAGTGTCCACACGCCCCAGGAGCCCTCCGCAGTCTGTCACATCTGTGAGTTGTCCTTTGAGACAGATCAGGTTCTCTTAGAGCACATGAAAGGCAATCATAAGCCTGGTGAAATGCCCTATGTATGCCAGGTTTGCAGTTACAGATCATCATTTTTTGCAGATGTGGATGCACATTTCAGAGCCTACCATGGTAACACCAAGAATTTACTTTGCCCGTTTTGTCTCAAAATTTTTAAAACTGCAACAGCATACAGCCGTCATCATCGAGGGCACTGGGAAAAGAGTTTTCACCAGTGTTCCAAATGTCGGCTACAGTTTTTAACTTCCAAAGAGGAAAGGGAGCACAAGACCCAGTGTCTTCAAATGTTTAAGAAGCCTAAGCAGCTAGAAGGATTGTCTCCTGAAACAAAAATTGTTATTCAGGTATCACTGGGACCCCTTCAGCCAGGATTGGTGGAAGTAGCATCCATTACTGTGAACACATCTGACTTTGAAACATCACCCCCCAAATCTAAAAGGAGGAGGTCAAAAAAAGAAAAAAAATAGTTAAGTCTGCCTTCAGTAAGTCTGAAGCCAGTATTTCAGTCAAAGTTAAAAATCCCATTAAAAACAAAAAGATCAACTTATAGCATTATTCAATAATATCAAATATAGGGAAACCGATGGGTAATTTATGTGATTTTGTTTTAAATAGAGGAAGTACAGTTTTGTTTGATCTGCATATTGAGATGTTATTTAAAAATCTATGATCTGTTTTTCGTGTAATTGTCTTAACATGTAAAAAGGATGTGTGCATGTGTCTGTGAGAGAGAGAGAATGAGAGAAGTGGAGAAAGGAAAAGTAAGAACCTATTTTGGTATTTGATGTTACTTGTAAGTTCGAAAGCTCTCCTAAACATATAATCTGTAGCGTGTTTTAGCAACGTAATTTTGAACTGTTTTCATGCCTTGAAGATCTCAGTATCAGCTATATAGCCAGATCTGAATGTCACTCTCTGAAGTGCCTCTTGGGCTGATCTAAGATAACCTGGCTGTGAAAGCGTGCAGTGGAGGTTGATGGAGAAGCTACAATGTGAGTTTGGACCAGACACGGGATTTAATCAGTGAAGAGCTGTGGCTTCTTGTCCCAGCTGAGGAAGAGGCATACATTCACTGCAGGCACAGAGCCAAGGGAGAAGGAACACTGTCTCAGAGTGCTTTTACCTAGCCCAGGGACATCTCAAGGATGCAAGCCGTTAAAATGCCTGTGTTTGGTGAGAGACGCTGGCAAGCATGAAGCAGGCCCTGTGTAGCACTGACTGCAGTTGGAGAAGCAGAGATAGTTAATAGAATGAGACCTGGTGCCTGTGGACCTCCTGTTGAGTGAGCAAAAGGGGGATTTGATTCATTCTGTCCCCTTTCCCATTTGGCTGGCCTGTAGTCACAGTGAGGTCGGCATATCTGTGTCAGACACAGTAGCAAAGCAAGTTAAAATTCCCAAAGGAAAAAGAGCCTTGACGTCCACTTTGATTTGCGCTGGACCCATAGATGTAACTGAAAAGGATCAAACACAGGAAATCTGTTCAGCTTTTGAATTGGGCTAAATTGAGTTCTCTTACCCTTAAGCTACAGTGGAGTTGTCCAAGAATGGTAAATATAGTGGATAAAAATAGTCCGGGGTGATTAAAGCCTTTTTGGAACTCTTCCTTCCATTTTCCAGTTACATGTGTCTTACCGAGTTGACCATGTGAAGATTTCGGTTCTGTCGTATCTTGCCTTGGACACGAATGTAGTACAGTTAACTGTGAATTCTTTGCATGTGTCATTTCCCATTGTATCAAACTAATTGAGTTTCCGTCTTTCTTGACACAGTCTGATGTGCAAGAATTGTCTCATGTATTTCAGTAATTATCAGGTCATAGAGTTATCCTTCCTCTAATCTATCCAACCATCTAATCTGTGATTATACTTGTGGAAACCTTCTTTCTTGCGGTCTCCAAGGGCTCTTTCACAGACCTTGGGGTACCCTCTAAGTATTGGTTCCTGAACATCAGCACACTTGGCTGCCTCTGTAGGTTCCTGGAGTTGAGTCTCCTCCTGGAGTTGAATGTCACCCCTTCTCCACTTCTGGCACGGATACCTAGCAATCTCTGTGCACCATTCCAGGAAGCTGGGATCCTGTCTGTAGACCTATGCCAGGAGCAATCTCTCCGTTTCCTCTTCCTTTCTCCTCCTCTTTGTCTCTCCCCACTCTCCCCAGTCCTCAATTTCTTTAAGTCCTCTAAGCTTTCACAAAATGCTGGAAAGAGATCATCACCAAGCGGTTAGCATCCTTCTCAGAACTGAAGAGGAAGGACTACAGATGATGAAGCTGTAGTGAATCTGTTGTCTCCATTTTAGGTAATTTTGTGAGTGTAAATTCAAATTCAAATAAATTGTGTTTATTTACTCAGAGCATGATTGTTTTCTTTGCACTTTGAATTCTTTACTAGGCCTTTCTTGTTAGTTTATTTGGGTCAAAGCACTTTGCTAAGTGTCAGCTGAAACCACTTTTAGGTGTATAAAGAGTGTGTGTGTGTTCTGGTCTCAGGTGAAAACTCTCTGTATAAATAAATATGCAGACTATTGCATTTGTATCTGCTTTCTTCGATTTCTATAGTAAAAGATACGAAATGTTTTAGTTACGTGCTTTTATTGTTGCTTAGTATTATCAACACTGTTGCTGTTAGATGCTGTGAAGTATGCTCCTAAGGACTACAAGTTGTATTTATTGCCAAATTAAACGGTTCCCACAATATGGTCCCTGACTGCTTCTCTGTTCCATTCTCTGTCTTCTACTCTACTATTTTCCCCACTAATGTACTCTTTTTGACAACACTGGCCTTGGTTTTCCCCCATCAAATTCCATTTCTTCCCGATCCCAAGACTGCAAGTGCTGTTCTTCTGGAAATGCTCTTCCCGCAGGCCCGCATGGCTTGCTACCTCCCTTGTTTGAGCTTCACCAATGCTGTTCAAATAACACAATCAAATCTCCAACCCCCTCTCTTTCCTCCTCCTCCTTAAAGGCACTTGAAGTCTCTATCCGCTTCTTCCCTCTCCAACCTAAATTTCCTAAATTTTCACAAAAAAAGAAAAAGAAAAAAGGAAAAAAGAAGAGATAATAACATCAGGGCTTTGCTTCTTAGAATTAACTTGAGTTAGTTTCCATGCCTGCAAATCAAAGATAGTTAATAGTGAGTTGAGTTCTTTCAGGAGCTTCCTCTGTTTTTCTTTTGATACCTCTATATTTTGTTCACACAATGACACTTTGTTTTCTTTACAAATATATTGAAAATGTGTCAAGGTTACTATTTTGTTCTGTCCTTTGTGAATTCCCTTGTCTACCTTGCTTGTTCTTTCAGGTAAAATTTATTATTTTATTAATGTCATCTTACAAGACTAGAAACTTCCCAAATCAGCAAGTTTTGCTCCTGTTTTAATAAAATTTATCTTAAACATATAAAAAAAAATTCCCTTCATGTTTTACTACAGGCAGCAAGAAGAAACCAGGAAGCACTTTTGGCTGTTTGGATGGAAATCCTCTTAGATAACTCAATTAAGTACTGTTTGTACTCCCAGCTCATTAGGTGCACTTTCTACTTTTCATGAAACTGCAGGTGTAGTGGACTTTCGTCTTCACACTCCCCAGGCTCTTTCCCCCTGCCTCTCCTTTCTGCCAAGCATCCTAGGTGCACAACAGTGATTCCGCTTAGAACATGTTTGCTCAGTGAGCAAATGGGGAGCGATTCCCTGGCTTCAGTGCTTCTGCTGGCCAGAGACTCTCTACTGTTCCCTAAGAACTTCATGATTTCGCTGTCCAACTTCTATCACCTGGCTAGGTCAGTTGCAGTAGTTCATACCCACAAGTGAACTGGCAGGGATTTCTACACGCATATGTGCAGAAACCTACATGTGTACACAGTAACATCGCTGAGGGGAAACCTGTCCTTATGCAGAAGTAAAGCTTTCTTTTCCAGGAACTTGAATTTTGGTAAGCACTCAAATTTCTGCCCGCACATGTGCACAAACATGCACGTGTACTCAGTAACATCCCTGAGAGGAAACTTGTCCATATGCAGAAGTATAAGCTTTCTTTTCCAGGAACATTAATTTTGGTAAGCACTCAAATTTCTATGTGCACATGTGCACAAATATATGCATGTACACAGTAAAATCGCTGAGAGGAAACTTGTGCTTATTCCGAAGTACAAGTTTTCTTATCCAGGAACATGAATTTTGGTAAGCATCCACATTTCTGTCCTTGTTTTTTCACTTGCTCATCGATTATGTCATGTTACACTTCTAACTCTGTGCCTTATCCTCAAAGGTTCCAAAACCGTGGAATTTGCTATTGATAGGGACAGGCCTGCAGAGCAGCAGGCAGCATTGGAAGTTCTTGCCATGAACAGCTGTATAACATGTGCCTGCCTTCTGCATTCTCCCATCACCTTGGACAGCTTCACAGTACCAGTCACGTTGGCCTGATCCATTGCCTGTGCATTCCTTCCGGGGACCAGAAAACAAGGAACTCTGAGCTCAGCTGACTTGAAGAACTGCTGCACCTGTCTAGGTCATTCCGTGTCAATGCTGTGCCCCTCTTGCTAGCCTACCACCCGTTACAGCCCCCAGCATTCTGAATGAGATCCCCTGTTCTTCCTATCTGTGGAGCGTTCTGTGTGCACCATCTACCTGTGCCCCGATGTGCTCTCTCCATGTGGCAGGAAAAGGCCAGAAACGCCTGAGCCTCCAAAAGCCCCCGGAGACTGTGACAGGCCTGGTTCTGATCCAAGGTTGTGAAGAAGGTAGACATGGATAAAGGGTCTCTTCCGATAGCAAGAATGGAACCGGAGGCCATAAAAGTAAGGTGGCATCCCTACACATCTTCCTTTCTGTTTAACCCTACCCATGCACATGGGAGTCCCCCAACAGATGATGCCCTGGGAAACCTGCAGGTTCTGGGCCCAGAGCTAATGCCTCCGTTGGACAGAAAGCAGCGTTACTATCTCAAATGGACCAAGAGGGCTTGAACCACCCATGCCTCAGTGATTTGCTAAATGCCAAGGCTCTCTTTCAGTTGCTCTCATTAGGCCCAGGTAGGACTCCCTACAGTCAGGCATCCCTGCTTCCCTACACAGTACCCGTGCCAAGGAAGCCAGTGCGCGGTTGGGCCCAGGGATATCCAAGACGGTCACCTGGAAGGCAGCATCCCTCTGTGTCACCTGGGTGCAGATCCCCTACAACGCAATCAGAGATTCTGCTCCAGCAAGACTACCAGAATCCTCCTTCAGGTACAGACGTGCACCTTTGACATTCAGGCCCCCAAAGCCAGGGGCAAGACCCCAAAGAAAAGGAGGAATTCATATCAGAACTTTCAGCACAGACCATGGGGTATCTTTGGCAGGACTGCTACTGCCTAGAGTCTGGACACTGAAGACCAGCAGGCCCTGAACTGCCCCAGGGGCTTCTCTGTCTCCACTCCCCTGAGGTCCCTTAGGACATGCAGTTTACCCACCGCCCTTGTCTTTTCTCTGTTCCCTCCCTCACAGGCATATCCAAGATAGGGTCACACAGGGAAACCCACTTGCGCATTCCTCGCCTTTGGGCCCTTCCAGGGAGGCAGGCTGGAAGTGCCCGGAGGCATGCCTTGCTTACAGACCATGTCTCTCCTAGGATGCCTGTGGTTTGGCAGATACAGCATACTTTAGCGCATCTCATGTTTTGTGTCATATCGTGCCAGTGTGTGCCACCCTCAGGGAGGGCGTGTGCTGGCTACTGGGCTGATCCGGGGCAGCACTGGTCCAGGACCTTCCCAGTTCTCCTTTTCACATGTGTGTGGAACAATCTCCAGTGCAGCAGGCAATCTATGACTCTTTCTCCTTCAGCTCTCTGCCCATCTCGGCAGGACCTTAGCCTCACCATCCCAGATCTTGCCATAGCCACGTCCCTCATTTCCAGAGGCCAGCCCGTGGCCCCACACACGGAGGGCTCCACAGGCAGTGGTTTCAAAGCCCCACCCCACGTGATTTGCTCTGTGTGAATCCTTAGACCATGAAACCCTCTTCCTGATCCAAGCACACACAACAACACGGTAGAACTGATGAGCGTGTTTTGTATCTGGTCTAATTGCAGATATCTGGAGCCACAGTCTGGAGTTATCACTGGCCATCCTTTCCTTGTTCCCATCCTGGGCAGGGTAAATGCAGAGATAAGGCGACAAACCACCTTCAGCCTGGTCGCCTCATGACTCCTCTTCTGTTTGCTCAGCACCTCCTCTCCTGCCACCTTCATCTCTGCCTCTGCCCTGGGCCGGACACACACACACACACACACACACACACACACACACAATCACAGCCAGCATAAATAAACACACGTGTGTATACACACACATGCTCAGCACGGGGACACAAATGCAAACAACGAGCATAGGTGTTTCAGGAGGTGAAGACGACCGAGGCCAGCAATGCCGGAGATGGCGACAGTAGGCACCATGTCCTGCCCTTGGGGCTCCCTGTTCACCTTCTCCACGAACTCTTCCGTATGTTCCCAAGGCAGCCTGAAGCCGCTTCCAGCGCAGCATGTTTGGTGGTTGTGAGACAGTGAGTGCTGAATGTGGAAATTCACAGAAGATCCCAAAGTCAGCACACAGGTGCACTGGGACCCTGAGAGGACAGCTTTTCAATGATAGGCCTTCCCTGGGTAAGGGGTGGGAGTGAAGTGACCAGGCAATCTCAAACTCAGTGAGCAGCAGGAGGCCAGGGGATGAAAGGACCCACAAAGGATGATTCTGACAAAGATACTTAATACACACTGCCTCTAGTATCACCTGGACTCTGGTGCTGCCACCTCAGCTGATTTGATGGAGACTTGCTTCACTCACGGACACACCAAGTCCCCAAATAAACAGTCTCAGGAGGTCACCTGCTACAAGCATGACCCAAACTCAGGCTCCACAGCCAGCTTGCATGAGTCTGAGCATCCCCATTTGGGAAAGGACAGTGTCCCTGTAGTATCACACGAGTGTCCCTTCAGGGCCCACCTTCAGACCCCATCTCCACACATGTTTCTGTCAGTTACTCTCATGGAAGAACCTTCCTGCCCAGGGTACTACTTCAGATGATCGTCACACATCTTGGCCGACAATCCGCTGGCAATACAAGCAAGGTGAGCCAGCAGCCAAGAATCCCAAAGTGAATTGCTGACTGTGTTCAGGCCCAAAGCAACCACACCTCAGCAATCCTGTTCGACTCTGAGCAGTTGTGACCTGACAACCAGCCGAGAAAGTTAAGGCTCCTGGTGTCCACGCTGCGGCTGGATGCTCCCCGTTCAAAGTCCCAGAACCAGTGGACAGGAGTGGAACAATGTGCCCTATGCCCTACAGAGAGACGGGAGATGGGTGTGGATCCCACAGGTGGACACTCCAAAACCTTGCACACCCACACTCATCACCCCAGGAACCACGTTTCACAAGTGATGTCAAGGTAATTCTACTTAGTGGTCACTGTGTTCAAGAAGTAGGGGGGTCCTGAAAGGAAAATATCAACTTGCAGTGGGACGATGGATGGCTCCGCAACAGCACTTGTCAGGATAGGGAGCAGGGAAAAGGTTCCTGCGCCGCCTCCTCTTCCTGAGCAGCAGACTTCAAAGAGCAGCAGAAAGGATACAGCTACGGCCCAGAAGCAAGGGATGCCCCAGGTGATGGCGATCCTCCAAGCCAAGTCAGGCTTCCTCCTCTGATGGTTCTTGCACATGAACTGGAGGTAGGCCCTGCAGTTCTTCTTATGCTCAGAGCTCAGTTCCACCAGCAGGGCAGCCAGTGCCTGCAGCGCATCTTGCCCTGGAAGCTCAGTAGTGCTCCCGGGCCTTTCCTGGCCCTGCTCCTCCACCGTCTTCTCAGCTCCTGGAAGAAGCCCTATTGCTGCTCCTCATCTGCCACAACCTCCATCTCCTCCATGACGTCTTCCACAAGCAGCTGGAACAACCACCCAATCCCCACCACGTCTCCGTCCACCAGGGGCTCACCGTCGTCCACCGCCTCCACCCTGCATAGCGTGGCTCCTTTGCCTGGCATGACAACTTGTGGCTGCAAGGTCCCAGCCTCAAAAAGCCTGAGGATGGCAGGCCACCAACCCCAGCGCCCTGAAACCGGAGCTCACAACTAGGAATGTCTGGGGTCCCAGGATGCTCCTGCATTCCTCTGACGGCCTTTCACACGCCTCTTGGCCCTGGTCGAGACCCCAGGCTGGGGCAGATGCGAAGGGATGGGACATAATAGCACAAGTGGTGTGCAAATGCGGCTCAGGTTTCAGTAATCCTGTGGGACCCACTAGCTCTTTGGGGGCGGGGAGTGAGGGGGATGGTAGGGAAGCGGGGGCTGGTATGTGTCCGGTGGCCTGAGGCTGAAGAAAGGGGTGGCAGACAGCACGGGACAGGGTGAACAGGCCCTGGGGAAATCAGCCGAATAGGCGGATCCCTAGGCTGTGAGCCACGCGTAGGCTGCTGGCCCAAATCTAGTCCAATGGCCGAGAGAGTGGTGGGTGGCACCCTTCTGGACACGCCCCTCAAACGTAGGGAATCTTCCACAGTTCCTGGGCTACAGCGCACCCACATGGCATATACCGCTCCAGGGAATAATGGGTTTTGCATCTGCTGATACTCCAGGCGCTGTCATTGTCCAGACTCTGGAAATCCCAACAACGGGTTCCTGCTTCACAGTCTGAACAGCTTACTCCTGTGTCCCTCAGGACCCTCAATAACTGAGAAATTTCCCTGAGGATTCAAAGAATAAACAGGGACTCCACGTGGCTGGATACTTTTTCTCCATGGGACACAGAACCTGTTGTCCGGATGCTAGGGGAGAAGGGAAAAACCACACTGTTGGCTACAGTTGATCTCCACTGTTCAGGGACACCAGAGCCTTAGGGTACAGAGCTGGCTCTGTGTCTCTTCATCTCTGCTTCTGGCATAGCACTGTTTTGGCCAATCCTTCCATGTGTGTACCAAGGGCTGGTGTCTGTTTGTCTCCATCTCTCTCAGTGGTGCTCTTGCTGTCTGTCACTCTCTGGACACCAGTGCTCATACGAGAAGTTTATATGAGAAGGCAAGCCCTGCTCCTCCT
The DNA here is from genome assembly GCF_042477335.2 of Ovis canadensis. Lineage (NCBI taxonomy): Eukaryota > Metazoa > Chordata > Mammalia > Artiodactyla > Bovidae > Ovis > Ovis canadensis. Next base: position 20,238,044 of record NC_091271.1, read on the forward strand.
TAGTGAGTTGCACCCATGGGAGATAGGACTTTGTTAGTCCACACATTCGGAGAGTGCTTTCTCAAACTTGAAAGTCAACGGTGCGCGGTCACTGCTGAACTGCAGAAGGTGCGGTGTGACCCTCCCTCCGTCGCTGGACAGACGTGAATAGTGCAAAGGCCTCAGGTAGCTTGGCCACACTTTGCACAGATGGAGAAATGGGCCATGGCCTGGGGCCTGAGGGAACTCCCTGAACATTATTTGAATACCTGCCAGGGAGATGGTAAGGACAGCTCCCCATTAAGTTCCATGACACACTGGTGCCAGAAACATGCATGGCTGCCAATTTACCCTATCGAGGCCCTTTCTAAGCGGTTCTGTTCTCCATGTGAGAACACATTCAAGCCTGCCTGGTCACCCAAGCCTGTGTGGCTGGGAGCAGCAAGAGGATCAAGATAAGCCATCCATCCTATATTCCTGATACCAAATATATGTGTTCTGCAAGGAGTACAAAGGGTGATGATTCAGACTGGAAGACTGCAGGTAGCAGGTGCTTATGCTGCAGTTCTGGTCCATCACTGAAACCACACAAAATAGGCAAGGGTTGCTCATGCTCATGGTAAGGTCAGGGAAAGTATGCCTGGCACTTGGGAAGGATGGAAAGGCCTTTGTATCAGGGTGTTCAAAGGGCTGTGGGGTCACCCACAGTGGCTTCTGTGTCTGGAATTGCAACCTGTTCTGTGTCTCAGATCTTCTGCACTCTCACTGGTCACCCCCAGGCACTTTATTCCTGCCTCTCCTTTCTGCCAGGCATCCTTGCTGTACCACTGTGATTCCACTCAGAACTTGCTCACTCAGTGAGATAACGGGGATCAGTAAGTATGTCTACATATGTTCTGTGGGTTTGTGTATGTGTGTGTGTGCACGCGCGCACGCGTGTGTGTGACTCCCACATCTCAGTTATTTTCGGAATCATTCACCTTTACAACAATAACTGTCAGCTAAGGTGGCTCTGATGTACTGTCTCTGGTCATTTCTGACTTAGAGGCTAATCCTCCTCAGATGCAGGCCTGAAGGAGACACAGAGACTCATGGCTGCGACACTTACAGGAGTGGCCCTGCCCGGACTCTACTCAGCTGTGCCTTTGGAGCCTGCCAATTGCCCAGTACCACACTTCCTTCAGGGTCCACCATTCTGCCCCCTCGCCTCCACCCCTCCTCCTGCTCCTGCCTCCTCCCCCTCCTCCTGAGCACTGGACCACAACGAGTAGCAGAAAGGATACCACGTTGGCCCAGAAGCCAGGGATGCCCTGGATGTTGGCACTCTTCTGAGCCAAGTCACGCTTCCTCCTCTCATGACTCTTGCACATGAACCAAACGTAGGCCCTGCAGGTTTTCTCAGGCTTAGAGCTAAGTTCCACTTACAAGGTCGCCAGTGCCTGCATCACATCTAGTGCCGGGAGCTCACTCGGGCCTCCAGGCCTTTCCTGGCACTGCTCCTCCAATGTCTTCTCCTCCAGCTCCAGGGAGGACCCCTGTTTCTGTTATTCATCTGGCACAACCTCCACATCCTCAGTGATGTCCTCTGCAGGCAGCTGAAAACCCCGTCTGATCCCTGCCACCACTCCGCACCTGGGCCTCTCTGTCCTCTCCTGCCTCCACTCTGAAGAGGGCGGCATCTTCGCCTGGTGTGGTCACTGGTGGCTGCAACGTCCCAGCCATGCACAGCATCACCAGGACAGGCTGTTGCTGGCCAGATGCTAGGGAAGTAGGGAAAATCCCCACCATTTCCCACGTTGATCTCCATTGTTCAGGGACACCAAATGGGAAAGGGGACGGAATGAATCAAATTCCCCTTTAGATCACTCAACAGGAGGTCCTAGTCACCAGGTCTCATTCATGTTCCTGAAAAAGAAAGCTTGTACTTCAGCATATAGACAAGTTTCCTCTCAGCGATGTTACTGTGTACACGCATATATTTGTGTACATGTGCAGGTAGAAATTTTAGTGCTTACCAAAATTCAAGGTCCTGGGAAGGAAAGCTTGTACTTCTGCATATGGACAGGTTTCCTCTCAGCGATGTAACTGTATTCACCCATCTATTTGTGCACATGTGTGTGTAGAAATTTGAGTGCTTACCAAAATTCATGTTCCTTGAAAAGAAAGCTTGTACTTCCTCATATGGAGAAGCTTCCTCTCAGGGATGTTACTGTGTACAAGAGCGTGTTTGTGCACATATGCGTGCAGAAATTTTAGTGCTTACCAAAATTCAAGTTCCTGGAAAAGAAAGCTTGTACTTCTGCATATGGACAGGTTTCCTCTCAGCGATCTTACTGTGTACACGCATATATTTGCACACATGTGCACATAGAAATTTGAGTGCTTACCAAAATTAATGTTCCTGGAAAAGAAAGCTTGTACTTCTGCATATGGACAAGTTTCCTCTCAGGGATGTTACTGAGTACACGTGCATGTTTGTGCACATGTGCGTGCAGAAATTTGAGTGCTTACCAAAATTTATGTTCCTGGAAAAGAAAGCTTGTACTTCTGCATATGGACAGGTTTCCTCTCAGCGATGTAACTGTATTCACCAATATATTTGCGCACACGTGTGCGTAGAAATTTGAGTGCTCTCCAAAATTCATGTTCCTGGAAAAGAAAGACGTACTTCTGCATATGGACAGGTTTCCCCTCAGCGATGTTACCGTGTACACATGTATGTTTCTGCACATGTGCGCATAGAAATCCCTGCCAGTTCGCTTGTGAGTATGAGCTACTGCAACTGACCTAGCCAGGTGATAGAAGTTGGACAGCGAAATCATGAAGTTCTTAGGGAACGGTACAGAGTCTCTGGCCAGCAGAAGCACTGAAGCCAGGGAATCGCTCCCCGTTTGCTCACTGAGCAAACACGTTCTAGGCGGAATCACAGTCGTGCACCTAGGATGCTTGGCAGAAAGGAGAGGCAGGAGGAGAGAGCCTGGGGAGTGTGAAGACGAAAGTCCACTACATCTGCAGTTTATGAAAAGTAGAAAATGTACCTAATGAGCTGGGAGGACAAACTGTACTTAATTAATTGAGTTATCTAAGAGGATTTCCAACCAAACAGCCAAAAGTGCTTCCTGGTTTCTTCTTGCTGCTTGTAGTAAAACATGAAGGGAATTTTTTTTTTTTAATGTTTAACATAAAGATTATTAAAACAGGGGACAAAACTTGCTGATTTGGGAATTTTCCAGTCTTTTAAGATGATGGAAGATGTTAAAATTAATGACTCTCAAGCAAGATCATATACAGGGCATTGAGATTAGGTGGTTTAAATATAACATTTTACACCACCGATAGGCCAGTTCTTCTTCATATTATTTTTTATAAACAAAGGTGTTCTAAAGATGAGTGTGACTGTAAAATTCTTTGTTAAGCCTCAGAAAGCTGGAAGGGGATGCCTCATGGCATTATTTAGTCAGGCCAATACCCTCCAAAGAGTTTAGGGGTGTCACTCAGAGATCCTTTCAGTCACACAATAAGACTTCTACCAAGGTTCAGGGTGTTATCCCTCAGCTATCTCAGCAGAAAACCAAGACAGAGTAAGCCTTATTATGAAGACATGTGTGATTGTGGCTTTGGAGTGGGGTGCTTTGCCTTGAACACCAGTAAGAGTATCAGGAGACACACCAAGGTTTTCAGATAACATATTTAAGTTCAGCTCGGACTGAAAGGACCAGCAATAGTACAAAAGAGGAGCTCTGGACTTCTACCTTCTACAAGCAGGAAGCAGGCTAGGGAGACTGTTTCATGTAACCATATACTAGCCACCTTTCATGCAATGGCATCATGTCAGGGGGTAGAATGAAAAAATCAGAGACTGAAGCCTAGGAAGTGTCCAGGCCTTAAATACTAATCAAAGGACTGCCCGCAAGAACCCATGGGATTTCAGAACTGCTACTATTGACTCCCATCTCCCCTCCCCTTTCTGGAACAGGAGTGTCTATGAAGGTTATCTATGCCTGAACCACCACTGTATGTTGGCTGTGAAAGGGAGCAGATTAACTCATCTCTTTTGTTCACACATCCTCAGGTCTAGAGGAACTACACTTCTATAATTTGAACTGATGTGTTGCAGACTTGAGAGGCTCTTGGACTGCAAGGAGATCAAACCAGTCAATCCTAAAGTAAATCTCTCCTGCATATTCATTCGAAGGACTGATGCTGAAGCTGAAGCTCCAATACTTGGGCTATGTGATGCGAATAACCGGCTCATTGGAAAAGACCGTGATGCGGAAAAAGATGAAGGTAGGAGAAGGGGACAGCAGAGGATGGGATTGTTGGATAACATCATCGACTCAATGGACTTGAGTTTGAGCAAGCTCCTGGAGTTGATGGACAGGGATGCCTGCAGCGCTGCAGCCCATGGGGTCGCAAAGAATACGACACAACTGAGCAACAGAACACTTGAGATACTGTACACGTGGACCCTGATCCATAGCTGGACCTGACTTAGATGACAAGGTCCTGAACTTCAAGTTAATGCTGTAACAGATAAATTGTTTAAAAGCATTGGCAGGAAAAGGCATTTTGGACATACACGCATGTGAACAATTTCTGGCCATGTGTGTACCACGTGGTTTTAAATTATGTCCACGGTTCCTTCCTCCGCCCCTTCACATGTGTGGTGGGCTTAGTGGCTCACTTCTCATGTTAGAATACTGTAGAAACGAACAATGAAGCGTCTGAGACTAGGTCATAAAAGGCATTGCAGCCTCCTTGCTCATCCTCTTGGATCACTCACTCTAGAAGCCAGCTTAGTCATATCTCGAGAACACTCAGGTAGCCCTTTAGAGGCCCATGTGAAAGAACCGAGGCTTTCTCCCAACAGCCAGCAAGCAAACTGGTTTCAACAGCTATGTGAGTAAGCCATCTTGGAAGGAAATCCACCAGCGCATGTCAAGGCTTCAGAGGATGGCAATCTCATGAGACACTGAGCCACAACACTCAGCTGAATTACTCCTGGATTCCCAAGTTTCAGCAGCAGTATGAAATAATATTGTTTTAAGCTGCTAGTTTTGGCTAACTGCTTATGCAGCACTAGTTCATTAATGCACTGCCAACTTTGGGCAATGTCTTTATTCAGGGCTGCCTGTCCATCTAGTCCAATCTAATCCAGAATCTGCTACTTCAGTTTAGAAAACATAGCCCACCCTTGATCTGACCACCCTCAGTATCAGATCAAATATCATTTCACTCACCTGAATATCTTATCAGCCTTGCCTAGCCTCAGCAATGATCCTTTCAGTTGAGCCAGAGTCCACCCTCACGCTTATAGTCCTCATTTTAATAAGTTTCCATCCACTGACACCCATTCTGTTATTGTTGTCCATTGCTTTTCAGTCTCCCATCTCTGTCTGCAATCCCATGGGCCCACCCTGTTCCTCAGCTATAAATCCCAGCTGCACCCCTCCTGGAGTCACACATAAGCTCAATCTCTCTCCCATGTTATAATACGCCACTGTAGTACTCTTACCTTGAATAAAGTTTTTCTTGCCACCTTTCGGAATTGTTATGAATACTTTTTGAACATTCCCAAGTTCTGTTAGTAAGGATTACGCTCAAAGGAATCTAGTTTTATATCTTTATTCTTTATACTATATTCATTTGAGGGAACAAATTTCTAGAATTAAAACATTTCATGTTTTTACCATACACACAGAAAATATCTTTGAAAATACACTTACATATCTTAAAACATGTAGTAATCTGAAAAGGATGCGTATATAGACATGTCAGTGTATATACACACATACCCTCAGAGCTCCAAGGAAAACTTAATTCTCAATAAACAATAAATGAAAACATTCAGCCTGAAAATAGTGAACTCTTTGGAATCAACTTGCCAAAAATCTTAGACAATGAAATTTTAATTAAAAAACATGGATACATAAAAATATTTGGGATTCAGACAAAATTGCTAAATAAAGATAGGTCAACCCCTAAACCATCTATGGAAAAAAAAAAAAGAGAAAAGAAATCCTCAGTATCATGTAATAACCTATCATGGAAAAGAACCTACAAAAGAATAGATACGTATCTGCATAACTAAATCACTCTGATATACGTCTGAAATTCAACATTGTAAATCTAATATATTTACAGGAAAAAAAATTGTGAAGAAACTTCTAAAATACAAAGTTATAAAGAAAAAATAATCCTAAAGAATGTAGAAAGTATGTATGAATTGAAACAAAAATAGAAAACAAAAATAAAGCTTGTTGGGATAAGACTACAAGAGCTGCTTCTTGGAAAAAGAAAATCAGAAACATTGATACAACTGTGGCAAATCTAATAAGGGGACAGGCAGGTTAATTCCAATACTAGAAATGAGGAAAGAAATGGGATTCTGAGAGGATAACATTCAACTCTGAGTGGAATTCCTTTTGTTTCAGGAAAGGTCCAGTCAAGCAACAACCTGGGGAAAGAAAGGGAAGGAAAGAAACAGGAAGAGAGACAAGGGAAGAAAGCAAGAAAAAGAAAGGAGAGGAGAAGGAAGGAACAGTAAATGTCTCAACAAATGTTGTAAACTATCCAATAAAACAATTCTCTTCAAGATCTAAAAGCAGAAACGGAAATTTATTAAGCCAGATACTCATTGCTTTTGATGGTACTCAGAAAAGAAAGCCCACTTACACATCACTGTTTAGAACTGGCCAACACAATACGATTATTTAAAAAAAATAAAAATATGCCATGTTATTTGTAAAAAGACAGCAGAAATAATTTTTAAAACATTATTTCTACAAATACTAATTTTACTTACAATGTTTTGGCAACATTAATAAAATAATAAATTTTACCTGAAACAACAAGCAAGGCAGACAAGGGAATTCACAAAGGGCAGTAACAAAATAATAATCTTGACACATCTTCAATAATTTGTAAAGAAAACAAAGTGTCATTGTGTGAACAAAATATAGAGGTATCAAAAGAAAAACAGAGGAAGCTCCTGAAAGAATTCAACTCACTATTAACTATCTTTGATTTGCAGGCACAGAAACTGACTCAAGTTAATTCTAAGAAGCAAAGCCCTGATGCTATTATCTCTTCTCTTTTTCATTTTTCTTTTTTTTTTTTTCTTTTCTTGTGAAAATTTAGGAAATTTAGGCTGGAGAGGGAAGAAGAGGATAGAGACTACAAGTGCCTTTAAGGAGGAGGAGGAAAGACAGGGGGTTGGAGATTTGATTGTGTTATTTGAACAGCATTGGTGAAGCTCAAACAAGGGAGCCATGCAGGCCTACGGGAAGAGTATTTCCCGAAAAACAGCACTTGCAGGCTGGATCGGGAAGAAACAGAATTTGATGGAGGAAAACCAAGGCCTGTGTTGTCAAAAAGAGTACATTAGTGGGGAAAATAGTAGAGTAGAAGACAGAGAATGGAAGACAGGAAGCAGTCAGGGACCATATTGTGGGAACCTTTTAATTTGGCAATAAATACAACTTGTACTCCTTAGGGGCATACTTCACAGCAACTAACAGCAACAGTGTTGATGATACTAAGCAACAGTAAAAACACGTAACTAAAACATTTCGTATTTTTTACTATAGAAATCAAAGAAAGCAGATACAAATGCAATAGTCTGCATATTTATTTATACAGAGAGTTTTCATCTGAGACCAGAACACACACACACTCTTTATACAACTAAAAGTGGTTTCAGCTGACACTTAGCAAAGCGCTTTGGCCCAAGTAAACTAACCAGAAAGGCCTAGTAAAATATTCAAAGTGCAAATAAATCAATCAAGCTTTGAATAAACACAATTTATTTGAATTTGAATTTACACTCACGAAATTACCTAAAATGGAGACAACAGATTCACTACAGCTTCATCATCTGTAGTCCTTCCTCTTCAGTTCTGAGAAGGATGCTAACCGCTTGGTGATGATCTCTTTCCAGCATTTTGTGAAAGCTTAGAGGACTTAAAGAAATTGAGGACTGGGGAGAGTGGCGAGAGACAAAGAGGAGGAGAAAGGAAGAGGAAACGGAGAGATTGCTCCTGGCATAGGTCTACAGACAGGATCCCAGCTTCCTGGAATGGTGCACAGAGATTGCTAGGTATCCATGCCAGAAGTGGAGAAGGGGTGACATTCAACTCCAGGAGGAGACTCAACTCCAAGAACCTACAGAGGCAGCCAAGTGCGCTGATGTTCAGGCACCAATACTTAGAGGGTACCCCACAGGTCTGTGAAAGAGCCCTTGGAGACCGCAAGAAAGAAGGTTTCCACAAGTATAATCACAGATTAGATGGTTGGATACATTAGAGGAAGGGTAACTCTATGACCTGATAATTACTGAAATACATGAGACAATTCTTGCACATCAGACTGTGTCAAGAAAGACGGAAACTCAATAAGTTTGATACAATGGGAAATTAAAGACGCAAAGAATTAGCTGTTAACTGTACTACATTTGTGTCCAAGGCAAGATAAGATACAGAACCGAAATCTTCACATGGTCAACTCGGGTAAGACACATGTAACTGGAAAATGGAAGGAAGAGTTCCAAAAAGGCTTTAATCACCCTGGACTATTTTTGTCCAATATATTTACGATTCTTGGACAACTCCATTGTAGCTTAAGGGTAAGAGAACTCAATTTAGCCCAATTCAAAAGCTGAACAGATTTCCTGTGTTTGATCCTTTTCAGTTACATCTATGGGTCCAGCGCAAATCAAAGTGGACGTCAAGGCTCTTTTTCCTTTGGGAATTTTAACTTGCTTTGCTACTGTGTCTGACACAGATATGCCGACCTCACTGTGACTACAGGCCAGCCAAATGGGAAAGGGGACAGAATGAATCAAATCCCCCTTTTGCTCACTCAACAGGAGGTCCACAGGCACCAGGTCTCATTCTATTAACTATCTCTGCTTCTCCAACTGCAGTCAGTGCTACACAGGGCCTGCTTCATCCCTCCAGCGTCTCTCACCAAACACAGGCATTTTAGCGGCTTGCATCCTTGAGATGTCCCTGGGCTAGGTGAAAGCACTCTGAGACAGTGTTCCTTCTCCCTTGGCTCTGTGCCTGCAGTGAATGTATGCCTCTTCCTCAGCTGGGACAAGAAGCCACAGCTCTTCACTGATTAAATCCCGTGTCTGGTCCAAACTCACATCGTAGCTTCTCCATCAACCTCCACTGCACGCTTTCACAGCCAGGTTATCTTAGATCAGCCCAAGAGGCACTTCAGAGAGTGACATTCAGATCTGGCTATATAGCTGATACTGAGATCTGCAAGGCATGAAAACAGTTCAAAATTACGTTGCTAAAACACGCTACAGATTATATGTATAGGAGAGCTTTCGAACTTACAAGTAACATCAAATACCAAAATAGGTTCTTACTTTTCCTTTCTCCACTTCTCTCATTCTCTCTCTCTCACAGACACATGCACACATCCTTTTTACATGTTAAGACAATTACACGAAAAACAGATCATAGATTTTTAAATAACATCTCAATATGCAGATCAAACAAAACTGTACTTCCTCTATTTAAAACAAAATCACATAAATTACCCATCGGTTTCCCTATATTTGATATTATTGAATAATGCTATAAGTTGATCTTTTTGTTTTTAATGGGATTTTTAACTTTGACTGAAATACTGGCTTCAGACTTACTGAAGGCAGACTTAACTATTTTTTTTCTTTTTTTGACCTCCTCCTTTTAGATTTGGGGGGTGATGTTTCAAAGTCAGATGTGTTCACAGTAATGGATGCTACTTCCACCAATCCTGGCTGAAGGGGTCCCAGTGATACCTGAATAACAATTTTTGTTTCAGGAGACAATCCTTCTAGCTGCTTAGGCTTCTTAAACATTTGAAGACACTGGGTCTTGTGCTCCCTTTCCTCTTTGGAAGTTAAAAACTGTAGCCGACATTTGGAACACTGGTGAAAACTCTTTTCCCAGTGCCCTCGATGATGACGGCTGTATGCTGTTGCAGTTTTAAAAATTTTGAGACAAAACGGGCAAAGTAAATTCTTGGTGTTACCATGGTAGGCTCTGAAATGTGCATCCACATCTGCAAAAAATGATGATCTGTAACTGCAAACCTGGCATACATAGGGCATTTCACCAGGCTTATGATTGCCTTTCATGTGCTCTAAGAGAACCTGATCTGTCTCAAAGGACAACTCACAGATGTGACAGACTGCGGAGGGCTCCTGGGGCGTGTGGACACTTTCAATGTGACACTGCAGCTGGAAGGGAGTAGGAAGCTGGCGGAGGCAGTGCTGGCAGGTGGTGTGGGTTTTCCAGCTGTCACCTCTCTACCTCTCAAGTTCCAAATGGTGCTTCATGTGATTCATAAACTTGACATTTTTTAGAACTTTCAAGCAGCTGAGGCATTTAAACGCCGTGTGGGTCTTCGGTTCTGGCTGCCCAACTCCTTGATGCTCGCCATAGTAGAAGTCACGAAGTAACACAATCAGATTTCCTTCTGTGGGATCATCAATTTTGTTTGGACTTGCCAAACTTGGAAAATCAGTTTTTGTCCGTCCACTTTCCCCTAAAGGTCTTACAGGCTTGCAATGAACACTGTCCTTTGGAAAAGGTGTTGGACAAGGTTCTCCATTCTGAACATGGCTTAGTGAGGTATGGACACGGTCTGGTGTGCTTTGCTGAGTGGTCTCTGTATGAAAAAAACCTGACGGGGAAAAACCTAAAGAATGTTCCCCTACAATGCCATCACTGAGTTTAGGCCTTCTGGGATTTCTGCGATTTGTTTCACAAGGGGAAACTCGCTTTGATACATGAGGACTTTTATTCATATCTCCTGCAGAAACTGCTGTTTCTACTGAATGCTACAATGAACTTGTGAAAGTAATCAAAGAAGAACATAACTCCTTCGAAAAGCAATCAGGCACTATTTGTGGTGAAATACTTTTATAATCAGCTTGAGACGGAGGTTCAATAATAATAGGACTACCTGTTGATCTTGAGTCAGAGTCAGACACTGGCAAGACAGTCTTTGCTTCTGATGTAGGAGTCACATGACTCACAGGCTGTAATCTGTGAGTGTTACCTTTCCTGAAGTGACCATACCTTTTTCTCCTTGAATAAGAACCTGGGGTATCTCTGTTCAGTATGTTTGAATCGACTGGTTTTGAAGCTGAGCTCATCCCAACAAAGATCTCGTCAGCATCGTCATTTACATGTTCCACTCCAACCAAGATCACTTCATCATCATCATCATCATCATCCACTTGTTTCGTGTCTCCCTCCCTTTTCCGTACTTCTGGCTCTTGTTCTTCTTCACGTAACATAGATGGGAGTTCCATATTTTTAATACTTTTTTATTCTTAGAGGGTGCGGCCACAAGTCCCAGTGCTTCCTTTATACAAACTGCCACCTAAGTGTAAACATACTACAGATTAGTTAAGTACAGAAAAATGGGCTATTTGATTATCTCCAAAACTCTAGAGTACTTATACACACCCTTATCTTACAGACAAAGACACTGAGTGTCAACCAGACTCAATGACAGCTGAAAAAACTACGACTACAAGTCTACATGGCTCTAGAGTCATAGCTTTGTCGCATGTTCACTTTAACCTCTTCTATTTCAAAAAATAAAGAGGAAAAATAAAAAAAAAAACCGCCATACTCATCATTAGGTGAAATCACATGTAAAGGAGAGTATTTTTACAAAAGCACTGTTCTACAGCGTTTAGAAGCATGGACTTTGGAGTCAAAGGACATTAAGTTGGAATTCTAACTTAACCACACACCAGTTGCATCTTCTTGAGCAAATTTGTAACTTTTAAATGTGTTTCTGTATCTTAAAGACAAACATGCTTATTTCTTAGACTTAAGGTTAACAGCTTTTTTAAAAGGCATCAGCTATTCAACGGCATCTTGTTTTGTAGTAAAAATGGAAGAAAATGTATCTTAAATGCACATTACAACCGATCCACAAATTCTAATTTCATAAATGTTAACAAACAAAATAGGTAGCAAATTCAAAGCATAATCTATCTATACCTAGTTAACAAACAGCATAATTCAATGTCAAGCACTTAACTCAGGCCTAGGAAAAGGAGAATGTGCTCTCTTTGATAATCTCACCCCAATTCCACACTGATATATCCTAAATTTCTCCCTCTAATCCTGGCTAAACTTCAATCCAACAATGCTTCATCCTTTATGCCACATGTCTCTTCCCCACATAGCAGGCAAAGTGATGCCAGATTTTCTCTCATACCAATATCAGACAGAGCTATCACTCACACACACACACACACACACACACACACACACACACACCTGATATCCCTCATGAATACAGGTGAAAGAGTCCTCAACAAAATACTGGCAAACAAAATTCAACAGCATATAAAAAAGACTGTATACCATGATCACGTGGGATTTAGGGAGGTATGCAAAGTTGGTTCATTATAGGAAAGTCAATCAACATTATGCCATTTTAAAACAATAAAACCAATAACACATCTGCCTGAAGAAAAAGCATTTCCTTGAATCTAGCACCTTTTCATAACCAGGGTTAAAAGAACACTTAATAATTAAGAAGAGAAGAGAACTTTCTCAATCAAAGGGCACCTGTAAAAAGACCCACAGCTAACATCATACTTAAGAATGAAAAACTGAAAGCTTTCCCTCTAAGACTGGGAACAACACAAGGAAGTCTATTACACACTTTGGCTCAACATTATACTGGCAGTTTTACAACCAGAGCAATCAGGTAACAAAAGAGAATTGTTGCTCTAGTTTAAAAAAAAAAAAAACAACACAATGAAAAAACAAAAAACCGCTTTCAGAATGGAAAGGAAAAATCAAAATATTGGAGATAACATATCTTTGTATATAGAAAATCTTGAAGAAAACACAAGTATTAGAATTAATATAAAGCTTGCAGAATAGAAGACAAATATTTTAAAAGTCAACCACATTTTACACTGTAGCAACAAATGTTGTTGAGTAAATACTTGAATCTACACTAGCATTCAAAAGAATACTTAGGAAGTCAGAAAGAGGAAGACAATATATTCTTTTGAATGGCTGAGTAATACTCCATTGTGTATATGTACCACAGCTTTCTGATCCATTTATCTATTGGTGGACATCTAGGTTGTTCCATGTCCTGGCTATTATAAACAGTGCTGCGATGAACACCGGGGTACATGTGTCTCTTTCAATTCTGGTGTCCTCAGTGTGTATGCCCAGCGGTGGGATTGCTGGGTCATATGGCAGTTCTATTTGCCATTTTTTAAGGAATCTCCACAATGTTCTCCATAGTGGCTGCACTAGATTGCATTCCCACAAACAGTGTAAGAGGGTTCCCTTTTCTCCACACCCTCTCCAGCATTTATTGCTTGCACACTTTATAGGAATCAATTCTAATGAGACGGATGAAACTGGAGCCGATTATACACAGTGAAGTAAGCCAGAAAGAAAAACACCAATACAGTATACTAACACATATATATGGAATTTGGAAGGATGGTAATGATAACCGTGCATGACAGTCAGCAGAAGAGACACAGATGTATAGAACAGATTTTTGGACTCTGAGGGAGCGGGAGAGGGTGGGATAATTTGGGAGAATAGCACTGAAACATGTACACTATCATGTAAGGTAGTCGCCAGTCTATGTTTGATGCAGGATACAGGATGTTTGGGGCTGGTGCACAGGGATGATCCAGAGAGATGATATGGGGTGGGAGGTGGGAGGGGGGTCAGGATTGGGAACTTCTGTACACCTGTGGTGGATTCATGTCAATGGATGGCAAAACCAACACAGTGTTGTAAAATAAAATAAAGTAAAAATAAAAATAATAAAAAGGAGAGAAAGACAAATATCATATGGCATCACTTCCATGGACTCTAAAATATGACACAAATGAACTTATCTATGAAACAGAAACAGACTCACAGACATAGAGAGCACACTATGTGATTCCCAAGAGGGGAAAGTAGGGGTAGGCACAGATTGGGAGCTGGTGATTAGCAGATGCAAACTATAATATATACAAGAGAGAAATAAGAGCGTACTGTATAGCACAAGGAACTATATTCATAATTTGTGATAAACAATCATGGAACAGGGTATGAAAAAATTGTATGTGCATATGTGTGTGTTTACATATGAAGGAAAGGAAAGGACAACTGTTGGCAAGCACATACAGAAATTGGATCCTTGTGTGTTATAGATGCATTTTAAAATGGTGCAACTGCTACAGAAAACAGTTTAAAGGCTCCTCAAAATACTAAAAAACTAGACCTGATACATGATTCAGCAATTCCACTTCAGGATATAAAATCAAAAGAAGTTAACATGGGGTCTTGGGATATCTGCAGAGCCGTGCTCACAGCAGCACGAAGCACAACAACTAAGAGGTGGAAGCATCGAAATGGCCATCAAATGTGATATATACACATAATGAAATATTATTTAGCCATATAGAGAAAATTCTGTCACATGCTACAACATGCATGATCATTTCAGACATCAAGCCAAATGCAATAAACCAGTCCTACAAAAAGACAAATACTGTAAGTTTCTACTTGCATGAAATAGCTAACACAGTCAAGCAATAGAAAGGAAACAAAAAAGAACGATGGAGTCCATGGTCTAGGTCAACGGGCAAGAAAAGAAGAGTTGCTGTTTAATGGGACAGGTGATGGGTACAGAGTTTCGATTTTGCAAGCTGTAAAGGTGTAGAGATCTGTTTCATAACAATGTGATAAGGAATTCCCTGGTAGTTCAGAGGTTAGGACTCCACAGTGTCCTATCAGGGGCCTGGGTATGATCCTCAACCAGGGAACTGTCATACAAGCTGCACAACACAGCTAAACAATGCAACAAAAACAAATCAACACTGTGACTACGTGTGTGTATATGTCTTAGTCACTCAGTTGTGCCCAACTTTGCATCCCCATGGACTAAAGCTCACCACGTTCCCTTCTCCATCAGATTTGCAGTGGGTTGCCATTTCTTTCTCCAAAAGGCTGATGAAAGTGTGCAAAATACTTAGCATGCAAAAATGGTTAAAATGGTAAAAGTTTAAGTTAGATGTTTTCTACAACGATTAAAAACAGAAAAGCATTTAACAACCAGGAAAAGAATTTGAACAGACATTTCCGACTCTTTGCAACCCCATGGACTGTAGTCTACCAGGCTCCTCCGTTCATGGGATTTTCCAGGCAAGAGTGCTGCAGTGGATTACCATTTCCTTCTCAAGGCGATCTTCCCCACCCAGGAATTGATGCCAGGTCTCCTACCTTGCAGGCAGACACTTTCTCTTCTGAGCCACCAGGGAAGACCCGAGCAAAATGTCAATCAGTTTCACCGAGATACTACTTCACACCCATACTACTTCACACCCAATCAAAAGGACGAATAATAACAAGTGCTGCAGAGGATGTGGAGAAAAGGAATCTTCATGATATTGTTGAGGTAATTGCTGTAAAATGGTACAACCACTCTTGCAAAAGTGGTTGGACAGTACCTCAAAAATTAAATGTAGAGTAGAGATATGATCCAGGAATTTCCCTCTTTTGTATATATGCACCAACACTGAAAATGTTCAGTCCATGCAAAATCAGTGTTCACAGCAACATTACTCGCAATAGTCACAAAGAGTACACCATCCACGTATTATCCATTCATTGACGAATGGATAAACAAACTGTGGTATATGCTCAAAATGGACTGCACGGAAGCCATTTACCATATTCATATACCATATTCAGCCATAAAAATAAAACAAAAACATTCACTGCTATACAAGCATGAAAAAGATGAATCTTGAAAGTACACCAACGAGGGGACTTTCCTGGAGATCCAGGGTTTAAGACTCTCCACAGGGGCCATCCCTGGGCTGGGAACTAAGATCCCACATGCCACATAGCTAAATAAATAAATATTTAAAAAGAAAATATGACATCTGAATAAATCCGGACACAAAGGTCACATAATGTATGTGGGAGAACTGTAGGTGGAAGACAAGCATGAAAGAGAAGCACTCTGTAATCCAAGTGAAACATTTTTTTTCAGGGAGGAGGAAATGAACCACTCTGGTAAAGGCTGCCAATAAATTAAATAAAATAACAACTAAAAATTGACCCCTGAGTTATTCATTTGAAATTCACTAGTGGCCTTGCCAAGAGTGGCTTTATAGGAAAATGAGAGAACTCGAGATAACAAAGTCTAGGAACAACTCTGCAGAGGTCTATCATAAGCAAATATGAAATAAAAGCAGCAGAAGCAGGAGGTGTCACCAAAAGATGGATTTTTAACGACAGGTCACATTATGGTCAGTCTGTTTGCTGATGGGAACCATCCAGAGAAACAGAAACCTTAATCCAGGAGGACAAAGAGGAGACTTGCTAGAATATCAAGAAATGAGTAGGTCCAGAAATGAGCAGATTAAGAATTGAGTACATCAAACCACAAGAGCACACAAGCTGGAAAAGGCAATGGAAACCCACACCAGTACTCTTGCCTGGAATATCCCACAGACGGAGGAGCCCGGTAGGCTGCAGTCCATGGGGTTTCGAAGGGTTGGACACGACTGGGCGACTTCACTCTCATGCACTGGAGAAGGAAATGGCAACCCACTCCAGCATTCTCACCTGGAGAATCCCAGAAAAGGGGTAGCCTTGTGGGTGGCTGTCCATGAGACTGCAGAGTCAGACTCGACTGAAGCGGCTTAGCAGCAGTAGCAGCACACAAGAAGGGTACACAAGCCACATAATTTGCTCACATTGACAGAGCTGAGATCATGTGAAAAAAAGGCTGGCATAGTGGATTAAAGGGTATGGTAACCAGCCTTCAAGCGAATTCAATCTCCTGATATTCCCACCCCTGCGCAGTTCTCTCTCAATCTATCACAGGGTAGACCTGTTAGACTAAGCAAATACACAAGCGCAGATGTGTAACATCTCAAAAAAACCCTGCACTTTATCATGGGTGCAAGCACTTTCCTGAATCACTCATTCTGAGTAAAGACAGCAGCCTCCACACGATAAGCCCCTTGGAGAGGCCCACAGAAGGAGGAACTGAGGCTTCAAGAGTACAGACAAGTGAGAGAGCTAAGATTCAACAAGCTAAGTCTTCAGAGGTTGCCAAGCCAGACAAAAGCTTGACTACTACCTCAGGAGAGATCCTAGGCCAAGAGATAACAAGTGGTAAGTTCTTTCAAACTATTCCATTTTGAGATCATATGTACAACACTAACATTTCAAGTTCTAATACCATTCCCATCATACTTACACACAGAACAGTTCTCCTATAAATATAGCAAAAATCAAAACACACACACACACACACACACAAACACACACACACACCCCTATCCAAAGCACTGAAACACAGGAGTTGCCTGGCAGTACAGTGGTTTGGTTAGGACTCAGCCCTCTCACTGCCAGGATCCTGTGTTCGATCCCTGGCTGGGGAACTAATATCCTATGAAGCCACATGTTGTGACCAAAACAAAACATGCTCTGAAGTTCAAAGCTGTACCAGCAAGATAAGTATACAACACAGCTGTAGGCACAAGTGGCTGGGCATAGAGCTTCCTATGATCTTGTTTACTCGCATGAAACGAACTCAGATGGTGCCTCACCCCCATCCAATGGAGTTCACTTACTTAATGAAGAAAAGCCCTTAAGGGTACAGAAATGAGCAAGTAATCTCACGTGAACATGTTAAATCACAGGATATTTTCTCTGAATGAACCACTGGATTCATTCATTCATTTGGCCATGCTGTTTGGCTTGTGGGGTCCCAGTTCCCTGACGAGAGACTGAATCCAGACCACTGCAGTGAAAGCCCAAAATCCTAATCACCAGGCCACCAGGGAACCCCCACACCTGCATTGCTTTGCTTTGCTAGCTAAAACCTTAGGATATGTGCATTGCCCCACTTTAGCCTCACCAAGTGGTAGGAGTCAGCTCTACACAGCTTAAGATCCATGGTGCTCTTACTTTTTTTCTTTCAAGAAGGCAGGAGAAAGCAAGTCACCCTGCCTGTTTTTAAGCTTGCCACTCAGAAAGCTGCAAACCTGAAACCATGATGGCCCTGAAGTCAGCACCCGCAATCAGGGTCAGGTAATCCCCAATCAGGAATACTCTCTCTCAACAGCAACGTGTCAGCCGACGAATGAAAGGAGAAAAACACAATGTAAGAAAGCCACAACTTTGTCCCTTGTTGTAAAGATGTCTGTCACCT